>NC_134265.1:357782111-358382111 GCF_031893055.1 Leptodactylus fuscus
TCTTCCCAGCAACCTAATCCCACCTTTCCCACTTCCCAGGAGCTGTTTTCGGCTCCATTCACGGTCTCTCTCTCTGTCCCACCACGTCCTGAATCACCAGAGGTAACAGATGACTTCCCTGATGCACAAACACTGGAGCATCCGTTATCTCCTGCTGTTTCTGTTGACCAGCAATCGTCCCTCAGTGACGACGATGACGAGACACAGTTGCCATCAGGGCATGCTGTTGCTGTCATCGTTGCGCAAGAGGAGGAGAACGAGCCGTTGGAGGATTTGGAAGAGGAGGTGGTGGACCATGAAGCCACTGACCCGAACTGGACAGGTCAGCTGTCAATCAGGGAGAGCAGTGGAGATGTGGAGGGAAATGCAGTACCAAAGAGGGTGGCTAGAGGCAGAGGCATGTCGAGAGGCAGAGGACAGCTGCTTCACCAAAGCCAGGCCACAGCCAGCAGGGCTCAAAATGTTCCCTCTTGTAACCAGCCTAGAAAAACTCCGCTATCAAGGCCACGGTCTTTGGTGGTGTGGAATTTTTTTTATGTCTGTGTGGACAAATATAGTGCCGTTTGCACACTCTGCAACTCAAAACTGAGTAGGGGCTCTGAAAAGAGCAACCTCACAACCACTGCCATGCGCCGTCATTTGGAAGGCAAGCACTGGGCTCAGTGGCAGAGAACAAACGCTGTACTATCGTCGTCCGGCGTTGCCGCCACTGCCTCTCCCACTCTTGCCAGTGCTGGCGCTGCAGTCCAAACCAGCAGCCAGGAAACCTTCACATCTTCCTCCACCACTTTGGGGACTTCTCCCTCATCCTCCCCTTTTCCTGCCTCAGCTCCTTCTCCTGCCTTAGCTCCTTCTCCTGCCTTACGTCCTTCTCCTGCCTTAGCTCCTTCTCCTGCACCATCATGCGCCTCCTCAAAACAACCCACCATCTCCCAGACTTTTGAGCGCAGGCAAAAATACAGCGCTACCCACCCCCATGCCCAAGCCTTAAACGTGCACATCTCCAAACTGCTGGCCAGGAGATGTTGCCATTTCGGCTTCTTGAAACTCAAGCCTTCCGTGACCTGATGGCAAGTGCGGCACCTCGCTATGCCGTCCCTAGCCGTCACTACTTCTCCCGGTGTGCCGTCCTCGCCTTGCACCAGCACATGTCACGCAACATCCAGCGGGCCCTGAGTTCCGAGATTTGCACAAAGGTCCACTTGACCACCGATGCGTGGACAAGTGCATGCGGACAGGGTCGCTACATTTCACTGACAGCACACTGGGTGAATGTAGTTGAGGCTGGGAGTGGGTCACAATCTGGGGCAGTCTACCTAATTTCCCCGCCCAACATTCCTAGCAGGGGCTCTTAACCACCACCCTCCTCCTCCTCTGCCTTCACTTTGACCCCAGCTACCAGCTGGAAACACTGCAGCACTGGCGTGGGGAGACGTCAGCAGGCCGTGCTGAAGCTCATAAACTTGGGGGACAGACAGCACACTGCCTCAGAGGTGAGGGATGCCCTCCTTGATGAGACAGTAACATGGCTTTTGCCGCTGTACCTGGGCCCAGGCATGGTCGTGTGTGAAAACGGCCGCAACCTGGTAGCGGCTCTGGAGCTTGCCTGTTACGTTCGTGTCTGAGTCCAGACCCAGATTCCGGATTGCAGGTTGCACCGCTAAGGAAACAGGGAAGGGAGACTACCCCTGGCACTATGGTGGCTAGCTAGGCCCTGCCTATGGGTGGTGGTCAGCTGTCCCCAAGCTAGCCTTGGCCCCGACAACTCCTGGCTCTCTAACATGATGACCTAGCAGACAGATAGGGCAAGAGCTATAGGAGAGCTAGGGACTGGGGTTTCTAAAGTGGTGACCCCTATAGAAATCCAGGTGCAGCTGCAGACAGACAAACGGGCTGGGAGGTGCTGGACAACGGACACGCAGCACAACACAAAACAAAACAAGAAAATGAGGAGAGGGACAGTGGAGAGGTGAGGAAAGGGTAAACACAGGACTGGGGAAAACACTGGAACCCAAAACCTCTCAAACCACAAGAAAGTGTCAGGCACACAGAGCAGAAGGACAGGGTGGAGATGAAGTGTGAGGAAACAAACTAGATTCACACAACAGGCAACTTTCACACCACTTCCTAATCTGCTGTAACCTTCACCAAAACAATCCTCCTCCTAAGCCAGGAATCCTAAGTTGTAAACCACGAAAACCGGCAACATGTGGAGCCAGCCCTCTTCCTTAAAAAGGCCCCAGAATCTTCCCATACAATGATGGCAAATTAAACACCTGAGGTTCGATTCCTGCAACCTCAAGTCTGCTAAGAGAACTGGCACCAATACCAAACAAGATGGTCCAGTGGTAAAGCAACCACCAGCAGAACATAGGAGCCCGAATCAAATCCCCATACACAAACAACCAGGTCATGACATTGCCAACCTCCGACATGTTCCATGCCTGGCCCATGTGTTCAATTTAGTGGTGCAACAGTTTTTGAAAATATACTCCAATGTAGCCAAGCTACTGGTGAAAGTGTGGCGCTTGTGCGCCCACTTTCGCAAGTACACAGTAGCCGCTGCTAGCCTCCGAAGCCTCCAGCAACGCCTCCATCTGTCAGAACACCGGCTGATGTGCGACATCCCCACACGCTGGAACGCGACACACTACATGTTGAGTAGAGTGTTTGAGCAGCAGAGACCTTTGATGGAGTACCATCTCCAAAACCCAAGGGTTCCTCAGAGTCAGCTTCCGCAGTTTCTGCATCATGAGTGGCCATGGATGGCAGACTTATGCGAGATCTTGCATGTCTTTGAGGAGTCAACCATGAGGGTCAGTTGTGATAACGCAATTGTGAGTGTCACAATCCCCCTCCTGTGTGTGATGCGAGAATCCCTCATCGCCATCAGGGATAACGAATTGGACGCTGAGGAGTCGGGCATAGGTGCTGAAACATCCCAGCAGGATAGTCATGGCACACACCTGTCCACTTCACAGCGTACATTTAGGGAGGAGAAGGAGGCTAGCGGGGAAGTTCATTGTGTCCCATTGCTGCAGTACAGTTGGGGCGAAATGGAGGAGGAGGAGGAAATGGAGAGTCACAATTCCGGTGGGGGCAGCCAAGTGACGCCAAGTAACACTCTGGCACACATGGCTGAATATATGTTGGAGTCAGGGGCGTAACAACCGCAATAGCAGCGGAGGCAGCTGCCACAGGGCCTGGGACATTAGGGGCCCGGTGACAGCCACTACCGTTGCTATCATTATACTTGGGGGTCTTTTCAGACCCCTGAGTATAATGATCGGCGGACCGGGAGAGGTAAGGGAACATAAAAAACACAGTTACTTACCTCTCAACGATCCTGCCAGGCCTCCTTCCTTCTTGTCTGACGTCTCTGACGTCACATGAACCCGACCTGCTTCCCGGGTCATGTGACGTCCGATGTCATAGAACAAGGACGGCAGCGGAGAAGACAGCGTAGGAGCCGGGGAACAGCTAAGTTGTGTTTTTATTCCCCCGGGTCTCCGATTATTATACTCTGGGGTCTGAAAAGATCGGCTGACCGGCTGACGCTGATAAAAATGAATAGCCACTGGATAGACCCATCATTTTCATGTCCACTGGTGTCAAGCACCCCGACATGAAGTTGCATGTGTGTGCTCACCCTCTCCAATTCCTCCTCCCCCTCATACTCCTCCTCCATCAGCGCTGCACAATTCTGATCCTACTAGGATCAATCCACCCTGATACCCCCAACTCTGCTGGTTAGAGTGTCTACTCACTCCAAGGGTCAAAAACACTGCTGGTGCAAGGCTCTACTCACTCCAAGGGCCAAAAACACTGCTTTTTAAAGGCTCAACTCACCCAAAGGGCCAACAAATCTCTGCTGGTGCAAGGCTGAACTAAGTTAAAGGGCTTTCTGCTGGTAGCTCAGCTTAAGGGCCTGTAACTTAATTTGGAAGGGCTCATGTTAAGGGCTAGAAAAGTGAATTTTGTAAGGTCTTACCACATCACACACACACACACACACACACACACACACACACACACACACATCCACAATGACAGTTGAGGGTAAGGACTGAAGGATTTCCCATTGTCTATTCAATCTGTGGTTGTCATAGGGAGCATGATTTAAAGGGGTGCTTGTTAATGTTTGTTGAGCTTAAATTTGGGTTTGTGTCCATCCATTTGGGGAGTAAAGAAGGTTTCCATGTATTTTTCCAGTTTGATAGAGTTTTTTTAGAGTGTGGGAAGTGTGTAGTTGATAGGCTGTGATAGTGGGGTAATAGAGGGACTTTGGTGTGTTAGATGCCCCCAGACATGCTTCCACTGCTGTCCCAGTTGCATCTTAGAGGTGTTGGCATCAGGGCCGCCGATAGGCCAGTACTACTGCTACTGGCGTCAGGGGCCCGGGCAAATTTAAAAATTGGGGGGGCCCGGGCCCCCTGGCGCCGGCAGCAGTCATTGTATGTCCTGTTTGTTTCAACTCAGATCTGCGTCCAGAGGACGCAGATCTGAGTTAAACATTTACGCGGCTGAAGCAAGGAGCTGACACAGGTCAGCTCCTCGCTTCAGCTGCATATGTGTCAGCTCCTCGCTTCGCCGCTGCGGCCTCTCTCGCTGACACATATGCGGCTGAAGCGAGGAGCTGACCTGTGTCAGCTCCTCGTTTCGCCGCTGCCGCCGGCTACTCGGCAGTGTAGACGCGATGTGATGATGTCACATCGCGTCTACTACTGTGCGCCAGTAAGAGAGAGAGGCGCACAGAGAGCAGCGGGGGAACGAAGGAGAAGGTAAGTGTAATGTAGAACGTGAAACTGGGGGCAGATGAAGGAGAGGACGGCATGACACTGGGGGCAGAGATGGAGGGACATGAATCTGGGGGCAGAGATGGAGAGGACGGCATGACACTTGGGGCAGAGATGGAGGGACATGAATCTGGGGGCAGAGATGGAGAGGACGGCATGACACTTGGGGCAGAGATGGAGGGACATGAATCTGGGGGCAGAGATGGAGAGGACGGCATGACACTTGGGGCAGAGATGGAGGGACATGAATCTGGGGGCAGAGATGGAGGGGACCTAAATCTGGGGGCAGAGATGGAGGGGACATAAATCTGGGGGCAGAGATGGAGGGGACATGAATCTGGGGGCAGAGATGGAGGGGACATGAATCTGGGGGCAGAGATAGAGGGGACATGAATCTGGGGGCAGAGATGGAGGGGACATTAATCTGGGGGCAGAGATGGAGGGGACATTAATCTGGGGGCAGAGATGGAGTGGACATTAATCTGGGGCAGAGATGGAGGGGACATTAATCTGGGGACAGAGATGGGGGGACATGAATCTGGGGGCAGAGATGTGGGGACATGAATCTGTGGGCAGAAATGGAGGGGACATGAATCTGGGGGCAGAGATGGGGGGACATGAATCTGGGGGCAGAGATGGAGGGGACATGAATCTGGGGGCAGATGAAGGGTGTATATGAAGCTGGGGGAGAGACGGAGGGTGGACATATAATTTACGGGTGACTGTAGGAGGATTATACAGTGTGCGGGCACATGAAAAATTAATGCGTGGGCGGAGCCAACATAGTGGGTGGGGCTAAATTTTCCGCGGCGCGCAAAGCGCGCCGCACACTTTCTTCCTCTTTTGGTTCTTCAAAAGTTGGGAGGTATGGGTACAGGGGGCAATGGAAAGATGTTAAGAGGGTAGGGGGGGGATTGTTGGGACATCGGGTGTGCGGCACTGCGGAGAGGGAACTGGGGCAATAATATATAATATATAAGTTTTTAGCTGGAGAATAATAATGATGTAGGCGGCTATGTTACTAGCATAGCAGCCTGTTTGGGGGTGGGACTTTCACTTTAAAGGGGTATTCACATTGCGTTTTTGGCCTCCCTTGCCGGGATACGTTGGTAACCAGTCACAATCAGCTACCCACTTATCCCCGCACGGAGAACTGCAGGCCCCCCTTTTTTTTTAATGGCCAGTTCTTTGTGCAGGGATAAGTTGACAGCTGATTCTGACTGGTTACCAACGTATCCCGGCAAGGGAGGCCAAAAACGCAATGTGAATAAGCCCTGAGGATTTATTAGGAGGGCTCTTATAAATGGTGTTGGCTCCCTATAGGCGCTGTCACACGTAGCAGATTATACCTGCAAATAGAATTTGATTAAGACTTGTAATGCTGCTAAATAAAGGGTAATGTAATACAGAATGGGTATGACGCAAAATAAGGTAGTTTTAAAGTGGGGGGGCCCAGACACTTAGGCTGTATGGGGCCCCAAAATTCCTGATGGCGGCCCTGGTTGGCATTATTTGCTGAGGTGTCATAGTGGACTTGGTGACCCTCCTGAGTCGAATGGTGGTATCCCCTGAAACAAAGCATTTTCTCCCATAGACTATAATGGGGTTCGATATTCGTTTGAATAGTCGAATATTGAGCTGCTATTCGAAACAAATAACGAACATCGAATATTTACTGTTCGCTCATCTCTACTGAGGACACCTTCATTGGAATCTGTAAATGCTGGAGTAAGGGGTCATATTGTTTCCTTCTACAAATCCATAAAGCTGAAATGGAAATGGCAGAATTTTATTTTTGTATTTTGTTTTTAGATAAACATGGAGATGTGCACAAGAAGAGATTTATAGCTCCTTCCTTTATATGTTTCCTTCTTTTTAAGCTCAAAACACTGCATGAAATTCTGCAGAAAACCTACATGTGATTCTACACAATTGGAAATGTTTGTAGTTGACTGAAGACCAACCTGTGTATATCCGTATAGGCCAAGGATTTGTGCTGCTGGGACAGTGGTGGATGAGTGGTGGTCTCCAATAATACCAGCCAGCGGGCCACGTTCCTCACAGGAGTAGTTAGGTATCTCCTTATCTGGTCCAGACAGAAGATGTAAAATATATTTCACAGCCAATCTTACATCTAAACATGAGTCATACATATGATATCCCAGTGTAATATTAGGTAAGATGTCCGGATTCTTGTTAATTGTATCAATAGCAAAAGCATAAACCATAGAATGTAGGACTCCCTGAAAGTATTGCCTGAAAATAGAAGAAGCATAAGATAAGAGTCCTTGATCTTGTACAGAGCATCTAGAGCTAGTAGGTTGTGTGTTACAATCCTTGACCTTACTTTATCTCTTATCGATCACTCAGCTACTCTAATAACTTACTTCTCTTTCTGTGTAATATGTCCGCTCCCTATCAGTGACCCCATTCATCCCCAGTAATGAACCATACAGGTTCCATATTGATTCCTGCAGCACATTTGCCCACAGGTGTTGCAGCTGGATTTGTAGATAGGTTACTAATCCTGGCATCCCAGCTAGTCCCATTGGTGATAAATACGGTGAATGACCAGGCCAAGGAAGGGAAATCTAAAGTATAAGTGAAAAAGCCAAGCTGAAATCTGAGAATCCCTTGCTTTGTGTGGGCGAGCATTATCCTGCTGAAAAATATCAATTGCCCACTCTTCTATAAAAGACAATACATGTGATCACAAAATGTCATGTACATATCTCTGAGCTGTGAGTGCCTTCGTATCACTATTTAGGGTAATGGGAAGAATATGCAAATCTGTCTCCCAAGATGTAAACAGGGAGACAGTGCCTCTGTTATGTTGCCCTCTATAGCAAGCACCCTGAACAACATGCCCGACTTCCCAGAAGCCTTTGCTGCATGATGCGAGGTTATAACCAAATCAGTTTCTCAGCTACGGACGGCACCGTTTCTGTCTCTTTGGACGTCATCAGCGCAGCCTAGAGAGAACTGATTTGGTTTAAGTGAGAGGGAAGTCGGGCATGTTGTTCAGGGTGCTTGCTATAGAGGACAGCATAACAGAGGCACTGTCTCCCTGTTTACATCTTGGGAGACAGATTTGCATATTCTTCCCATGTTCCTTTGCAGTGGAGCAACTATGGCTGTATAAGTCTCCACACACCTGAGAAGGTGGTCTCTCCCTAAGGATAGACGTTATCCCCACAATCTATTTAGGGTAACTGATTGTTGTATACGATAGCTACTCACATCATCACACCAGCAGGAGGCAGTGTGCTGCTTCACAGAACATACAGGATCGAGTCACTCACCATAAGTCCTCCATACTCTAACCTCATTTTCAGATCCTAAATAAAACCTGGACTGCTGAAGAGGATACGGTTATAAAGAGGATACGGTTCTAGAGAGGACATGGTTCCAGTCCAGAGCAGTCCACATTCCTCATTCACATAAAGATTGTAGATAACAAAGGCTGCCTGTCTATGACAACACAAGTAATAACCTTGACATCAAAATTTCTTCTTTGAATCACCTGGAAATGCACCAGGTAGAGACAGGGGAAGGCGTCACTTGTGTCTGAATGGTGGACAAGTAAACTGTGGTAACTGCTCGTATTTGTCAGTGGGTCAAACCATCCTCTCTAATGGTAACCTGTCCGTAGCCTGTTCCCCATATCTAACCACTGCTCCCAACACCCCTAACAACTAGGATAGAATGAGTCTGTATCCCACAGCTTGTGCTAAGTAATCTTATCCTTAGTAATGGGATACCGCAGCTTCCAGCCGCACAACAGCAGGTAAACGTGTAGGTGAGTTACCATCCCAATATTTGTAAATGCAGTACAGTATATTTAGACTCAGGACTACAATGGTGTAAAGCTTTGCTGGGAATCATTTCCTTCAGCCTTTATCAGTTCCTATTATTTTACCACTATCTAGATGACACTATATCAGCATTGTTCTCCTATATCTTCTATGGTACAGTCCATTCTATCAGCGCTGACTCCAGGTGTGTATGGGCCCTTAGAAGGTAGAGCCTCAGTCGGCCACTTTGCGATGTAACTCATATAGCTGGAGTGAGGACCTCAAAACGCCGCTGCAGCAAAAACACCCAAAACCAAGTGTATTTCTGCTGCTGCAGACCTGCAGGAAAGACTGTACATATTCCTTAACTCTTGAAGGTTTGCAGTATAATTGCCCTTTGTGTCCTGTGCAAGATGTCTTTTATGTAAAGGAGCATTGCCTCCAGATTAGCAGATTACTGGGGATTTCCTCGGGATAAATATTTTAGGATTATAAATTAGAATTAATATATATTTTCTTATCCACCGTATAAGTGTAATACTGTATGTGACCAGGACTTACTCAGAGCACGTTATAGACGTGTAAGGTTCTCCTGGGAATACTAAATCATCACTCCTTGTATATGCAGTCATCAATCCACCAATGATGATGTCTCCGTCCTGGTAATATTTTCCATCATCAGTATGTAATTCTCTACTCTTGAGATTGCAGACTGGCTGTAGATGGTCGGATGTGGTCAGAGTCACCAACAAAATAGTGACATATAACATAACATGACAGCAGTGACCTGGAGCTCCCTTACTGAACATTACATTTACCAAATGACATAGTGAATGAAGAAATGTCAGCGAGTGACACATGAGCAGAGAGAGCGGAGCACACATCATCAGCTGCATCATGTACAGCACCAGCAAATCCTCTCCTTATATACAGTATGAGGGGATAGATGTTACATGGGGACAGATATATCTTCTATCATACGTCACCCTGATTCTATCCTTAAAATACAGCATTGATAAATAAGATGATTCCTCAATAGAAATCACCAGAAATACCGGGACTAGTCATTTCTATCTTTCTAGCGTTTCTATTGATTTCTTGTTGTTCTCATCATTAATTTCCAGAAATAAATAAAATCAAGCTTGAAAGTCTATGTAGATTGTAGCTATTGCTAGGCTGCAGTCCACACTACCATGAGATGACCCGAACAACCAGGAAAAATAATATTTAGTGTCCATTTGTGTCCGTTCCAATAGATATTAATTTTTTGATGGTGAAAATAGAACAATGCTGAGCTATTATTCCACAAAATAATAGATGCCTGATAGGAGGCAGCATCAAATATATTATAGAAAGGCGTATTTCCTGTCCTTGCTACCAGACTCCTCGGGCTTTGACAGATCCCTTACGAAACTTAAGACGGCTTGCTCTGGGTCTTGCCCGATCAGGCATTGCCTCTCTGATGTACATTGTGAGCCCCACATAGAGCTTACAATGTACATTTTTTCCCCACCAGTATGTCTTTGGAATATGGGATGGAAATCCATGCAAACGCGGGGAGAACATACAAACTCCTTGCAGATGGTGTTTTGCCCTTGGCAGGATCTGAGCACCAGGACTCCAGCGCTGCAAGGCCCTTCCCTCTCTGACTTTTATCCCCTTCTGGTCTCCCCTCCTCTGGGCTACGGTCCTCTCTTTCTTGCTAAGTGGGAGGCGGATCTGAACTTGCCTCTCTCTGTCTCTCAGTGTCCCAGGATTCTCAAGCTCACTCACAAGTATTCAGTAGCCAGTAAAGATTAGGAGGCGGGTTATAAACTCTTGACCCAATGGTGCCTCGTTCCTACCAAACTGCTTAAATTTTACTCTTCCTCTTCTTCTGCCTGCTGGTACTGTGGCTCAGAGGAGGGGACCCTCTTGTATGTGTTTTGGGATTGTACCAGCCTGAGGGATTCTGGGGTCATTCCCTCCTTCCCTCTACTCTGGACTTTTTCCTATCCCACTCCCTTTTCATACTTACCATTAACCCTCTCTGTGCCATATGCTTAATGCGACCAGGGCCTGTATTCTAGCTCTATGCCAATCCACTAATCCCCCCTCCCTCTGTCTCCAGATTCACAAAGTGAAGGATTTCAGGGCTATGGAGGACCTTACTGCTTCTCCTCGTGGCGTGCAGAGATCTGGTTGGGTTAGGCTCCCTGGCAGGTACTGGGCATGACGTGGGCTTTTTCTCTCTCTCTTCTTTCTCCCTTTCCATCTCTCACTCTTTCTCTTCCCTGCTTTCCTTTTTTCTCCCTCTGCTCGTCTTTTTTGTTGTTGTCATATTTTCTTTTATTTGGTCCATTAGGACTCGTTCTGGCCGTTTGGGCGGGTTCGAGGCTGGGTGGGCCCGGTCTCCTGGCCCGTCCTGCTTCTGTTTCCTCACCACTCTCAGAGTACAGCGCTATAGGTGCTACTGTCAGGATGAGCGTTCATGACTGACTGTCAGAAACGCCCTTCTGATGGTGAAGAGCTACGGTACCAGCACTGATAGCTCTTCACCCAGGACACAGAACATGAAAGCCGATACCGTGTTGAACTCAGCGCACTGTCGGCTTTCTAGTGATATATAAAACCACATGTACCCTAAGTGGTGAAAGGTCCTCTTTAAGGCTATTCCTCTCGAGGGATACAATCCTCTGTAGACTAGACAAAGCTGACAAGGTGTTTTTGAACTTAAGGCTAGTCCAAGATTCCCATTGAGAGATTTAATCAAGGTTGTAAATATGGTCAACCATTGTCACTGCTCGATGGGTAGGAGATCTTGGTCCCTTAGTGTAGGACATATGGGCAAATAGGTTAAAAGCTGTTCCAAAGGTGTTAGACTTGGGATGGTCGATGTATTTCACTGTTATTCTTTTCAATAGAGTTTATAAAACACTGCACTTGCTTTATTACATGGGCTATGAGGCTAACTCCAGATATTATAGATGTGAGAAGGAGGAAGAAGACCTTATCCATGTGGAGCTGCCGGAGTCTGTGGAAATGTTGATGGATGATAATCTGCTGCATTAGAAATTCCTGCAATGTGATACTGCCATAACTTTTTTTTTTTTTTACCACTCATAGAAACATAGGAGGTCTTATCTTTTTGCAGGGAAATTTGTTCTTCACAATGTTACTATTTCATTTGTCTTACATAGCACTTGGAAGATGGTAAAAAGTGAGAAAGGGTTGGAATTTTATTTAGGTCAGCATGGTGTGGGCAAACAGGTTTTTAACCCCTTCCCGACATCCGCCGTAAAAGTACCGCGCTGCCGGGAAGGACTTACCGCAAACCGCCGTACTAGTATGGCGGCTGCATGGTGCGCACACAGAAACTGTGTGTGCACCATGCCCTGCGGGTGTCAGCCATATGTTACGGCTGACAATGCCCTGTAACACCCGCGGTCGGAACCGTAGCTCTTCACCAGCTGATCACTGCTTCAATCCCCCATGGGGACAGAAAAAAAAGTTATAAAAAAGGTAAAATAAAAAGTTTAAATACGTTTTAAATAAATTAGAAATAAATGAAGCCCCAAAAATCCCTTTTTCCCCATATAAAATGTTTTATTATGTAAAATAAAGAAAAATAGAAAAAAAACATCATTACATATTTAGTATCACCGCGTCCGAAATAACCTGAACAATAAAATTAAAACATTATTTAACCCGAACGGCAAACGTCATAAAAAAAAAAAAAACCTTAGAAAACTGCACAAAATAATGATTATTCACCACCTTTCCCTTACAAAATGTTCAATAAAAAGTAATCAAATGGTCAAATGAAAACCAAAATGGTACCAATAAAAAGCAGAGGTCATCCTGAAAAAAATAAGTCCACATCCAGCTCTGTCTAGCGAAAAATAAAAATGTTATGCCTTTCAGAAGATGGCGATGCAAAAATAATAGATTTTTTTCCCTAAATTGAATTTTATTCTGCACAAAGAGCAACACATTAAAAAATAATATAAATGAGGTATTGCCGTAACCGTACCGACCCGTAGAATAAACCTAACATGTTACTTATGCTGTGCACTGCATGCCGTAACCGTACCGACCCGCAGAATAAAGGTAACATGTTACTTATGCTGTACACTGCACGCCGTAACCGTACCGACCCGCAGAATAAAGGTAACATGTTACTTATGCTGTACGCTGCACAGGGAAAAAAATGCTAAAAAGCAATGCCAGAATTGATGTTTCCTTTTACATCCCACCCAGAAAGAGTTAATAAAATGTAGTCAATAAGTTACAGGCCCCAAAATGGTGGCATTGAAAAGTACATGTAATACAGCAAACACCAAGCCCTCATATGGCCACATTGCCAGAAAATAAAAATAAAAATCTAGCTTGTACAATGTGAAGACAAAAACCCCAAAAGTCACCAAGAGACCCCAGAGTATGATAATGTCACTTTTCACTTTCACATAACTTTAGTTGTGTTTGCCTTAGATAGCTAGAAATTGGATACATACAATCCTAAGTACTCTAATGCTGGGTTCACACAGGGTTTTTTTGGTCTGGATTTTGACTCTGAATTTGCATCAAAATCAGTCTCAAAAAACCGCCTCCCATTGAATTCAGTGGGTTCCTTTTCCACGAGCGGTTTGTTCCCGCTCATGGTAAGAAAGAAGCAACATGTCCTTTCACGAACACTCCCTCCCAACAAGGCCCATTCATTTGGGCCTAATCCGGAGCGGAATGGAATAGAATAGAATCTCATGGTTTTCAATACCATTGCTATGCCGATGACACCCAAATATACATCTCTGGACCAGACATTACCTCCCTGCTGGCCAGAGTTCCAGACTGCTTAGCGGCTGTAGCCTCCTTCCTCTCCTCCCGCTTTCTCAAACTGAACATGGAGAAAACGGAGTTCATCATTTTCACCCCACCCCATGTGGCCCCTCCACCTGACCCATCTATCAAAGTTAACAGAACCACAATTACCCCTGTCTCACAGGCCCGATGTCTTGGGGTAACCCTGGACTTTGACCTATCCTTCAAGTCACACGTTCAAACCCTCAACACCTCCTGCCACCTCCAGCTCAAGAACATTCATCGAATCCGCTCCTTCCTCACCCCTGAAACTACCAAGATGCTCATCCAGGCCCTCATAATCTCCCACTAAGACTACTGCAACACCCTTCTCCATGGACTCCCAGCAAACACCCCTCGATCTTCATCGGCTGCTCCCCTCTGCCAGTCCCTCCACTGGCTACCTATAGCCCAGCGAATTGAGTTCAAGCTATTAATGTTAACATTCAAAGCGATCCACAACCTGGCCCCTCCATAGATCTCTGAACTAATCTCCCACTACCTGCCCACACGTAACCTCAGATCCCTCAATGACCTCCTACTCCGCTCTTCTCTCATCCGCTCCTCACACAACTGCCTCCGAGATTTCTCCTGTGCATCTCCCATACTCTGGAACTCCCTACCAAGACACATAAGACTGACCCCCACAATCACAGGATTCAAGAAGGCCCTGAAGACTCCCCTATTCAGGAAGGCCTACAATCTCCAATAACACTATCACCACACCACCATCTGAACTGTCTCCTTCTGTCTCTACCCCCTTCCCCCATAGATTGTAAGCCCTCGCGGGCAGGGCCCTCTACCCTACTGTGCCAGTCGGTCACTGTTAGTATTATATCTACCTGTATATTCTGTGTATTGTATGTAACCCCCAAATGTAAAGCACCATAAAATTAATGGTGCTATATAAATAAATAATAATAATAATAATAATAATAATAATAATAATAATAATAATAATAATAACAATAATAAAGTTAGCCATTAAAAAAAATATCAACTACTGAGGACTTGTCTCAAAAAATTTCTTTCTTTGTTTCCGGTCAGTTTAGTTTTCAGGTCCAGTCCATTCAGTATGAGTTTTGGCTGATTAAATATATCACAAAAAATGGGGCCCAAAAGCTGTACAGGCCTAGATCAAGCTGTCGCCCTAGCCCTTTTACTAAATCCCAAATTGTTGGCATCAAGAGCTCCTTTAATAAAAACCAAATTATTAGCATTAAGGGCCCTTTCATGATGGTGACCGGCTGTGTCTTTATAAAACAGGCCCGCCGTAAACTGCGACAACAGCGCTTGAGGCTATAATTTAAAAAAGTCTCTATTTACGCTCTATAACTGTACAAATTATCTGAGTGTGAAATAAGTCTGTCACCGAGTGTCACGTCTGTCTGGTTGAAAAGGGTGGCGATTGGATAATTAATCAAACTAACATTAGCATCCGCAGGAATAGCCATATTGTCCGCCTTCACAATACGGCAGCTGATATACAAGAGAGTGTTGTCCAGATCGTAATAACATTACCCGTTACTGGAAATGAAGAACTTCAAAGGGGCATTGTCAGCCAGGGTCGGCTATGGGCTATTCGTCTACAAAGAACAATTTTTCAATGCTTGTCTGCGTCGGGGGTAAATCAAAAATATCTAGCTCCGATTTGGTGCACTCCACAGAACCGTCATGTATAGAGGCCATATTATTTCACTAAACAATTTAGTTTTCGACACGTCTTACAACTCTCTGTTGGCAGCACCTGGTTTTTATTCTTGAGCACGAGTGGAAACGATTCCCTGTGTTTTCTTTTGGTGGATTTTTTCACAACATATACTAGGCCTGAGCCTTTTTGATCTTTTAAGGGCTAGTTTAATTTATCTTGTATATATACTTGATGGCATCTTTAGTGATATTTATGCCAGCAGTTTTTACATGCGGTTTCATAAGCGCAATTCCGTGTTTGAAAAGAAATAGACCAACTAAAGTGGCCCCATACATATATTCATCTCCCTTGAAACTTTCTAACCCATTTCCAGCCTGATTAACACAGCATTCACACTGGGATCACCATACAGTCTCTGGGACAGCATTTTAGCGTGTCACCTCCTTACAGGGTCTGAAATGTAATCACACAATGGTTTTATCATACCTGAATTAAACAGCACAAGATTGATCCATCAGGATGGCTATTGAAATTGTATCAAAATTATGCTTGGATATAGGGATATAGTCAGGTCTCATACTTTAGGGTTTCCTGCACAAAACTGGGGCAGGAAACCTGCCGGAATGTTTTAAGCCCATTCATTTGAATGGGCTTGAAAAGTCTCTGGCTGTGTGCGCCGGTGAGCGTTTTATGAGCTTTGCCGCTAAACCGGACTCGGCATGACAGGCGGAAGACGGAAACCTGAGAATGGAGATCGAACGCTGGTGTGAACCCAGCGTAACAGGTACTTGGTGTATGATAGAATTAGAGGTGGCTTTAGAATAAGGTTACATATTGGCAGGGGTCTATGAGGTGTGGCATTTTCCCGACACAACTGTTTGCTCCCTACATCGAACGTCTTCTTAGAGCCAAGCAGGAGGCATCAGGTTATCTGAGCTGGTGTACAGATTCTTATAAGAAAAAAGAATACATTGAGGCCTTTCTTGAAAAATAAGGTGTACAATTAGAACCAGCAAATATTGCTGGGAATCCTGCAAAAAGGCAGATCTCCAAACTTTTCTTAAATTCATTAGAAGGAAAGTTTGCACAGAGATCTAATTTACCCTGCACCAGCATCGTGAATGACCCTGACCAGCTCTTTAGCTATGTCTTTCTCCCATACTATGAGGTTTTAGAGCTAAATTTTATTAATGATGAAACAGCATTGATCAATTGGAAACATGCAAAAGGGCACCACACAATCAACAAAAACACAAACATTTTTATAGCGTGTTTTACAACTGCCTACGCCAGACTAGAGCACTACGCCCTGCTGGACCGGCTGCAGGAAAGGTGCCTTTATAAGGACACGGATTCTGACAGTTATGTTTATCGTGAAAGTGACTAATGCTCCGCTTTACGTGATTATTTGGGTGAATTAACCAGCAAAATACCAAATAACACAACACAGAATGTGTATCTACGGTCCCAAAATCATACGGGTACAAACTGAATACCGGTAAGATGGTTTTAAAGGTTAAGGGGTTCACATTAAACATGGCTAATTCTCGGGGTGTTTATTTTGACAGCCTAAAGGATTTAGCTTTGGATTACATCCGCAACCAAGATCCTGAAATCCAGAAATGTATCTCTGTGGAGCAGCCAGGTTTTGTTAGAAATAAGAAATTGTGGCAGATTGAAACAAGGCCGTTGCGCAAAACCCAGCGGTGTGTATACACAAAGAGACGGCTACAAGACGATTTTACCACACTACCTTTCGGTCTCTAAATAGACTTATGACACACTTTCTATTCTTTTTTTCAGGTGAATTAGTTGCTATTTTTAAGAAGCTCCTGGATCCTGTTTTTGTGGTCGCCATACGATTTTATAGCGAGGTCATTTGTGATTTATCATCATGGACACACGCTTACAACATCCTTTTTCATGCATTTTGGCATTTTTTCATGCATCTTGTAAGAAAACTGCTAGAAAATACTGACACACATTTATTACACAAACCCGATAATATTGTTTGGTTTTATGCTTGTTGGCAAACACTTTATGCTGAACTCTCTCTACACTTTCCGCACATCAGGTTTATTGTAGGATTGCCGCATACATTTGTAGATGACGAGTTATTCCCACCAGACAAGGTAAATTTGACTGTTGTTGATGATCTTATTGAAACCGCTAGTGTAAACAATGAGCTTGAATACACATTTACCAAGTACGTCCATCATAGAAACCTAAGTATTATGTATCTGGTGCAGAACATATTTTGTCAGGGTAAAAATATGAAAGCAAATTCTAACATTAGCAAGTCAAAAGTATCCTGGGAAAACACATTTCTTCTTGGTGGCTTTTGAGGATGCTACGCAGGAGCCTTATGGCCAACTGCTAGTAGATTTAAGGGCAAACATCCCTGAGCACCTCCGTTTAAGATCAGGTTTCTTACTGCCAGCTCTGCTGTCTGTGTATATTCTGAAGAATATAAAAAACAAAAAAACTTTGCAAGTCTTCAGTAGGTGATACCTTTTTTAATGGCTAACTCATAATGATGACAGAATATAACGTTTCGAAGCTTCCTCTGAGCTTCTTCTTCAGATATAACTAAAAAACACTCTGTAGAGGCTGCATATTTATGACTGGGCACAGGGGTAGAGTTACAGGAGGGAGGGGGGCTAACTGGCTAACACGGTACCAAAACAAACATTTTCCTTTTACTATATTCTGAAGAGAAATACTTTCAAAAAGTGAGATTTAGAAGGTTAAGCGCATTCTAGGCCGACTACATAGCAGCGACAAGATGTCAGAGAGATTACGCCGTAATTGAGCTCTCTTAAAAACACTTGTAAAAGCAACAACTTCTGTCAGGAAATCTATTTTGTGCCATGCTAGCGATGATTTAATAGCAACCATAGGCGAGATCGCTTTAAATATCCAGAAAAGACAAATTCCGCTAAAGGAACGTCAGAAAAAGATACTAAAGAAGTGGCGTAAAGCTATAAGGAGGCTGTGTGATAAAACGATCCAACACAGTGAATCAGACAGTTGGATACATAGGTCCGCTATTGGGATTAGCAATTCCGTTAATAACGAGTTTGCTTTATAACAAATAATAAAACATGAGGAGAAAATGTAAGTGGTGCCCAAACATGAACTCAACAGAATAAGCCGGGTCTTTACACCGCCACCTGACGTAAGACAGAGCTGATAAAAGAAACGGTTTTCTGGGTGGAACCTTCGCAGAGCTCTGCCCGGACAGATCATGCAACATCAAGGAGTCCGTTATGTGATTGCTACCGGTAACAATCTGCCTATACAATCTACCTGGGGTAAGCTACCTGGGGTAAGATACCTGATGACGCTGACAAACGCATGGATACTGAAATTAGTGGTATTTTACACAGCTCTGACTTACCTGATGATGTGAAAATTAAAATATACACCGATATAATGCAGAGATACTTGGTTCTTGCTAAACAGGAGGCTAAAGAGCTAACGACTTTAAACCTTGCTAACCAATCTGATCCTGGTCATCAACAATCGCCAAATACAGCCGCTGATAAAAGTGATTCAGTCCTTGTAATTGTAACACGTCAACTTTCGTTTTAAGAAAAATGCTGAACTTTTGTTAAGTAGGATGATGCAGAGCGGAGGAGTTACAGCGTGGAATGGTAAAGGTGAAGTTACTTACAAGGGAAATGTTGTTCCTGGTTCTAACATGCTGGACCTTGTGCGTAAGGCGATGCAAAGCCACAGGCTCCCAAGAAACAAGAGCCCTCCGGGTCGGGGTGCATTTATGCTTGCCATGGCCGACATAAACATGCCGTCTACTGTTGTGGGTAATTCATCTACTAGAGAGATTCTGGCAGTTTATATCGTAAAGTCATCTGTAAATGTTGCCCCTAAGCGCCATCTCCCGGCCAAACCTTCCGCAGCTATTGCTGTGACACAGGCCAGCTTACTTCCTAAACGACAACTCATCCCCATGCTACAATCTTCTTGGTTAAGCTTGTACATTGTAAATATTGATCCTGTGTATATTACTGTATAGTGTAACGCTGCTAACCATGTTTTTGAATTTATATGTACTGTAATGCTTTATCTGCTGAATAAACTTTTTAAAACTTTGCATTTTTGTCTGTGCTTAATTTGTCTACATTAGCTTTATAAATTGCTAAGTGTTATAACTTTCTAGGGGATTTAGCATCTACCATAATAATGTAATGCAGAGGTGCCTCATAGGCCATGTCCCGGCAGCCTCTACCATAATAATATAGCGAGGTGCTGTTTTAGATATGTCTGTGTGACTGTATAGCTAGGCAGGCCCATGCTCATTCTAATGGCCGTGCCACACCTAACTATACACCCCTACACCCTGATGTAATATAGCTAACAAGGAGAATGTGAGTGTTTTTACAATAACCGCCATATAATAGAATATAATGGTAGTTTTGATTTGAGGTCGGAAATTAAACTTGATTATATGACATGCTCAAACTGACACCACTCTCCAAAGACAATCACATTCTTGAGCCTTGCTATGTCTGTGTGGAGGGCGGTTAGTGTGAGAGGACATCACATTCTTTACTCTTTATTATGTAAGCGCAATGGAGAATGTGGGGTGTGTGAGAGGAGACTTGTCCAGACATGTCCGTGACATCTGCAAGGGGCAGATAAAGGGGGTGTTGGGGTGTGTGGAAGGTTTGACGGAGAGCAGAGGACCTGTCACAACACAAAGGAAAGGAGTGTGTTGGGCATATTGACGACAAGTGTTTTGGCAGATAAGGGGCAGGGTTTCAACAAGGGGACGTGGTACCTATCACTTTGACGAAAAGTATGTATGCTTTACTACTACTGTGGACACTGTGAATTATACAGCTGCCAGGGCAATAGCAAAAAAGTAAAAAGAAAAAAAATACACACAACTTTAAAAATATTTTATTGAACTAAAACCCCCTTAAACAACCTTGTCATCAATGTAGTCCACCAAATGTGACACCTTCCAAATACCATTTCTGAAAAAAAAGGAACACAAAGAAAAACTGCAACAAAAAAATACATTAAGTAAACATAAAAATTACGCTCTGACTTCATCCACTGATGTGCAGGGACTCCTTATCCTATAGAATGGCTTCCTGCTTTCAAGGGGTAACTCATGTTTATGGCAAGACTGTGATCAACCTCCTCTTGGGCAATAAGTGATTCTATCGCTTAGAATTGCTGATTGCGTGAGGCCTGGGGAACAGAGATGAATGCTACTCACCAACACTCTGAGTACAGTAGGTGAAGTAAGGGGGTGGTGTATAGCGGCCCTAACAAACTCTTATTAGAGCTGATATACAGATGCACTCTAACAGCCATAATGAATGTTTGTTAGGGCTGATATAAACCAACATAATGGTGGCCCTAATATTCGTAAAAAGTGTATAAAAACTATTTTTTACATAATTATTTTCTTTTATATCACAATTTTTCAAAAAAGCTGACTAAAGACCCAATTTTGGAATATGACATGTGCTTTTTATTGGCACCAATTTGGTGAACCTATTGAAGCAAGGATTTTTGGTTTTATTTTTTTTTTACTATTTAAACTTTTTTTAAAAAACTTTTCTTGTCTTAGAGGTAAACTAGACTATGTGATTTTATAAATGATGATACAAGACAATGCAGTACTAATGTATTACAACAGTGTTTCTCCAACACTAAGCCTTACCCCGAAAATAAGCTCTAGCCACATTTTGCAGGTTTTTTGGAATAGACCTGAAATACAAGCCCTACTCCCCTGAAATATAATCCATGGTCCAATGAGCCAAGTTTTCAATAACCCTATGTTCCAGCCAGGATCCTCAGCCTTAACAAAGGGTAACCTTTCTTACACTTGATCCTGGCATACGCAACTCCAGTTGCTCCTTGCTACTGCCATGCTGCACTCAGTAAAGGAACTTCAAGACTTTGTCCTGTTGTCCTCCAAAAATTCTATCCTATATAATAGTGAGGACGAGCTACATTACAGTTTTGAATACTATTCACTCATCTCTAGTGCTTACCTCCATACATCTCCTCCCTCATCACTGTCTGGCTTGCATCCTCTGTTATCCAAACATCCCACTCCCCTCCCCAAGACTTTTTTTGAGCTACATGGGTGCTCTGGAAGGCTTTTTCCCGGACAATCAGATTACATCCCAATTACAGCGGCTTCAAAACTGTCCTAAAATCCCATTTGCTTAGGCAGGCTTATTACATGACCTGACTACTAGAGATGAGCGAACAGTGTACTATCTAACTCATGTTCGATCGGATATTAGGCTGTTCGGCATGTTCGAATCGAATCGAACACCGCGTGGTAAAGTGCGCCATTACTCGATTCCCCTCCCACCTTCCCTGGCGCCTTTTTTGCTCCAATAACAGCGCAGGGTAGGTGGGACAGGAACTACGACACCGGTGACGTTGAAAAAAGTAGGCAAAACCCATTGGCTGCCGAAAACATGTGACCTCTAATTTAAAAGAACAGCGCCGCCCAGCTTCGCGTCATTCTGAGCTTGCAATTCACCGGGGACGGAGGTTTCCGTCCAGTTAGCTAGGGCTTAGATTCTGGGTAGGCAGGGACAGGCTAGGATAGGAAGGAGAAGACAACCAACAGCTCTTATAAGAGCTAAATTCCAGGGAGAAGCTTGTCAGTGTAACGTGGCACTGACGGGCTCAATCGCCGCAACCCAGCTTTCCCAGGATCCTGAATGGAATACACTGTCAGTGTATTCCCGTATACCCGATATATACCCCCGATACCCGTTCCAACGGTGTGCCCCCCCACCTTCACCCCAGAAATACCCTGCAAGTCCCCTAGCAATAGGATTGGGGCTATATACACCCACTATTTTTGCTACTGCCATATAGTGCCATTGTCTCACTGGGAATTCAAAGAATATATTGGGCTTACATATAACTTCAATTCCAGGGAGAAGCTTGTCAGTGTAACGTGGCACTGACGGGCTCAATCGCCGCAACCCAGCTTTCCCAGGATCCTGAATGGAACACACTGACAGTGTATTCCCGTATACCCCATATATACACCCCAAATCCCCGTTCCAACGGTGTGCCCCCCCACCTTCACCTCAGAAATACCCTGCAAGTCCCCTAGCAATAGAATTGGGGCTATATACACCCACAATTTTTGCTACTGGTATATAGTGCCATTGTCTGACTGGGAATTCAAAGAATATATTGGGTTTATGTGCACCCACAATTTTTACTACTGGTATACAGTGCCATTGTCTGACTGGGAATTCAAAGAATATATTGGGGTTACGTGCACCCACAATTTTTACTACTGGTATACAGTGCCATTGTCTGACTGGGAATTCAAAGAATATATTGGGGTTATGTGCACCCACAATTTTTACTACTGGTATACAGTGCCATTGTCTGACTGGGAATTCAAAGAATATATGGGGGTTACGTGCACCCACAATTTTTGCTACTGCTATACAGTTCCATTGTCTCACTGGGAATTCAAAGAATATATTGGGGTTATGTGCACCCACAATTTTTACTACTGGTATATAGTGCCATTGTCTGACTGGGAATTCAAAGAATATATTGGGGTTATGTGCACCCACAATTTTTAATACTGGTATATAGTGCCATTGTCTGACTGGGAATTCAAAGAATATATGGGGGTTACGTGCACCCACAATTTTTGCTACTGCTATACAGTGCCATTGTCTCACTGGGAATTCAAAGAATATATGGGGGTTATGTGCACCCACAATTTTTGCTACTGGTATACAGTGCCATTGTCTGACTGGGAATTCAAAGAATATATTGGGGTTACGTGCACCCACAATTTTTGCTACTGGTATACAGTGCCATTGTCTGACTGGGAATTCAAAGAATATATTGGGGTTACGTGCACCCACAATTTTTGCTACTGCTATACAGTGCCATTGTCTCACTGGGAATTCAAAGAATATATTGGGGTTATGTGCACCCACAATTTTTGCTACTGCTATACAGTGCCATTGTCTGACTGGGAATTCAAAGAATATATTGGGGTTATGTGCACCCACAATTTTTAATACTGGTATATAGTGCCATTGTCTGACTGGGAATTCAAAGAATATATGGGGGTTACGTGCACCCACAATTTTTGCTACTGCTATACAGTTCCATTGTCTCACTGGGAATTCAAAGAATATATTGGGGTTATGTGCACCCACAATTTTTAATACTGGTATACAGTGCCATTGTCTGACTGGGAATTCAAAGAATATATTGGGGTTATGTGCACCCACAATTTTTACTACTGGTATACAGTGCCATTGTCTGACTGGGAATTCAAAGAATATATGGGGGTTACGTGCACCCACAATTTTTGCTACTGCTATACAGTGCCATTGTCTCACTGGGAATTCAAAGAATATATGGGGGTTATGTGCACCCACAATTTTTACTACTGGTATATAGTGCCATTGTCTGACTGGGAATTCAAAGAATATATGGGGGTTATGTGCACCCACAATTTTTACTACTGGTATACAGTGCCATTGTCTCACTGGGAATTCAAAGAATATATTGGGGTTATGTGCACCCACAATTTTTACTACTGGTATATAGTGCCATTGTCTGACTGGGAATTCAAAGAATATATGGGGGTTACGTGCACCCACAATTTTTGCTACTGCTATACAGTTCCATTGTCTCACTGGGAATTCAAAGAATATATTGGGGTTATGTGCACCCACTATTTTTAATACTGGTATACAGTGCCATTGTCTGACTGGGAATTCAAAGAATATATGGGGGTTATGTGCACCCACAATTTTTGCTACTGGTATACAGTGCCATTGTCTGACTGGGAATTCAAAGAATATATGGGGGTTACGTGCACCCACAATTTTTGCTACTGCTATACAGTGCCATTGTCTCACTGGGAATTCAAAGAATATATTGGGGTTATGTGCACCCACAATTTTTGCTACTGCTATACAGTGCCATTGTCTGACTGGGAATTCAAAGAATATATTGGGGTTATGTGCACCCACAATTTTTACTACTGGTATACAGTGCCATTGTCTGACTGGGAATTCAAAGAATATATGGGGGTTACGTGCACCCACAATTTTTGCTACTGCTATACAGTGCCATTGTCTCACTGGGAATTCAAAGAATATATGGGGGTTATGTGCACCCACAATTTTTGCTACTGCTATACAGTGCCATTGTCTGACTGGGAATTCAAAGAATATATTGGGGTTATGTGCACCCACAATTTTTACTACTGGTATACAGTGCCATTGTCTGACTGGGAATTCAAAGAATATATTGGGGTTATGTGCACCCACAATTTTTACTACTGGTATACAGTGCCATTGTCTGACTGGGAATTCAAAGAATATATGGGGGTTATGTGCACCCACAATTTTTACTACTGGTATACAGTGCCATTGTCTGACTGGGAATTCAAAGAATATATGGGGGTTACGTGCACCCACTATTTTTAATACTGGTATACAGTGCCATTGTCTGACTGGGAATTCAAAGAATATATGGGGGTTATGTGCACCCACAATTTTTGCTACTGCTATACAGTGCCATTGTCTCACTGGGAATTCAAAGAATATATTGGGGTTATGTGCACCCACAATTTTTACTACTGGTATACAGTGCCATTGTCTGACTGGGAATTCAAAGAATATATGGGGGTTACGTGCACCCACAATTTTTGCTACTGCTATACAGTTCCATTGTCTCACTGGGAATTCAAAGAATATATTGGGGTTATGTGCACCCACAATTTTTAATACTGGTATACAGTGCCATTGTCTGACTGGGAATTCAAAGAATATATTGGGGTTATGTGCACCCACAATTTTTACTACTGGTATATAGTGCCATTGTCTGACTGGGAATTCAAAGAATATATGGGGGTTATGTGCACCCACAATTTTTACTACTGGTATATAGTGCCATTGTCTGACTGGGAATTCAAAGAATATATGGGGGTTATGTGCACCCACAATTTTTACTACTGGTATATAGTGCCATTGTCTGACTGGGAATTCAAAGAATATATGGGGGTTATGTGCACCCACAATTTTTACTACTGGTATACAGTGCCATTGTCTGACTGGGAATTCAAAGAATATATTGGGGTTATGTGCACCCACAATTTTTAATACTGGTATACAGTGCCATTGTCTGACTGGGAATTCAAAGAATATATGGGGGTTACGTGCACCCACAATTTTTGCTACTGGTATACAGTGCCATTGTCTCACTGGGAATTCCACAAATAATTTGGGGATTCATTCACCCTACATCTCAGGCTCTTGCCATATTCACCCAGGTTGTCAGTGCTGCACCAGCTCGTTCCCAGACAGCTCGGCCCGAAAAACACGTTACCTATATAGAGGATTTGGACAATGAAGACAACATGTTCTAAATCTAATGTCTGCACCTTCTCCAGAATTAAAATAAAGGCAGCGTTTAACTTTCAAATAGCACTGCACAAAGGAAGATCTTATCAGCTTGTCTCATGACATGCTACTGAAAAGTTTCATTTGTGTATCTTAATGTAAATATAGTTGTATAAGCTTTTTGGGTTTTAGGCACTGCCAAGTTATTTATTACCACCCGCTCCCTTATAATGATGATGACGCCAAAGTCACTGTGGGTGTTCAGAGCTCACAGCTTTGGGTGACATTTGTCTTGCTCTCTGTCGGTACCAGCTGTCTTTTTGGATACCGTAAAGTTATGTTGACTTTATTAACAGCTATAGAAGCTTTAGCCAGGTTGTGACGGTGTGTAACCCTAACAACACTAAGTGGGATACACATTAATAGTCAGTCTATGTACGCTAAATGTATCACTGAAGTAATTTTTTTTCCCTCTCCCCTAATATAAGAAAGGAACAGACATTAGACCTAGACCGGGGTTCGAGGCTTGTAAAAATCCAGTATTATTTGTTCTTCATGATGTGAAATATGTGTTGAAAAGCAACCCAAGATGAAGTCAGCCATGTGTGCCAGTGTGTTACTTGGCATGCCTTTGCTGGCCCCAACTGTAAGGGTCACTCTCCATTTCCTCCATTTTCCACTCCCCTTCACACCATTTGTGGTGAAGCAATGGGATGCACTGAAGTGCACCCTCTAGCCTCGTGTGGGATAGGGACATCAGATGCCACTCCAACCCCCTCGTCTTCCTTCGCCAGCCAACGGTGCGAAGATGAGAGGAGTGTGCTCTGAATGTTTTCTGCCTAGCAGAGGCTAGTTCTCACTTACGAAAATGGCCCCACTTTGACCTGTATATCAGGCACAATGGTGTAGGTTTCAAAGAAACATGGCACCAACAAGTTGGAAAACGTGGGCCATGCGTGGACCGTGTTTGAGTCTGGCAAGCTCCAGATCTGCTACCAGGTTCCAGCCATTATCACAGGCGCAAAAATGCCAGGCCCCAGGTGTAGCAGGGAAAAAAAAATGCCATCTCAGCCAGGATGGCATCCCTGACCTCGGAGGCACTGTGCTGTCTGTCCCCCAAGCTGATCAGTTTCAGCACGGCCTGCTGACATCTCCCCATGCCAGTGTTACAGTGTTTTCCGCTAGTAGCTGGGGTGGAGGTTGCAGCTTCGTAGGGTTTCAGTCTACTCCTGCCATGAATTTTGGCCTGGGAGAGGAGATAGGCCACCCCAGTTTGCACCCGGGGAACAGACTCCACCACATTCACCCTGCCTGTCATTAAAGATAAGCACTGCAGCATCCCTGACCACAGGCGCTTGTCCATGTGTCGGTGGTCAAGTGGACCTTGCAGCAAAGCGCAGAGCTCTGGGCCCGACTGATGTTATGGGACACATGCAGGCGCAAGGCAGAGACAGCACACCAAGAGAAGTAGTAACGGCTAGGCCCAGCATAGGGAGGTGCCCCAGCTGCCATCTGCTGACGGAAGGCCTGGGTCTCCAGAAGCATAAACAAACACCAACATCTCCAGGGCCAGCAGTTTATCGATGAGGCTGTTACAGGCTTGGGCATGGGGGTGGGTTGTATTGTACTTCTGCCTGCAATGAAAAGCTTGGGAAATGTGGAGTGGCTGGGAAGAGGCGCATGATGGTGCAGGCCAAAAGGGCGCATGAGGGTGAACTCCCCAATGTGTCAGAGATAGAGTAGATAGAGTAGGTGTCCTTGCATCATATACTTGCACCATATTTGGCTTTGGAAGTTAATTTTGTGCCAAAAAGTGGTTAAGACAGCGATCCCTCAGCTACTCCCGTTACACTGTCTATTGAAGTTACCATCTGTGGAAGTGGACCACCATTTCTAAGATCCCAAAGGAAGCAGGCAAGAGATGTGCAGTTCAGAAAAAAAGATGAGAAAATAAGTTTAGGCTGTAGAGCACAGAGGGATCGGAGAGGACAGAGCTGGTGTCGGCCAGGTATTCCCACAACATGCGCCTATACTTGTCCCTCCTGGTGACACTAGGCCCCTGAGTGGCAGTAATTTGTCCAGGGGGGCCATTAACGTGTTCCAGACCTAGGAATAAGTCTTCCAACAGGGTAGAGTTTTGCATGCCTTTGCTTCTACCCACTGTTTTTGCTGCTTAGCTTCCCTCCACATCTACTCTGCTTTCACCCCTAAACATCACCCCAGTTTATGCCTTTGCTTCTACCCTTTTTTTTTGTTGAATTAGCTTCCCTCCACATCTACACTGCTTTAGCCCCTAAACATCACCCCAGTTTATGCCTTTGCTTCTACCCAGGTTTTTTGTTGATTTAGCTTCCCTCTACATCTACACTGCTTTAGCCCCTAGACATCACCCCTGTCCATGTGGGGTCGGTGGCCTCGTCATCCACCAACTCCTCTTCCAATTGCGCACTGCCCCCTTACTGCAAACCGCACATGACCACAGCTTGCCTTGATGGCAACTGTGTCTCATGATCCCCACTTAGGTCCAGACAAGTCGGTGGCGGGTCCAAAACCCCAAAATTGGAAGGAAATGGCAGATGCTGCAGTATTTCTAACACCTGTTCCTGGTGCTCGGGCCTGGTCTGTGTTGTACCCTGCACCCTGCTTAACGCATCTGCCATATCCGAAGTTGTGCTGAGCGCATGCTAATGTTTCGTGTCCAGTGCAATGGATGGGATGGGATTTCACATAAGTCTGCCACCCATGGCCACTCATGGTTGAGCAACTGAGGGAGTTGACTTTGACGAACCCGAGGGTTTTGGAGTTGGAACTATATCAAAGGTCTGTGCTGCTCACACACTCTGCTCAACACATGATATGTTTAGTGCCAGCAGTGTGGAGACGTCGCACAACAGCCGTTGTTCCAGCAGGTACAGGCGTTGTAGGAGTGCATAGAGGCTAGCAGCGGCAACTATAGACTTTAAAAACTATCCACACAAGCGCCACACTTTCACCAGTAGCTCAGGAACATCGGGGTACCTTTTTCAAAAGATTAGCAGCAATGAGTTAAAAACGTGGCCCAGGCATGGAATATGTTGCAGGCTGCCAAGCTACAGAGCCAATCCCAGGTTACGGCCATTATCACACATGACAACATGCCTGGGCCCAGGTGCAGTGGCAAAAACCACATTGCCGTCTCATCGAGTATGGCATGACTCACTTTGTAGGCAGTGTGCTGTCTGGCCCCCAAGCTGATGAGCTTCAGCACGGCCCGCTGACGTCTCCCCACACCAGTGTTGCAGCGTTTCCAGCTCGTAGCTGGGGTCAATTTAACAGCGGAGGAGGGTGGTGTTTCAGCCCTCCTCCCAGGAATGTTGTGTGGGGAGACAAGTCAGGCCACCACATTTTGCGACCCGGTCCACGCCTCAACTACATTCAACCACTGTGCCCAAATTGAAAGGTAGCGTCCCTGTCCGCATGCACTTGTCCATTCGTAACTGGTCACATGGAACTTTAGGGCTAAGCGCTGAATTTAGGGACCGCCTCATGTTTGGGGGAAAGTGCTGGTGTGGACGGCACAGTGCGGTGGCGCAGTAGACACTCTGCCCAAAAAGGGCAGAGTGTCCCCCAGCCGGGATTCCAACATCTCCTGGGCCAGATTTCTTGAGATGAGGCCGTTGAAGCCTTGGGCATGTGGGTGGGTTGCGCTGTACTTTAGCATGAAATGAAAGGCTTGGGAGATGGGGAGTTGCTGGGAAGAGGCGCATGATGGCGCGGGCAAAAGGAGAAATGGCAGGAAAAGGTGAGGATAAGGGTGAACTCCCCAAAGTGTCAGAGGCAGATGTGGAGGTGTCCTGGCTCCTGGTCTGGACTGCAGCGCCAGCCCTGTCAACAGTGGAAGAGGCAGTGGCCGCCAGGCCAAACGACGATTATCCTGCGCTTGCTCTCACCCACTGAGCCCAGGGCTTGCCTTCCAAATGATGGCACCCGCAAGAGGTGGTGAGATTCCTCTCCGCAGATCTCCAAACCATCTTGGACTTGCAAATTGCACTAAATTTGTCATGTAACTGACATGTATATGATGAGTCTATCCATTGTCTGTTCATTTTGGTGAAAGTCAGCCTGTCAGCTGACAGACAGCTGTGCTTGTCAGTGATGATGTCACCGGCTGCTTGTACCCCCAGTTTTTGCTGCTTAGCTTGCCTCCACATCCACACTGCTTTTGCCCCTACACATCACCCCTATCCATGCCTGTGCCTCTAGCCATAAGTCTGCCACCCATGGAAACTCATGGTGCAGAAAGTGAGGGAGCTGACTCTGAGGAACCCTTGGGTTTTGTAGCTGGTACTCCATCAAAGGTCTCTGCTGCTCACACACCCTGCTGAACATACGGTATCTAGGGTTAGAGCGTGTGGTGACCTCGCACAACAGTAGGTGCTTCAGGCAGATGTAGGCCTTGCTGGAGTGTATTGCGGCTAGCTCCAGGTACTGTAGACTTGGGAAAGTGGGTGTCCAAGTGCCGCACTTTCACCCTTAGCTCAGCTAATTTGGGGTATGTTTTTAAAAATCATTGCACCACTACATTGAACATGTGGGCCAGGCATGGAACGTGTTGGAGGCTGGCAAGCTCCAGAGCCCTCCAACAAGCTAAAAAACCTGGCCCCAGGGGCAGCGGGGATAAACAAATTGCCATTTCATCCAGGATGGCATCCCTGACCTCAGAGGCAGTGTGCTGTCCGTCTCCCAAGCTGATGAGCTTCAGCCCAGCCTGCTGACGTCTCCCCACACCAGTGTTGCAGCGTTTTCAGCTCGTAGCTGGGGTCAATCTAACAGCGGAGGAGGAGGAGGGTGGTGTTTCAGCCCTCCTCCCAGGAATGTTTTGTGGGGAAACAAGTCAGGAAAATTCTTGAAACGGGAGAGTTTTGCATCTTTGCCCTTGCTGCCTATGGACATCCCTTTGCCTCTAGCCACCATTTTCCCTGCTTTGCTTGCCTCCACATCCACACTGCTTTTGCCCCTAGACATCACCCCAGTCCATGCCTTAGCTTGTACCCCCAGTTTTTCCTGCTTAGCTTGCCTCCACATCCACACTGCTTTTGCCCCTAGACATCACCCCAGTCCATGCCTTAGCTTGTACCCCCAGTTTTTCCTGCTTAGCTTGCCTCCACATCCACACTGCTTTTGCCCCTAGACATCACCCCAGTCCATGCCTTAGCTTGTACCCCCAGTTTTTCCTGCTTAGCTTGCCTCCACATCCACACTGCTTTTGCCCCTAGACATCACCCCAGTCCATGCCTTAGCTTGTACCCCCAGTTTTTCCTGCTTAGCTTGCCTCCACATCCACACTGCTTTTGCCCCTAGACATCACCCCAGTCCATGCCTTAGCTTGTACCCCCAGTTTTTCCTGCTTAGCTTGCCTCCACATCCACACTGCTTTTGCCCCTAGACATCATCCCTATCCATGCCTCTTCCCCTAGCCATAACTCTGCCACCCCTGGAAACTCATGGTGCAGAAACTTTGGGAGCTGACTTTGAGGAACCCTTGGGTTTTGTAGATGGAACTCCATCAAAGGTCTGTGCAGCTCACACACCCTGCTCAAGATATGGTATTGTAGGGTTTCAGCATGTGTGAATGACGGACAACAGCCTGTGTTTGGACAGATGTAGGCCTTGCTAGAGTGTTTTTAGGCTAGCAGCGACTCCTGTGCACTTGCAAAAGTGGGCGCACAAGCGCCGCATTTTCAACAGTAGCTTCGGTACATTTGGGTATGTTTTTAAAAAACTTTGCACCACTAGGTTAGACGTGGGCCAAACATGGAACGTGTTGGAGGCTGGCAAGCTCCAGAGCCGCTACCAGGTTCCAGCCATTATCACAGGCGTAAAAATGCCAGGCCCCAGGTGTAGCAGGGAAAAAAAAATGCCATCTCAGCCAGGATGGCATCCCTGACCTCGGAGGCACTGTGCTGTCTGTCCCCCAAGCTGATGAGCTTCAGCACCGCCTGCTGACGTCTCCCCACACCAGTGTTTTAGCGTTTGCCGCTAGTAGCTGTGGTGGAGGTTGCAGCGTCGTAGGGTTTCAGTCTACTCCTGCCATGAATTTTGGCCTGGGAGAGGAGATAGGCCACCCCAGTTTGCACCCGGGGAACAGACAGACAGTTCCCTCTCCTCTGCTCCCGACCGCCACCAACGGAACCCGCCCGGGGCCACACACATCAGGACACCTATACTGGAGACCCTTAGGAGGCCACAACTGCTATTGTGAACTACTCACCAGTATGCCTGTCTACAATTGATTTACATGTCAGAGACCAGAGTAGGACAAGCTGAGCAAACAGACCACAGCTACTCCCTAGGGTACGCTTATTCTAAGGGACCTATTTGAGCCTACAAGGTCGTGTTGCACAACTGAGTATACTTTACACGCCAATACGGCCATTACCCGTACCTGCCTGACAGGACAATAAACAGGGGGGACTTTCACCTCACCCTGCCCTTTTGGAGCCTATTCTACACTCCTATCATTACTACGAGCTTGAGGAAGGCAGAACTTGCCGAAACGTTCTCGTATATACTCTGTATAGCCACGTGTGGCACAGTGCAATTTGTACTATTAGTTAAATAAAGTATCTTTGATATTACAATTCAGCCTACTAGGATCCTTTATTCTCCATCTAGAACAGGGATAGGAAACCTTTGACTCTCCAGCTGCTGTCAAACTACAACTCCCAACATTCTCCTTTCACTTCCATGGGAGTTCCAAGAACAGTAGAGCAAGTATGCATGCTGGGAGTTGTAGTTTTGCAACAGCTGGAGAGCCGTACGTTCCCTACCCCTGATCTAGAAGATACCCTGCACTCCATGGGGGCCGACTGGCTGCTGTTCATGGGCGTGCAGGTAAGTACAGGAGCATGTTATACTGTGTATAGGCCACTGTGGAGTATATTATGTTCTACAACGGCCCTCCTACATTATCTTATGCTGTGTGTGGGGCTACTATGGGGTATATTACACTGTGGAAGCCACTGTGGTGCACATTATACTGTTTGGGGGCCACTGTGGAGCAGATTCTACTGTCTTAGGGCCACTGTGGAGCAGATTGTACTGTTCGGGGGCCACTATGGGGAAACAGATCATGTGCAATGTAAATAATGAACCTTAATTGTTCAAAAGTACCAAATGCAAACTATTATCTTTCAGTACAAAGTTGTTTTGTATTATAGCAAGCTCTGTAAAGCGCCATTCAAACAACCGTATTTTGCGGGCTGTAGGTGTCCACAATTGTGGATCTGCACAGTATTAAGCTTAAGTTGTTGACACTTTGTGATAGATTAGTGGGTTTGGGGATGCAATTTGGGCACTTGGTTTCTAAAACGTTCATCATCACTGCTCTAGGGTGTCTTCAGACCCCAGAGTATATTAGGGGGAGGCCCAAGGAAGTTAAAAAAAATAACAATTATTCTAACATGCAATCAGGATTTAATGGTCACCTCAGAATGCACCCACGTGACTTAAGGTCCAATCACAGGCCTCAGCAGTGACCCTGGGCACATGAAGTCACCCGGAAGCCTAAAAGAGAACCCTGAGAGTTCGGTAGATGCTGCAAGGAGGACCAGAAGAGGTGAGGGAAGGTGATTATAATTGTTTGTATTACACCTCCCCTGGGCCTCTCCCCATTAGGGTAAGTTCACATGGGTTTTTTTGGATCAGAACCTGAGGCAGCCTCCCGGAAAAAGGACCTGAGTGACTCCCACTGATTTCAATGGGAGCCGTCCTTTTGGTCAGGGTTTTGAGGTGAATAAGGCCTCAAAACCCTGCCCAAAAAACTCCATGTGAACTTACCCTTAGTCTGGGGACTGAAGAAACTCCAGAGTATATTAATTTCAACCTGAATTTCAAGTTCAACCTGAAACTAATCTTTGCACCAGGTCATTGAAGCCTGAAATGAAACTAAATATTCAGAGGTTCGCCCATCCATTTCACTTAATAATATAAAGTATTGATTACAGTTTTTCTGATAGGCTTTTCAAATTGTAGAGTCTTTCCCTTAGGTAGAGGTTTAGTTCATTTCTCTACATCTAAATGCACAATAATAATTTGTTGGCCCCCCCTGACAATCATCACCTAGGACATTTACCCCAATTGCACCCCATCTATGCCCCTAATATTCTCTACATGTTTTATATACACAATATAAAGCAGTTTTCATTATTAGCAGGGATCATTACAATGTCAGACATTATTTGATATTCCTACAAAACAGGGTTATATAGCAATTATTATTATTATTATTTCATATTCTTACTAAGCAGGGCAGTTTTTGTGTTCATCTCAGATCTGAACAGAATGATATAACATTTGGGGAAAAACACACAAGCTAAAAGTCCAGCACTGGAGGCCAGAACAGCAAATATCTCCACGGCCACAGTGTATTTGCCTTTGGTGCTCAGAAAGGCCGGGATCATGGCGATCCAGACGCTACAGAACAGCAGCATGCTGAAGGTGATGTACTTGGCCTCATTAAAACTGTCCGGTAATGTCCTCACCATGAAAGCCAGAAGAAAGCTGACAGCGGCCAGGAGCCCCAAATATCCCAATACAGAATAGAAGCCAATAACAGACCCTTCATTACAGCGAATGATGATCTTTCCCTGATAAGACTGAGTGTCCAGGTCCTGGAAGGGAGGAGAGATTGACAACCAGAGGACACAGATAACAGCTTGTGTAGATGAACCCAACAACACTATGGTATAGGGCAGTCTCACACCCAGATATTTCCTCCAGGAGCTTCCAGGTTTGGTGGATTTAAAAGCCACAAAGACCATGATGGTCTTGGCGAGGAGCGAAGAGACGGCGACAGAGAAGAGGATTCCAAAAGTGGTCTCACGTAGTCTACAAGTTATATTGTCTGGACGGTCAAGAAACAAGAAGACAGAGAGGAAGCTGAGGATGATGGAGACCAGGAGGAGGTAACTCAGGTTCCGGTTATTGGCTTTAACAATGGGGGTGTCCCGATAAATAATAAATATTCCAAATATCAAAGTAGTGACAAGACAACCAAAAACTGAGAGGAACGAAAAAACAGAAGCAATTGTGTCATTCTGATAAGAGATGAATTCCATGATTTTGGGGTGACATCGATCTCTCTTCTCATTCGGCCATTCATCACTTGGACATATTATACAATTATCACTGTCTGAAAAATACAACAAAATACTGTCAGTATCAGGCTGAGTACCCTGGGCCCTACCAAAGCATACAAGAGCCCAGTGTCCAGCTTTACACATTCAAGTCCACTTTTGATAGCAGAGACCAGCTGTGTGGTGTTATTATGCACATGTACATTATTAGTCTAAAGCTGGGATTGGTAGCTCAACTGTGTAAAACATCTTGTGTGGTACCAGTAGCAAAGAAAAGCAACCCGATGGTCTACAATGACTACTGACCTGTAGCACTGCATCCCACCTGATGAATGTCCTAGAGAGACTGGTCCTGACACACCTACGCCCTCTAGTGTGCTGCGCTCTGGACCCCCTCCAGTTTGCCTATCGATTGGGCATTGGGGTAGATGATGCCATCATCCACCTTCTTCATAGAGCTCTCTCTCACCTGAAGAAACCCGGAAACACTGTGAGAATAATGTGCTTTGATTTCTCCAGTGCGTTCATCACCATTCAGCCAGGGCTATAGAAGGAGAAGCTGAACCTTGGTGGTGTGCACCAGCACCTGTCCTACTGGATCCTAGACTACCTGACAAACTGACAAACCGCCCTCAGTATGTGAGAGCCCGGGACTGTGTGTCTGACACTGTGATCTGTAGTACGTTGGCACCACAATGTACAGTTCTTGCCCCATTTCTCTTCACACTGTACACTGCTGACTTTAGGCACAACTCATACAGCTGTTACTTACAGAAGTACTCCGATGACTCTGCTATAGTAGGCCTTATCACTGATGGCAACGATAGGGAATACAGAGACTTAAACCGGGACTTTGTTGAATGGTGCCAGCAGAACCAGCTCAGGTTTAATGCTGGGAAGACCAAGGATATGGTGGTGGACTTCAGTAAACAGAGAAGTGTTCGAACCCTGGTGGAGATCCAAGGACATGCATTGAGATAGTCAGGACCTTTAAGTAGGGGGTGTGCTTCTCAATAATGAACTAGACTGGGCTGATCACCTGGGTGTGCTGCACAGAAAGGGTCAAAGCAGGCTCTACCTGCTCAGGAGGCTGAGGGCCTTCGGTGTCCAGAGGCCACTTCTTAGGGCCTTTTATAACTCTGTGTTTTTTTTTCAGCCATCTGGCATGCTGGGGGAGCAATATATCAACCAGGGACAGAAATAGACTTGACAGGCTGATCAGGAGGGCCAGCTCTGTCCTGGGGAGCCCCCTGGACCCAGTATAGGTGGTGGGTGACAGAAGGATACTGTCTGTGGTGAGCTCCATGTGGAAGAACAAATCCCACCCCATGTATGGGACCTTGATGGGACTTAGCAGCACTGTAAGTGACCATCTGCTTCACCCCAACTGTGAGAAGGAGCTATCGCAAGTCTTTCCTTCCAACCGCGATCAGGCTGTATAATCTATATCAGACCAAGCGAAGATCACTCCGCACATAAAACTAATGATTATGACTATGAAGTCTTCCTTCTTTCTTCTTCTGTTCCTTAGCTGCTATGGACTCCTAGTATATCTTCTCTTCTCAGCTTATGTGTGTCTACTTCTGTAATATATTACTGCGTATTATCCTGTATCTGTATTACTATGCTGCTGTAATAAACTGAAACTTCCCCATTGTGGGACTATTAAAGGATTCTTAACTTATCTTATCTTATTATAAGCTTTTCATTGCCACCATATCAGGAGTAAGTTCTAATGGGTTTATGGGATATTTCTAAATTATTTCAGAAGAAATAGATGGGGTTTTTTGTTTGTTTTTTTAGAAGAAATAAAAGTTTGTAGGGATTGACTCCAATGTATGATTGAATGTGGAGGACAATATACTGCAGTATTGCAGTATATTGTATTATTGATCAGACTCCTTAAGGGTCTAAAATTAAAAATAAATAAAATAAAATAAAAAATATCTAAAATTTCAAATCACCCCCATTCCTTAGCTCTTATATAAAAATTAGACAAACTCATACTCAAGAGGTCTCTCTAATGCTATATAAGAAAAACTGAGTAAAAAGTGGTCAAAATGTCAGACAATACAATAGATATGTGGAGGCCAGAAGAGGATACTGAAGGAATGATGGATACTGCGAGGGAGCCTGGGAAAGGTTAATAAGGCTAAGGCCCCATGTAGAAAATCGTGTCTAAAAAAAATGTCCTTTTCATTCTCTACTATACAGTATATATTCACCATTATAGGGTCTATAAAAAAACGCTTGTGATTCTGCAGTAAAAAAATGAACATGCTGTGTTTTTCAAAAGTGAGTGCATTTTTGCAAAATATTTTTTTTTCTACAACTAATATTTTTTTCTGCTGCTGAAGAATCTCATGGTCAGTCTATTACATAGATCACTGGTATGATACATGGGGTGAACCAAGTTACCAAAACTGAGATTGACTGATTTATCATTTGAGGGAATAACAACATTTTCCTATCACATGACATAGACTAGAATATCTACGTATAAGGTTCACATGTAATACACATAAGTATCATGTACCCGTTATATTGGAGATCTCTCCTTCTGAACACGGGACACAGTCATAGCAGCAGGTGTGGATTGTTTCTCTAGGTTGTTTCCTATTTCCGGGTAAGCAACTTTCTGAGCAGCGAGACACCGGGACCTAATAAAAGGGGATAAGAATGTTTAATGTTACTTTGTTACTATAATAACTCTTCGGTTACTATTTGAACATTCAGTTGGTCTACATCTTGAATTCATGGGGAATTAAAAGATATAAAACTTAGTTTTTATTGAATATAGAGTAAAAAATGTCATAATAGACTAATCAGATTAAATGCACATCAGACCCACTGTGTAGCAAGGTCAGACTCCACATGAAAAAAGGGGGGAAGGAAGAAAGGAATAAAAATAGATGAACACTAATCCTGACTCCCTAAATATCAGAAACATTGGATAACAGACTCAGACTCTCATGCCAGTAAGGATAATCACACCGGTCTCTGCTTAATTAGGTGGGCAGCTGAATACAGGCCGTCCTGTGAGGTTACTGGCCTAATGCCACGCCAACACAGGAGAGACAAGTGTCAGACTGCCCAATAGAGATCGGTAAATGGCTCTGAGAGTAATGCTGTGTCTCCATATCAAAACTGCTGGCCCTGGAGATGTTGGTGTTCCTGCTAGTGGAGACTCATGACTTCCATGACCTGATGGCAGCTGCGCCACCTCGCTATGATGCCCCTAGCTGTCACTACCTCTGTTGGTGTGCCATCCCCGCCTTGCGCCAGCATGTTTCCCCTAACATCAGTCGGGCCCTGAGTTCCTCGCTTTGCTGTAAGATCCACTTGACCACCGATGCATGGACAAGTGCCTGCGGTCAGGGACACTGCTTCTTTGTAATGACAGGCTGGGTGAATGTAGTTGAGGATGGGCCCAGGGTGCAAACTGGGGTGACCTATCTCCTCTCCCAGCCCAAAATTCCTGGCAGGGCGTCTCTGAAAGCCTACTCCTCCACTGCAACCTTGACCACACCAGGGACCTGTAAGTGCTTCAGCACTGGGATGTGGAGACGTCAGCAGGTCCTGCTGAAGCTCATCAGCTTGGCTGACAGAAAACACACTTCCCCCGAGGTTAGGGATGCCATCCTCGATGCGACGGCAATGTGGTTTCCCCCCCTGCATCTGGGCCCAGGTATGTTGGCGTATGTGATAATGGCCGGAACCTGATAGCAGATCTGGAGCTTGCCAGACTCAAACACGGTCCACACATGGCCCACTTTTTCAACTTGTTGGTGCAAAGTTTTGAAACTTACACCATTGTACCTGATATACTGGTGAAAGTGCGGCTATTTTCATAAGTGAAAAGTATCCTCTGCTAGGCTGAAAACATTCAGAGCACACTCCTGTCATCTTCGCACCGTTGGCTGACGGAGGAAGACGAGGGGGAAGAAGTGGCATTTCATGTCATTGTCCCACACGAGGCTTGAGGGGAAGATCAGTGCATACCATTGCTTCAGCACGGATGGTGTGAAGGGAAGTGGGAAATGGAGGAAATGGAGAGTGACCCTTACAGTTGGGGGCAACTAAGTCATGCCAAGTAACACTCTGGCACACATGGCTGACTTCATGTTGGGTTGTTTTTCAAGAGACAAAGGCATAGTTCACATCATGGAGAGCAAACAATACTGGATTTTTGCAATCCTCAACCCCCGGTATAAGAAAGAAATCTCGTCCTTTGTTCTGGTAGGGGAGAGGAAAAATTTCATAAATAATTGTCACAAGCAACTGGTGCAGAATATGATGGAAATGTTTCCATAAACCCTCGCTGGCGGAAGAGAGGAGATTTCCTCCAAGAGGCTAACAACTGCCAGCCGGTCCACAACTACCAGGGGAACACTCTCCAAGGTCTGGAACACGTTAATGCCCTCCCCCCGGACAAACTACCACCACTCAGGGACCTAGTGTCATCAGGAGGGAAAAGTATAGGCGAATGTTGCGTGAGTACCTGGCCAACCACACGCCCTGTCCTCTCCGATCCCTCTGCGCCTTACACATATTGGGTGTAGAAGTTGTATCTGTGGCCCTTGAGGTGAGTGGAGGCTTCCCCAGCTGAGGTTTGGGTGAGTTTGGCAAGGGGGTGCAAGTACGCCCCGCAGTTAGCCTTTTTGGTTACATAGTTACATAGTAGATGAGGTTGGATAAAGATATTAGTCCATCAAGTCCAACTTATAACCCTACAATCCCTACAGTGTTGATCCAGGGGAAGTAAAAAATAAACCTGATAAGGCTTATGCCAATTTCCCCATTTCAGGGGAAAAATTTCCTTTCTGACTTCAAATCTGACAGTCAGTATAAAAACCCTGGCTCAACGTCTCCTTATAATCATGGTGGCATAGAGTGTACACAATGAACCCCAACTGTCACTTGCTGAGCCGCTCTTCTACTTGTAACTGCATGATAGAACCTGCGTGTCTATGCTCTCTTGAGTTAGAGATAGATTGGGGCCCCTGCATTTTAAGTTTATGCCGCATTCTTTGCTTCAGCCCATAAACAGAGATGTTATTTTGTGTGCATTAGTGCCAATTCAGCCGTGCCACCCCCAGGATTAATTCTTTTACCCCTCTTTTGGAGTTGTCACTTGCCCGAGCAGCGTATACAGTGTCAGGCCCACCATTCAGCTTCAGCCCATAAACAGAGATACTATTTTATATTTAGCTGTATACAACTTTCATTTGGGAGTGGAATACAACCAATAAAGTTGGATTCAGCGTATATATACTATACACAGATTGTCTGTATACGACTTAGGTTTTTGGGGGTACACACCGTGGAAAGCTGGATTGAGCATATACAGCCTGACAATTGCTGTGTATCCCCCTTAGGTTTGGAGGAAACACACCTTTAAAAATTGGATTGAGCGTATACAGACTGACAATTATGGTGTATCCCACTTATGGTTTGGGGGTACACACTGTGGATAGCTGGATTGAGCGTATATAGTCTGACAATTGCTGTGTATCCCCTTTAGGCCCTTAAGTTTGGGGGGGGGGGGGTTACACACCTTTAAAAACTGGATTGAGCGCATATAGTCTCACAATTGCTGTGTATCCTGATTAGGTTTTTGGGTGACACACCTTTAAAAACTGGAATGAGCATATATAGCCTGACAATTGCTGTGTATCCCCCTTAGGTTTGGGTGGGTACACACTGTGAATAGCTGGATTGAGTGTATATAGTCTGACAATTGCTGTGTATTCCAGTTAGGTTTTGGGGGTATGCCCCGGGGAAAGATGGGTTGAGCCTATATAGCCTGACAATTGCTGTGTATCCCACTTTGGTGTTTGGGGGTACACACCGTGGATATCTGGATTGAGCATACATCGATTCCTCTCTCTGCAGTATAGCTATGAAAAGAGCTGTTGTTGTTCTTCAGTTTTTCCTGCCTAGCAGAAGCTAATCCCTATCTAGCCCTCTGCAGATCTCTGTCCCTATGTCTCCAAGCCGCAAAATGAGACAAAGATGGCAGCGACTATTCTTATAAATCCGAGGTCACCTGATTTCGGCAGCCAATGGATTTTTCAGATTTTTTTAATGCCTACATTGTCGTAGTTCCTGTCCCACCTCCCCTGCACAGTTATTGGTGCAAAAAAAGTGCCAGGGAAGGTGGGAGGGGATACAAATTATTACTGCGTTTGCCGCGTGGTATTCGATTGGAATCGAATACCTCGAACAGCCTGATATTCAATCGAATACCAATCATGTAAGTGTTGTGTGAGTAGGGGATGGTGTGTTATTCATCACTGCATGATCCAAAGCAATTACTCCATTTTCTTCTGCAATATACAGCCATCAGCAATACTCAGTCTTAATGTCCTGCAGCCAGGTCCACCAACACATTCCACTATATCACAATGTTTGTATAACAAAAAAAAAATTCTCATCTGCTCCCATAAGTGAATAATTTTTGGTGTGCTACACTATGTTTTATAGATAGGGCCTAGGAGTGCTAAGAGTGTTCTACAGTATGTTTTATAGATAGGTTCCTAGGAGCCCTAAGAGTGTTCTACACCATGTTTATAGATAGGTTCCTAGGAGCCCTAAGAGTGTTCTACACTATGTTTATAGATAGGTTCCTAGGAGCCCTAAGAGTATTCTACACTATGTTTTATAGATAGGTTCCTAGGAGCCCTAAGAATATTCTACACTATGTTTTATAGATAGGTTCCTAGGAGCCCTAAGAATATTCTACACTATGTTTTATAGATAGGGCCTAGGAGTCCTAAGAGTGTTCTACAGTATGTTTTATAGATAGGTTCCTAGGAGCCCTAAGAGTATTCTACACTATGTTTTATAGATAGGTTCCTAGGAGCCCTAAGAATATTCTACACTATGTTTTATAGATAGGTTCCTAGGAGCCCTGACAGTATTCTACACTATGTATTATAGATAGGTTCCTAGGGGCCCTAAGAATATTCTACACTATGTTTTATAGATAGGTTCCTAGGAGCCCTAAGAGTACTCTACACTATGTTTTATAGATAGGTTCCTAGGAGTCCTAAGAGTGTTCTACACTATGTTTTATAGATAGGTTCCTAGGGGCCCTAAGAATATTCTACACTATGTTTTATAGATAGGTTCCTAGGGGCCCTAAGAATATTCTACACTATGTTTTATAGATAGGTTCCTAGGAGCCCTGACAGTATTATACACTATGTATTATAGATAGGTTCCTAGGGGTCCTAAGAATATTCTACACTATGTTTTATAGATAGGTTCCTAGGAGCCCTGACAGTATTATACACTATGTATTATAGATAGGTTCCTAGGGGTCCTAAGAATATTCTACACTATGTTTTATAGATAGGTTCCTAGGAGCCCTAAGAGTACTCTACACTATGTTTTATAGATAGGTTCCTAGGGGCCCTAAGAATATTCTACACTATGTTTTATAGATAGGTTCCTAGGGGCCCTAAGAATATTCTACACTATGTTTTATAGATAGGTTCCTAGGGGCCCTAAGAATATTCTACACTATGTTTTATAGATAGGTTCCTAGGAGCCCTGACAGTATTATACACTATGTATTATAGATAGGTTCCTAGGGGTCCTAAGAATATTCTACACTATGTTTTATAGATAGGTTCCTAGGAGCCCTAAGAGTACTCTACACTATGTTTTATAGATAGGTTCCTAGGGGCCCTAAGAATATTCTACACTATGTTTTATAGATAGGTTCCTAGGAGCCCTAAGAATATTCTACACTATGTTTTATAGATAGGTTCCTAGGAGCCCTGACAGTATTCTACACTATGTATTATAGATAGGTTCCTAGGGGCCCTAAGAATATTCTACACTATGTTTTATAGACAGGTTCCTAGGAGCCCTAAGAGTACTCTACACTATGTTTTATAGATAGGTTCCTAGGAGTCCTAAGAGTGTTCTACACTATGTTTTATAGATAGGTTCCTAGGAGCCCTGACAGTATTCTACACTATGTTATATAGATAGGTTCCTAGGGGCCCTAAGAATATTCTACACTATGTTTTATAGATAGGTTCCTAGGAGTCCTAAGAGTGTTCTACACTATGTTTTATAGATAGGTTCCTAGGGGCCCTAAGAATATTCTACACTATGTTTTATAGATAGGTTCCTAGGAGCCCTAAGAGTGTTCTACACTATGTGTTATAGATAGGTTCCTAGGAGCCCTAAGAGTGTTCTACACTATGTGTTATAGATAGGTTCCTAGGAGCCCTAAGAGTGTTCTACACTATGTTTTATAGATAGGTTCCTAGGAAACTTAAAGGGGTTTTCCCATCTCAGTGTTTCAGCAGTCTGGATGCAGTCGTTTCATCTTGCTTCCTGTATTTCTCCTTCCTCCCCATCCATCTTGCTAAATGGGCCGGATAAGTCTCACAACACTTATGCAGATCAGATAATATGCAGATGCTTGTACAGAATGGACTTAGTGTTATCTGTGTGTTACCATAGCAGACAGGGCTTTATCAGGAAAACTACAATTAGTTGAACAATTGTATTGCAAGTGCAAGAGCACTGAGTAAGTGACATCACTTGTCCTATAGGTCCGTGGTTATAGCAATGCTGTGTATACAATGGGAGGAATAAGGTCACATAGCAGGAGAACAAAGCAGAATTTCTAAAGCAATATATTTAGGAAAATTCTTCAATTTACATAAGCTACCAGTATAGTTAGAATCCTTCAGATGGAACAACCCCTTTAAGAGTGTTCTTCACTATTTTTTAAGCCATTTTTATTTGTGGTTCACACCAAACTTGTTCAACCTGAATCTCAGAACTGAGCCTTCCTAACCAAAAGCAAAACTAATTTTTAGAGGTTCGCCCATCTCAACTTAAGATCATAAAATCTATTTACATCTAAATAAAATTTACACTTTTTAGCAATTGTGAGATACTTCACATAGAGTCTAAAACAAATGTGATACCTACCGCCTACCTCTGCTGTGTGTTTCCATACTATTGCTTGGTCATCCACGTGAAGCTGTTGTCCTTCTACATCCCATGGTGTAAAGTTTCCAACATGAACATTTAGCGTAGTTACTTTATCTTTATAGAAATAGTTTATTATCTTATATGAGTGGACAGTCTCTCGATATTCATCAAAGTAAGGAGCAGAGTTCGAGGAGTCCTGTGACTGCTTCATCAAGGTAAGGAAGTGATGTAACTAGTAGGAAGAAGAAAGATCTCATTATATATGGCTCCTACTGACCTGGATAAGAGCTGTGTACAAATGTGCTAATAAACAGAGAAGAGTCTTAGAAATATGTGTGGCAGAAAAGAGGAACAGAGCACCCACAGGTGATGCCCCCACTCACACTCATATATCTAGCCATCTGGTATCTTGGGACCTGACAGACTGTTGTTGGGGGCACAAGACCCCCAGAGCTATGTTGTTGTAGCTTCAAATTAAATAACAAGCCTGGATAAGCTACACCCATTCTTGAGGCCTGGAGAAATCACAAAGACACAGCTGGTGGTGTATCAAAATGAGTTCTGATTTATTGTTACAGAGAGGTAGTTTTTATACAATACAGACAAGAGCAGGTTGGACTATTCTAATGACATGATTGGTTATAACATAAGCTGTGGCACATGACTATTGGCTAAGGCCTACTGTAATCTCCATCTCATTATTGCAATCCAAACTGGGATGGACTTTCTGCATATATCATGGCAAAAGAGATAATAATCACAGGCTGGTCAGACCACTCCAACCTGGGAGTTAACATTCAATAGCCTATAGACATCCTGTGTTTACATCCTCCTTGATGACAATTAATTAGATAAGGATTCATTCACATTCCATTTCCTTATCACCTAAAGAAGGCTTTCTCTTCTTTGATCTTTTGTTTAAAGTCTCAATAGTACACAGCCCATAGCGTCTCCATGTAAATTAGACCAACCAATTCCTTTGTGAGACAAAACTACTTATATCTGAAAGGGAAAAGATGGCTGGAAAGGCAATATCACTGGAAGACAAGTAATCTGGGCCCCCACTTCATGTAATTTATCAAATATAATTTTCAAACAATATTGTAGTCCTTCACACTGTCCTCTAGAATGGTATTGAAAAGACAAGAATACCATGCAGCCAGACGACCAAACTTCCAAGAAAAGGCAAAGATTCTCCTTATATATAGAGTCCTCCTGCTGATGTAACCGAAACACCATGTTTAGACTAGGTGGCATTATACCACAGGATGTACTAAATAACTACTCCTTTGGTGCAACCTGAGGTGCAACTCTAGTCCCCCCTCTCCATATCTATATGTCAGCATTACCATTGCATTACCAGGTGAAAATATGGTATTTAGCACATAAGTACATCATCAATGAGCACAGAACACAGAATATACACATCTAAGCAGGTGCTGATAACTTACCTTGGTTAGGGAATAGAGATGAGCAAAAAACTTTGTAATAAATCAAATTTGTTACAAATATATTTGCAGTTCCCACCCACAAATTTCTACCATACTCTAGGGTTATTTCAAACTCCAGAGTATATTAAGCAGAGGGGAGAGTGTATAATAAAAAAAACTGTTATACTTACCTTCCTTCACCCCCCAAGAGTTCCCTTGTGGCATCCCGTGCATGTTCTCCAATGTTCTCCAGTGTTTTCAGACCTTCTTAGGCCTCTTCAAGCCTCTACTGTGATATCAAGGGCACAGGGGTCACTGACATCTGTGATTGAGGGCCAGTGGTCACGTGAGGTGTGCCAATGTCATAGCAATATGATATAGCTATCATGATGTTGGTGTGCCCCCATGTGGCTGCTGAGGCCCAATCACAGGCCAAAGCCGTACTGCAGGGCCCATGGAAGAAGCAGCTGGAAGATGCCGCAGTGGAGCCAAAGAGAAGTAACAGAAGGTGAATATTACTGTTTATTATCTTATTATACGTCCCCTGGGACTCAACTTATTATACTCTGGGTTCATATAGTCTCATGAAAGCACTTTTGGTTCGGACTGGAAATGTTTGGTCTCAAATAAAACTAACTAGTGAGCCTCATGAATATTATTGAAATCTTGCATAGTTCACCCATCTCTAGTAGGGACACAGTATCTGGCCATCAATAGTCACCCCCCTAAAGTACTTACTAGAGATGAGCGAACGGCGTTCGATTGAATTGATATAGTGGATTTAATATCTGGGTCATATGAGACTGTGAACTATGTGACTGTGAGACAGGGATAGACGTACTGGCAGGGTTAGCTAGGGATTACCTTTATTTAGGTGAGAATGTTACTCAAACAGCTCTTAGGGCTCTATATACCATTTCCATCTCCGGTTATATAACTGTTTTGAGCTCAGTATATACTTGTAGTGTACAGAGGTATTTGGGTGCTATACAGGGCCGCCGATAGGCCAGTATTACTGCTACTGGTGTCAGGAGCCCGGCCAAATTGAAAAATGGGGGGGGACCGGTTTTGGCCGGCCCCCTGGCGCCCGCAGCAGCAATTGTGCCCTGGGCCGGCGTCACTGTAGTATAGTCGGGCAAGTGCCGGGGCCCACAGAGCCTCTTGGGGCCCCCCAGCACTTGCCTGTCCCGATTTCAGCTCATCGGCGTCCGTCGGATGCCAATGAGCTGAATACACAGGCGATTAAAGCAGAGGTATTTGGGCGCTATATACCTTGCCCATCTCCAGTTCTTGTTTTAGGCTCAGTATATTAAGCGTGTGCTGTTGGATTTCCCATTGTCTATGCCATCTGTGGTTGTCACAGGCAACATGATTTAAAGGGATGCATGCTAATGTTTCTTTAGCTTAAAATTAGTGTTTCTGTTCTGTATGTAGAGGAAAGAAGGTTTCCAAGTATTTTTCCACTTTCCATAGAGGTTATATTGAGTTTGGAGTGTCTAGTTGATAGGCTGTGATAGTGGGGTAATACTGGTACCAAATGATATCTGGTAAACTGGTCCTAGAAGGTACAAGACACTGTATAAGTATATTGTGGCTACCAACAACTGATCACCTATATGTATTACAAAGGTAATTCAACAAAGCTACAATGTTGCATACGCTAGTGCTGTACCCAACACGGGTTAAGCACATGTGAAGAAACAGGAGCAGGAGGCAGCAATGTACAGGGAGTAGGGTTGAGCGATTGGGATCGGAAAAGATCAGATTCCGATCGAACAAATTTCATGATGGTGATCGGAATTACGATCCTGATCTTTTTAGGGGGGGATCGAGGTCTCATGTTAGTTCCTACAATGCTTGACTACTGACCAATCATTGTGGGAAAAGCAAACATGTAGGGTTGAGCAATCGGGATGGGGAAAGGTCGGATGCCGACTTGCGATTGAGCAAATTTCACGATCGCGATGGGGATCGCGATGGGGATTGGCTGGAAAATTATCGAAAATCGGATTTTAAAAACGATCCTGAAATCGAAAGATAGGCTCAACCCTAACAGGGAGGTAGACTTGTGATAACTAGAGATGAGCGAGTAGTACTCGATCGAGTAGGTATTCGATCGAATACTACAGTATTTGAAATACTCGTACTTGATCGAGTACCACTCGCTGTTCGAATGTAAAAGTTCGATGCAGAACCAGCATTGATTGGCCGAATGCTATACAGTCGGCCAATCAATGCTGGTTCTTCTCCTACCTTTAGAAGTCTTTTCCGTGCAGCTTCCCCTGGGCAGAGCCGACTGCGCATGTCCGCTTTTAGTGCGGGCATGCGTAGTCGGCTCTGCCCAGGCCCGATGCCTGGCAGAGTGAATGAAGAGCCGGAAGAGCGAGAAGACGCCGCGGGGACACTGCAAGAAGACTTCTCGGAGGATCCAGCCCGACCCTCACTCGTGGACTTGGTAAGTATAATTTGATCAAACGTTGCCTACCCCTGAAACGAGCATTTTCGCCCCATAGACTATAATAGGGTTCGATATTCGATTCGAGTAGTCGAATATTGAGGGGCTACTCGAAACGAATATCGAACCTCGAACATTTTACTGTTCGCTCATCTCTAGTGATAACCACAGCCAAGGCTACTAATATCCCTGTCTTCCTTCAAATTCCTGTATTCCTGGTATTAAGCGAACATAGTAGAAAAATTGACTGCCTAATGAGAAGCCTGACGGGTTTCTAATGCTAGTACCACAAGGTCTAGAGATTTCATCAGAGGCACATTCGGGGAGAACGGCTAACCACCTAAGTATTTCTTATTCTGTGGTCAGTTATATTAAAACACATCCTCCCACAGCCCAATCGGCACTGATGCACGGCCGTCCGTGGATAGTGGATAGGATTCATACAAATACCATGCCCACTTTGTGTTAAAATACACAGCACAAACACACTGCAATTTCCAAAACAGGTGTGGTTTTCCAGATCCCAGCATGTTAATTGATAATTATTATTATTATTATTATTATTATTATTATTATTTCAGGGTGTCAAAATCGTCAGCCGATCAGCTAGAGGTGGCGATTTTGATCGTAAGGTCCTGCAGAGGGAGGCGCGGTGGACCTTCCTCCTCGACACTGTGCATCCCACAAGGTTGAACAAATTAATCTACTGTAATTGTTACTTGTAGTTTTTCATCCCTTTGGCCATCCCTACCCAAATTGTATCCTTGTCCTGGTGCTCTTCTCACTGTCTGTTGCTCCAGTTGCTCTATTGATTGTACCATTAGTCTATTAACGGCCGGTTACCATTGTTACAGACAATTGTCTGTCCTTCCTTGTACCTACCCACTTTTGTGTATTTTGGCTGTTTTTGTTATGGTTCTTGATCTCCTTACCTGATTATGTTGTCCGCGATGTGATAGCCTGGGGTTACCAAGGACGCCATCAGCGTTGTTTTGCAGATGGGGACACCCTGAGTGGGCGTGCATCTGCTATGTTGTCTTCGTCAGTGGGTGGGAGGTACTTTCGGTTTGAGCTGCTCCCGCTAGTGACGTTGACTTACACGTCATTCGGTGGGAGGTGCCGTGTGATGACTCGTTTGGAGGTGCGGGGCCCACTGTATATTAAAGTGAGTGGTAAAGGTCCGCCGGAGTGGCTATACATCACAGCCAGCCCAGGCGACTACACGCTGCCTTAACCTTTTGATGCGTTGCACTATTGCACGCACGGTTGATTTGCTCCTATTGCCGCTGATGAACCGGGTTGTCTGGTGAAACGGTCCGTCAGGCAGAGCCATCAACTAGTTTATTATGTGCTGACGTTTTGTATGTATGTGATGAGGTGTATACTGATGGAGGCTTGTTCCTTGTCTTCTTATCATCTTACTGTTTGCCTATGTGTCGTATCTACCAGTGTGTGTGTTTGATGTCTTTAAGTGTTTGTGGAAGTCAGTCTCCCTTCCGAAATTACAATAGCCCTACAATTAGTGAGTCTATCTAAATGAGATATCATAGACCCTGTGGTATTGAGGCGATTGTGAAACATTAGGCATCGGCATCCGCTGTCACAGCGCAGCACCATCTCACTTTTTAGCCCCTACTATGTTAGTGGCAGACTCATTTATGCCACATATCTTGGCTATTAAATGTTATTATTAAAAGTTACTTTTTAGCGCATTTCTTTTGCTTTTCATTTAATTTGGTCCAAACCCCCCCCTCCCCCCCATAAACCCGTGAAACATACAGCAAAAAAAAAAAAAAAGAGTCAGATGAAAAATAACCCCCAGGATGGAGAAAAGAAAATGTTCTCACCTTTGTCACATGATGTCTCAGTCTACGTATTATTTGGTGCTTGTTATATTTATCACTGAGAGATAAGAACATATGATGAAGAGCTTGTGCCATGACCTCCACACTGTAATACAATCCAGGAGTCACCCCCGAAGACAGGAAGAATCTCAGACTTGGAAAAACATTGTGAGAAGTTTTATTGATTTCTGCAAATGTGAAATTGAAGTAAATAAAAGAATTGTCCTGATCACTTCCTGATATGGCTTCTAATACTTGCAAGTAATGGTGAACATGAGGTGTAATAGAGAGATTCTTGTAATTTTTCACAAATTCTTTGACTCCAGGAATCGGTGGTGATAAATAGTCTACAGCTAAACTTCCATTAAATTGTATATACTGGTGTTCTGTAATGACGGAACACGAGGCCCAAGAAGGAGGAAGAATTAATGTTGTCTTATCAAATACAAAATTATAATCCCTAAAAATGGCATGTATATCAGAATAAAATGTTCCGCATAGTACAACGATATTGGCTTTTGAATTTGATAGAATGTGTGAAATCTTTTCTATACAATCTGTTTTTTCATCGTATTTTAGGATGAATTCCGCACAGATCCCATATTCTTCCATGTATTTTCTTAGTATTTTCAGTTCATTCTCTCCAGCGTCATCGTCTGAGAAAAAAATCCCCACCCAGGTCCAGCCAAAGTGCTTCAACAGTTTGGCTATTACCATATTGTGGAGGTGGTTGTTATGTACTGCTCGGAAAACATGTGGATAGAGGCGTCTATCGGTCAGTGAGTAGTCTGTAGCTCCGTAGCTGATCTGTAAGACAGGAAGGTTAGACCTGAAGCTTTACATATTTTTAGTCAATATTGTCTCCAGTATGATGTTTGTCCCATGTAAAATATAAAGGAAATTCCAGATACCTAAGAGTTACTGTAGGAAACATTGTTTCTGTATTTGTATCCTGGCAGAACTTTGCGTAGAAAGCCTGTACAGAGTTGGCTTCTTATTATGGAGTCTTAGGCAGGGCTGGACTGGCCATCTGTCAATTCAGGACATTGTCCATAGGGGGCTACTCTATTCCTACTCTCCCCGTTATGCCAATGTTATATGAGCGTTATGGCTTTGATGAACCCTATGTGACCTCTGAAACTCAGTCATAGGCCTCAGTGGTGATAGGGACATATGGATCCCTCCGTATGTTGTAGAGGTCCTAATTAGATAATTAATTAACAGGCCTAGATGGACTGCAGCCATCTTCTTCTTTAGGCCTGGAGAACTGATTTAAGACACAAGATGGTGGTGTATCAAAAGAGTTCTGATTTTAATAGTGCAAAAAGGTAGTTTAAATACAATACAGACAAAAGTAGGTTGGACTATTCTAATGACATAACATTGTAGTGTTTTAACATAAACCTGGCACATGACTATTGGCTAAAGGCCCAATGTATTTTGCATCTCATTATAGCTTTCCAAACTAGGATGGACTTTGTCCTTAAACACAGAGTTTCAAAATACTTCATGGCATGATAGAGAAGATTACATGCTGGTGCCAATCAATTCCAACCTTGAAGATAACGAATAGGCTACATAAACTCTAAGTATATACACTCTACACACTCTAAGTGTATATATCGAGTAAAAGAGAATAGTCAGCTGCATCTTCAAAAGATGAGACCCTTGAGATAGACAAAGATAAGGATTCATCTACACAGCATTCCTTAACCACCCAAAAGGGCCTTTTGAACTTTAAACAGACATTCTCATACACTTTATATGAAAAAGGTATCAAGATGGCTGACAAAATACAAAGATGGAGGACTTAACTCTAACAGTGGTCCCTCAGGGCCATTGTTATCACCCAAGTGGGTGGTAGAAGCTGGATAAGGACTGAGGACACCTTCATTGGAATCTGTAAATGCTGGAGTAAGGGGTCATATTGTTTCCTTCTACAAATCCATAAAGCTGAAATGGAAATGGCAGAATTTTATTTTTGGATTTAGTTTTTAGATAAACATGGAGATGTGCACAAGAAGAGATTTATAGCTCCTTCCTTTATACGTTTCCTTCTTTTTAAGCTCAAAACACTGCATGAAATTCTGCAGAAAACCTACATGTGATTCTACACAATTGGAAATGTTTCTAGTTGACTGAAGACCAACCTGTGTATATCCGTATAGGCCAAGGATTTGTGCTGCTGGGACAGTGGTGGATGAGTGGTGGTCTCCAATAATACCAGCCAGCGGGCCACGTTCCTCACAGGAGTAGTTAGGTATCTCCTTATCTGGTCCAGACAGAAGATGTAAAATATATTTCACAGCCAATCGCGCATCTAAACATGAGTCATATATATGATATCCCAGTGTAATATTAGGTAAGATGTCCGGATTCTTGTTAATTGTATCAATAGCAAAAGCATAAACCATAGAATGTAGAAATCCCTGAAAGTATTGACTGTAAATAGAAAAAGCATAAGATAAGAGTCCTTGATCTTGTACAGAGCATCTAGAGCTAGTAGGTTGTGTGTTACAATCCTTGACCTTACTTCATCTCTTATCGATCACTCAGCTACTCTAATAACTTACTTCTCTTTCTGTGTAATATGTCCGCTGCCTATCAGTGACCCCATTCATCCCCAGTAATGAACCATACAGGTTCCATATGGATTCCTGCAGCACGTTTGCCCACATATTTTGCAGCTGGATTTGTAGATAGGTTACTAATCCTGGCATCCCAGCTAGTCCCATTGGTGATAAATACGGCGAATGACCAGGCCAAGGAAGGGAAATCTAAAGTATAAGTGAAAATGCCAAGCTGAAATTTGAGAATCCATTGCTTTGTGTGGGTGAGCATTATCCTGCTGAAAAATATCAATTGCCCACTCTTCTATAAAAGACAATACATGTGATCACAAAATGTCATGTACATATCTCTGAGCTGTGAGTGTCTTTGGATCACTACTTAGGGTGACCGATTGTTGTATACAATAGCTACTCACATCATCACACCAGCAGGGGGCAGTATGTTGCTGCACAGAAAATACAGGATCGAGTCACTCACCATAGGTCCTCCATACTCTAACCTCATTGTCAGATCCCAAACAAAACCTGGACTGCTGAAGAGGATACGGTTATAAAGAGGATACGGTTCTAGAGAGGAGATGGTTCCAGTCCAGAGCAGTCCACATTCCTCATTCACATAAAGATTGTAGATAACAAAGGCTGCCTGTCTATGACAACACAAGTAATAACCTTGACATCAACATTTTTTCTTTGAATCACCTGGAAATGCACCAGGTAGAGACAGGGGAAGGCGTCACTTGTGTCTGAATGGTGGACAAGTAAACTGTGGTAACTGCTCGTATTTCTTAGTGGGTCAAACCATCCTCTCTAATGGTAACCTGTCCGTAGCCTGTTCCCCATATCTAACCACTGCTCCCAACACCCCTAACAACTAGGATAGAATGAGTCTGTATCCCACAGCTTGTGCTAAGTAATCTTATCCTTAGTAATGGGATACCGCAGCTTCCAGCCGCACAACAGCAGGTAAACGTGTAGGTGAGTTACCATCCCAATATTTGTAAATGCAGTACAGTATATTTAGACTCAGGACTACAATGGTGTAAAGCTTTGCTGGGAATCATTTCCTTCAGCCTTTATCAGTTCCTATTATTTTACCACTATCTAGATGACACTATATCAGCATTGTTCTCCTATATCTTCTATGGTACAGTCCATTCTATCAGCGCTGACTCCAGGTGTGTATGGGCCCTTAGAAGGTAGAGCCTCAGTCGGCCACTTTGCCCCTTATATCCTGTGCAAGATGTCTTTTATGTAAAGGAGCATTGCCTCCAGATTAGCAGATTACTGGGGATTTCCTCGGGATAAATATTTTAGGATTATAAATTAGCATTAATATATATATTTTTATCCACCATATAAGTGTAATACTGTATGTGACCAGGACTTACTCAGAGCACGTTATAGACGTGTAAGGTTCTCCTGGGAATACTAAATCATCACTCATTGTATGTGCAGTCATCAATCCACCAATGATGATGTCTCCGTCCTGGTAATATTCTGTATCACCAAAATGTAATTCTCTACTCTTGAGATTGCAGACTGGCTGTAGATGGTCCAATGTGGTCAGAGTCACCAACAAAATAGTGACATATAACATAACATGACAGCAGTGACCTGGAGCTCCCTTACTGAACATTACATTTACCAAATGACATAGTGAATGAAGAAATGTCAGCGAGTGACACATGAGCAGAGAGAGCAGAGCACACATCATCAGCTGCATCATGTACAGCACCAGCAAATCCTCTCCTTATATACAGTATGAGGGGATAGATGTTACATGGGGACAGATATATCTTCTATCATACGTCACCCTGATTCTATCCTTAAAATACAGCATTGATAAATAAGATGATTCCTCAGTAGAAATCACCAGAAATACCGGGACTAGTCATTTCTATCTTTCTAGTGTTTCTATTGATTTCTTGTTGTTCTCATCATTAATATCCAGAAATAAATAAAATCAAGCTTCAAAGTCTATGTAGATTGTAGCTATTGCTAGGCTGCAGTCCACACTACCATGAGATGACCCGAACAACCAGGAAAAATAATATTTAGTGTCCATTTGTGTCCGTTCCAATAGATATTTATTTTTTGATGGTGAAAATAGAACAATGCTGAGCTATTATTCCACAAAATAATGGATTCCTGATAGGAGGCAGCATCAAATATATTATAGAAAGGCGTATTTCCTGTCCTTGCTACCAGACTCCTCGGGCTTTGACAGATCCCTTACGAAACTTAAGACGGCTTGCTCTGGGTCTTGCCCGATCAGGCATTCCCTCTCTGATGTACATTGTGAGCCCCACATAGAGCTCACAATGTACATTTTTTCCCCACCAGTATGTCTTTGGAATATGGGATGGAAATCCATGCAAACGTAGGGAGAACATACAAACTCCTTGCAGATGGTGTTTTGCCCTTGGCAGGATCTGAGCACCAGGACTCCAGCACTGCAAGGCCCTTCCCTCTCTGACTTTTATCCCCTTCTGGCCTCCCCTCCTCTGGGCTACGGTCGTCTCTTTCTTGCTAAGTGGGAGGCGGATCTGAACTTGCCTCTCTCTGTCTCTCAGTGTCCCAGGATTCTCGAGCTCGCTCACAAGTATTCAGTAGCCAGTAAAGATTAGGAGACGGGTTATAAACTCTTGACCCAATGGTGCCTCGTTCCTGCCAAACTGCATAAATTTTACCCTTCCTCCTCTTCTGCCTGCTGGCACTGTGGCTCAGAGGAGGGGACCCTCTTGTATGTGTTTTGGGCTTGTTCCAGCATGAGGGATTCTGGGGCCATTCCCCCCTTCCCTCCACTCTGGCCTTTTTCCTACCCCACTCCCTTTTCATACTTACCATTAACCCTCTCTGTGCCATATGCTTAACGTGGCCAGGGCCTGTATTCTAGCTCTATGCCAATCCACTAATCCCCCCTCCCTCTGTCTCCAGATTCACAGAGTGGAGGATTTCAGGGCTATGGAGGACCTTACTGCTTCTCCTCGTGGCGTGCAGAGATCTGGTTGGGTTAGGCTCCCTGGCAGGTACTGGGCAGGACGTGGGCTTTCTCTCTCTCTCTCTCTCTTTCTCTTCTTTCTCCCTTTCCATCTCTCGTTCTTTCTCTTTTTCTCTTCCCTGCTTATCTCTTTTCTCCCTCTGCTCGTCTTTTTTGTTGTTGTCTTTTTCTTTTATTTGGTCCATTAGCACTCGTTCCGGCCGTTTGGGCTGGTTCTTGTTATGCTTAGAGGCTGGGTGGGCCCGATCTCCTGGCGCGTCCTGCTTCTGTTTCCTCACCACTCTCTCAGTACAGCGCTATAGGTGCTACTGTCAGGATGAGCGTTTCTGACTGTTGGTGAAGAGCTACGGTACCAGCACCAATAGCTCTTCACCCGGGGCACAGAACATTAAAGCCGATACTTTGCTGAATTCAGCGCACTGTTGGCTTTCTAGTGGTATATAAAACCACATGTACCCTAAGTGGTGAAAGGTCCTCTTTAAGGCTATTCCTCTCGAGGGATACAATCCTCTGTAGACTAGACAAAGCTGACAAGGTGTTTTTGAACTTAAGGCTAGTCCAAGATTCCAATTGAGAGATTTAATCAAGGTTGTAAATATGGTCAACCATTGTCACTGCTCGATGGGTAGGAGATCTTGGTCCCTTAGTGTAGGACATATGGGCAAATAGGTTAAAAGCTGTTCCAAAGGTGTTAGACTTGGGATGGTCGATGTATTTCACTGTTATTCTTTTCAATAGAGTTTATAAAACACTGCACTTGCTTTATTACATGGGCTATGAGGCTAATTCCAGATATTATAGATGTGAGAAGGAGGAAGAAGACCTTATCCATGTGGAGCTGCCGGAGTCTGTGGAAATGTTGATGGATGATAATCTGCTGCATTAGAAATTCCTGCAATGTGATACTGCCATAACTTTTTTTTTTTTTTTTTTTTTTTTTTTTTTTTACCACTCATAGAAACATATGAGGTCTTATCTTTTTGCAGGGAAATTTGTTCTTCACAATGTTACTATTTCATTTGTCTTACATAGCACTTGGAAGATGGTAAAAAGTGAGAAAGGGTTGGAATTTTATTTAGGTCAGCATGGTGTGGGCAAACAGGTTTTTAACCCCTTCCCGACATCCGCCGTAAAAGTACCGCGCTGCCGGGAAGGACTTACCGCAAACCGCCGTACTAGCATGGCGGCTGCATGGCGCGCACACAGAAACTGTGCGCGCACCATGCCCTGCGGGTGTCAGCCGTATGTTTCGGCTGACAATGCCCTGTAACACCCACGGTCGGAACCGTAGCTCTTCACCAGCTGATCACTGCTTCAATCCCCCATGGGGACAGAAAAAAAAGTTATAAAAAAGGTAAAATAAAAAAGTTTAAATACGTTTTAAATGAATTAGAAATAAATGAAGCCCCAAAAATCCCTTTTTCCCCATATAAAATGTTTTATTATGTAAAATAAAAAAAACATCATTACATATTTAGTATCACTGCATCCGAAATAACCTGAACAATAAAATTAAAACATTATTTAACCCGAACGGCAAACGTCATAAAAAAAAACCTTAGAAAACCGCACAAAATAATGATTATTCACCACCTTTCCCTTACAAAATGTTCAATAAAAAGTAATCAAATGGCCAAATGAAAACCAAAATGGTACCAATAAAAAGCAGAGGTCATCCTGAAAAAAATAAGTCCTCAACCAGCTCTGTCTAGCGAAAAATAAAAAATGTTATGCCTTTCAGAAGATGGCGATGCAAAAATAATAGATTTTTTTCCCTAAATTGAATTTTATTCTGCACAAATAGCAACGCATTAAAAAATAATATAAATGAGGTATTGCCGTAACCGTACCGACCCGTAGAATAAACCTAACATGTTACTTATGCTGTGAACTGCACGCCGTAACCGTACCGACCCGCAGAATAAAGGTAACATGTTACTTATGCTGTACGCTGCACAGGGAAAAAAATGCTAAAAAGCAATGCCAGAATTGATGTTTCCTTTTACATCCCACCCAGAAAGAGTTAATAAAATGTAGTCAATAGGTTACAGGTCCCAAAATGGTGGCATTGAAAAGTACATGTAATACAGCAAACACCAAGCCCTCATATGGCCACATTGCCAGAAAATAAAAATAAAAATCTAGCTTGTACAATGTGAAGACAAAAACCCCAAAAGTCACCAAGAGACCCCAGAGTATGATAATGTTACTTTTCACTTTCACATAACTTTAGTTGTGTTTGCCTTAGATAGCTAGAAATTGGATACATACAATCCTAAGTACTCTAATGCTGGGTTCACACAGGGTTTTTTGGTCTGGATTTTGACTCTGAATTTGCATCAAAATCAGTCTCAAAAAACCGCCTCCCATTGAATTCAGTGGGTTCCTTTTCCACGAGCGGTTTGTTCCCGCTCATGGTAAGAAAGAAGCAACATGTCCTTTCACGAACACTCCCTCCCAACAAGGCCCATTCATTTGGGCCTAATCCGGAGCGGAATGGAATAGAATAGAATCTCATGGTTTTCAATACCATTGCTATGCCGATGACACCCAAATATACATCTCTGGACCAGACATTACCTCCCTGCTGGCCAGAGTTCCAGACTGCTTAGCGGCTGTAGCCTCCTTCCTCTCCTCCCGCTTTCTCAAACTGAACATGGAGAAAACGGAGTTCATCATTTTCACCCCACCCCATGTGGCCCCTCCACCTGACCCATCTATAAAAGTTAACAGAACCACAATTAACCCTATCTCACAGGCCCGATGTCTTGGGGTAACCCTGGACTCTGACCTATCCTTCAAGTCACACGTTCAAACCCTCAACACCTCCTGCCACCTCCAGCTCAAGAACATCCATCAAATCCGCTCCTTCCTCACCCCTGAAACTACCAAGATGCTCGTCCAGGCCCTCATAATCTCCCACTTAGATTACTGCAACACCCTTCTCCATGGACTCCCAGCAAACACCCTTGCCCCCCTCCAGTCCACCTTACACTGTGCTGATCGCTTGATTCACCTCACCCCTCGATCTTCATCGGCTGCTCCCCTCTGCCAGTCCCTCCACTGGCTACCTATAGCCCAGCGAATTGAGTTCAAGTTATTAATGTTAACATTCAAAGCGATCCACAACCTGGCCCCTCCATATATCTCTGAACTAATCTCCCACTACCTGCCCACACGTAACCTCAGATCCTCCAATGACCTCCTACTCCGCTTTTCTCTCATCCGCTCCTCACACAACCGCCTCCAAGATTTCTCCCGTGCATCTCCCATACTCTGGAACTCCCTACCAAGACACATAAGACTGACCCCCACAATCACAGGATTCAAGAAGGCCCTGAAGACTCCCCTATTCAGGAAGGCCTACAACCTCCAATAACACTATCACCACACCACCATCTGAACTGTCTCCTTCTGTCTCTACCCCCTTCCCCCATAGATTGTAAGCCCTCGCGGGCAGGGCCCTCTGCCCTACTGTGCCAGTCGGTTACTGTTAGTATTATATCTACCTGTATATTCTGTGTATTGTATGTAACCCCCAAATGTAAAGCACCATGGAATTAATGGTGCTATATAAATAAATAATAATAATAATAATAATAATAATAATAATAATAATAATAATAATAACAATAATAAAGTTAGCCATTAAAAAAAATATCAACTACTGAGGACTTGTCTCAAAAAAATTCTTTCTTTGTTTCCGGTCAGTTTAGTTTTCAGGTTCAGTCCATTCAGTATGAGTTTTGGCTGATTAAATATATCACAAAAAATGGGGCCCAAAAGCTGTACAGGCCTAGATCAAGCTGTCGCCCTAGCCCTTTTACTAAATCCCAAATTGTTAGCATCAAGAGCTCCTTTAATAAAAACCAAATTATTAGCATTAAGGGCCCTTTCATGATGGTGACCGGCTGTGTCTTTATAAAACAGGCCCGCCGTAAACTGCGACAACAGCGCTTGAGGCTATAATTTAAAAAAGTCTCTATTTATGCTCTATAAATGTACAAATTATCTGAGTGTGAAATAAGTCTGTCACCGAGTGTCACGTCTGTCTGGTTGAAAAGGGTGGCGATTGGATAATTAATCAAACTAACATTAGCATCCGCAGGAATAGCCATATTGTCCGCCTTCACAATACGGCAGCTGAAATACAAGAGTGTGTTGTCCAGATCGTAGTAACATTACCCGTTACTGGAAATGAAGAACTTCAAAGGGGCATTGTCAGCCAGGGTCGGCTATGGGCTGTACTTCAACAAAGAGCAATTTTTCAATGCTTGTCTGCGTCGGGGGTAAATCAAAAATATCTAGCTCCGATTTGGTGCACTCCACAGAACCGTCATGTATAGAGGCCATATTATTTCACTAAAAGTTTTCATTTTCGACACGTCTTCATACCTCAATGGTGTAATGCCCCCAACTCAAAGTTTTGCACCAGACCCAAAATATGTTAGCAATAAGGCTCTTCAGAGACAAAACAGTGAAGGATCTGCCAATAAGATCCCTTGTATCTTGCCTATTATAGAAAATGGTAAAAAGGCCAGTTCAACGCATTATTATCTTTTACCAGAAAGGCCCCCGTACCTTTACCAATATGAAAAGTATTTCACAGAAAGAGGCTGGAAATGGGTTAGAAAGTTTCAAGGGAGATGAATATATGTATGGGGCCACTTTAGTTGGTCTATTTCTTTTCAAACACGGAATTGCGCTTATGAAACCGCATGTAAAAACTGCTGGCATAAATATCACTAAAGATGCCATCACAAGTATATATACAAGATAAATTGAACTAGCCCTTAAAAGATCAAAAAGGCTCAGGCCTACTATATGTTGTGAAAAAATCCACCAAAAGAAAACACAGGGAATCGTTTCCACCCGTGCTCAAGAATAAAAACCAGGGACGAAAAAGGTGCTGCCAACAGAGAGTTACAACTCTCTGTTGGCAGCACCTTTTTCGTGCTTATGAACTCTGCAAAACTGTTTATTTTTAAACCAGACACAGAGTTGGACATGCAGTACTCTGTGTCTGGTTTAACAAAACGGTTTCGCTGCGGAGCGCATATAACGCTCACGGCACACATGGCCAGACTCGGCATGACAGGCAGAAGACGGAAACCTGAGATTGGAGATCGAACACTGGTGTGAACCCAGCGTAACAGGTACTTGGTGTATGATAGAATTAGAGGTGGCTTTGGATTAAGGTTACATATTGGCAGAGGTCTATGAGGTGTGGCATTTTCCCGACACAACTGTTTGCTCCCTACATCGAACGTCTTCTTAGGGCCAAGCAGGAGGCGTCAGGTTATCTGAGCTGGTGTACAGATTCTTCTTGAAAAATAAGGTGTACAATTAGAAGCAGCAAATATTGCTGGGAATCCTGCAAAAAGGCAGATCTCCAAACTTTTCTTAAAGGGGTTCTATCACTGGGAAAAGTCATTTTTATCTAATCACATGCTTGCATAGGCTTTAGAAAGGCTATTCCACACTTACCTTTTGTATGTAGATTGCCTCAGTGGTGTCTGAATAAGTCCGTTTTTATTCATATGCTAATGAGCCTCCAGCCAGCTCAGGAAGTTCCCAGCAGCCTCCTCTCTCCCATTATCTTCTATGTGTGTGAAGCAAACAGGAAGCTGAGTCATCATCAGCAGTAGGAGCAGTCTCCCATAGAAAACAGCAGAGAGAGGCGTGCATGATCTATCGTGCACCAGTCTAATTAGCATATGAATAAAAACGGACTTATTCAGAAACCACTGAGGCAATCTACATACTATAGGTAGGTGTGAAATAGACTTTCTAAAGGCTATGCAAAGGTGTGATTAGTTAAAAATGACTTTTCCTAGTGATAGAGCCCTAGGGGGAAAGTTTGCACATAGATCTAATTTACCCTGCACCAGCATCGTGAATGACCCTGACCAGCTCTTTAGCTATGACTTTCTCCCATACTATGAGGTTTTAGATCAATTGGAAACATGCAAAAGGGCACCACACAATCAACAAATACACAAACATTTTTATAGCGTGTTTTACAACTGCCTACGCCAGACTAGAGCTCCACTCCCTGCTGGACCGGCTGCAGGAAAGGTGCCTTTATAAGGACACGGATTCTGACAGTTTTGTTTATTGTGAAGGTGACTAATGCTCCGCTTTAGGTGATTATTTGGGTGAATTAACCAGCAAAATACCAAATAACACAACACAGAATGTGTATCTACGGTCCCAAAATCATATGGGTACAAACTAAATACCGGTAAGATGGTTTTAAAGGTTAAGGGGATCACACTAAACATGGCTAATTCTCAGGATGTTTATTTTTACAGCTTAACCACTTCCAGACCACCCATAGACTATATACGTCCGGGAAGTGGTTGTCTAGTTCTGCCAGGACGTACCTGTACGTCCACCAGAACACAGCAGCTGCACGGAGACCGTGTATCTGCTTTCACTAGGAGCCGGCTGTAACTTCAGCCGGAGCTCCTAGAGAGATAGCAGGGAAGATTTATTACCTCCCCTGCTATCTCGATCGCTGTGTATACAGCACTCAATGAGCGCTGTATACATGGCTATGGACGCAGCCATAAATGAGCTGCCCTCTGACCCGGCAGACACGTGATCCGTCGGGCTCAGTGTCCTGCCAGAGCTGCTGGGTCCTACAGGACTCAGATCAGCTCTGTATACCATGTAGCAGTGTGCAAGAGGTTGGATTTCTCCTGTATCTGAGGTTAAATGTACCAGCCCCAGTTATAGGAGAAATCAGCCTCCAGTACAAAAAAAAAAGTGATCAGATGTCCCCAAAGGTCTCTTATGACTTTATGGGGACACAATCTGGAAAAAAAATAAAATAAAAATATAATAAAAAAGTTTTTTAAAAAAATGTAAATAAAATAATAAAAAATAAATAAATAATATGCTAATAAAACGCCGTTATTAAAGGTTATAGCCCCACCCCCGATGACACCATACAAAATAAAAATTACCGTAACGGAGAGGAAAAACTATTTTATAAAGTTTTTCAGTGACACTTTGTGTTATTAAATTTAAAAAAATAAATAAATTGAAAACCAGACACAATTTCCCTCCTATTATGTTTATATTTTCACAGATATAAAAAAAATTAAAACACATTCGAAAATAAAGATAACATAAAAATAAAGCCCTATGTGTCCCCGAAAAAAGACGCAAAAATTAGTTGACTGAGACATACGGGAAAAATGTTACAGCCCTCAAAACCGCACATACAAAATAAACCTAAAATGTGTCTGGTCCTGGACCACAAATTGGCCCGGTACTGAAGTGGTTAAAGGATTTAGCTTTGGATTACATCCGCAACCATGATCCTGAAATCCAGAAATATATATCTGTGGAGCAGCCAGGTTTTGTTAGAAATAAGAAATTGTGGCAGATTGAAACAAGGCCGTTGCGCAAAACCCAGCGGTGTGTATACACAAAGAGACGGCTACAAGACGATTTTACCACACTACCTTTCGGTCTCTAAATAGACTTATGACACACTTTCTATTCTTTTTTTCAGGTGAATTAGTTGCTATTTTTAAGAAGCTCCTGGATCCTGTTTTTGTGGTCGCCACACGATTTTATAGCGAGGTCATTTGTGTTTTATCATCATGGACACACGCTTACAACATCCTTTTTCATGCATTTTGGCATTTTTTCATGCATCTTGTAAGAAAACTGCTAGAAAATACTGACACACATTTATTACACAAACCCGATAATATTGTTTGGTTTTATGCTTGTTGGCAAACACTTTATGCTGAACTCTCTCTACACTTTCCGCACATCAGGTTTATTGTAGGATTGCCGCATGCATTTGTAGATGACGAGTTATTCCCACCAGACAAGGTAAATTTGACTGTTGTTGATGATCTTATGGAAACCGCTAGTGTAAACTTGAATACACATTTACCAAGTACGTCCATCATAGAAACCTAAGTATTATGTATCTGGTGCAGAACATATTTTGTCAGGGTAAAAATATGAAAACAAATTCTAACATTAGCAAGACAAAAGTATCCTGGGAAAACACATTTCTTCTTGGTGGCTTTTGAGGATGCTACGCAGGAGCCTTATGGCCAACTGCTAGTAGATTTAAGGGCAAACATCCCTGAGCACCTCCGTTTAAGATCAGGTTTCTTACCGACAGCTCCGCCGTCTGTGTATATTCTGAAGAGAAATACTTTTAAAAAGTGAGATTTAGACGGTTAAGCGCATTCTAGGCTGACAACGTAGCAGCGACAAGATGTCGGAGAGATTACGCTGTAATTGAGCTCTCTTAAAAACACTTGTAAAAGCAACAACTTCTGTCAGGAAATCTATTTTGTGCCATGCTAGCGATCATTTAATAGCAACCACAGGAGAGATCGCTTTAAATATCCAGAAAAGACAAATTCCACTAAAGGAACGTCAGAAAAAGATACTAAAGAAGTGGCGTAAAGCTATAAGGAGGCTGTGTGATAAACCAATCCCCATAAAGAAATAGAAGCGCTTAGTGAATCAGACAGGGGGAGTCATAGGGCCGCTATTGGGATTTGCAATTCCGTTAATAACGAGTTTGCGTTATAACAAATAATGAATCAGGAGGAGAAAATGTACTTGGTGCCCAAACACGAGCTCAACAGAATAAGCCGGGTCTTTACACCGCCACCTGACGTAAGACAGAGCTGATAAAAGAAACGGTTTTCTGGGTGGAACCTTCGCAGAGCTCTGCCCGGACAGATCATGCAACATCAAGGAGTCCGTTATGTGATTGCTACCGGTAACAATCTGCCTATACAATCTACCTGGGGTAAGCTACCTGGGGTAAGATACCTGATGACGCTGACAAACGCATGGATACTGAAATTAGTGGTATTTTACACAGCTCTGACTTACCTGATGATGTGAAAATTAAAATATACACCGATATAATGCAGAGATACTTGGTTCTTGCTAAACAGGAGGCTAAAGAGCTAACGACTTTAAACCTTGCTAACCAATCTGATCCTGGTCATCAACAATCGCCAAATACAGCCGCTGATAAAAGTGATTCAGTCCTTGTAATTGTAACACGTCAACTTTCGTTTTAAGAAAAATGCTGAACTTTTGTTAAGTAGGATGATGCAGAGCGGAGGAGTTACAGCGTGGAATGGTAAAGGTGAAGTTACTTACAAGGGAAATGTTGTTCCTGGTTCTAACATGCTGGACCTTGTGCGTAAGGCGATGCAAAGCCACAGGCTCCCAAGAAACAAGAGCCCTCCGGGTCGGGGTGCATTTATGCTTGCCATGGCCGACATAAACATGCCGTCTACTGTTGTGGGTAATTCATCTACTAGAGAGATTCTGGCAGTTTATATCGTAAAGTCATCTGTAAATGTTGCCCCTAAGCGCCATCTCCCGGCCAAACCTTCCGCAGCTATTGCTGTGACACAGGCCAGCTTACTTCCTAAATGACAACTCATCCCCATGCTACAATCTTCTTGGTTAAGCTTGTACATTGTAAATATTGATCCTGTGTATATTACTGTATAGTGTAACGCTGCTAACCATGTTTTTGAATTTATATGTACTGTAATGCTTTATCTGCTGAATAAACTTTTTAAAACTTTGCATTTTTGTCTGTGCTTAATTTGTCTACATTAGCTTTATAAATTGCTAAGTGTTATAACTTTCTAGGGGATTTAGCATCTACCATAATAATGTAATGCAGAGGTGCCTCATAGGCCATGTCCCGGCAGCCTCTACCATAATAATATAGCGAGGTGCTGTTTTAGATATGTCTGTGTGACTGTATAGCTAGGCAGGCCCATGCTCCTAATACTTGATGTGAGAGACATATCATGCACATGTTCATTCTAATGGCCGTGCCACAACTAACTACACACCCCTACACCCCGATGTAATATAGCCAGCGCCGCCTGATATAGCTAAAGAGGAGAAGGTGAGTGACACCACATTCCAAAGACAATCACATTCTTGAGCCTTGCTATGTCTGTGTGGAGGGCGGTTAGTGTGAGAGGACATCACATTCTTTACTCTTTATTATGTAAGTGCAGAGGAGAATGTGGGGTGTGTGAGAGGAGACTTGTCCAGACATGTCCGTGACATCTGCAAGGGGCAGATAAAGGGGGTTTGGGGGGTGTTGAAGGTTTGACGGAGAGCAGAGGACCTGTCACAACACAAAGGAAAGGAGTGTGTTGGGCATATTGACGACAAGTGTTTTGGCAGCTAAGGGGCAGGGTTTCAACAAGGGGGTGTGGTACCTATCACTTTGACGAAAAGTGTGTGTGCTTTACTACTACTGTGGACACTGTCAATTATACAGCTGCCAGGGCAATAGCAAGAAAGTAAAAAGAAAAAAAAATACACATAACAAAAAATATTTTATTGAACTAAAACCCCCTTAAACAACCTTGTCATCAATGTAGTCCACCAAATGTGACACCTTCCAAATATCATTTCTGAAAAAAAAGGAACACAAAGAAAAACTGCAACAAAAAATACATTAAGTAAACATAAAAATTACGCTCTGACTTCATCCACTGATGTGCAGGGACTCCTTATCCTATAGAATGGCTTCCTGCTTTCAAGGGGTAACTCATGTTTATGGCAAGACTGTGATCAACCTCTTCTTGGGCAATAAGTGATTCTATCACTTAGATAGAATTGTTGATTGCATGAGGCCTGGGGAACAGAGATGAATGCTACTCACCAATAGAGATGAGCGAGTAGTATTCGTTCGAATATCGAATCCTATTATAGTCTATGGGAAAAAAACGGGAATGTTGTTCCAGTTTCCATGGGATCCAAAGTTCGACACCTTGGATCCTCCAAGTTCTGGAAGTAGCAGTATGAGGAGCACGAGGAGGTTTTTGCATTGAATTCAATGGATTTTTCCCACGTGGTATTCGACCGATACGAGTATTCAATCGAATAGTCGTATTCAATCGAATACTACTCGCTCATCTCTACTCAGCAACACTCTGAGTACAGTAGGTGAAGTAAGGGGGTGGTGTATGGCAGCCCTAACAAACTCTTATTAGAGCTGATATACAGATGCACTCTAACAGCCATAATGAATGTTTGTTAGGGCTGCTATAAACCAACACAATGGTGGCCCTAATATTCATAAAAGTGTATAAAAAATATTTTTTTACATAATTATTAGCTTTTATATCGCAATTTCTCAAAAAAGCTCACTAAAGACCCAATTTTGGAATATGACGTGCTTTTTATTGGCACCAATTTGGTGAACCTATTGAAGCAAGGATTTTTGGTTTTATTTTTTTAACTATTTAAACTTTTTTTTTTTTAACTTTTCTTGTCTCAGAGGTAAACTAGACTATGTGATTTTATAAATGATGATACAAGACAATGCAGTACTAATGTATTACAACAGTGTTTCTCCAACACTAAGCCTTACCCCGAAAATAAGCTCTAGCCACATTTTGCAGGTTTTTTGGAATAGACCTGAAATACAAGCCCTACTCCCCTGAAATATAATCCATGGTCCAATGAGCCAAGTTTTCAATAACCCTATGTTCCAGCCAGGATCCTCAGCCTTAACAAAGGGTAACCTTTCTTACACTTGATCCTGGCATACGCAACTCCAGTTGCTCCTTGCTACTGCCATGCTGCACTCAGTAAAGGAACTTCAAGACTTTGTCCCGTTGTCCTCCAAAAATTCTATCCTATATAATAGTGAGGACGAGCTACATTACAGTTTTGAATACTATTCACTCATCTCTAGTGCTTACCTCCATACATCTCCTCCCTCATCACTGTCTGGCTTGCATCCTCTGTTATCCAAACATCCCACTCCCCTCCCCAAGACTTTTTTTGAGCTACATGGGTGCTCTGGAAGGCTTTTTCCCGGACAATCAGATTACATCCCAATTACAGCGGCTTCAAAACTGTCCTAAAATCCCATTTGCTTAGGCAGGCTTATTACATGACCTGGTCACATTTTCCTCTACCTCCGTACACTAAAATAACATCCTTCTCAAATTGATTAGGGCAGTTTTGAAGAAATTCAATGTAAGGATCCAGTTCTGTTTTTACGTTTCACCTGTCTGTGGGCAAGTCTGCCACGTTGTAAGATGGCCGCTATAGCTTCGGTGGCCATCTTGCCTGCTCTTGAGGCTATATTAATGAATGCACCTGTGTTCCTCCCTGCTTGAGTATCAGTCAGATCTTTGTCTCGTCTGCCTCTAGCTCTCCGCCTCTATTGTGAAGAGTCCTGTGGTTCTCTTGTTCCAGAGTTCTGCCATTTCCTACCATACCTGCATCTAGATACCTGTCTTCCTCCCGGCTGTTGCCCTTCAGCTTATCCCCTCAGCTGCACATGAGCTCCCCCTGATTGATTCAGTCTCTCATCAGGAAAACCTCTAGTGCTACACAACCTGCCTTTTACTACCGGCCGAACGCTACCCAGCTGTGCTGCAACTGACTGTAAGTTCGTCTCTTCTTTGCTGTAACTATTGTCTGCTGTGCATTTCCCCTATCAGCCATAGGTGTCCACAGAGCATCCACACATAGTGTAACAGGATACTCAAGCCCACAAGATGGAGGCCGCTGAGTCTGGGGACTTGGAGACCCGTATTAAGAGAATACAGCAATACACAACTTCTTTGTATACAGAGTTGCAGTCGCTAAAGTCCAAGATAAATTCTCTAGAGTTACAAGCTAACAAAAATGTGCAGGATCTTGGCAAAGCGATGCAGGACTTGCATACACGGACAACCGCGGTTGAGGCTTTGAAGTCAGCTCCCCCCGTAGTACTGAGCCCCCCAAAATTGCCACCATTTAGGTTTGGTGGAGACCGCGACAAGTACCGTGGCTTTGTAAACCAGTGTAAACTCTATTTTGATGCACATATCGGTCAATTTCCAAATGATCGCGCCAAGGTACTCTGCATCATCATGCTTCTGACACACAAGGCTCTAGCATGGGCAAACCCGCTAATTGAGACCGCTGATCCTTGTCTAGATAGTCTGACTCAGTTCCTTGATGGCATGGCCCTGATGTTTGATGATCCTAATCGTCGCGCCACTGCAGAGACCAACTTACTGGCGCTTCGACAGGGCCGACGTACGGTCACAGAGTATGCCATGGAATTTAAGAGATGGGCAGTGGACACGACTTGGAAATCTGAGGCGCAACTACCGTTGTTCAGGAAAGGATTATCCAGCGCCATTAAGGACGAACTGGCCCGTTCTGAGGCTCCCTCCAAGTTTGAAGAGTATGTACACCATTGCATACGGATTGATATCCGCTTATCCGAACGAAGACAAGAGAGATGGGCAGCGATGAATCGCAGGGACAGCCCACCAGCATTTTCTCCTGCATTTCCCAAGGAACCTTCTAATAGGCCCCCACAGGAGACTGAGCCAATGCAACTAGATGTTGTACAGAGGTCTGAGAGTAATGCTCGTAGGGAACGCCGGCTGCGTGACGGTCTATGTCTCTATTGTGGGGAGTCCGGTCATTTTCTCATAAATTGCTCGAATCGACCTCGCAGGACTGTCGCAGCCGTGGCCGAAGGAGATTTGTCTGACTGTGAATCAGAAGCCTCAGAAGCGTCACAGCCTTTGAATGCAGTTATTCAGACCCTGTCATCGGTGGCTTCACACCTGGAGAAGAGGAAGAAGGAGACCCATTGCCTCCTGCCAATTCAGATTTGGACCAACACTCGTTGGATTTCCACCTCAGCAATGGTGGATTCCGGAGACGAGTGGAAAACTGCCTTTCGGTGTCGGTACGGACACTTTGAATATCTGGTCATGCCGTTTGGTCTATGCAATGCCCCAGCTGCTTTCCAACATTTGGTTAATGACATCTTCCGGGATCTCTTGGATCAGTTCATGGTGGTGTATTTGGACGATATCCTTATTTTTTCCAGCTCTCTACAAGAACATGAGGAACATGTGAAGATTGTTCTGGACCGCCTACGAGTAAACCAACTTTACATTAAACTCGAAAAATGCGAGTTCCACAGGACTGAGATCCAGTTTTTGGGCTATGTAATCTCACAACAAGGATTGTATATGGATATCAGTAAGATCCAAGCAATCATGGATTGGCCGGTCCCGAAGAATACCCGAGAGGTACAACGTTTCATAGGCTTTGCCAACTTTTACCGGCGCTTTATTAAGCACTTCTCAGAGATTGTCAGTCCCATTACCCAACTTACCAAGAAGGGGACAGTGTTCCGTTGGACACCCCAAGCCCAGGAGGCATTTACTCGCCTTAAGTCAAGGTTCACATCCGCCCCAGTATTAATACATCCTGATCCGGAGTTGGCATTTATAATAGAGGTGGACGCTTCAGACAGTGCCGTGGGAGCTGTCTTATCTCAGAGAACAGGAGAGAAGGGTCTCTTGCACCCTTGTGCATACTTCTCCCGAAAGTTATCTTCTGCTGAGAGGAATTACGATGTCGGAAACAAGGAACTGTTGGCGATCATCTCCGCGTTCAAAGAATGGAGGCATCATTTGCAGGGGGCTTCTCAGCAGATTGTCGTACTCACCGATCACCGTAATTTGGAGTTTGTCCGATCCGCAAGATGTCTTTCTCCCCGACAGGTTCGCTGGAGCCTATTTCTAAACCAATTTAATTTTATCATCTCCTATCGACCGGGCTCCCGTAATGGCAAGGCTGACGCCCTTTCCCGGATGTTCTCTACCGAATCGGATTCGGCTCCCTCATTTGAGACTATAGTACCCGACGCCAATGTGGTGGGAGTGATACAGAATGAAGACTTAATCAACGCCTTTAAGGAAGCCTATGTCACTGATCCTCTCTTGTCCCAGCCGGCTAATGACGTTCATCTGACCTTTAAAAATGGAGTATGGTTCCAAGGCCAATGCCTCTACGTGCCTAAGTCTGCCAAACTAAGAGTACTAAGACTGATGCATGACTCCAAGGTGGCAGGTCATAAAGGGGTGCAGAAGACTCAAGAGTTCCTCTCACGATTCTTCTGGTGGCCGGGGTATCAGAGGGATGTTAAAGACTATGTCCGTTCTTGTGTCATCTGTGCCAGATGTAAGACACCTCGGTCTGCTCCGACTGGATTGCTACAACCTCTGCCAGTGCCTTCTCGTCCATGGGGATCCATATCTATGGACTTTATTGTCGAATTACCTATCTCTAAGGGTATGAATACCATTCTAGTTGTGGTTGATCGATTAACGAAGGCTGCCCACTTTATACCTTACCCCAGACTACCAACTGCTAAAGACACTGTGGAATTAATTATTCAAAATGTCTTTCGGCTGCACGGGGTCCCCGACGAAGTCATTTCAGATCGAGGAGCGCAATTCATGGCGAGATTCTGGCAAGGATTTTGTTCAGCATTAGACATTAAAGTCCGCTTGTCCTCTGCCTACCATCCGCAGTCAAACGGCCAGACCGAGAGGACCAATCAGACTATGGAACAGTACCTGCGTTGTTTCATCAGTCATTTGCAGGATGATTGGCTGGATCTCCTTCCTCTGGCAGAATTCTCCTATAACAATTCCCAGAGTGCTTCTACAAAGGTGTCACCCTTCTATGCCAATCTGGGGTTCCACCCCAAAGTTTTTCCCAGGCTGCCAAGTGATGTCACCATACCGGCAGTTACGGAACGTGTGGCAATCATTCAGCAAAACTTGGAAGTGTTGAAGGAAACCTTGACTGCAGCTCAGGAGAGATATAAGAGATCAGCGGATCAGTCCCGCAGACCAGAACCCATATTCAAAGTTGGAGACTTAGTCTGGCTTTCTACAAAAAATTTAAAACTGAGAGTACCCTCCCCGAAGCTGGGGCAAAGATTTGTAGGACCATTTAAGATAAGTGCCATCATCAGTGCAGTGGCCGTTAGATTAAAGCTCCCCAACACCATGAAAATCCATCCAGTATTCCATGTTTCCCTATTGAAGGCTGCTATCCCTAATCCGTTCCCGGGACGCGCTGCCCAACCACCCGATTCAGTATTGATTGATGGTGAGGAACAATTTTTGGTGGAAGAGATTCTGGATTCTAGAATCCATAGGAACCAATTACAGTATCTGGTCAAGTGGGAAGGGTACCCGCCTGAAGAAAATTCTTGGGAACCTGTTGATAATATAAATGCTCCCCGTCTGGTGTCCAGGTTCCACCGAAGACATCCCGGTAAGCCTGCCCATAGGGTGTCCGGAGGCCACTCCTAAGGTGGGGGTAGTGTAAGGATCCAGTTCTGTTTTTACGTTTCACCTGTCTGTGGGCAAGTCTGCCTCGTTGTAAGATGGCCGCTATAGCTTCGGTGGCCATCTTGCCTGCTCTTGAGGCTATATTAATGAATGCACCTGTGTTCCTCTCTGCTTGAGTATCAGTCAGATCTTTGTCTCGTCTGCCTCTAGCTCTCCGCCTCTATTGTGAAGAGTCCTGTGGTTCTCTTGTTCCAGAGTTCTGCCATTTCCTACCATACCTGCATCTAGATACCTGTCTTCCTCCCGGCTGTTGCCCTTCAGCTTATCCCCTCAGCTGCACATGAGCTCCCCCTGATTGATTCAGTCTCTCATCAGGAAAACCTCTAGTGCTACACAACCTGCCTTTTACTACCAGCCGAACGCTACCCAGCTGTGCTGCAACTGACTGTAAGTTCGTCTCTTCTTTGCTGTAACTATTGTCTGCTGTGCATTTCCCCTATCAGCCATAGGTGTCCACAGAGCATCCACACATAGTGTAACATTCAATTTTTCAGAACCTGTCCCCTCCATCTAGAAGTTACCCTGCACTCCATGGAGGCCGACTGGCTGCTGTTCATGGGCGTGCAGGTAAGTACAGGATCATGTTATACTGTGTATAGGCCACTGTGGAGTATATTATGTTCTACAACAGCCCTCATACATTATCTTATACTGTGTGTGGGGCTACTGTGGGGTATATTACACTGTGTGGAAGCCACTATGAAGAACATTGTACTGTCTGGAAGCCACTGTGGAGCACATTATACTATTTGTGGGCCACTGTGGGGTATATTACACTGTCTGGAAGCCACTGTGGTGCACATTATACTGTTTGGGGGCCACTGTGGAGCAGATTCTACTGTCTTAGGGCCACTGTGGAGCAGATTGTACTGTCTGGGGGCCACTATGGGGAAACAGATCATGTGCAATGTAAATAATGAACCTTAATTGTTCAAAAGTACCAAATGCAAACTATTATCTTTCAGTACAAAGTTGTTTTGTATTATTGTAAGCTCTGTAAAGCGCCATTCAAACAACTGTATTTTGCGGGCTGTAGGTGTCCACAATTGTGGATCTGCACAGTATTAAGCTTAAGTTGTTGACACTTTGTGATAAATTAGTGGGTTTGGGGATGCAATTTGGGCACTTGGTTTCTAGAATGTTCATCATCACTGCTTTAGGGTGTCTTCAGACCCCAGAGTATATTTGGGGGAGGCCCAGGGAAGTTAAAAAAAATAATTATTCTAACATGCAATCAGGATTTAATGGTAACCTCAGAATGCACCCACGTGACTTAAGGTCCAATCACAGGCCTCAGCAGTGACCATGGGCACATGAAGTCACCTGGAAGTCTAAAAGAGAACCCTGAGAGTTCGGTGGATGCTGCAAGGAGGACTAGAAGAGGTGAGGGAAGGTGATTATAATTTTTTGTATTACACCTCCCCTGGGCCTCTCCCCATTAGGGTAAGATCACATGGGGTTTTTTGGATCGGAACCTGAGGCAGCCTCCCGGAAAAAGGACCTGAGTGACTCCCACTGATTTCAATGGGAGCCGTCCTTTTGGTCAGGGTTTTGAGGTGAATAAGGCCTCAAAACCCTGCCCAAAAAACTCCATGTGAACTTACCCGTAGGCTGTATTCACACTGAGTAACGCTGGCATTTTTTGTGCTTATTTTGGCACATAGCGCCGCGTAAACGCCACGTTTGCGCCGCGTTTGCGCCGCGCTATTTTGCGGTCGCGTTGTGCGGCGCAAATGCAGAGCAAACGCAGCGTTTACGCAGCGCCACGTGCCAAAATAAGCACAAAAAACGCCAGCGTTACTCAGTGTAAATACAGCCTTAGTCTGGGGACTGAAGAGACTCCAGAGTATATTAATTTCAATCTGAATTTCAAGTTCAACCTGAAACTAATCTTTGCACCAGGTCATTGAAACCCGAAATGAAACTAAATATTCAGAGGTTCGCCCATCCATTTCACTTAATATATAAAGTATTGATTAAATGTTTTTCTGATAGGCTTTTCCAATTGTAGATAGACTTTCCTTTACTTTAGGTAGAGGTTTAGTTCATTTCTCTACATCTAAATGCACAATAATAATTTGTTGGCCCCCCCGACAATCATCATCTAGGACATTTACCCCAATTGCACCCCATCTATGCCCCTAATATTCTCTACATGTTTTATATACACAATATAAAGCAGTTTTCATTATTAGCAGGGATCATTACAATTTCAGACATTATTTGATATTCCTACTAAACAGGGATATATAGCAATTATTATTATTTCATATTCCTATTAAGCAGAGCGGTTTTTGTGTTCATCTCAGATCGGAACAGAATGATATAACATTTGGGGAAAAACACACAAGCTAAAAGTCCAGCACTGGAGGCCAGAACAGCAAATATCTCCACGGCCACAGTGTATTTCCCTTTGGTGCTCAGAAAGGCCGGGATCATGGCGATCCAGACACTACAGAACAGCAGCATGCTGAAGGTGATGTACTTGGCCTCATTAAAACTGTCCGGTAATGTCCTCACCATGAAAGCCAGAAGAAAGCTGACAGCGGCCAGGAGCCCCAAATATCCCAATACAGAATAGAAGCCAATAACAGACCCTTCATTACAGCGAATGATGATCTTTCCCTGATAAGACTGAGTGTCCAGGTCCTGGAAGGGAGGAGAGATTGACAACCAGAGGACACAGATAACAGCTTGTATAGATGAACCCAACAACACTATGGTATAGGGCAGTCTCACACCCAGATATTTCCTCCAGGAGCTTCCAGGTTTGGTGGATTTAAAAGCCACAAAGACCATGATGGTCTTGGCGAGGAGCGAAGAGACGGCGACAGAGAAGAGGATTCCAAAAGTGGTCTCACGTAGTCTACAAGTTATATTGTCTGGACGGCCAAGAAACAAGAAGACGGAGAGGAAGCTGAGGATGATGGAGACCAGGAGGAGGTAACTCAGGTTCCGGTTATTGGCTTTAACTATGGGGGTGTCCCGATAAATAATAAATATTCCAAATATCAAACTAGTGACAAGACAACCAAACACTGAGAGGAACGAAAAAACAGAAGCAATTGTGTCATTCTGATAAGAGATGAATTCCATGATTTTGGGATGACATCGGTCTCTCTTCTCATTTGGCCATTCATCACTTGGACATTTCATACAATTATCACTGTCTGAAAAATACAACAAAATACTGTCAGTATCAGGCTGAGGACCCTGGGCCCTAACAAAGCATACATCACTAAGAGACCAGAATGTAGGTCTTGAAAGGTGTTGGCTTCCTTATCTTATCTACTGGATCCATGCAGTAAGATTTTTATCTTTATATGAAGTAAAAATTACATTTTATCTTTTTTTTTTTTTTTTTTTTTTTTTTTTTTTTTTTAAGATTTGGGTGTGCTTGATGTTTGTTTTTTTTTTTTTTTTAAACTTTTTGCATAAAGCATACAAGAGCCCAGTGTCCAGCTTTACACATTCAAGTCCACTTTTGGTAGCAGAGACCAGCTGTGTGGTGTTATTACACACATGTACAATATGAGTCTAAAGCTAAGATTGGTAGCTCAACTGTGTAAAACATCTTGTGTGGTACCAGTACCAAAGAAACCCAACCCGATGGGCTACAATGACTACTGACCTGTAGCACTGACATCCCACCTGATGAAGGTCCTAGAGAGACTGGTCCTGACACACCTATGCCCATTAGTGTGCTGCGCTCCTGACCCCCTCCAGTTTGCCTATCGATCAGGCATTGGGGTAGATGACGCCATCATCCACCTTCTTCACAAAGCTCTCTCTCACCTGAAGAAACCCGGAAACACTGTGAGAATATTGTTCTTTGATTTCTCCAGTGTGTTCATCACCATTCAGCCAGGGCTACTGAGGGAGAAGCTGAACCTTGGTGGTGTGCACCAGCACCTGTCCAACTGTATACTAGACTACCTGACAAACTGCCCTCAGTATGTGAGACCCGGGACTGTGTGTCTGACACTGTGATCTGTAGTACGTTGGCACCACAAGGTCCAGTTCTTGCCCCATTCCTCTTCACACTGTACACTGCTGACTTTAGACACAACTCATCCAGCTGTTACTTACAGAAGTCCTCCGATGACTCTGCTATAGTAGGCCTTATCACTGATGGCGACGATAGGGAATACAGAGACTTAAACCGGGACTTTGTTGAATGGTGCCAGCAGAACCACCTCAGGATTAATGCTGGGAAGACCAAGGAGATGGTGGTGGACTTTAGTAAATGGAGAAGTGCTCCAACACTGGTGGAGATCCAAGGGACATGCATTGAGATAGTCAGGACCTTTAAATATCTGGGTGTGCTTCTCAATAATAAACTAGACTGGGCTGATCACCTGGAGGCGCTGTATAGAAAGGGTCAAAGCAGACTCTACCTGCTCAGTAGGCTGAGGGCCTTTGGAGTCCAGGGGCCACTTCTTAGGGCTTTTTTTTAACTCTGTGGTTTCTTCAGCCATCTTTTTAGGTGTGGCCTGCTGGGGAAGCAGTATATCAACCAGGGATAGAAATAGACTTGACGGGGGGGGCGGAGCCTGACCTCGAACCGCAATGGACGCTTAGCCTGTGAGCTCCGTAGCGTGTGTCCTCTTATTTGCCATTTTACAGCGAACACGAGCCTCCACCATGGTCAAAATTGGTCGTGACAAGCTTACAGACTCCCAGGAGACGAAGGGCTTGCTCCCACACCAGGCGGCCATGCATAAATATCTTAAAAAGCTGCTTTTCAGCCCGGCCGCATCTGCCTCAAAAATGGCGCCGGAAGACTCCTCCAATGTCGCGGACACAGCGATTGACTCTGACGGAGAAGGATCCCTAACCGACTCTAACCCGGCTCCAATTTCTAAAACTTACCTGCGTAAAGTTCTCACCCAAGCCGTAGCTCCTCTGGTCGCAGAGTTTGCAGAGTTCCGAGCAGAACTCAAATCCACCACTCGCAGAGTCGACCACCTAGAAGAGGGACAAAATGAGCTTCTGAAGACAGCAGTCTCCATGGCGGATCGCATGGACTCTTACTCCGCACACTTTAATAATACCTACCTGCTTATGGAAGACCTGGAAAACAGAGCTCGCAGGCGCAACTTCAGGATCCGGGGCCTTCCGGAGTCGTTCCTTCAAGACTCTCTCCAAACCATAGCTATGTCCCTTATAACCTCCCTAATAGGACAAGAAGCAGCAACTAAAGTCGGTATTGAACGCACTCATCGAGCGGCCCGTCCGAAACCCTCTCCAGACGAACCTCCGAGAGACATCATTTGTGCCCTCCTCTCCTCCTCCGATACCGCTGAACTCCTGCGTGCTGCCAGAGGAAAGACGGATCTCTCTTATGATGGCCACCAGGTGCAACTCTTCCAGGATCTCGCACCCTCTACCCTACAGAAAAGGAGATTATTCAAACTGCTCCTAGAAAATCTGAGGGCCCAGAATATCCCCTATGCATGGCTCTTTCCCTTTGGAATATCCATTTTAAAGGATGGCAGATGCCTCACCGTACATCAACCAGCAGATCTCGAACCTCTCTGGGAGGTCCTTGGGATTCCACCGATACAACTTCCCTCGTGGATGCCTATCCAAGACGACCCGCTGCAGATACCTTCGATACCTTCCTTCCCACTCCATGACACAGAGATCCCGCGAACCCCCCGGCGCTTGAAATCCCCTGCTAACCGCAAGCCGCCCGAGAAATCAAAAACTGGCACCCAGAAAGCCAGATAGATGACATGTGAGTTACTAACTCGTTTTTCTTGACCTCCTGGTATTGCGAACTCGACCCTCCGGACTCCTTCCACTGTCCCACTGTCCTCCTACCAACTACCTACCCCCCCTCCCCGCCTTACCCTATTTTGTGTTATTTTGTGTTATTAGTGTTATAACTGCACGATTTTGATGCATAACTTTCTTCGGACTGTTTCATCCACCGACCAAAAGATTTGTGTTACTGGACTTTGCCTATCATATTTTTTATTGTACGGTCCCAAAATGGAGGACGTTGTTTACTTCTTGTTTATTTTTTGAGCGGGCTTTTTCCCGCCTTCGTCTTCGTCTTCATCTACCTTTACCTTTCTCCCCTTCAGCCCAATGCTCTCCTATTCTCCTATTCGCTCCCCTCCATCCAATTGCCTCTTCCCTCTTTCGCCCCCTCCCTTCCTTTCCCCACCCCCTCTCTCAAACTCCTCCTACTCCTCTCATCCTCCCCCCCTTTGACTCCATTTCCTTGCTCGTTCCTCTACTTCCCGCTCCTTGCTCTCTCCCCCTCCTACTTTTCGGTTTTACTTCCCCTGTCTTTCTTTATCACCTTCTCTCATATGGCGGCTCCCGCTCATGATCTCCCTCGTCATCAACCGCCATATTATTGTTTTGTCTCATATATCGTATGTACTCAAATTGCATGTCTAACTGCTTTCAATATCATATGCATCTTTATTATGTCCCACATCGCATCTCCCCCGTTCCATAACCCCTCCCCCGTCCCCCCCCCTCCCTCGCTCCTTCTCCCTCCCTCACCCCCCCTCCCTATCCCCCCTCACTGCAGATGCGATACAGACCTCATATCCCCCTGATGCTTCTGTTTGTTAGAGCGCTTTTATTCTCGATGTACTAAATATTAGATGCCATTTGCCTCATAACATGTGTGACTGCTTGATGACAATCGTTCCTCTCTACTCTCCCTCGCCGCTCCTGCTCACAACTTCTCTCCCTCTCCTCCCCCACCTCCTCCAACTTCGCCAATTGTACTCAGACCCGGATGGCAGAGCCCTTTTCATAAAAGGCACGATAGCCTCCACTGTCTTTACCTTTGCATCGGTTTATGCACCTAACAAACGCCAAGTACCATGGCTCTTAAACACCCTTTCTACCCTCGCTTCCTTTAAGGAGGGCTTCTTGGTCCTAGGGGGAGACTTCAACCTCTCGCTTAACCCCCTCCTGGACTCCACATCCAAATCTACTCCTATCTCTCAACGACTCCTAGGTAGCTTGGCCCGAGCTCTCAATGATCTTCACCTATTGGATGCCTGGCGTGCCTCTCATCCGTCTGACAGAGATTACACATTCTTCTCCCACCCACAAAACTCATATCACCGCTTAGATTATATCTTCATCCCCTCGGATTTACTCCCCACCCTTCTCAACACGTCTATCGGCACGATCTCGGTTTCAGATCACGCCCCTGTCTCCGCTACGCTGGAACTCAGAGCCCTCCCTAAACCTCAATGGACTTGGACATTAAACGAGTCTCTACTGGAAGACACTGGCCTCGTCACAGACCTTGAAGCTTCTTTGTCCGAATATTTTGAATTTAATGCACAACCTGACATCTCCCCTGCTATAGTATGGGAAGCACATAAGGCTTTCATCCGTGGCCACCTTATCAGACACGCTTCGATACGCAAAAAGGAAAGACAGAAAAAGTTAGATGGACTTCTCATCCGCATTGCTCAGCTAGAAAGGTCTCACAAACGGTCCCTAGCCATACAGACCTTACCCTCCCTTACTGCCTTACGTGAGGAACTTAAAGACCTCCTCAACGCCAGACAGGCCAAACACCATCTACATTTTCGCTCCCTTTTATATGCGCATGGGGACAGAGGAAACAAACTTATGTCAGCCCTTATCAAGAAAGCGAAATCGAAATCCTTCATCTCCTCTGTTAAATCGCGCACTGGAGCTTTAGTTACCTCTACTCAGGATATTGCCACAGCGTTTGTGCAGTTTTATACCGATCTGTATAACTTAAAAAACTCCCCCTCTGACTGCCCTGAAACGGATAGAGCACGCCTCACCACCGAATTTCTGAACTCACTTAACCTCCCTGCCCTGTCCCCCACTGACACTACAGCCTTATTAGCCCCTATTATGGCCAGTGAATTAAACTCAGTCGTACATAGCTTTCCCCTAGGCAAAAGCCCTGGCCCAGACGGCTTCCCCCTTCAGTACTACAAAAAATTCCTTAATATTCTCTCACCTCACCTTGTCAGAATGTGTAATACACTCCTTCTTGGAGGGTCCCTCCCAAACCAATCTCAGGAAGCTTATATAACTCTTATCCCAAAAGAAGGCAAAGATCCAACCCAATGTGGAAGCTATCGCCCGATATCTTTACTTAACGTAGACCTTAAAGTCTGGGCCAAGCTACTAGCCCTTCGCCTTCGGCCCCTTCTCCCACACTTGATCCATGACAAGCAGGCCGGATTTGTTCGTGGCAGGGAAGGCAGAGATAATACAGTGATTCTTCTACCATTGATACAACGGGCAACCACCCTCAAAGAACCCTTGATACTGCTAGGAGTGGACGCGGAGAAAGCGTTCGATAGGGTTGATTGGGATTTCATGCGCTCAACGCTACTCAAGTTTGGCTTCCCGCCCCCCTTTATAGCTGCCATATTCACGCTCTACGCCCATCCCCACGCAAGGATACGAATCAATGGTACCCTGTCTAGCCCATTCACTATCTCTAACGGTACCCGCCAGGGATGCCCCCTTTCTCCCTCCCTTTTCATTTTGGTTTTGGAAACGCTCCTGCAAGCCGTTCGCCAGTCTGATCTTGTGCAAGGCGTCTCCATTAGAGGTCGCACCTTTAAGGCAACAGCATTTGCGGACGACGTACTTTTCATTATAGCCAACCCCCTTACTGGCCTTCAAGCCATTACGAATATCCTCACTGCATATGGTACTATCTCCAAATACAAAGCCAATTTATCAAAATCTGAGATCTTGCCTGTCTACTTACCGCCATCCCTCAAGGCCACCTTGCAGACTTCAACCCCCTATCAATGGGCTGACACATCCCTTAAGTACCTTGGAATTTACCTGGCCCCAAACCTGGCAGACCTTTACAACTTAAACTTTGCGCCGTTGCTCCGAGATCTCCGAAAGAACCTCGACACATACTCCTCCCTCCCACTCTCCTGGTTTGGCCGCAAAAACCTCATTCAGACCTACCTAGTCCCTAAAATCCTATATAAATTGAACATGCTTCCCATCTTCCTCCCTAAAATATTTTTTGTCAAGCTTCAACAGCTCTTCTCGCGATTTATTTGGAGAAATAAACCCCCGAGGCTCTCATGGGCCTTACTGGTTAAACCAAAAGCTGAAGGTGGTATAGGCCTACCAGACATATCACGCTACTAAGCTGCTGCTCAACTGCGATGGTGGTCGACCCTTACCTCTCCTATCCGACCCACAACATATGAAAGAGATGCTCGTACGCTGTCAACGCTTTGGCTCCCACCCCCGCGCATATCAGCCTCAATCACTTCTCCGCTTCTACTCCGTGGTGCTATAGAAATCTGGAGATCCTTAGCGCCCTCCCTTGCACCGTCCCCATCTCCGCTACTTCCAGTTGGACTCTTACCTTGCCTTCAACTGTTTCCCTCGTCGATCGACGATGACCCCTGGCGATCTTTGATGAATGTCACGTTATTGGATATTGTCTCTCCAGACGGCCTACTGTCTTGGGAGAAATGCGTTCCACTGCTCCCGTCTAGAAATCTCTCCTTTCTACACCTTCGAACTCTCAAGTTCCACATAGACAAGTTTAATGCCTCATCCCCTTTACGTACCTCCCTCACTCTCTTTGAAAAGACACTGGTTTCCAAGACCGGACTCCTGAGAAAGACCTCTACCCTCCTGCATAAACACATCCACCCTTCCAAATTTTCCAAGCCAGCATTCATCTCGAGCTGGGAAATGGATCTTCACCTGTCTCTCACTGAGGAGGAGATTAAATCTGTACTACGCCAATCCCATGGCCCCTCACCATGCATTAGAATTCAAGAATCTCACTATAAACTCCTCACCCGCTGGTACCGCACCCCCGACTGGCTCTACAACAAACGCCTTTCTGACACCGACAAATGCTGGCGTTGCGACTCCGCTCAGGGCACATACCTCCACCTGTGGTGGACCTGCCCGGTAATTAGAGACTTCTGGGAGACGATACAATTACACATCAGACGCATTACAGGATCCAAACTGACCATCTCTCCTGAAATTATTTTTCTCTCACTCCCATCCCCCTCTTTTCAGCCACAAACCCACATTCTAGCCTCACACCTTCTCACAGCGGCAAAGACGCTTATACCTAGATATTGGCTCCAACCTTCCTCTCCACCAATTTCACTCTGGTGGGAAAAAATACATGAAATCGCCCGCTTTGAGGAGTTATTAAGCAAATCCCGAAGGAGGCACGACTCTTTCCAAAAAATCTGGAGACCCTTCCTGCAGTATTCGAGGTGCTAATGCTTCTACCTACCCCCCCCCCCACACACACTTTCCTTCGCTTCCTTGTTCTTGTGACACTCCTCAATTCCTCCCCTCTGTCACCCTTCCTCCACTAGCTGCTTCTTACTTGATATTACTTGATATTCCTATGTCGGATCTTTTACTCCCCCATATCTTCACCTACGCTACCCTCAATCGCACTACCCTCCCCCCCTCTCCTTTATTTCCTCTCTCCCGCCCCTTGTCTTGCCCCCCTCCTTTTGTGTCTCCCCCCTCCACAACCCCCACTCCTCTATCCCAACCCGCCACTGGACTCAGGGAGAGGACGAGAGAGGGAGATAGAGATAATTAACGTATTCCTCTGTCTCACGTCCCGCATCTTGCAATCATTGGAGATTGCGAGACTCTACCTCCCCCTTACTAGTTCGTCTTTTCCATACCCCTTACATACTCTGATTTTGATCTGTTATCCAATTAGCCCATCAGATGAATCCGTCTATAACCTGATTAGTACTCACCTTTGCAATTGTTTGCCGTTTATACATTCTTTTTGCCTGTTCATTGCTAATATTGTTATGAGAGACTTATGCTATAATCCTCTGTAAAATGTAAAAAACTGTTCAATAAAGTTTACTTGAATTAAAAAAAAAAAAAAAGAAATAGACTTGACTGGCTCAGAAGGGCCAGCTCTGTCCTGGGGAGCCCCCTGAACCCAGTACAGGTGGTGAGTGACAGAAGGATACTGCCCATGATGACCTCTATGTGGGAGAACAAATCCCACCCCATGTATGAGACCTTGATGGCACTTGGCAGCACTGTAAGTGACCGTCTGCTTCACCCCAAGTGTGAGAAGGAGCTATCGCAAGTCTTTCCTTCCAACCGCGACCAGGCTGTATAATCTACATCAGACCAAGCGAAGATCACTCAGCACAGAGAACTAATGATTATGATTATGAAGTCTTCCTTCTTTCTTCTTCTGTTCCTTAGCTGCTATGGACTCCTAGTATATCCTCTCTTCTCAGCATATGTGTGTCTACGTCTGTAATATATTACTGTGTATTATCCTGTATCTGTATTACTATGCTGCTGTAACATACTGAAATTTCCCCCCTGTTGGACTATTAAAGGATTATCTTATTATAAGCTTTTCATTGGCACCATATCAGGAATACGTTCTAATGGGTTTATGGGATATTTCTAAATTATTTCAGAAGAAATAGATGGGTCTTTTTATTGTTTTTTTTTTTAGAAGAAATAAAAGTTTGTAGGCATTGACTCCAATGTATGATTGAATGTGGAGGACAATATACTGCAGTATTGCAGTATATTGTATTATTGATCAGACTCCTTAAGGGTCTAAAATTAAAAATAAATAAATAAAAAAATATCTAAAATTTCAAATCACCCCCATTCCTTAGCTCTTATATAAAAATTAAACAAACTCATATTCAAGAGGTCTCTCTAACGCTATATAAGAAAAACTGAGTAAAAAGTGATCAAAATGTCAGACAATACAATAGATATGTGGAGGCCAGAAGAGGATACTGAAGGAACGATGGATACTGCGAGGAAGCCTGGGAAAGGTTAATAAGGCTAAGGCCCCATGTAGCAAATCGTGTCTAATAAAATTTTCCTTTTAATTCTCTACTATATTATTATTATTATTATTATTATTATTATTATTATTATTATTTATTTATTTATATAGCACCATTAATTCCATGGTGCTTTACATTTGGGGGTCACATACAATTTGGGGGTTACATACAATACACAGAATATACAGGTAGATATAATACTAACAGTGACTGACTGGCACAGTGGGGTAGAGGGCCCTGCCCGCGAGGGCTTACAATCTATGAGGGAAGGGGGGTAGAGACAGAAGGAGAGGGGGAGACTCTACAGATGGCAGTGCGGTGATAGTGTTATTGGAGGTTGTAGGCCTTCCCGAATAGGTGAGTCTTCAGCGCCTTCTTGAAGCCTGTGATTGTGGGGATCAGTCTTATGTGTCGTGGTAAGGAGTTCCAGAGTATGGGGGATGCACGACAACTAATATTTTTTTCTGCTGCTGAAGAATCTCATGGTCAGTCTATTACATAGATCACTGGTATGATACATGGGGTGAACCAAGTTACCAAAACTGAGATTGACTGATTTATCATTTGAGGGAATAACAACATTTTCCTATCACATGACATAGACTAGAATATCTACGTATAAGGTTCACATGTAATACACATAAGTATCATGTACCGGTTATATTGGAGATCTCTCCTTCTGAACACGGGACACAGTCATAGCAGCAGGTGTGAATTGTTTCTCTAGGTTGTTTCCTATTTCCGGGTAAGCAGCTTTCTGAGCACCGAGACACCGGGACCTAATAAAATAATAATAATAATAATAATAATAATAATAATAATAATACATTTTATTTATATAGCGCCAACATATTCCGCAGCGCTGTACAATTTTTAGGGTTCAAATACATACAGAAAGATACATTACAAAGAAAGTCATTTCACACAATGGGACTGAGGGCCCTGCTCGCAAGAGCTTACAATCTATGAGGTAGAGGGGGTGACACAAGAGGTAGCAGGGGCGGTATTGCTTATACAGGGGTCAGACACTTTTGTAATAGAGGTGACTGTCATTGCATAAACATAATAGTGAAAATAGATTTTGCTGCACACACTGTTTTGTGATCAAAGGAATATAGAGATTTATTTTACAATATAGTTAACGCCTTTTGACACAATGCAAAATATTGGCATAGAAAGACAGGCTAGATCAATTGGATATGACGTTTCGGTCCTTAGACCTTCATCAGACGCGATCTAGTGTGGTAGCAGGATCAGTATACTAACACTTATACTGATCCTGCTACCACAAACCGGACCAAAAGGACCAAAACGTCATATCCAATTGATCTAGCCTGTCTTTCTATGCCAATATTTTGCATTGTGTCAAAAGGCGTTAACTATATTGTAAAATAAATCTTTATATTCCTTTGATCACAAAACAGTGTGTGCAGCAAAATCTATTTTCACTAGTATATTTGGGTCGAAGGACCTTTTTTCGCTAGCACCACATATAATTTTAGAGTGTGCGGTACCATTGACTTTTTTGCTATTGCACAAACATAAGACTTTATGAGCCGTCGACAGTCGTGTCCTTTAACATGTGGATGGAGCTTGGACCTATGAAGGGTTAGCATGAGATGACATCATATCACGTGGGGAAATGTGGGAGCGGGGACAGAGGAGGGTTAAGGGTTTACGTTAGAAATTGTGATCGGCCTGTCTGATAAGATGCGTCTTTAGTTTGCGTTTGAAGTTGTAGAAATTGGGAGTTAATCTGACTGTCCGGGGTAGAGCATTCCAGAGAAGTGGTGCAGCTCAGGAGAAGTCTTGTATACGAGCGGGGGAGGTTCTGATAATAGAGGATGTAAGTGTTAGGTCATTGAGTGAACGGAGAACACGGGTTGGGCGGTAGACAGAGATGAGGGAGGTGCGGTATTATGGAGAGCCTTGTGGGGGAGGGGGAGAACTTTATATTTTACTCTATAATGAATAGGCAGCCAGTGTAGTGACTGGCACAGACCAGAGACATCGCTACAGCGTCTAACCTGATAGATGAGCCTGGCCGCTGCATTCAGAATAGATTGTAGAGGGGAGAGTTTAGTGAGGGGAAGACCGATTAGTAAGGAGTTACAGTAGTCAAGGCGAGAATGAATCAGAGAGACAATAAGTGTCTTTAGTGTATCTCTGGTAAGGAAAGGGCGTATTCTGGAGATGTTTTTGAGGTGGAGGTGACATGAACGTGCAAGTGATTCAATACGAGGGGTGAAGGAAAGGTCTGCGTCAAACATGACCCCGAGGCAGCGGGCCTGCTGCCTAGGAGTTATAGTAAGGCCTGAGACTGCAATGGATATATCAGGGACAGATCTATTAGATGGTGGAAACAGTAGTAGTTCAGTCTTAGAGAGATTTAGTTTCAGATAGAGTGAGGACATGATATTAGAGACAGCAGAAAGACAGTCACTGGTGTTCTGTATGAGTGCAGGGGTGATGTCCCGGGAAGATGTGTATAATTGGGTGTCATTAGCATAAAGATGGTACCTGAAGCCAAATCTGGCGATGGTTTGTCCAATGGGGGCTGTATAGAGAGAAAAGAGCAGGGGGTCTAGGACCGAGCCCTGAGGAACCCCAACAGCAAGGGAAAGAGGGGAGGAAACAGAGCCCGCAAATGTTGCGGGCTCCTCTGTTGGTGTGCCGTCTCCGCCTTGTGCCAGCATGTTTCCCCTAACATCAGTCGGGCCCTGAGTTCCGCGCTTTGCTGTAAGGTCCACTTGACCACCGATGCATGGACAAGTGCCTGCGGTCAGGGACACTGCTTCTCTGTAATGACAGGCTGGGTGAATGTAGTTGAGGATGGGCCCGGGGTGCAAACTATCTCCTCTCCCAGCCCAAAATTCCTGGCAGGGCGTGTCTGAAAGCCTACTCCTCCGCTGCAACCTCGATCACACCAGCGACCTGTAAGTGCTTCAGCACTGGGATGTGGAGATGTCAGCAACAGCATGTCACTGTCCCACACGAAGCTTGAGGGGAAGATCAGTGCATACCATTGCTTCACCACAGATGGTGTGAAGGGAAGTGGGAAATGGAGGAAATGGAGAGTGACCCTTACAGTTGGGGGCAGCAAAGTCATGCCAAGTAACACTCTGGTACACATGGCTGACTTCATGTTGGGTTGCTTTTCAAGAGACAAAGGCACAGTTCACATCATGGAGAGCAAACAATACTGGATTTTGCAATCCTCGACCCCCGGTATAAGAAAAAAATCTCATCCTTCGTTCTGGTAGGGGAGAGGAAAAATTGCATAAATAATTGCCACAAGCAACTGGTGCAGAATATGATGGCAATGTTTCCGTAAACCCTGGCTGGCGGCAGAGAGGAGATTTCCTCCAAGAGGCTAACAACTGACATCCGGTCCACAACCACCCGGGGAACACTCTCCAAGGTCTGTGACACGTTAATGCCCCCCCCCCCCCCGGCCAAACTACCACCACTGAGGGGCCTAGTGTCATCAGGAGGGAAAAGTATAGGCGCATGTTGCGTGAGTACCTGGCCAACCACAGCCCTGTCCTCTCCGATCCATCTGCGCCTTACACATATTGGGTGTAGAAGTTGGACCTGTAGCCCTTGGGGTGAGTGTAGGCTTCCCCAGCTGAGGTTTGGGTGAGTTTGGTGAGGTGGTACAAGTACACCCCACAGTTAGCCTTTTTGGTTACATAGTTACATAGTAGATGAGGTTGGATAAAGACATTAGTCCATCAAGTCCAACCTATAACCCTACAATCCCTACAGTGTTGATCCAGGGGAAGTAAAAAAAAAAACCTGATAAGGCTTATGCCAATTTCCCCATTTCAGGGGAAAAAAATTCCTTCCCAACTCCAAATCTGACAGTCAGTATAAAAACCCTGGCTCAACGTCTCCTTATAATCATGGTGGCATAGAGTGTACACAATGAACCCCAACTGTCACTTGCTGAGCCGCTCTTCTACTTGTAACTGCATGATAGAACCTGCGTGTCTATGCTCTCTTGAGTTAGAGATAGATTGGGGCCCCTGCATTTTAAGTTTATGCCCCATTCTTTGCTTCAGCCCATAAACAGAGATGTTATTTTGTGCCCATTAGTGCCAATTCATCCGTGCCAGCCCCAGGATTAATTCTTTTACCCCTCTTTTGGAGTTGTCACTTGCCCGAGCATCGTATACAGTGTCAGGCCCACCATTCAGCTTCAGCCCATAAATAGAGATACTATTTTATATTTAGCTGTATACAACTTTTATTTGGGAGTGGAATACAACCAGTAAAGCTGGATTCAGCGTATATATACTATACACAGATTGTATACCACTTAGGTTTTTTGGGGTACACACCGTGGAAAGCTGGATTGAGTGTATACAGCCTGACAATTGCTGTGTATTCCAGTTAGGTTTTGGGGGAACGCACCGTGGAAATCTGGGTTGAGCTTATATAGCCTGACAATTGCTGTGTATCCCACTTTGGTGTTTGGGGGTACACACCGTGGATATCTGGATTGAGCATACATCAATTCCTCTCTCTGCAGTATAGCTATGAAAAGAGCTGTTGTTGTTCTTCAGTTTTTCCTGCCTAGCAGAAGATAATCCCTATCTAGCCCTCTGCAGATCTCTGTCCCTATGTCTCCAAGCCGCAAAATGAGACAAAGATGGCGGCGACTATTCTTATAAATCCGAGGTCACCTGATTTCGGCAGCCAATGGCTTTTTCAGATTTTTTTTAATGCCTACATTGTCGTAGTTCCTGTCCCACCTCCCCTGCACAGTTATTGGTGCAAAAAAAGCGTGGGAGAGGATACAAATTTCGGCTGCGTTTGCCACGTGGAATTCGATTGGAATCGAATACCTCGAACAACCTGATATTCGATTGAATACCAATTTGATCGAACGCCGTTCGCTCATCTCTAAACATGAGGCATGTAAGTGATGGTGTGAGTAGGGGATGGGTGTGTTATTCATCACTGCATGATCCAAAGCAATTACTCCATTTTCTTCTGCAATATACAGCCATCAGCAATACTCAGTCTTAATGTCCTGCAGCCGGGTCCACCAACACATTCCACTATTTCACAATGTTTTTATAACAAAAAAAAAATTCTCGTCTGCTCCCATAAGTGGATAATTTTTGGTGTGCTACACTATGTTTTATAGATAGGTTCCTAGGAGCCCTAAGAGTGTTCTACACTATGTTTTATAGGTAGGTTCCTAGGAGCCCTAAGAGTGTTCTACACTATGTTTTATAGATAGGTTCCTAGGAAACTTAAAGGGGTTTTCCCATCTCAGTGCTTCAGCAGTCTGGATGCAGTCGTTTCATCTTGCTTCCTGTATTTCTCCTCCCTCCCCATCCCTCTTGCTAAATAGGCCGGAGAAGTCTCACAACACTTATACAGATCAGATAATATGCAGATGCTTGTACAGAATGGACTTAGTGTTATCTGTGTGTTACCATAGCAGACAGGGCTTTGTCAGGAAAACTACAATTAGTTGAACAATTGTATTGCAAGTGCAAGAGCACTGAGTAAGTGACATCACTTGTCCTATAGGTCCGTGGTTATAGCAATGCTGTGTATACAATGGGAGGAATAAGGTCACATAGCAGGAGAACAAAGCAGAATTTCTAAAGCAATATATTTAGGAAAATTCTTCAATTTACATAAGCTACCAGTATAGATAGGATCTTTCAGATGGAACAACCCCTTTAAGAGTGTTCTACATTATTTTTTAAGCCATTTTTATTTGTGGTTCACACCAAACTTATTCAACCTGAATCTCAGAACTGAGCCTCCCTAACCAAAAGCAAAACAAATTTTTAGAGGTTCGCCCATCTCAACTTATTGTCATAAATTCTATTTACATCTAAATAAAATTTACACTTTTTAGCAATTGTGAGATACTTCACATAGCGTCTAAAACAAATGTGATACCTACCGCCTACCTCTGCTGTGTGTTTCCATACTATTGCTTGGTCATCCACGTGAAGCTGTTGTCCTTCTACATCCCATGGTGTAAAGTTTCCAACATGAACATTTAGCGTAGTTACTTTATCTTTATAGAACCAGTTTATTATCTTATATGAGTGGACAGTCTCTCGATATTCATCAAAGTAAGGAGCAGAGTTCGAGGAGTCCTGTGACTGCTTCATCAAGGTAAGGAAGTGATGTAACTAGTAGGAAGAAGAAAGATCTCATTATATATGGCTCCTACTGACCTGGAGAAGAACTGTGTGCACATGTGCTACTAAACAGGGAAGAGTCTTACAAATGTGTGTGGCAGAAAAGAGGAACAGAGCACCCACAGGTGATGCCCCCACTCACACTCATATATCTAGCCATCTGGTATCTTGGGACCTGGCAGACTGTCCTCTGGAATGCTATTGAAAAGACAAGAATACCATGCAGCCAGACCACCAAACATCCAAGAAAAGGCAAAGATTCTCCTTATATAGAGAGTCCTCCTACTGATGTAACCGAAACACCATGTTTAGACTAGGTGGCATTATACCACAGGATGTACTAAATAACTACTCCTTTGGTGCAACCTGAGGTGCAACTCTAGTCCCCCCTCTCCATATCTATATGTCAGCATTACCATTGCATTACCAGGTGAAAATATGGTATTTAGCACATAAGTACATCATCAATGAGCACAGAACACAGAATATACACATCTAAGCAGGTGTTGATAACTTACCTTGGTTAAGGAATAGAGATGAGCAAAAAACTTTGTAATAAATCAAATTTGTTACAAATACATTTGCGGTTCCCACCTACAAGTTTCTACCATACTCCAGGGTTATTTCAAGCTTCAGAGTATATTAAGCAGAGGGCAGAGGGTATAATAAAAAAAAAGTGTTATACTTAACTTCGTTCATGCCCCCCAGAGTTCCCTTGTGGCATCCCGTGCATGTTCTCCAATGTTCTCCAGTGTTTTCAGACCTTCTTAGGCCTCTTCAAGCCTCTACTGTGATATCAAGGGCACAGGGGCCATTGACATCTGTGATTGAGGGCCAGTGGTCACGTGAGGTGTGCCAATGTCATAGCACTTTGATATAGCTATCATGATGTTGGTGTGCCCCATGTGGCTGCTGAGGCCCAATCACAGGCCAAAGCCGTACTGCAGGGCCCGTGGAAGAAGCAGATGGAAGATGCCACAGTGGAGCCAAAGAGAAGTAACAGAAGGTGAATATTACTGTTTATTATCTTATTGTACGTCCCCTGGGACTCAACTTATTATACTCTGGGGTTCACATAGTCTCATGAAAGCACTTTTGGTTCGGACTGGAAATGTTTGGTCTCAAATAAAACTAACTAGTGACCCTCATGAATATTCTTGAAATCTTGCACAGTTCACTCATCTCTAGTAGGGACACAGTATCTGGCCATTAATAGTCACCCCCCTAAAGTACTTACTAGAGATGAGCGAACGGCGTTCGATTGAATTGATATTCGATCGAATATCAGGCCGTTCGAGGTATTTGATTACAATCGAATACCACGAGGCAAACGCATTAAAAATTTGTATCCCCTCCCACCTTCCTTGGCACTTTTTTTGCAACAATAACTGTGCAGGGAAGGTGGGACAGGAACTACGACAACGGAGGCATCGAAAAAAATTTGCTGCCGAAATCAGGTGACCTCCACTTTATACGAATAGTGGATTTAATATACAGGTCATATGAGACTGTGAACTATGTGACTGTGAGACGGGGACAGATGTACAGCCAGGGTTAGCTAGGGATTACCTTTATTTAGGGGGGAATGTCACTCACACAGCTCTTTGGGGCTCTATCTCGTCGGGATTCCTGTCAGCTTGCAATATGCGGGAGCTGACTTTTTCCCATGGGAATGCATTTACCAGCGTTGATTGGCCGAATTCCATACAGAGTACATCATTCAGCCAATCAACGCTGGTTCTGCCGGAGGAGGCAGAGTCTAAGATCGGTCCACAGCAGTCTCCATTCTGGTCCGATCTCAGATATAGCAGTGTTGAGTGCACAGGTGTAGCAGAACTGGCCCGTGCGCTGAGCTCTGCTACACCCGAAATGTAGCAGAGCTGGCCGTGCGCTTAGCTCTGCTACACTCAAGATGTAGCAGTGCTGAGTGTGCGCTGAGCTCTGCTACACCAGAGATGTAGCAGAGCTGAATGTGCGCTGAGCTCTGCTACACTAGAGATGTAGCAGTGCTGAGTACCAGAGGAGGCGGAGTCTAAGATCGGTTCACAGTCCGATCTCAAATGTAGCAGTGTTGAGTGCACAGCTCTGCTACACCTGAGATGTAGCAGAACTGGCCATGCGCTGAGCTCTGCTACACCTGACATGTAGCAATGCTGAGTGTGTGCTGAGCTCTGCACACTCAGCGCACACTCAGCTCTGCTACATCTCGGGTGTAGCAGATCTCAGCGCATGGCCAGCTCTGCTACATCTCAGGTGTAGCGGAGCTGTGTGCTCAACACTGCTACATCTGAGATCGGACTGTGGACCGATCTTAGACTCTGCCTCCTCCGGCACTCACCAGAGATGTAGCAGAGCTCAGCGTACATTCAGCTCTGCTACATCTCTGGTGTAGCAGAGCTCAGCGCACACTCAGCTCTGCTACATCTCATGTGTAGAAGATCTGTGCGCTCAACACTGCTACATCTGATATTGGACCACAATGGAGGCTGCTGTGGACCGATCTTAGACTCCGCCTCCTCTGGCAGAACCAGCGTTGATTGGCTGAATGCTGTATTCTGTATGGCATTTGGTCAATCAACGCTGGTCAATGCATTCATATGGGAAAAAGTCAGCTCCTGCATATCGCAAGCTGACAGGGATCCCAACGAGATAGTGGTGTAATACAGGTACTTGGGCTTGTTGGATGCCCCCAGGCATGCTTCTCCTGCTGTCCCAGTTGCATTGCAGAGGTGTTGGCATCATTTCCTGGGGTGTCATAGTGGACTTGGTGACTCTCGTTAGTTGAAGTGTCGCTTCCCCTGAAAGGAAGCATTTTTCCCCATAGACTATAATGGGGTTCGATATTCGTTCGAATAGTCGAATATTGAGGGGCTACTCGAAATGAATATTGAATCTCTAGTACTTACGAGAGAGGTTACTCTTCCCCCCACATTTGATAGCAGTGTGGTACGGTTTAGCCAAGGGGATGATACATAATAATTAGAGATGAGTGAATAGTATTCAATAGAGTAGATATTCAATTGAATACTACGGTATTCGAAATATTCGTACTTGATCGAATACCACGCGGTAGATGCCGTAAAGATTCTATTCCCCTCCCACCTTCCCTGCTTTGTTTAACACCAATAACTGTGAAGGGGAGGTCCGACAGGAAGTAGGAAAATGTAGGAATCGGAAAAAAAAGGAAAAAGTCATTGGCTGGCTAAATCAGGTGACCTCCGCTTTATAAGAATAGTGGGTGTCAGATTCGGTTCAGATGTGACTGTTAATTATACAGGGATAGACGTACAGGCAGGGTTAGCTAGGAATTAGAATTATTTAGGTGGGAATGTTACTCACACAGCTCTTAGGGCTCTATATACCTTTCCATCTCCTGTTATATACCTGTTTGAGCTCAGTATATACTTCTAGTGTACAGAGGTATTTGGGCGCTATATACCTTGCCCATCTCCAGTTCTTGTTTAAGCTCAGTATATTAAGTGTGTGCTGTTGGATTTCCCATTGTCTATGCCATCTGTGGTTGACATGGGCAACATGAATCAAAGGGATGCATGCTAATGTTTCTTTAGCTTAAAATGTGTGTTTCTGTTCTGTATGTAGAGGAAAGAAGGTTTCCAAGTATTTTTCCACTTTCCATAGAGGTCATATTGAGTTTGGAGTGTCTAGTTGATAGGCTGTGATAGTGGGGTAATACTGGTACCAAATGATATCTGGTAAACTGGTCCTAGAAGGTACAAGACACTGTATAAATATATCGTGGCTACTAGAGATGAGCGAACAGTAAAATAGTCGATGTCCGTTATTCGTTCCTAATAGTATCTCAATATTGGACTATTCGAACGAATATCGAACCCCATTATAGTCTATGGGAGAAAATGCTTCGTTTCAGGGGATCCCACCATTCAACTCAGGAGGGTCACCAAGTCCATTATGACACCCCAGGAAATGATGCCAACACCTCTAAAATGCAACTGGGACAGCAGGGGAAGCATGTCTGGGGGCATCTAACACAGCAAAGTCCCTCTATTACCCCACTATCACAGCCTAACAACTACACACTTTCCACATTCAAAAAAAACTCTATCAAAGTGGGAAAATACCTTGAAACCTTCATTCTTCCCCAAATGGATGGACAGAAACCCAAATTTTAATCTAAAGAAACATTACTAAGCACCCCATTAAATCACGTTGCCCATGACAACCACACATGGAACATACAATGGAAAATCCTTCAGTCCCCACCCTGTACTGTCATTGTGTGTGTTTGTGTGTGTGTGTGTGTCTGTGTGATGTGGTAAGACCTTCCAAAATTCACTTTTATGGCCCTTATCGTGAGCCTGGATGAATGTAGTTGAGGCTGGGACCGGGTCGCAAACTGTGATGGCCTGCTTTGTCTCCCCCGCCCAGTATTCCTGGCAGGAGTGCTGAAACACCACCCTCCTCCTCCACCTCCTCCGCCGTTGAATTGACCCCAGCTACTGGCGTGGGGAGACGTCATCAGGCCGCACTGAAGCTCATCAGCTTAGGGGACAGACAGCACACTGCCTCCGAGGTCCGAGCATCCTGGCTGAGATGGCAATGTGTTTTTCCCTGCTACACCTGGGGCCAGGCATTTTTGTCTTCTGTGATAACGGCAGGAACCTGGTAGCAGCTCTGGAGCTTGTCAGCCTCCAACACGTTCCATGCCTGGCCAACTTCTAACTTAGCGTGCAATGTTTTTTTAAAACACTCCCCAATGTACACAAGCTACTGGTGAAAGTGCGGCGCTTGTGCAGGAGCTGTGTACAGGGGTCGCTGCTAACCTCCGAAGCCTCCAGCCACGCCTCCATCTGCAAGAATAGAGTGTGTGAGTAGCAGAGACCTTTGATGGAGTACCATGTCCAAAACCCAAGGATTTCGCAGAGTCAACTCCCGCAGTTTCTGCACCATGAGTTTCCATGGGTAGCAGACTTATGTGAAATCCTTTCCCATCCTTTCCACTGGACACAAAACATTAGCATGTGCTCATCACAACTCTGGATATGGCAGCTGCGTTAAGCAGGGCGCAGGGTACAATGCAGACCAGGCCCGAGCTGTGGTTATGTGCGGTTTGCAGTAAGGGGACAGTGAGCAATTGGAAGAGGAGTTGGTGGATGACTAGGCCACTGACTCGGCATGAACAGGGGTGATGTCTAAGGGCAAAAGCAGTGTAGATGTGGAGGGAAGCTAAATCAACAAAAAAGGTGGCTAGAAGCAGAGGCATAAACTGGGGTGATGTCTAGGGGCAAAAGCAGTGTAGATGTGGAGGCAAGCTAAGCAGCAAAAACGCTGAGTAGAGGCAAAGGCATGCAAAACTCTACTCTGTTTCAAGACTTATGCCTAGGTCTGGGACATGTTAATGCCCCCCCCCCCCCGGCCAAATTACCGCCACTGAGGGGCCTAGTGTCACCAGGAGGGACAAGTATAGGCGCATGTTGTGGGAGTACCTGGCCGACCCCAGCTCTGTCCTCTCCGATCCCTCTGTGCCCTACACTTATTTTCTCTTCTCTTTTGCTGCAATACACAAATCTTTTGAAGTTCCTTTGGGATCTCAGAGGAGGTGGCCTCAGTGCTGAAAAACACATCTAATGCACCTTGGCAATATGCATTAAGAGAACCTTCAAGCAACCAAGTGTAGTCAGCTAGCATAGCATCGAGCATGGCTAAATGCAGAGAAAAAAGTTGTACCGCTTCCAGAGATGTTAACTTCAGTGCTGCAGTTGGCAATGGACAGTGTAACGGGATTAGCTCAGGGATCACTGTTTTGACCACTTTTTGGCACAAAATGAAAGTTCAATCCAGCCAAGTATGGTGCAAGGATTTAACCCCACATATCCCAAAACCTGGAGTAGCTGAATGGAGTAGAGACACCAATACTCCCTGCTCCAGCAGCCAGACCTTTACCAGGGTTTTGGTAAAACCCACCAGCCAGGAGCGCAGCTTTGCTCAGCTGCACCTAGATTGTGTATGACAGGAACCTGGGAGACATGTATACTCCCACTTTTACCCTGGTCCTGTCACAACGGTCACATCAGATGTTCGAATTGTCCTTCATTAAATTTTCCTTATACTTTAGGAAATAAACTTGGGAGGGTGAAAGGTTGAGATATTGCATCAAACAATCCTTAACTGTACTTGTGTGACTGTGATGAATGCCACCAGTTGCCCTTGGAAATAGGTAGGCATGAGTGACCTTAGTATCAAATAAATTGTTTAGTGTATCACACCATATTGAGGGGAAGTGGTTCAACAGAGGGAGAAAAGGACCCGAAAAGAGATCCTGGGAGGGCGGAGAAGTAATGGCTGCAGTTGTACTACATTTACAGTCCTATGAAAAAGTTTGGGCACCCCTATTAATCTTAATCATTTTTAGTTCTAAATATTTTGGTGTTTGCAGCAGCCATTTCAGTTTGATATATCTAATAACTGATGGACACAGTAATATTTCAGGATTGAAATGAGGTTTATTGTACTAACAGAAAATGTGCAATATGCATTAAACCAAAATTTGACCGGTGCAAAAGTATGGGCACCTCAACAGAAAAGTGACATTAATATTTAGTAGATCCTCCTTTTGCAAAGATAACAGCCTCTAGTCGCTTCCTGTAGCTTTTAATCAGTTCCTGGATCCTGGATAAAGGTATTTTGGACAAACAATTCAAGTTCAGTTAAGTTAGATGGTCGCCGAGCATGGACAGCCCGCTTCAAATCATCCCACAGATGTTCAATGATATTCAGGTCTGGGGACTGGGATGGCCATTCCAGAACATTGTAATTGTTCCTCTGCATGAATGCCTGAGGATTTGGAGCGGTGTTTTGGATCATTGTCTTGCTGAAATATCCATCCCCGGCGTAACTTCAACTTCGTCACTGATTCTTGAACATTATTCTCAAGAATCTGCTGATACTGAGTGGAATCCATGCGACCCTCAACTTTAACAAGATTCCCGATGCCGGCATTGGCCACACAGCCCCAAAGCATGATGGAACCTCCACCAAATTTTACAGTGGGTAGCATGTGTTTTTCTTGGAATGCTGTTTCTTTTTGGACGCCATGCATAACGCCTTTTTTTTTTATAACCAAACAACTCAATTTTTGTTTCCAAAATGAAGCTGCCTTGTCCAAATGTGCTTTTTCATACCTCAGGCAACTCTATTTGTGGCGTACGTGCAGAAACGGCTTCTTTCTCATCACTCTCCCATACAGCTTCTATTTGTGCAAAGTGCGCTGTATAGTTGACCGATGCACAGTGACACCATCTGCAGCAAGATGATGCTGCAGCTCTTTGGAGGTGGTCTGTGGATTGTCCTTGACTGTTCTCACCATTCTTCTTCTCTGCCTTTCTGATATTTTTCTTGGCCTGCCACTTCTGGGCTTAACAAGAACTGTCCCTGTGGTCTTCCATTTCCTTACTATGTTCCTCACAGTGGAAACTGACAGGTTAAATCTCTGAGACAACGTTTTGTATCCTTCCCCTGAACAACTATGTTGAACAATCTTTGTTTTCAGATCATTTGAGAGCGGGCTGTCCATGTTCGGCGACCATCAAACTTAACTGAACTTGAATTGTTTTGTAGAAAGAAATGGTCCAAAATACCTTCATCCAGGATCCAGGAACTGATTAAAAGCTACAGGAAGCGACTAGAGGCTGTTATCTTTGCAAAAGGAGGATGTACTAAATATTAATGTCACTTTTCTGTTGAGGTGCCCATATTTTTGCACCGGTCAAATTTTGGTTTAATGCATATTGCGCATTTTCTGTTAGTACAATAAACCTCATTTCAATCCTGAAATATTACTGTGTCCATCAGTTATTAGATATATCAAACTGAAATGGCTGTTGCAAACACCAAAATATTTAGAACTAAAAATGATTAAGATTAATAGGGGTGCCCAAACTTTTTCATAGGACTGTATATAGCAGTTTTCAGTGTTCTAGTACCAGTGTCCGGTGCTTGTACTGCTTGAGTTATTGGTTGAAATAATGTCACAGAAATAAATGAAAAATACAAGGGGTAGACCCCTAAATTTGGATTGAGCTGATATAGCTTGACTGCATTTCTGGGTCTCCCACCTAAGTTTTGGGGTTATACTCTGTGAAAAACTGAAAAGAGTGGACATAGCCTGACTGAATTTCTGTCTCTCCCACCTAGGTTTTGGGGGTACACACCCTGGATATCTGGATGTACATAGCCTGACCTAATTAATCTGTATCTTTGTTTTGGGGTTACACAGCCTGAAAAGCTGCTTTGCATGTATATAGCAAGAAGTAACTGCAGTGGATTGCTTCAATTTTTCCCGAAACAACAAATTTCAAGGTTTTTTTTCCAGCTATATGTACTTGTAATTGCTGTGGATTGCTGCTATGTTTCAGGCCCCCCAATATTCAAGGCTTTTTCCAGCGATATGAACTTGTAATTGCTGTGGATTCCGGCTATTCTGTGTGCGGACAGCCAAAAATGAAAGCTGTTTCTCCGCTATATATGAAGTTGTATCTGTTGTGTATCCCTGTTTTACACCGTCCGGGGAAAGCTGGACTGATGTCCGTACAGTGTATAGCTCTGAGAAGAGCTGTTGGTTTTCTTCTTTAGTTCTTGCCTGCCTATCTGAAGCTAATCGCTATCTAGCCCTCAGCAGATATGTTTCTCTCCCTATGTCTGATGGCCAAAATGGCGAATAGGGCGGCGGCTTTTCTTATGAATGAGCGGTCACATGTTTTCGGCAGTCAATGTTTTTTTTAAAAAAAAATTTCACTGCCTCCGTTGTCGTAGTTCCCATCCCACCTCCTCTGCACAGTTATTGGTGCAAAAAATGCGCCAGGGAAGGTGGGAGGGGACACAAATTTTTACTGCGTATGCCGCCTTGTATTCGATTGTGAACGAATACATTGAACGCCATGATATTCGATCGAATACCTATTCGATCGAACGGCGTTCGCTCATCTCTAGTGGCTACCAACAACTGATCACCTATATGTATTACAAAGGTAACTCAACAAAGCTACAATGTTTCATACGCTAGTGCTGTACCCAACACGGGTTAAGCACATGTGAAGAAACAGGAGCAAGGGGAGGGAGCAATGTACAGGGAGTAGGGTTGAGCGATCGGGATTGGAAAAGACAACCCCCCCGCCCCATAAACCCGTGAAACATACAGCAAAAAAAAAAAAAAAAGAGAGACTGATGAAAAATAACCCCCAGTATGGAGAAAAGAAAATGTTCTCACCTTTGTCACATAATGTCTCAGTCTACGTATTATTTGGTGCTTGTTATATTTATCACTGAGAGATAAGAACATATGATGAAGAGCTTGTGCCATGACCTCCACACTGTAATACAATCTAGGAGTCACCCCCGAAGACAGGAAGAATCTCAGACTTGGAAAAACATAGTGATGAGTATCATTGATTTCCGCAAATGTGAAATTGAAGGAAATAAAAGAATTGTCCTGATCATGTCCTGATATGGCTTCTAATATTTGCAAGTAGCGCCGAACATGAGGTGTAATAGAGAGATTCTTGTAATTTTTCACAAATTCTTTGACTCCAGGAATCGGTGGTGATAAATAGTCTACAGCTAAACTTCCATTAAATTGTATATACTCATGTTCTAAAATGATGGAACTGGAGGCCCATGAAGGAGGAAGAATTAATGTTGTCTTATCAAATACAAAATTATAATCCCTAAAAATGACATTTATATTAGAATTAAATGTCCCGCATAGTACAACGATATTGGCTTCTGAATTTGATAGAATGTGTGAAATCTTTTCTATACAATCTGTTTTTTCACCATATTTTAGGATGAATTCCGGACAGATCCCATATTTTTCCATGTATTTTCTTAGTATTTGCAGTTCATTCTCTCCAGCGTCATCATCCGAGAATAAAATCCCCACCCAGGTCCAGCCAAAGTGCTTCAACAGTTTGGCTATTACCATATTGTGGATGTGGTTGTTATGTACTGCTCGGAAAACATGTGGATAGAGGCGTCTATCGGTCAGTGAGTAGTCTGTAGCTCCGTAGCTGATCTGTAAGACAGGAAGGTTAGACCTGAAGCTTTACATATTTTCAGTCAATATTGTCTCCAGTATGATGTTTGTCCCATGTAAAATATAAAGGAAATTCCAGATACCTAAGAGTTACTGTAGGAAAGATTGTTTTTTTTTTTGTTTGTTTGTTTGTTTGTTTGTTTTTAATTCAATATTTATTGGAATTTTACAAGTTATACAGTAACAATGATAAGAAAAAGAAAACTTTGATACAACGTTCCACAGGATGAGCAAATTGTATATCATGTATACAGTGAGATGACTAGAAACATGTAAGAAAGATAGTCTCAACTGTCTATATCTATTGTGAACCAAAAGAGGTGGATAATATTGCATTTTGTGATCATGATGAAGTGGTGAAAAGAGAAGAAGGTAAAGGAGGAAATAAGAGGAGGAGATAAGAGAAGTGAAGTTGCAAAGGGATAGAAGAGAAGAGGAGGTGGGTAGGAGGGGGAGGGGGGGAGAATAGGGGAGGTCTTAAGGCTGTGACAAGCAATGCATAAGATACAAGCAGAGATCCATGACATTTAAAGAAACTAAGAAGAATTGTAGTAATCTCAAAGTGTATCCGAGTGGATTGTCGTTTTTCGGTAGGACAACCAGGGTGACCACAATTTAAGAAATTTATGGTGAGTAAAGTTAGACCAACTGGATAATTCTTCAAACCGCGCCACTTAATCTACTTTGTTCAGGAACTGCTGAATGGACGGTATGTCAGGTTGTAGCCAGTAAAGCGGTATGAGAGATTTGGCAATTTCTATTAAGTGCGTGTTCTAATTTGACTTGGAGGGTTTCCATTTGGCAGAGGGCAAGAAAGGCAAACTAACTCAGGTGTCAATGAGATAGTTTGGCTGGTTACTTCCAACATTACATCACGAATCTTATTCCAGTATGATGATATGACTTCACAGTCAAACCAGATATGGGAGGAGGTGCCAATTTCTACTCCACATCGCCAGCACAAGTTTGAGTCTGTTAAACCTCGTTTGTGTAACCAGTCTGGTGTTCTGTACCATCTACTAAGAACTTTGTAATGCAGTTCCTGAAGCCTTGTACATGAAGAGAATCCGTGTGAATGTTTTAGTATAAATGACTTGTCTTCATCAGACAGAGAGGTTAGAAGCTCCTTTTCCCAGGACACTAAAAAGTCAGGTGGTTTCGCCGACTTCACTGATTTCATATAACGTTTGCAAATTTTAAGCGTTCGCATGGATTTTGCAGTTGTCAAGAGGGCCTTCTCAAGGGGTTAGGAGTCTCTGAATAGATTAGATCGGTTAGGAATGTCAGTGAGTGTTTTGACAAAGTGCACATAATGCAAGAAGGTAAGTTTCGCAGTGGGGATCATGTCCTGAAGATCGTCCCTGGAGATCGGGGAAGCTAGTGAGAAAAGATCACCCAATCTCCTCTCTCCCAATGCGTTCCAAAAGTCCAAGTAGGTTTGTTTAGGATCGGATAATAAGTATGGAACTACGTCCACTGGGATTGCCTTTGATGGAAGGAGGTTCAGTTTCTTGGATATCTCTCTCCAAACAAGGCAGGGGCCTTTAAGCGTCAAGTTTATATCATCATCGCGAGACGCAAAAAGGTGTAGTAGCAACAATTTACGTTTCACATCTATACCATAAGTTTCTAGAACCAAGTGCCATAGAGCAGAGTCTTTAAGTGGTGACACCAAATCAATCCAATTGCTGAGCAAATTTGCCTTGTACAATGTGAGAATGTCTGGAAACTGTATCCCTCCCTCTTCCTTTTTCTTAGTGAGAGTATTGAACGCAACTCTCGGAGATTTCTGCTTCCAAACAAAAGTCCTGAAGGCGGCAATCAAATTTCGGAGATAGCGTGCGGGTAGCTTTATCGGTATCATTCTCAAAACATAGGTAAATTTTTGAATAACATAGGTCTGTAAAACATGTTTCCTACCAAACCAAGAAATGTAAGGAAGGTCAAATTGGGAAAGCATTTTCAAAAGCTCCTGGGCAAGGGGAATAAAGTTTTCAGTAAAAAGATCATTAACGTTAGGCGTCAAGTGAATTCCCAAGTACTTAAGCGATTTTGAAGTCCATTTATATAGAGAGCCAGTCTTCGCCTTCTGTAGTTGGTCACTAGACAGCGTAACATTAAGTATCTCAGACTTAGTAAAATTTACCTTATAATTCGAAAGCTCACTATATCTTTGTAAGAGAGATGTCAAAGCTACTAAACCATCTGATTGGTTGGTGATCAAAAACAATACATTGTCTGCAAATGCTACTAATTGGAGTTCCTTAGAACCTACTGGGAGTCCTTTTATAGCTGTCGATTGGCGTACAGCATATAACAGTGTCTCTAGAGACAATACAAATAAAGTGGGTGAGAGAGGACACCCCTGGCGAGTTCCGTTGGAGATATCAAAATAATTGGAAAGAAGTCCATTCACTCTAACTCGCGCGTGCGGCTGGGAATATAAGGTCAAGATGGCTGTGACAAATTGTTCGGGTATGCCAAATTTCTGCAAAGCTAACTTAATGAAACTCCAATCAACACGATCGAAAGCTTTTTCAGCGTCGATGCCAAGAAAAAGGAGAGGTATACGTTTACGTCATGCTAATTGGATTGCATGGAGCAGTGTCCGTGAATTATCTCTCCCCTCACGTCCTTTAACGAAGCCTGATTGCTCATTGTGGGTGAGTTTTGGTACTAAGGGTCATAATCTCAAAGCTAGAATCTTCGCCCAAACTTTTAAATCAACATTAAGTAATGATATGGGACGGTAATTGCTGTAGAGTGTAGCATCTCTGCCCTCTTTGTGGATCAACGTGATTTGGGCCTCTAGCGTCTGCCGAGCTAAAGAACCCCCAGTAAGCAAGCCATTGCAGAGTGTGGAGAAATGTAGTACTAAAACATCTGCAAAACGTCTATAATAAGAGATGGGAAGGCCATCGGGTCCGGGGGTTTTGCCCTTGGGGAACGTCGCGAGGGCAAGTCTAACTTCCTCGTGTGAAATAGGATCTAATAAGGACTGCGTTAAATGTTCATCTAGAGCTGGGAGAGACAACTCACTCAAAAATTTCTGTATCATAGATGAGCGTTTCTCCAGGTCTGGAGGTGTTTCCTGTGATCTCAGATTATAAAGCTCGCTATAATACGTCTTGAACGTTTCTGCTATTTCCTCAGAGAAGTGGCGAGAGACACCAGCATGATCTATAATCTTATTTATATATGACTTCTCTTTAGCTTTCTTGATAAGATGTGTCATAAATTTGCCACTTTTATCGCCATGAGCATAAAGTTTGTACTTAAAGAAAAATTGGCTTCTAGTCGCTCGTCTGTGCAAGATCCTATTCAATTGTTCCCTAAGGGGCGTAAGTTCTGGTAGTAAAGATTGAAGTCTATGTCTCTTATGAGTATTTTCTATTAATGCTATCTGTTGCATAATACTATCTATCTCCTTCCTAGTATGTCTCTTGACTGCAGTAGCCTTGTTTATAAATAAGCCTCTAACGTAGGCCTTATGGGCCTCCCAAACTGAGCTCAAGGTAACATCTGGGGAAATATTTGTGGAGAAAAATAGTTTCAACTGCTCTTTCAAATCTGTCACAAAATTTGAATCTTGCAATAGGTGTTCGTTTAAACGCCACGTCCACTGTCTGGGCGATATTTTACGAAAATCAAATGAGACTGTGACTGGTGAATGGTCAGAGATCACACTACATCCAATGTCTGCCCTCACTATCTCAGATGAAATGCTCGAGGAGCACATAATGTAATCTATTCTGTGGTAGCTATTGTTCTTTGGAGCAAAATGAGTGAAATCTTTCGCAGACGGGCTGAATTGATGCCATGCATCTATCAATCTAAAGGATTGCAAAGAGGTATGAACCGACCTTAATGCTTTCTGAGAGTGCACAGAACGACTTGTAGAAGAATCTAGCAGGGGGTTCAAGGGCAGATTCAGATCCCCTCCTAGTATCACCTCACCCACTGCAAAAGCGCCCAGCGTTGAGAGAGTTGATTTTAACCATGGGATTTGTGAATGGTTTGGCGCATATAAATTAGCTAAGGTGACATCTCTAGAGGCTATTTTCCCTCTTAAAAAAATATATCTACCCTCTGTGTCACACATTTGCTGAGTCAGGGTGAATGGAACCGAGTGATAGATAGCAATAACCACTCCTTTAGTGGAAGAAGTGGGGTGAGAACTACAAAACCATAGAGGGAATGCACGTTTAGGGAGCGAAGGTGTCCTATCTTGCTTCCAATGCGTCTCTTGCAACATGAGAATCTGGGAGCCCAGTTTTTTCGCTATTTGTAAGACAGAGTGACGTTTTTGTGGAGTCAGCATCCCATTAACATTTAAAGAAGTTACACTGAAGTCCGTCATCTCCGCTACTAAATGCCAAGCTCGTACTATGGCGTATAAAATGTAGTGTCAAAATGGAAACCCAGGGAAGCGGGTATACAATATCTGATCGGGTAACGCCTATCACCGCCTCGCTATAAAATGCAAAAAACAGCAAATTGCTGAAATATGAGTTAGAGTAGAGAATATCAAGTAAACTGAAGAATACAAGCAAACATTGGCAAAACAGAAGTAGGTAAGTATGTAAACAAGTAAGGCAAGGACAAAGGTCCAGTTGTGACATCAGAAAACCTGAACTCGACAATACGATATGCAATTATAAACCTTGACACTACGTCTAGAAAAGGTTGAAGCGTATAAGTGTCCTTCAGACATCTGGGATGTGTACGTGTCCATAACTTTCAATGCTCATTGAGATAGGGCCATGCGGTTCTTATGAAAGAGTCTCCTGTGCCTTGGAGACTTTTGTCTCAACTGTGTCTGCGGCTCAAAATCATCTGGCAATGTCAGAAAATCCTGTAGATCGGGGGTCGGCATCCACGAGGGGATATCAATAGGATCTATATTTAAAGCTCTCCATACCGCAGGGAGGTCACGTGGGGTAGAAACAACTAGCCTCTTCCCATTACAGGAAAGTGAAAGACCAAAGGGGTAAAGGCAGGCGTACTGTATTCCCCATGATCTAAGAATTTCCAACAGAGGTCGTAATAGTCTGCGCTTAGCCAGTATAGAGGGAGCTATGTCTTGATAAATCAAGATTTCGTCTTCACCCACTAAAATCTTTTGTTTTTGCCTGGCTGCTGACAGGATAGCTGTCTTATCAAGATAATATAATAAGCCACATATTATATCCCTGGGAGGATCTCCAGCTTGAGGTTTCGGCCTAAGGGCCCCTTCACACGGCTGATGCGCTCGCTGCTTTGGAGCGTGTAAACGTTCTGAAGCAGCGGCGTATAAAGCAGATCCCATTGTTTTCTATGGGAACCGGCATACGTGCGCTCCCCGTAGAAATGAATGGGCTGCTTTTTTCTATTCATTTCTATGGGGAGCGCACGTATGCCGGCTCCCATAGAAAACAATGGGATCTGCTTTATACGCCGCTGCTTCGGAACGTTTACACGCTCCAAAGCAGCGAGCGCATCAGCCGTGTGAAGGGGCCCTTAGGGCTCTGTGTATGCGCTCAATAACAACTGAGGCTGCTCTCTCTGCACGTAGCAAGTCAGTGAAGAGTTGTGACGCCATTTTAGTAAGTTCCTCTGGAGCCCAAGACTCCGGCACCCCTTTAATACATATATTCCTTCTTCTTCCCCTATTCTCTTGATCTTCGATTAGGATCAGAGATCTATCAATGTATTCCTTATGAATAGCTAGCTGTGACGCAGCAATCTCAGTGTGTGCCGAGATGGTATTACAGGCTGATTCTAGGCCTGAGAATCTGGGGCCTAGTGACTCCATCACCCCTCTAATGTCCGCCAACTGCTCCATTACCGGACCCAGTGCCGTGGTCAGTGCCCGTTGAAAGAAAGCTTGCGTCATAACCACAGTACCTTCATCAGCTTTATCCGTTGCAGCCGGGCTCTCCGTATCTGAATCCTCCCCACCTTCCGTGCCATGAGAGAGAGACGGCGCCATCTTGGAGGATCTCACAGGCGACAGCGCGGACTTCTTTTTGAGGTAAGTCTGCATCATACCTTGCTGTTTAGCAGTTTTTGGTGTGCTCAGGAGATCCTGGCCCCTGTCTTTGCCATATTTGACCATGTTCAGTTGTATAATGCTGAAGAGAAGCGGTGAATTAGGTGATAAGCTGCGGAGCTCCAAGGGAACACAGCCATTCAGTCGCGCGGTCAGACTCCGCCCCCTCAGGAAACGTTGTTTCTGTATTTGTATCCTGGCAGAACTTTGCGTAGAAAGCCTGTACAGAGTTGGCTTCTTATTATGGAGTCTTAGGCAGGACTGGAGTGGCCATCTGTCAATTCAGGTCATTGTCCATAGGGTGCTACTCTATTCCTACTCTCCCCGTTATGCTAATGGTATATGAGCGTTATGGCTTTGATGAACCCTATGTGACCTCTGAAACTCAATCATAGGACTCAGTGGTCCCTCAGGGACATTGATATCACCCAAGTGGGTGGTAGAAGCTGGATATGGACTGAGGACTAGAGATGAGCGAACACCGTTCGATCAAATAGGTATTTGATCGAATATCATGACGTTCGATGTATTCGTTCACAATCGAATACAAGGCCGCATACGCAGTAAAAATTCATGGGACAGGAACTATGACAATGGAGGCAGTTAAAAAAAAAATTGATAAAACCCATTGGCTGCTGAAAACATGTGATCTCCCAATTAATAAGAACGGCTGCCACCCTATTCGCCATTTTACCAGTCAGAGATAGGGAGAGAAAGACATCTGCTGAGGGCTAGATAGCGATTAGCTTCAGATAGGCAGGCAAGAACTAAAGCAGAAAATCAACAGCTCTTCTCAGAGCTATACACTGTAGGGACATCAGTCCAGCTTTCCCCGGACGGTGGTGGAAAACAGGGATACAGAACAGATACAAGTTCATACATAGCGGAGAAACAGCTTTCATTGTTGACTGTCCGCACACAGAATAGCCGGAATCCACAGCAGTGACTAGATCATATAGAGCTGAAAAAAGCCTTGAATTTAGCTGTTTCTTGAAAAACAGCAGCAATCCACTGCATTTCCAAGTTCATATACCTGATAAAAAACCTTGAATTTTTGGGGGGCCTGAAAAATTGCACCAATTCACCGCATTTCCAAGTTCATATAGCTGATAAAAATCTTGAATTTTGCTGTTTCTTGAAAAATAGCAGCAATCCACTGCATTAACAAGTTCATATAGAGCTGGAAAACAGCTTTTCTTTGTGGTGTATAGACCATCAAAAAGGGAATAGTACATCCAAAATGCGCAAAGCTAGTGCAAGGGGACGAGGACGAGGACGGGGGCGTGGAAATGCAGATGTTCAGCAAGGTTGCGCTCAACCAACAGCGTCTACTGCGCCTACAGCTATGTGGCAGCAAGCATTATGCTTCTCCACAGTCCCTGGCTTGATGACCACATTGAGTAGGCTGCAGGGTACAAACCTAAGTAGGCCTGAGCACCAGGAAGAGGTGTGACAATGGCTGGCGGACAATGCTTCCAGCACATTTTCCACCAGCCAGTCAGCCTCTACCTCAACTCCTGCTCCTACCCAACAGACTGCTCCTCCTTCCTCACAACATGCCCAATCTTCCCAGCAACCTAATCCCACCTTTCCCACCTCCCAGGAGCTGTTTTCGGCTCCATTCACGGTCTCTCTCTCTGTCCCACCACGTCCTGAATCACCAGAGGTAACAGATGACTTCCCTGATGCACAAACACTGGAGCATCTGTTATCTCCTGCTGTTTCTGTTGACCAGCAATCGTCCCTCAGTGACGACGATGACGAGACACAGTTGCCATCAGGGCATGCTGTTGCTGTCATCGTTACGCAAGAGGAGGAGAACGAGCCGTTGGAGGATTTGGGAGAGGAGGTGGTGGACCATGAAGCCACTGACCCGAACTGGACAGGTCAGCTGTCAATCAGAGAGAGCAGTGGAGATGTGGAGGGAAATGCAGTACCAAAGAGGGTGGCTAGAGGCAGAGGCATGTCGAGAGGCAGAGGACAGCTGCTTCACCAAAGCCAGGCCACAGCCAGCAGGGCCCAAAATGTTCCCTCTTGTAACCAGCCTAGAAAAACTCCGCTATCGAGGCCACGGTCTTTGGTGGTGTGGAATTTTTTTTATGTCTGTGTGGACAAATATAGTGCCGTTTGCACACTCTGCAACTCAAAACTGAGTAGGGGCTCTGAAAAGAGCAACCTCACAACCACTGCCATGCGCCGTCATTTGGAAGGCAAGCACTGGGCTCAGTGGCAGAGAACAAACGCTGTACTATCGTCGTCCGGCGTTGCCGCCACTGCCTCTCCCACTCTTGCCAGTGCTGGCGCTGCAGTCCAAACCAGCAGCCAGGAAACCTTCACATCTTCCTCCACCACTTTGGGGACTTCTCCCTCATCCTCCCCTTTTCCTGCCTCAGCTCCTTCTCCTGCCTTAGCTCCTTCTCCTGCCTTACGTCCTTCTCCTGCCTTAGCTCCTTCTCCTGCACCATCATGCGCCTCCTCAAAACAACCCACCATCTCCCAGACTTTTGAGCGCAGGCAAAAATACAGCGCTACCCACCCCCATGCCCAAGCCTTAAACGTGCACATCTCCAAACTGCTGGCCAGGAGATGTTGCCATTTCGGCTTCTTGAAACTCAAGCCTTCCGTGACCTGATGGCAAGTGCGGCACCTCGCTATGCCGTCCCTAGCCGTCACTACTTCTCCCGGTGTGCCGTCCTCGCCTTGCACCAGCACGTGTCACGCAACATCCAGCGGGCCCTGAGTTCCGAGATTTGCACAAAGGTCCACTTGACCACCGATGCGTGGACAAGTGCATGCGGACAGGGTCGCTACATTTCACTGACAGCACACTGGGTGAATGTAGTTGAGGCTGGGAGTGGGTCACAATCTGGGGCAGTCTACCTAATTTCCCCGCCCAACATTCCTAGCAGGGGCTCTTAACCACCACCCTCCTCCTCCTCCGCCTTCACTTTGACCCCAGCTACCAGCTGGAAACACTGCAGCACTGGCGTGGGGAGACGTCAGCAGGCCGTGCTGAAGCTCATAAACTTGGGGGACAGACAGCACACTGCCTCAGAGGTGAGGGATGCCCTCCTTGATGAGACAGTAACATGGCTTTTGCCGCTGTACCTGGGCCCAGGCATGGTCGTGTGTGAAAACGGCCGCAACCTGGTAGCGGCTCTGGAGCTTGCCTGTTACGTTCATGTCTGAGTCCAGACCCAGATTCCGGATTGCAGGTTGCACCGCTAAGGAAACAGGGAAGGGAGACTACCCCTGGCACTACGGTGGCTAGCTAGGCCCTGCCTATGGGTGGTGGTCAGCTGTCCCCAAGCTAGCCTTGGCCCCGACAACTCCTGGCTCTCTAGCATGATGACCTAGCAGACAGATAGGGCAAGAGCTATAGGAGAGCTAGGGACTGGGGTTTCTAAAGTGGTGACCCCTATAGAAATCCAGGTGCAGCTGCAGACAGACAAACGGGCTGGGAGGTGCTGGACAACGGACACGCAGCACAACACAAAACAAAACAAGAAAATGAGGAGAGGGACAGTGGAGAGGTGAGGAAAGGGTAAACACAGGACTGGGGAAAACACTGGAACCCAAAACCTCTCAAACCACAAGAAACTGTCAGGAACACAGAGCAGAAGGACAGGGTGGAGATGAAGTGTGAGGAAACAAACTAGATTCACACAACAGGCAACTTTCACACCACTTCCTAATCTGCTGGAACCTTCACCAAAACAATCCTCCTCCTAAGCCAGGAATCCTAAGTTGTAAACCACGAAAACCGGCAACATGTGGAGCCAGCCCTCTTCCTTAAAAAGGCCCCAGAATCTTCCCATAGGATGATGGCAAATTAAACACCTGAGGTTCGATTCCTGGAACCTCAAGTCTGCTAAGAGAACTGGCACCAATACCAAACAAGATGGTCCAGTGGTAAAGCAACCACCAGCAGAACATAGGAGCCCGAATCAAATCCCCATACACAAACAACCAGGTCATGACATTGCCAACCTCCGACATGTTCCATGCCTGGCCCATGTGTTCAATTTAGTGGTGCAACAGTTTTTGAAAATATACTCCAATGTAGCCAAGCTACTGGTGAAAGTGTGGCGCTTGCTGACCGAGTTGTGAGATGGCAGCTTAGACTCAGAGCTCCGTCTCAGGAAATAGCTAAACCGCCTAAATATAGCCTCTATTAGCCAAACCATGGTCAAAGTTGGTGGAGAACGATCCAGAGATTCCCTGGATCAAAAATCTTCACAATCCCAGCAAGCTAGTCTGCAGAAATTCCTGAAAAAGAATGCTGCGTGTTCTCCGGCCCGACAGAGGAAAATGGCGCCTGAGACAACTAGGAAGCGGGATGAGCCGTATCAAGACACTGACGGGGAGGACTCTGCTCCGGATGAAGACCCGGCGCCTATCTCCAAAGGATATTTGAAACGAGTACTTACTCAGGCACTGGCTCCGGTTTCCACGGAGTTGGCAGCTCTGCGAGCGTATTTCGATGCTATCACGAAACGAGTAGATGCTGTGGAAACGGGTCATAGTGAGCTGGTACAGACGGCCTCATGCATATCAGAGCGCTTAGACGCCCATACCGCACATTTAAACAATGCATACCTGACCCTGGAGGACCTGGAAAACAGGAACCGACGACGTAACCTCCGTATCAGAGGTCTCCCCGAATCCTACCAGCCGGAACAGCTGTTGAACGTCGCGGCAGAAGTTTTCTCTCAACTGGTGGGTGCTGATGCTGCGGCGGGGATGTCTATAGAACGTGCTCACAGGGCCGTGCGGCCTAAGCCTAATCTGGACGAGCCGCCACGAGACATTGTATGTGCTTTGTTGTCATCGGCACACACTTCACAGGTACTTAACGCTGCTCGGGACAAGCCAGATCTATCCTATGAGGGCCATACCTTGCGCCTGTACCAAGACCTGGCCCCCTCCACCTTGCAAAAGCGGCGAGTACTAAAACCGCTTTTGGACCAGCTGAAATCAATGGGGATACGGTATGCCTGGCTGTTCCCCTTTGGACTTTCGATAATGAAAGGTGGCCGCCGTTATGCAATACACTCTCCACAAGATCTGGACCCGCTATGGGAAGTTTTGGATATCCCTCCAATCGCAATTCCCTCATGGCTCCCGGTACAAGAAGACCCTATACCGGTTCCTCCTCAGCTTTCGCACCCGGCAGATCCTGTTAGACATGTACGTCGGCAAGGTACACCGAAAGCTAAGAAAGCACTACTCCGTCACACTAGAATTGCTTCTCCCCGTTCTACACCTGTTAAGGACTAGACTACCGCTGTGTCACCGGTGAGATCATGCACTTCTCAGTTCTAGAGCCCTTCTTTGTCCTTCCCCCTCCCCCCTATTCTCTTCTTCTTCTTTTCTCTTCCTCTTCGTCCTCCCCTTTTTAATTTCATATCTTTCTCCTCCATTCACTGTCACTTTCTCTTCATTTTCTTTATCCATCTTTTTCTTTTCTCTCTCTCCCCACTTTTTCTCTCCCCCTCTATCTATTCCCTCCACCTTCCTCCTCCCTTTTTTTCCTCTACACTTTATTGATCCACCCTCCCTCTCCCTCTTTTCTCTTTCCCTTCCTTTCTCTCCTCTCTGGCATTTTATCTCATGCTACCACACTTCCCACATCCCTAGTCCCCTCTCTCTCTTTGGCTTTCTCATTTACCTGGCTGACAATAGTGTTTTAGAACGAGATTAGACAATCTCTGAAGTGTCTTGAGGCTCTCAGATGCATCTTATTTGTAGTCGCCTGATACCTCCCTGTATCATGGTACGGGATTTTGTTCATTAGGGTTCAGTGCGTGACATTCGACGAGTTACTACTCTCTTTCCTCCTGCACTGCTTGCCCTGTCCCCATATCTATACCTCTCTCTCTCTTTCCTAGCTGCTCTACCAAACGGGGAGATTAGTGTTTTTGCACATCTTTCCATGCTCTTGTTTCCAATTCATTTACGCTGCTGACGCGCGGCCATAATTGTGACTTGGCTTTCTAAACTGCGTGGTACTACTTATAGTAGTCGGGCGGGATCCGCCTTCATCTTGCTCTGCTTGCTTTTTGGATAGGATAGAGTGACGCATTACGTTCTTACACGAGCTTAGTTTCGTTCTGTTTTCTTATTGACCTTGGGTTCTGATTTCTACCCCGCTTATAGGCGGTCAGCATTTCCGTTCCGATCAGGAATTTTCACCTCATTATCCCGGTTCGTTGCCCTACAGTTGTTTAGGGATCTTTCCCTTGAAACTAGTGAGCGGTGAAGAGATTATAGGATAGTTTTATTGACAGGTGAAGGTACATCACCACCCTTTCTTTCTTCCTCTTTGGTGGTATTTCTGTAGGGACTCCCTTGAGTTCTTGATATACCCACTTTCCCCCTCTCTTGTCTTTTTCACCTTACTCTTTCCTTCTTTAATTCTTGCTTCTGATTCTTTCTTACCCTCTATTTACCTTGCGTGCAGTTCCTCCTTTTACCTGGCTTCCGTTCTTCTTTCTTTCTTTATCCTCTCTTCTGCTCTTGACTGAGGATGGCTGAACTCAATTGTATTTCCTACAATGTCAAGGGACTGAATTCCCCACAGAAGAGACGTTATCTCCTGCTATTCCTCAGACGGGCGAAGGCTGGTCTGATATTTCTACAAGAAACACACTTTAAGGGATCCAATATCCCTATTTTCCCCAAAGCACAGTATGCACAAAGTTTTCTCAATCCGCACCCGACTTCTGCTTCTAAGGGAGTATCGACATTGATACATCGAGATGTTCCATTTATCTGTTCAGGACACTATATGGACTCTGAGGGTCGCCTCCTGCTGCTTAAAGGGACTATCGCTTCTGAACGGTACACGTTTGCCAACTTATATGCACCCAATAGTGGCCAGGTGGCATGGATACTGGCCGCCCTGCAAAAGCTCCAGACGTTTGCTGAAGGCTTGATTGTCCTGGGGGGAGATTTGAACTTAACGTTTAACCATTCACTGGACTCGTCCTCTACTGCTCGCCAGCAAACTTCGCAAAGAGCGATACGGAAGCTGCTAATATCTTTACAAGAACTTCGTCTACTGGATGTATGGCGCTTGCAGCATCCCACTGTGAAGGATTTTTCGTTTTACTCCACTCCTAACAATACTTACCACAGACTGGACTACATTCTGGCCTCTGACCGTTTACTTCCATACGCTCTGAAATCTTCAATAGGTTCCCTGACTGTCTCGGATCATGCACCAGTGCATGCCACGTTCCGTCTTGGGCAGATTCCTAAACCCGATTGGACGTGGCGTTTGAATGAGACACTACTCGATTCCGAGGATGACGTCGAAACATTATCTATTCATCTAAAAGACTTCTTTGAATTAAATGCTACACCAGAGGTAAGCTACCCAATTGTGTGGGAAACGCACAAAGCGTACATGAGAGGGGCCCTTATAGCCTTAGCCTCAAAAGTCAAAAAACGGCGTCAGAAAGAACTGGACACGCTACTTTGTAAGATCTCTCTTTTGGAACGCCTGCATAAACGGTCCTTAGTGGTCACACATCTTGCCGAACTCTCTCTCTTGAGAAGCAAACTGCTGGATCTTTTGAATGTTAGAGCAGCGAAACAACATATGCAATTCAGAAAACTCCTATATGCGCACGGAGACAAGGGGGGGAAAATGATGACCCGCCTTATTCAAAAAGAGAAGGCTAAGACCTTCATATATTCCATTAGAGATAGTAACGGGAAGACGCTTGATAGTACTGCGGCAATAGCCTCTGAATTTGTTAGATTTTATAGATCGTTATATGACCTGAAATCTGCCTCTGCTACTGAACCTGATAGAACTCAGCGGATCCGGGACTTCCTCGATACTCTTTCTCTACCCTCACTCTCAAAGAACGCTGCAGATACCCTTTTGCTACCAGTCTCAACTGAGGAGGTGGAAGATGCTTTGAAAAGCGTTCCCACTGGAAAAAGCCCGGGCCCAGATGGACTCCCGCTGCTGTATTATAAGAAATTTGCAAAGATCCTATTGCCCCAATTATCGTTTCTTTGCAATTCACTTATGGCGGGGACTCCCTTACCGAAGCAATCGCAAGAGGCTTTTATTGTGTTAATACCCAAGGAAGGTAGGGACCCTGCCTGCTGCGGTAACTACCGTCCCATCTCGCTTATTAACCAAGATGTTAAATTATGGGCCAAGGTCTTAGCCAGGCGTATTCAACCATTGATCCCTCACTTGGTGCAGGAGGAGCAATCTGGGTTTGTGCTTGGAAGAGAGGGGAGGCACAACACTGCGAAACTGTTGCCGCTGATACACCTGGCGCAAAAGCGTAGATTCCCGTTGGTCCTTCTCAGTGTGGATGCTGAGAAGGCCTTCGACAGAGTGGCATGGGACTTTATGTCGGAGTCGCTTCATAGATTTGCGGTTCCAGACCAGTTTGTCCAGGCCATCCTGTCGTTATATGCACAGCCAACTGCAAAATTAAAGGTGAATGGAACACTTACGGATAGTTTCCCTATCTCTAACGGCACACGCCAAGGGTGTCCACTCTCGCCCTCGCTCTTTGTCCTTGTATTAGAGTCGCTTCTACAGGCGGTACGTCAAGACAGTTCGGTTTCAGGTGTGGAGGTGGATGGTCAGTTTTTCCAATCCACGGCATATGCCGACGATGTATTGTTTGTCGTCTCAAATCCCACGGAAGGGTTGCCAGCCCTTATGGACATAATACAATCCTACGGGGCACTATCTGGATACAAAGCTAACTTTATGAAATCAGAAGTACTGAATATAACACTTACTCCTGACAAGGTCTCGGCCTTGAAATCCGCTACCCCTTTTCAGTGGACAAATAAACCGCTCAAATATCTGGGAGTTTATCTGACTCCATTGTTGGAAGACCTGTATGCGGCTAATTTCCCTCCCCTTATTGAGGAGTTGAAACGATCCTTGACTGGCTACGAGAACTTACCTCTCTCCTGGTTCGGCAGGAAGAACCTGGTGAAAATTTACCTGTTTCCAAAACTTCTATACAGACTGGCGATGCTCCCAATTGCATTGCCCACAGCGTTTTTTCGTTCTGTAAGACGCCTCTTCACGGGATTCATATGGCGACACAGGACACCTAGAATTTCTTGGCAGCAATTGACCAAACGAAAGAGTCAGGGTGGTATTGGCTTACCGGATCCGCAAAAATATCATACCGCAATTCGTTTAAGCTGGTGGTCAGATTTGGCATTTCCTCTCACGTCAAAGATCCCTTCTCTCCTGCTGCAGAAGAGCATAGATGATCCGCTGGCAGTATTGCTATGGTTCCCTCGCTCCGCTGGCTCAAAGAAAACTTCTGCATGCCCGTTATTCCCGGATACTTCGCCTTCTTGGACAACTCTCATGGATGCAGTACTTCCAGCCCCCTCCCCTGTCCTCCCGCTTAACTTGCTTCCTCACTTGCTTGGAATGCCGCATCATGCTTATGGCGATTTATGGAACAAGCTACGCGGCCTCCTCCTTAAAGATGTTGTTACGACAGATGGAATAATTCCGACAGAGGAACTCTGCGCCCTAGTACCAAATGGACATTTCACCTTCCTTCATAAACAACATCTCAGTGGCGCTTTTCAGAGATTGCAAAAACAATTCTCACTACGGTCAACTCTGACGGAATTCGAGAAACTGCTTACTTCCGAGACGAAAATGCTACGGAAAATCTCCCACTGCCTCTCCCGTTTTGTAGACCCTCCTCAGTTTTATAAGCCCTCATTTATCTTGGAATGGGAGAAAGAACTAAACCTCTCCCTTTCGGATGAAGAGGCGGACTCTGTTCTCTCACATTCACACGGATTTTCCCCTTGCATTAGATTACAAGAGAATAACTACAAACTGGTTTCTAGATGGTATAGGACCCCTGTCTGGCTACATCGGAGGGGTTTACATGACGCTGACGTCTGCTGGAGATGCGGATCCGACAGGGGTACCTATCTTCACATATGGTGGAACTGTCCAGCTATTCAAGATTACTGGAAGCAGATACAGGAGGTGATCAGAGCTGTGAGCTACCCGTATTTTCAGCTCACTCCTGACACTATTTTTCTTTTTCTTCCTTCGGGAGATTACAGGCCCAACAAGGACAGGCTAGTTACACATTTGATCTCTATAGCAAAATCGCTCATTCCTCTTTATTGGATGAACCCAGAAGCTCCCCCTGTCTCGCTGTGGGTTGATAGAGTCAATCAAGTGGCGCGGTTTGACGAACTGATGTGTTGGTCCGCACGTACGAGGGACCGCTTTGTGAAGACTTGGACCCCCTGGTTTCTTCATAAACATTGAGTCTGTGCTTGATGGAAAATCCGGACTTACTGTACCTGATCTCTCCTATGTGGGCTCTCTCTTCTTTCTTTCCCCCTCCTCTTATCTCCTTTCTAATCCTTTTTCTCATCCTCTCTTTCTTCTCTTCTTTCGCCTTCTCCCTACAACCACACTAAGCGCATCAACTTTACCTCCCTCTAGTAGCTCTCCTTTCTTCATTTTCGCTCTTTGACTTTCCTCTTTCAGACTGCCTTCTTACTTTAAACTCACTTGGCTACTCCTTTTTCCTCTCTATTCCTTCTTTCTCAACTTGGCTTAGTTGTCCTTCACCTATTTCATATTAGAGTTTCTACTGCTCAACTGTTTGCGTAGACCCTAACTGATAATTTCTTTTTTTTTGGCTATGTTGACTTGCATTACTTATGCTACTGTTTATTAATGTTTTTGTTTTGCTTACGCTGGGATTGCTTCAGTGAGTCTTTTTGTTGTATACTAGCCGCTGTCTGATAATACTGTGGCATGTTCCTATGTACAATTGCTTTCACTGTGGTTTTCGTTACCTTGCATATGATATGTTATGACATTATCTGAAATGTTCTTTTACAAATGTATTTGAAAAACCAAATAAAGCTTGATTCAAAAAAAAAAAAAAAAAAAGAAAGTGTGGCGCTTGTGCGCCCACTTTCGCAAGTACACAGTAGCCGCTGCTAGCCTCCGAAGCCTCCAGCAACGCCTCCATCTGTCAGAACACCGGCTGATGTGCGACATCCCCACACGCTGGAACTCGACACACTACATGTTGAGTAGAGTGTTTGAGCAGCAGAGACCTTTGATGGAGTACCATCTCCAAAACCCAAAACCCAAAACCCAAAACCCTCAGAGTCAGCTTCCGCAGTTTCTGCATCATGAGTGGCCATGGATGGCAGACTTATGCGAGATCTTGCATGTCTTTGAGGAGTCAACCATGAGGGTCAGTTGTGATAACGCAATTGTGAGTGTCACAATCCCCCTCCTGTGTGTGATGCGAGAATCCCTCATCGCCATCAGGGATAACGCATTGGACGCTGAGGAGTCGGGCATAGGTGCTGAAACATCCCAGCAGGATAGTCATGGCACACACCTGTCCACTTCACAGCGTACATTTAGGGAGGAGGAGGAGGCTAGCGGGGAAGTTCATTGTGTCCCATTGCTGCAGTACAGTTGGGGCGAAATGGAGGAGGAGGAGGAAATGGAGAGTCACAATTCCGGTGGGGGCAGCCAAGTGACGCCAAGTAACACTCTGGCACACATGGCTGAATATATGTTGGAGTCAGGGGCGTAACAACCGCAATAGCAGCGGAGGCAGCTGCCACAGGGCCTGGGACATTAGGGGCCCGGTGACAGCCACTACCGTTGCTATCATTATACTCGGGGGTCTTTTCAGACCCCTGAGTATAATGATCGGCGGACCGGGAGAGGTAAGGGAACATAAAAAACACAGTTACTTACCTCTCAACGATCCTGCCAGGCCTCCTTCCTTCTTGTCTGACGTCTCTGAAGTCACATGAACCCGACCTGCTTCCCGGGTCATATGACGTCCGATGTCATAGAACAAGGACGGCAGCGGAGAAGACAGCGTAGGAGCCGGGGAACAGCTAAGTTGTGTTTTTATTCCCCCGGGTCTCCGATTATTATACTCTGGGGTCTGAAAAGACCGGCTGACCGGCTGACGCTGATAAAAATGAATAGCCACTGGATAGACCCATCATTTTCATGTCCACTGGTGTCAAGCACCCCGACATGAAGTTGCATGTGTGTGCTCACCCTCTCCAATTCCTCCTCCCCCTCATACTCCTCCTCCATCAGCGCTGCACAATTCTGATCCTACTAGGATCAATCCACCCTGATACCCCCAACTCTGCTGGTTAGAGTGTCTACTCACTCCAAGGGTCAAAAACACTGCTGGTGCAAGGCTCTACTCACTCCAAGGGCCAAAAACACTGCTTTTTAAAGGCTCAACTCACCCAAAGGGCCAACAAATCTCTGCTGGTGCAAGGCTGAACTAAGTTAAAGGGCTTTCTGCTGGTAGCTCAGCTTAAGGGCCTGTAACTTAATTTGGAAGGGCTCATGTTAAGGGCTAGAAAAGTGAATTTTGTAAGGTCTTACCACATCTCACACACACACACACACACACACACACACACACACACACACACACACACACACACACACATCCACAATGACAGTTGAGGGTAAGGACTGAAGGATTTCCCATTGTCTATTCAATCTGTGGTTGTCATAGGGAGCATGATTTAAAGGGGTGCTTGTTAATGTCTGTTGAGCTTAAATTTGGGTTTGTGTCCATCCATTTGGGGAGTAAAGAAGGTTTCCATGTATTTTTCCAGTTTGATAGAGTTTTTTTAGAGTGTGGGAAGTGTGTAGTTGATAGGCTGTGATAGTGGGGTAATAGAGGGACTTTGGTGTGTTAGATGCCCCCAGACATGTTTCCACTGCTGTCCCAGTTGCATTTTAGAGGTGTTGGCATCAGGGCCGCCGATAGGCCAGTACTACTGCTACTGGCGTCAGGGGCCCGGCCAAATTTAAAAATTGGGGGGGCCCGGGCCCCCTGGCGCCGGCAGCAGTCATTGTATGTCCTGTTTGTTTCAACTCAGATCTGCGTCCAGAGGACGCAGATCTGAGTTAAACATTTACGCGGCTGAAGCAAGGAGCTGACACAGGTCAGCTCCTCGCTTCAGCTGCATATGTGTCAGCTCCTCGCTTCGCCGCTGCGGCCTCTCTCGCTGACACATATGCGGCTGAAGCGAGGAGCTGACCTGTGTCAGCTCCTCGTTTCGCCGCTGCCGCCGGCTACTCGGCAGTGTAGACGCGATGTGATGATGTCACATCGCGTCTACTACTGTGCACCAGTAAGAGAGAGAGGCGCACAGAGAGCAGCGGGGGAACGAAGGAGAAGGTAAGTGTAATGTGGAACGTGAAACTGGGGGCAGATGAAGGAGAGGACGGCATGACACTGGGGGCAGAGATGGAGGGACATGAATCTGGGGGCAGAGATGGAGAGGACGGCATGACACTTGGGGCAGAGATGGAGGGACATGAATCTGGGGGCAGAGATGGAGGGGACCTAAATCTGGGGGCAGAGATGGAGGGGACATAAATCTGGGGGCAGAGATGGAGGGGACATGAATCTGGGGGCAGAGATGGAGGGGACATGAATCTGGGGGCAGAGATAGAGGGGACATGAATCTGGGGGCAGAGATGGAGGGGACATTAATCTGGGGGCAGAGATGGTTCCAGTCCAGAGCAGTCCACATTCCTCATTCACATAAAGATTGTAGATAACAAAGGCTGCCTGTCTATGACAACACAAGTAATAACCTTGACATCAACATTTTTTCTTTGAATCACCTGGAAATGCACCAGGTAGAGACAGGGGAAGGCGTCACTTGTGTCTGAATGGTGGACAAGTAAACTGTGGTAACTGCTCGTATTTCTTAGTGGGTCAAACCATCCTCTCTAATGGTAACCTGTCCGTAGCCTGTTCCCCATATCTAACCACTGCTCCCAACACCCCTAACAACTAGGATAGAATGAGTCTGTATCCCACAGCTTGTGCTAAGTAATCTTATCCTTAGTAATGGGATACCGCAGCTTCCAGCCGCACAACAGCAGGTAAACGTGTAGGTGAGTTACCATCCCAATATTTGTAAATGCAGTACAGTATATTTAGACTCAGGACTACAATGGTGTAAAGCTTTGCTGGGAATCATTTCCTTCAGCCTTTATCAGTTCCTATTATTTTACCACTATCTAGATGACACTATATCTGCATTGTTCTCCTATATCTTCTATGGTACAGTCCATTCTATCAGCGCTGACTCCAGGTGTGTATGGGCCCTTAGAAGGTAGAGCCTCAGTCGGCCACTTTGCGATGTAACTCATATAGCTGGAGTGAGGACCTCAAAACGCCGCTGCAGCAAAAACACCCAAAACCAAGTGTATTTCTGCTGCTGCAGACCTGCAGGAAAGACTGTACATATTCCTTAACTCTTGAAGGTTTGCAGTATAATTGCCCTTTGTGTCCTGTGCAAGATGTCTTTTATGTAAAGGAGCATTGCCTCCAGTTTAGCAGATTACTGGGGATTTCCTCTGGATCAATATTTTAGGATTATAAATTAGCATTAATATATATATTTTTATCCACCATATAAGTGTAATACTGTATGTGACCAGGACTTACTCAGAGCACGTTATAGACGTGTAAGGTTCTTCTGGGAATACTAAATCATCACTCCTTGTATGTGCAGTCATCAATCCACCAATGATGATGTCTCCGTCCTGGTAATATTTTCCATCATCAGTATGTAATTGTCTACTCTTGAGATTGCAGACTGGCTGTAGATGGTCGGATGTGGTCAGAGTCACCAACAAAATAGTGACATATAACATAACATGACAGCAGTGACCTGGAGCTCCCTTACTGAACATTACATTTACCAAATGACATAGTGAATGAAGAAATGTCAGCGAGTGACACATGAGCAGAGAGAGCAGAGCACACATCATCAGCTGCATCATGTACAGCACCAGCAAATCCTCTCCTTATATACAGTATGAGGGGATAGATGTTACATGGGGACATATATATCTTCTATCATACGTCACCCTGATTCTATCCTTAAAATACAGCATTGATAAATAAGATGATTCCTCAGTAGAAATCACCAGAAATACCGGGACTAGTCATTTCTATCTTTCTAGCGTTTCTATTGATTTCTTGTTGTTCTCATCATTAATATCCAGAAATAAATAAAATCAAGCTTGAAAGTCTATGTAGATTGTAGCTATTGCTAGGCTGCAGTCCACACTACCATGAGATGACCCGAACAACCAGGAAAAATAATATTTAGTGTCCATTTGTGTCCGTTCCAATAGATATTAATTTTTTGATGGTGAAAATAGAACAATGCTGAGCTATTATTCCACAAAATAATAGATGCCTGATAGGAGGCAGCATCAAATATATTATAGAAAGGCGTATTTCCTGTCCTTGCTACCAGACTCCTCGGGCTTTGACAGATCCCTTACGAAACTTAAGACGGCTTGCTCTGGGTCTTGCCCGATCAGGCATTCCCTCTCTGATGTACATTGTGAGCCCCACATAGAGCTCACAATGTACATTTTTTCCCCACCAGTATGTCTTTGGAATATGGGATGGAAATCCATGCAAACGCGGGGAGAACATACAAACTCCTTGCAGATGGTGTTTTGCCCTTGGCAGGATCTGAGTACCAGGACTCCAGCGCTGCAAGGCCCTTCCCTCTCTGACTTTTATCCCCTTCTGGCCTCCCCTCCTCTGGGCTACGGTCGTCTCTTTCTTGCTAAGTGGGAGGCGGATCTGAACTTGCCTTTCTCTGTCTCTCAGTGTCCCAGGATTCTCGAGCTCACTCACAAGTATTCAGTAGCCAGTAAAGATTAGGAGGCGGGTTATAAACTCTTGACCCAATGGTGTCTCGTTCCTACCAAACTGCTTAAATTTTACTCTTCCTCTTCTTCTGCCTGCTGGCACTGTGGCTCAGAGGAGGGGACCCTCTTGTATGTGTTTTGGGATTGTACCAGCCTGAGGGATTCTGGGGTCATTCCCCCCTTCCCTCTACTCTGGACTTTTTCCTATCCCACTCCCTTTTCATACTTACCATTAACCCTCTCTGTGCCATATGCTTAATGCGACCAGGGCCTGTATTCTAGCTCTATGCCAATCCACTAATCCCCCCTCCCTCTGTCTCCAGATTCACAAAGTGAAGGATTTCAGGGCTATGGAGGACCTTACTGCTTCTCCTCGTGGCGTGCAGAGATCTGGTTGGGTTAGGCTCCCTGGCAGGTCCTGGGCATGACGTGGGCTTTTTCTCTCTCTCTTCTTTCTCCCTTTCCATCTCTCACTCTTTCTCTTCCCTGCTTTCCTTTTTTCTCCCTCTGCTCGTCTTTTTTGTTGTTGTCATATTTTCTTTTATTTGGTCCATTAGGACTCGTTCTGGCCGTTTGGGCGGGTTCGAGGCTGGGTGGGCCCGGTCTCCTGGCCCGTCCTGCTTCTGTTTCCTCACCACTCTCAGAGTACAGCGCTATAGGTGCTACTGTCAGGATGAGCGTTCCTGACTGACTGTCAGAAACGCCCTTCTGATGGTGAATAGCTACGGTACCAGCACTGATAGCTCTTCACCCAGGACACAGAACATGAAAGCCGATACCGTGTTGAACTCAGCGCACTGTCGGCTTTCTAGTGATATATAAAACCACATGTACCCTAAGTGGTGAAAGGTCCTCTGTAAGGCTATTCCTCTTGAGGGGATACAATCCTCTGTAGACTAGACAAAGCTGACAAGGTGTTTTTGAACTTAAGGCTAGTCCAAGATTCCCATTGAGAGATTTGATGAAAGTTGTAAATATGGTCATCCCTCATATTCCATTCCTTAATGGACTGAGAAGAATTCACTTTCTAATTTTTTGAAAAGAAGATCCGAGTTACAGAACGCAGATGCCTAACCAACCCTTTGTAGGCTCTGTGTAGTAACAAAAAAAGGATATGTTTGCAGATTCTGTTGACTATAGTGAGGATCTCTCTTCAAATGGGTTTCTCTATGTGTCAGAACCCCCATAAATGTCTGGGTAACTTGTGGCAAGATGATGTAGCCGTCCCGCAGGTACAATCTAGTCAGGACTTTATAACTATTCCTCTGGAGTCTCACACATTTAGAAGCTAGTTAGTTTAGAGTCAACCATTGTCACTGCTCGATGGGTAGGAGATCTTGGTCCCTTAGTGTAGGACATATGGGCAAATAGGTTAAAAGCTGTTCCAAAGGTGTTAGACTTGGGATGGTCGATGTATTTCACTGTCATTCTTTTGAATAGAGTTTATAAAACACTGCACTTGCTTTATTACATGGGCTATGAGGCTAACTCCAGATATTATAGATGTGAGAAGGAGGAAGAAGACCTTATCCATGTGGAGCTGCCGGAGTCTGTGGAAATGTTGATGGATGATAATCTGCTGCATTAGAAATTCCTGCAATGTGATACTGCTATAACTTTTTTTTTTTTTTTTTTTTTACCACTCATAGAAACATAGGAGGTCTTATCTTTTTGCAGGGAAATTTGTTCTTCACAATGTTACTATTTCATTTGTCTTACATAGCACTTGGAAGATGGTAAAAAGTGAGAAAGGGTTGGAATTTTATTTAGGTCAGCATGGTGTGGGCAAACAGGTTTTTAACCCCTTCCCGACATCCGCCGTAAAAGTACCGTGCTGCCGGGAAGGACTTACCGCAAACCGCCGTACTAGTATGGCGGCTGCATGGTGCGCACACAGAAACTGTGTGTGCACCATGCCCTGCGGGTGTCAGCCATATGTTACGGCTGACAATGCCCTGTAACACCCGCGGTCGGAACCGTAGCTCTTCACCAGCTGATCACTGCTTCAATCCCCCATGGGGACAGAAAAAAAAGTTATAAAAAAGTTAAAATAAAAAGTTTAAACACATTTTAAATAAATTAGAAATAAATGAAGCCCCAAAAATCCCTTTTTCCCCATATAAAATGTTTTATTATGTAAAATAAAGAAAAATAGAAAAAAAACATCATTACATATTTAGTATCACCGCGTCCGAAATAACCTGAACAATAAAATTAAAACATTATTTAACCCGAACGGCAAACGTCATAAAAAAAAAAAAACTTAGAAAACTGCACAAAATAATGATTATTCACCACCTTTCCCTTACAAAATGTTCAATAAAAAGTAATCAAATGGTCAAATGAAAACCAAAATGGTACCAATAAAAAGCAGAGGTCATCCTGAAAAAAATAAGTCCTCAACCAGCTCTGTCTAGCGAAAAATAAAAAATGTTATGCCTTTCAGAAGATGGCGATGCAAAAATAATAGATTTTTTTCCCTAAATTGAATTTTATTCTGCACAAAGAGCAACGCATTAAAAAATAATATAAATGAGGTATCGCCGTAACCGTACCGACCCGTAGAATAAACCTAACATGTTACTTATGCTGTGAACTGCACGCCGTAACCGTACCGACCCGCAGAATAAAGGTAACATGTTACTTATGCTGTACACTGCACGCCGTAACCGTACCGACCCGCAGAATAAAGGTAACATGTTACTTATGCTGTACGCTGCACAGGGAAAAAAATGCTAAAAAGCAATGCCAGAATTGATGTTTCCTTTTACATCCCACCCAGAAAGAGTTAATAAAATGTAGTCAATAAGTTACAGGCCCCAAAATGGTGGCATTGAAAAGTACATGTAATACAGCAAACACCAAGCCCTCATATGGCCACATTGCCAGAAAATAAAAATAAAAATCTAGCTTGTACAATTTGAAGACAAAAACCCCAAAAATCACCAAGAGACCCCAGAGTATGATAATGTCACTTTTCACTTTCACATAACTTTAGTTGTGTTTGCCTTAGATAGCTAGAAATTGGATACATACAATCCTAAGTACTCTAATGCTGGGTTCACACAGGGTTTTTTTGGTCTGGATTTTGACTCTGAATTTGCATCAAAATCAGTCTCAAAAAACCGCCTCCCATTGAATTCAGTGGGTTCCTTTTCCACGAGCGGTTTGTTCCCGCTCATGGTAAGAAAGAAGCAACATGTCCTTTCACGAACACTCCCTCCCAACAAGGCCCATTCATTTGGGCCTAATCCGGAGCGGAATGGAATAGAATAGAATCTCATGGTTTTCAATACCATTGCTATGCCGATGACACCCAAATATACATCTCTGGACCAGACATTACCTCCCTGCTGGCCAGAGTTCCAGACTGCTTAGCGGCTGTAGCCTCCTTCCTCTCCTCCCGCTTTCTCAAACTGAACATGGAGAAAACGGAGTTCATCATTTTCACCCCACCCCATGTGGCCCCTCCACCTGACCCATCTATAAAAGTTAACAGAACCACAATTACCCCTGTCTCACAAGCCCGATGTCTTGGGGTAACTCTGGACTCTGACCTATCCTTCAAGTCACACGTTCAAACCCTCAACACCTCCTGCCACCTCCAGCTCAAGAACATCCATCAAATCCGCTCCTTCCTCACCCCTGAAACTACCAAGATGCTCATCCAGGCCCTCATAATCTCCCACTTAGACTACTGCAACACCCTTCTCCATGGACTCCCAGCAAACACCCCTCGATCTTCATCGGCTGCTCCCCTCTGCCAGTCCCTCCACTGGCTACCTATAGCCCAGCGAATTGAGTTCAAGCTATTAATGTTAACATTCAAAGCGATCCACAACCTGGCCCCTCCATATATCTCTGAACTAATCTCCCACTACCTGCCCACACGTAACCTCAGATCCCTCAATGACCTCCTACTCCGCTCTTCTCTCATCCGCTCCTCACACAACCGCCTCCAAGATTTCTCCTGTGCATCTCCCATACTCTGGAACTCCCTACCAAGACACATAAGACTGACCCCCACAATCACAGGATTCAAGAAGGCGCTGAAGACTCCCCTATTCAGGAAGGCCTACAACCTCCAATAACACTATCACCACACCACCATCTGAACTGTCTCCTTCTGTCTCTACCCCCTTCCCCCATAGATTGTAAGCCCTCGCGGGCAGGGTCCTCTACCTCACCGTGCCAGTCGGTTACTGTTAGTATTATATCTACCTGTATATTCTGTGTATTGTATGTAACCCCCAAATGTAAAGCACCATAAAATTAATGGTGCTATATAAATAAATAATAATAATAATAATAATAATAATAATAATAATAATAATAATAAAGTTAGCCATTAAAAAAAATATCAACTACTGAGGACTTGTCTCAAAAAATGTCTTTCTTTGTTTCCGGTCAGTTTAGTTTTCAGGTCCAGTCCATTCAGTATGAGTTTTGGCTGATTAAATATATCACAAAAAATGGGGCCCAAAAGCTGTACAGGCCTAGATCAAGCTGTCGCCCTAGCCCTTTTACTAAATCCCAAATTGTTAGCATTAAGTGCTCCTTTAATAAAAACCAAATTATTAGCATTAAGGGCCCTTTCATGATGGTGACCGGCTGTGTCTTTATAAAACAGGCCCGCCGTAAACTGCGACAACAGTGCTTGAGGCTATAATTTAAAATAGTCTCTATTTATGCTCTATAAATGTACAAATTATCTGAGTGTGAAATAAGTCTGTCACCGAGTGTCACGTCTGTCTGGTTGAAAAGGGTGGCGATTGGATAATTAATCAAACCAACATTGGCATCCGCAGGAATAGCCATATTGTCCGCCTTCACAATACGGCAGCTGATATACAAGAGAGTGTTGTCCAGATCGTAATAACATTACCCGTTACTGGAAATGAAGAACTTCAAAGGGGCATTGTCAGCCAGGGTCGGCTATGGGCTATTCGTCTACAAAGAACAATTTTTCAATGCTTGTCTGCGTCGGGGGTAAATCAAAAATATCTAGCTCCGATTTGGTGCACTCCACAGAACCGTCATGTATAGAGGCCATATTATTTCACTAAACAATTTAGTTTTCGACACGTCTTACAACTCTCTGTTGGCAGCACCTGGTTTTTATTCTTGAGCACGAGTGGAAACGATTCCCTGTGTTTTCTTTTGGTGGATTTTTTCACAACATATACTAGGCCTGAGCCTTTTTGATCTTTTAAGGGCTAGTTTAATTTATCTTGTATATATACTTGATGGCATCTTTAGTGATATTTATGCCAGCAGTTTTTACATGCGGTTTCATAAGCGCAATTCCGTGTTTGAAAAGAAATAGACCAACTAAAGTGGCCCCATACATATATTCATCTCCCTTGAAACTTTCTAACCCATTTCCAGCCTGATTAACACAGCATTCACACTGGGATCACCATACAGTCTCTGGGACAGCATTTTAGCGTGTCACCTCCTTACAGGGTCTGAAATGTAATCACACAATGGTTTTATCATACCTGAATTAAACAGCACAAGATTGATCCATCAGGATGGCTATTGAAATTGTATCAAAATTATGCTTGGATATAGGGATATAGTCAGGTCTCATACTTTAGGGTTTCCTGCACAAAACTGGGGCAGGAAACCTGCCGGAATGTTTTAAGCCCATTCATTTGAATGGGCTTGAAAAGTCTCTGGCTGTGTGCGCCGGTGAGCGTTTTATGAGCTTTGCGGCTAAACCGGACTCGGCATGACAGGCGGAAGACGGAAACCTGAGAATGGAGATCGAACGCTGGTGTGAACCCAGCGTAACAGGTACTTGGTGTATGATAGAATTAGAGGTGGCTTTAGAATAAGGTTACATATTGGCAGGGGTCTATGAGGTGTGGCATTTTCCCGACACAACTGTTTGCTCCCTACATCGAACGTCTTCTTAGAGCCAAGCAGGAGGCATCAGGTTATCTGAGCTGGTGTACAGATTCTTATAAGAAAAAAGAATACATTGAGGCCTTTCTTGAAAAATAAGGTGTACAATTAGAACCAGCAAATATTGCTGGGAATCCTGCAAAAAGGCAGATCTCCAAACTTTTCTTAAATTCATTAGAAGGAAAGTTTGCACAGAGATCTAATTTACCCTGCACCAGCATCGTGAATGACCCTGACCAGCTCTTTAGCTATGTCTTTCTCCCATACTATGAGGTTTTAGAGCTAAATTTTATTAATGATGAAACAGCATTGATCAATTGGAAACATGCAAAAGGGCACCACACAATCAACAAAAACACAAACATTTTTATAGCGTGTTTTACAACTGCCTACGCCAGACTAGAGCACTACGCCCTGCTGGACCGGCTGCAGGAAAGGTGCCTTTATAAGGACACGGATTCTGACAGTTATGTTTATCGTGAAAGTGACTAATGCTCCGCTTTACGTGATTATTTGGGTGAATTAACCAGCAAAATACCAAATAACACAACACAGAATGTGTATCTACGGTCCCAAAATCATATGGGTACAAACTGAATACCGGTAAGATGGTTTTAAAGGTTAAGGGGTTCACATTAAACATGGCTAATTCTCGGGGTGTTTATTTTGACAGCCTAAAGGATTTAGCTTTGGATTACATCCGCAACCAAGATCCTGAAATCCAGAAATGTATCTCTGTGGAGCAGCCAGGTTTTGTTAGAAATAAGAAATTGTGGCAGATTGAAACAAGGCCGTTGCGCAAAACCCAGCGGTGTGTATACACAAAGAGACGGCTACAAGACGATTTTACCACACTACCTTTCGGTCTCTAAATAGACTTATGACACACTTTCTATTCTTTTTTTCAGGTGAATTAGTTGCTATTTTTAAGAAGCTCCTGGATCCTGTTTTTGTGGTCGCCACACGATTTTATAGCGAGGTCATTTGTGATTTATCATCATGGACACACGCTTACAACATCCTTTTTCATGCATTTTGGCATTTTTTCATGCATCTTGTAAGAAAACTGCTAGAAAATACTGACACACATTTATTACACAAACCCGATAATATTGTTTGGTTTTATGCTTGTTGGCAAACACTTTATGCTGAACTCTCTCTACACTTTCCGCACATCAGGTTTATTGTAGGATTGCCGCATGCATTTGTAGATGACGAGTTATTCCCACCAGACAAGGTAAATTTGACTGTTGTTGATGATCTTATGGAAACCGCTAGTGTAAACTTGAATACACATTTACCAAGTACGTCCATCATAGAAACCTAAGGAATATGTATCTGGTGCAGAACATATTTTGTCAGGGTAAAAATATGAAAACAAATTCTAACATTAGCAAGACAAAAGTATCCTGGGAAAACACATTTCTTCTTGGTGGCTTTTGAGGATGCTACGCAGGAGCCTTATGGCCAACTGCTAGTAGATTTAAGGGCAAACATCCCTGAGCACCTCCGTTTAAGATCAGGTTTCTTACTGCCAGCTCTGTTGTCTGTGTATATTCTGAAGAATATAAAAAACAAAAAAACTTTGCAAGTCTTCAGTGGGTGATACCTTTTTTAATGGCTAACTCATAATGATGACAGAATATAACGTTTCGAAGCTTCCTCTGAGCTTCTTCTTCAGATATAACTAAAAAACACTCTGTAGAGGCTGCATATTTATGACTGGGCACAGGGGTAGAGTTACAGGAGGGAGGGGGGCTAACTGGCTAACACGGTACCAAAACAAACATTTTCCTTTTACTATATTCTGAAGAGAAATACTTTCAAAAAGTGAGATTTAGAAGGTTAAGCGCATTCTAGGCCGACTACATAGCAGCGACAAGATGTCAGAGAGATTACGCCGTAATTGAGCTCTCTTAAAAACACTTGTAAAAGCAACAACTTCTGTCAGGAAATCTATTTTGTGCCATGCTAGCGATGATTTAATAGCAACCATAGGCGAGATCGCTTTAAATATCCAGAAAAGACAAATTCCGCTAAAGGAACGTCAGAAAAAGATACTAAAGAAGTGGCGTAAAGCTATAAGGAGGCTGTGTGATAAAACGATCCAACACAGTGAATCAGACAGTTGGATACATAGGTCCGCTATTGGGATTAGCAATTCCGTTAATAACGAGTTTGCTTTATAACAAATAATAAAACATGAGGAGAAAATGTAAGTGGTGCCCAAACATGAACTCAACAGAATAAGCCGGGTCTTTACACCGCCACCTGACGTAAGACAGAGCTGATAAAAGAAACGGTTTTCTGGGTGGAACCTTCGCAGAGCTCTGCCCGGACAGATCATGCAACATCAAGGAGTCCGTTATGTGATTGCTACCGGTAACAATCTGCCTATACAATCTACCTGGGGTAAGCTACCTGGGGTAAGATACCTGATGACGCTGACAAACACATGGATACTGAAATTAGTGGTATTTTACACAGCTCTGACTTACCTGATGATGTGAAAATTAAAATATACACCGATATAATGCAGAGATACTTGGTTCTTGCTAAACAGGAGGCTAAAGAGCTAACGACTTTAAACCTTGCTAACCAATCTGATCCTGGTCATCAACAATCGCCAAATACAGCCGCTGATAAAAGTGATTCAGTCCTTGTAATTGTAACACGTCAACTTTCGTTTTAAGAAAAATGCTGAACTTTTGTTAAGTAGGATGATGCAGAGCGGAGGAGTTACAGCGTGGAATGGTAAAGGTGAAGTTACTTACAAGGGAAATGTTGTTCCTGGTTCTAACATGCTGGACCTTGTGCGTAAGGCGACGCAAAGCCACAGGCTCCCAAGAAACAAGAGCCCTCCGGGTCGGGGTGCATTTATGCTTGCCATGGCCGACATAAACATGCCGTCTACTGTTGTGGGTAATTCATCTACTAGAGAGATTCTGGCAGTTTATATCGTAAAGTCATCTGTAAATGTTGACCCTAAGCGCCATCTCCCGGCCAAACCTTCCGCAGCTATTGCTGTGACACAGGCCAGCTTACTTCCTAAACGACAACTCATCCCCATGCTACAATCTTCTTGGTTAAGCTTGTACATTGTAAATATTGATCCTGTGTATATTACTGTATAGTGTAACGCTGCTAACCATGTTTTTGAATTTATATGTACTGTAATGCTTTATCTGCTGAATAAACTTTTTAAAACTTTGCATTTTTGTCTGTGCTTAATTTGTCTACATTAGCTTTATAAATTGCTAAGTGTTATAACTTTCTAGGGGATTTAGCATCTACCATAATAATGTAATGCAGAGGTGCCTCATAGGCCATGTCCCGGCAGCCTCTACCATAATAATATAGCGAGGTGCTGTTTTAGATATGTCTGTGTGACTGTATAGCTAGGCAGGCCCATGCTCATTCTAATGGCCGTGCCACACCTAACTATACACCCCTACACCCTGATGTAATATAGCTAACAAGGAGAATGTGAGTGTTTTTACAATAACCGCCATATAATAGAATATAATGGTAGTTTTGATTTGAGGTCGGAAATTAAACTTGATTATATGACATGCTCAAACTGACACCACTCTCCAAAGACAATCACATTCTTGAGCCTTGCTATGTCTGTGTGGAGGGCGGTTAGTGTGAGAGGACATCACATTCTTTACTCTTTATTATGTAAGCGCAATGGAGAATGTGGGGTGTGTGAGAGGAGACTTGTCCAGACATGTCCGTGACATCTGCAAGGGGCAGATAAAGGGGGTGTTGGGGTGTGTGGAAGGTTTGACGGAGAGCAGAGGACCTGTCACAACACAAAGGAAAGGAGTGTGTTGGGCATATTGACGACAAGTGTTTTGGCAGATAAGGGGCAGGGTTTCAACAAGGGGACGTGGTACCTATCACTTTGACGAAAAGTGTGTGTGCTTTACTACTACTGTGGACACTGTGAATTATACAGCTGCCAGGGCAATAGCAAAAAAGTAAAAAGAAAAAAAATACACACAACTTTAAAAATATTTTATTGAACTAAAACCCCCTTAAACAACCTTGTCATCAATGTAGTCCACCAAATGTGACACCTTCCAAATACCATTTCTGAAAAAAAAGGAACACAAAGAAAAACTGCAACAAAAAATACATTAAGTAAACATAAAAATTACGCTCTGACTTCATCCACTGATGTGCAGGGACTCCTTATCCTATAGAATGGCTTCCTGCTTTCAAGGGGTAACTCATGTTTATGGCAAGACTGTGATCAACCTCTTCTTGGGCAATAAGTGATTCTATCGCTTAGAATTGCTGATTGCGTGAGGCCTGGGGAACAGAGATGAATGCTACTCACCAACACTCTGAGTACAGTAGGTGAAGCAAGGGGGTGGTGTATAGCGGCCCTAACAAACTCTTATTAGGGCTGATATACAGATGCACTCTAACAGCCATAATGAATGTTTGTTAGGGCTGATATAAACCAACATAATGGTGGCCCTAATATTCGTAAAAAGTGTATAAAAACTATTTTTTACATAATTATTTTCTTTTATATCACAATTTTTCAAAAAAGCTGACTAAAGACCCAATTTTGGAATATGACATGTGCTTTTTATTGGCACCAATTTGGTGAACCTATTGAAGCAAGGATTTTTGGTTTTATTTTTTTTTTACTATTTAAACTTTTTTTAAAAAACTTTTCTTGTCTTAGAGGTAAACTAGACTATGTGATTTTATAAATGATGATACAAGACAATGCAGTACTAATGTATTACAACAGTGTTTCTCCAACACTAAGCCTTACCCCGAAAATAAGCTCTAGCCACATTTTGCAGGTTTTTTGGAATAGACCTGAAATACAAGCCCTACTCCCCTGAAATATAATCCATGGTCCAATGAGCCAAGTTTTCAATAACCCTATGTTCCAGCCAGGATCCTCAGCCTTAACAAAGGGTAACCTTTCTTACACTTGATCCTGGCATACGCAACTCCAGTTGCTCCTTGCTACTGCCATGCTGCACTCAGTAAAGGAACTTCAAGACTTTGTCCTGTTGTCCTCCAAAAATTCTATCCTATATAATAGTGAGGACGAGCTACATTACAGTTTTGAATACTATTCACTCATCTCTAGTGCTTACCTCCATACATCTCCTCCCTCATCACTGTCTGGCTTGCATCCTCTGTTATCCAAACATCCCACTCCCCTCCCCAAGACTTTTTTTGAGCTACATGGGTGCTCTGGAAGGCTTTTTCCCGGACAATCAGATTACATCCCAATTACAGCGGCTTCAAAACTGTCCTAAAATCCCATTTGCTTAGGCAGGCTTATTACATGACCTGACTACTAGAGATGAGCGAACAGTGTTCTATCGAACTCATGTTCGATCGGATATTAGGCTGTTCGGCATGTTCGAATCGAATCGAACACCGCGTGGTAAAGTGCGCCATTACTCGATTCCCCTCCCACCTTCCCTGGCGCCTTTTTTGCTCCAATAACAGCGCAGGGTAGGTGGGACAGGAACTACGACACCGGTGACGTTGAAAAAAGTAGGCAAAACCCATTGGCTGCCGAAAACATGTGACCTCTAATTTAAAAGAACAGCGCCGCCCAGCTTCGCGTCATTCTGAGCTTGCAATTCACCGGGGACGGAGGTTTCCGTCCAGTTAGCTAGGGCTTAGATTCTGGGTAGGCAGGGACAGGCTAGGATAGGAAGGAGAAGACAACCAACAGCTCTTGTAAGAGCTAAATTCCAGGGAGAAGCTTGTCAGTGTAACGTGGCACTGACGGGCTCAATCGCCGCAACCCAGCTTTCCCAGGATCCTGAATGGAATACACTGTCAGTGTATTCCCGTATACCCGATATATACCCCCGATACCCGTTCCAACGGTGTGCCACCCCACCTTCACCCCAGAAATACCCTGCAAGTCCCCTAGCAATAGAATTGGGGCTATATACACCCACTATTTTTGCTACTGCCATATAGTGCCATTGTCTGACTGGGAATTCAAAGAATATATTGGGGTTACGTGCACCCACAATTTTTAATACTGGTATATAGTGCCATTGTCTGACTGGGAATTCAAATAATATATTGGGGTTACGTGCACCCACAATTTTTACTACTGGTATATAGTGCCATTGTCTGACTGGGAATTCAAAGAATATATGGGGGTTACGTGCACCCACTATTTTTAATACTGGTATACAGTGCCATTGTCTGACTGGGAATTCAAAGAATATATGGGGGTTACGTGCACCCACAATTTTTGCTACTGCTATACAGTGCCATTGTCTCACTGGGAATTCAAAGAATATATTGGGGTTATGTGCACCCACAATTTTTACTACTGGTATATAGTGCCATTGTCTGACTGGGAATTCAAAGAATATATTGGGGTTATGTGCACCCACAATTTTTAATACTGGTATATAGTGCCATTGTCTGACTGGGAATTCAAAGAATATATGGGGGTTACGTGCACCCACAATTTTTGCTACTGCTATACAGTTCCATTGTCTCACTGGGAATTCAAAGAATATATTGGGGTTACGTGCACCCACAATTTTTAATACTGGTATACAGTGCCATTGCCTCACTGGGAATTCAAAGAATATATTGGGGTTATGTGCACCCACAATTTTTACTACTGGTATACAGTGCCATTGTCTGACTGGGAATTCAAAGAATATATGGGGGTTACGTGCACCCACAATTTTTGCTACTGCTATACAGTGCCATTGTCTCACTGGGAATTCAAAGAATATATTGGGGTTATGTGCACCCACAATTTTTACTACTGGTATATAGTGCCATTGTCTGACTGGGAATTCAAAGAATATATTGGGGTTATGTGCACCCACAATTTTTAATACTGGTATATAGTGCCATTGTCTGACTGGGAATTCAAAGAATATATGGGGGTTACGTGCACCCACAATTTTTGCTACTGCTATACAGTGCCATTGTCTCACTGGGAATTCAAAGAATATATTGGGGTTATGTGCACCCACAATTTTTACTACTGGTATATAGTGCCATTGTCTGACTGGGAATTCAAAGAATATATGGGGGTTACGTGCACCCACAATTTTTGCTACTGCTATACAGTTCCATTGTCTCACTGGGAATTCAAAGAATATATTGGGGTTATGTGCACCCACAATTTTTACTACTGGTATATAGTGCCATTGTCTGACTGGGAATTCAAAGAATATATTGGGGTTATGTGCACCCACAATTTTTAATACTGGTATATAGTGCCATTGTCTGACTGGGAATTCAAAGAATATATGGGGGTTATGTGCACCCACAATTTTTACTACTGGTATACAGTGCCATTGTCTGACTGGGAATTCAAAGAATATATGGGGGTTATGTGCACCCACAATTTTTGCTACTGCTATACAGTGCCATTGTCTCACTGGGAATTCAAAGAATATATGGGGGTTATGTGCACCCACAATTTTTACTACTGGTATATAGTGCCATTGTCTGACTGGGAATTCAAAGAATATATGGGGGTTATGTGCACCCACAATTTTTGCTACTGCTATACAGTGCCATTGTCTGACTGGGAATTCAAAGAATATATTGGGGTTACGTGCACCCACAATTTTTGCTACTGCTATACAGTGCCATTGTCTCACTGGGAATTCAAAGAATATATTGGGGTTATGTGCACCCACAATTTTTACTACTGGTATATAGTGCCATTGTCTGACTGGGAATTCAAAGAATATATGGGGGTTATGTGCACCCACTATTTTTAATACTGGTATACAGTGCCATTGTCTGACTGGGAATTCAAAGAATATATTGGGGTTATGTGCACCCACAATTTTTGCTACTGCTATACAGTTCCATTGTCTCACTGGGAATTCAAAGAATATATTGGGGTTATGTGCACCCACAATTTTTGCTACTGCTATACAGTTCCATTGTCTCACTGGGAATTCAAAGAATATATTGGGGTTATGTGCACCCACAATTTTTTATACTGGTATACAGTGCCATTGTCTGACTGGGAATTCAAAGAATATATGGGGGTTATGTGCACCCACAATTTTTGCTACTGGTATACAGTGCCATTGTCTGACTGGGAATTCAAAGAATATATGGGGGTTACGTGCACCCACAATTTTTGCTACTGCTATACAGTGCCATTGTCTGACTGGGAATTCAAAGAATATATTGGGGTTATGTGCACCCACAATTTTTACTACTGGTATACAGTGCCATTGTCTGACTGGGAATTCAAAGAATATATGGGGGTTACGTGCACCCACAATTTTTGCTACTGCTATACAGTGCCATTGTCTCACTGGGAATTCAAAGAATATATGGGGGTTATGTGCACCCACAATTTTTGCTACTGCTATACAGTGCCATTGTCTGACTGGGAATTCAAAGAATATATTGGAGTTACGTGCACCCACAATTTTTACTACTGGTATACAGTGCCATTGTCTGACTGGGAATTCAAAGAATATATGGGGGTTACGTGCACCCACAATTTTTGCTACTGCTATACAGTGCCATTGTCTCACTGGGAATTCAAAGAATATATTGGGGTTATGTGCACCCACAATTTTTACTACTGGTATATAGTGCCATTGTCTGACTGGGAATTCAAAGAATATATGGGGGTTACGTGCACCCACAATTTTTACTACTGGTATACAGTGCCATTGTCTGACTGGGAATTCAAAGAATATATTGGAGTTACGTGCACCCACAATTTTTACTACTGGTATACAGTGCCATTGTCTGACTGGGAATTCAAAGAATATATGGGGGTTATGTGCACCCACAATTTTTACTACTGGTATACAGTGCCATTGTCTGACTGGGAATTCAAAGAATATATGGGGGTTACGTGCACCCACAATTTTTGCTACTGCTATACAGTGCCATTGTCTCACTGGGAATTCAAAGAATATATTGGGGTTATGTGCACCCACAATTTTTACTACTGGTATATAGTGCCATTGTCTGACTGGGAATTCAAAGAATATATGGGGGTTACGTGCACCCACAATTTTTGCTACTGCTATACAGTTCCATTGTCTCACTGGGAATTCAAAGAATATATTGGGGTTATGTGCACCCACTATTTTTAATACTGGTATACAGTGCCATTGTCTGACTGGGAATTCAAAGAATATATGGGGGTTATGTGCACCCACAATTTTTGCTACTGCTATACAGTGCCATTGTCTCACTGGGAATTCAAAGAATATATTGGGGTTATGTGCACCCACAATTTTTACTACTGGTATACAGTGCCATTGTCTGACTGGGAATTCAAAGAATATATGGGGGTTATGTGCACCCACAATTTTTGCTACTGCTATACAGTGCCATTGTCTCACTGGGAATTCAAAGAATATATTGGGGTTATGTGCACCCACAATTTTTACTACTGGTATACAGTTCCATTGTCTCACTGGGAATTCAAAGAATATATTGGGGTTATGTGCACCCACAATTTTTAATACTGGTATACAGTGCCATTGTCTGACTGGGAATTCAAAGAATATATTGGGGTTATGTGCACCCACAATTTTTACTACTGGTATATAGTGCCATTGTCTGACTGGGAATTCAAAGAATATATGGGGGTTATGTGCACCCACAATTTTTACTACTGGTATATAGTGCCATTGTCTGACTGGGAATTCAAAGAATATATGGGGGTTATGTGCACCCACAATTTTTACTACTGGTATACAGTGCCATTGTCTGACTGGGAATTCAAAGAATATATTGGGGTTATGTGCACCCACAATTTTTAATACTGGTATACAGTGCCATTGTCTGACTGGGAATTCAAAGAATATATGGGGGTTACGTGCACCCACAATTTTTGCTACTGGTATACAGTGCCATTGTCTCACTGGGAATTCCACAAATAATTTGGGGATTCATTCACCCTACATCTCAGGCTCTTGCCATATTCACCCAGGTTGTCAGTGCTGCACCAGCTCGTTCCCAGACAGCTCGGCCCGAAAAACACGTTACCTATATAGAGGATTTGGACAATGAAGACAACATGTTCTAAATCTAATGTCTGCACCTTCTCCAGAATTAAAATAAAGGCAGCGTTTAACTTTCAAATAGCACTGCACAAAGGAAGATCTTATCAGCTTGTCTCATGACATGCTACTGAAAAGTTTCATTTGTGTATCTTAATGTAAATATAGTTGTATAAGCTTTTTGGGTTTTAGGCACTGCCAAGTTATTTATTACCACCCGCTCCCTTATAATGATGATGACGCCAAAGTCACTGTGGGTGTTCAGAGCTCACAGCTTTGGGTGACATTTGTCTTGCTCTCTGTCGGTACCAGCTGTCTTTTTGGATACCGTAAAGTTATGTTGACTTTATTAACAGCTATAGAAGCTTTAGCCAGGTTGTGACGGTGTGTAACCCTAACAACACTAAGTGGGATACACATTAATAGTCAGTCTATGTACGCTAAATGTATCACTGAAGTAATTTTTTTTCCCTCTCCCCTAATATAAGAAAGGAACAGACATTAGACCTAGACCGGGGTTCGAGGCTTGTAAAAATCCAGTATTATTTGTTCTTCATGATGTGAAATATGTGTTGAAAAGCAACCCAAGATGAAGTCAGCCATGTGTGCCAGTGTGTTACTTGGCATGCCTTTGCTGGCCCCAACTGTAAGGGTCACTCTCCATTTCCTCCATTTTCCACTCCCCTTCACACCATTTGTGGTGAAGCAATGGGATGCACTGAAGTGCACCCTCTAGCCTCGTGTGGGATAGGGACATCAGATGCCACTCCAACCCCCTCGTCTTCCTTCGCCAGCCAACGGTGCGAAGATGAGAGGAGTGTGCTCTGAATGTTTTCTGCCTAGCAGAGGCTAGTTCTCACTTACGAAAATGGCCCCACTTTGACCTGTATATCAGGCACAATGGTGTAGGTTTCAAAGAAACATGGCACCAACAAGTTGGAAAACGTGGGCCATGCGTGGACCGTGTTTGAGTCTGGCAAGCTCCAGATCTGCTACCAGGTTCCAGCCATTATCACAGGCGCAAAAATGCCAGGCCCCAGGTGTAGCAGGGAAAAAAAAATGCCATCTCAGCCAGGATGGCATCCCTGACCTCGGAGGCACTGTGCTGTCTGTCCCCCAAGCTGATCAGTTTCAGCACGGCCTGCTGACATCTCCCCATGCCAGTGTTACAGTGTTTTCCGCTAGTAGCTGGGGTGGAGGTTGCAGCTTCGTAGGGTTTCAGTCTACTCCTGCCATGAATTTTGGCCTGGGAGAGGAGATAGGCCACCCCAGTTTGCACCCGGGGAACAGACTCCACCACATTCACCCTGCCTGTCATTAAAGATAAGCACTGCAGCATCCCTGACCACAGGCGCTTGTCCATGTGTCGGTGGTCAAGTGGACCTTGCAGCAAAGCGCAGAGCTCTGGGCCCGACTGATGTTATGGGACACATGCAGGCGCAAGGCAGAGACAGCACACCAAGAGAAGTAGTAACGGCTAGGCCCAGCATAGGGAGGTGCCCCAGCTGCCATCTGCTGACGGAAGGCCTGGGTCTCCAGAAGCATAAACAAACACCAACATCTCCAGGGCCAGCAGTTTATCGATGAGGCTGTTACAGGCTTGGGCATGGGGGTGGGTTGTATTGTACTTCTGCCTGCAATGAAAAGCTTGGGAAATGTGGAGTGGCTGGGAAGAGGCGCATGATGGTGCAGGCCAAAAGGGCGCATGAGGGTGAACTCCCCAATGTGTCAGAGATAGAGTAGATAGAGTAGGTGTCCTTGCATCATATACTTGCACCATATTTGGCTTTGGAAGTTAATTTTGTGCCAAAAAGTGGTTAAGACAGCGATCCCTCAGCTACTCCCGTTACACTGTCTATTGAAGTTACCATCTGTGGAAGTGGACCACCATTTCTAAGATCCCAAAGGAAGCAGGCAAGAGATGTGCAGTTCAGAAAAAAAGATGAGAAAATAAGTTTAGGCTGTAGAGCACAGAGGGATCGGAGAGGACAGAGCTGGTGTCGGCCAGGTATTCCCACAACATGCGCCTATACTTGTCCCTCCTGGTGACACTAGGCCCCTGAGTGGCAGTAATTTGTCCAGGGGGGCCATTAACGTGTTCCAGACCTAGGAATAAGTCTTCCAACAGGGTAGAGTTTTGCATGCCTTTGCTTCTACCCACTGTTTTTGCTGCTTAGCTTCCCTCCACATCTACTCTGCTTTCACCCCTAAACATCACCCCAGTTTATGCCTTTGCTTCTACCCTTTTTTTTTGTTGAATTAGCTTCCCTCCACATCTACACTGCTTTAGCCCCTAAACATCACCCCAGTTTATGCCTTTGCTTCTACCCAGGTTTTTTGTTGATTTAGCTTCCCTCTACATCTACACTGCTTTAGCCCCTAGACATCACCCCTGTCCATGTGGGGTCGGTGGCCTCGTCATCCACCAACTCCTCTTCCAATTGCGCACTGCCCCCTTACTGCAAACCGCACATGACCACAGCTTGCCTTGATGGCAACTGTGTCTCATGATCCCCACTTAGGTCCAGACAAGTCGGTGGCGGGTCCAAAACCCCAAAATTGGAAGGAAATGGCAGATGCTGCAGTATTTCTAACACCTGTTCCTGGTGCTCGGGCCTGGTCTGTGTTGTACCCTGCACCCTGCTTAACGCATCTGCCATATCCGAAGTTGTGCTGAGCGCATGCTAATGTTTCGTGTCCAGTGCAATGGATGGGATGGGATTTCACATAAGTCTGCCACCCATGGCCACTCATGGTTGAGCAACTGAGGGAGTTGACTTTGACGAACCCGAGGGTTTTGGAGTTGGAACTACATCAAAGGTCTGTGCTGCTCACATACTCTGCTCAACACATGATATGTTTAGTGCCAGCAGTGTGGAGACGTCGCACAACAGCCGTTGTTCCAGCAGGTACAGGCGTTGTAGGAGTGCATAGAGGCTAGCAGCGGCAACTATAGACTTTAAAAACTATCCACACAAGCGCCACACTTTCACCAGTAGCTCAGGAACATCGGGGTACCTTTTTCAAAAGATTAGCAGCAATGAGTTAAAAACGTGGCCCAGGCATGGAATATGTTGCAGGCTGCCAAGCTACAGAGCCAATCCCAGGTTACGGCCATTATCACACATGACAACATGCCTGGGCCCAGGTGCAGTGGCAAAAACCACATTGCCGTCTCATCGAGGATGGCATGACTCACTTTGTAGGCAGTGTGCTGTCTGGCCCCCAAGCTGATGAGCTTCAGCACGGCCCGCTGACGTCTCCCCACACCAGTGTTGCAGCGTTTCCAGCTCGTAGCTGGGTTCAATTTAACAGCGGAGGAGGGTGGTGTTTCAGCCCTCCTCCCAGGAATGTTGTGTGGGGAGACAAGTCAGGCCACCACATTTTGCGACCCGGTCCACGCCTCAACTACATTCAACCACTGTGCCCAAATTGAAAGGTAGCGTCCCTGTCCGCATGCACTTGTCCATTCGTAACTGGTCACATGGAACTTTAGGGCTAAGCGCTGAATTTAGGGACCGCCTCATGTTTGGGGGAAAGTGCTGGTGTGGACGGCACAGTGCGGTGGCGCAGTAGACACTCTGCCCAAAAAGGGCAGAGTGTCCCCCAGCCGGGATTCCAACATCTCCTGGGCCAGATTTCTTGAGATGAGGCCGTTGAAGCCTTGGGCATGTGGGTGGGTTGCGCTGTACTTTAGCATGAAATGAAAGGCTTGGGAGATGGGGAGTTGCTGGGAAGAGGCGCATGATGGCGCGGGCAAAAGGAGAAATGGCAGGAAAAGGTGAGGATAAGGGTGAACTCCCCAAAGTGTCAGAGGCAGATGTGGAGGTGTCCTGGCTCCTGGTCTGGACTGCAGCGCCAGCCCTGTCAACAGTGGAAGAGGCAGTGGCCGCCAGGCCAAACGACGATTATCCTGCGCTTGCTCTCACCCACTGAGCCCAGGGCTTGCCTTCCAAATGATGGCACCCGCAAGAGGTGGTGAGATTCCTCTCCGCAGATCTCCAAACCATCTTGGACTTGCAAATTGCACTAAATTTGTCATGTAACTGACATGTATATGATGAGTCTATCCATTGTCTGTTCATTTTGGTGAAAGTCAGCCTGTCAGCTGACAGACAGCTGTGCTTGTCAGTGATGATGTCACCGGCTGCTTGTACCCCCAGTTTTTGCTGCTTAGCTTGCCTCCACATCCACACTGCTTTTGCCCCTACACATCACCCCTATCCATGCCTGTGCCTCTAGCCATAAGTCTGCCACCCATGGAAACTCATGGTGCAGAAAGTGAGGGAGCTGACTCTGAGGAACCCTTGGGTTTTGTAGCTGGTACTCCATCAAAGGTCTCTGCTGCTCACACACCCTGCTGAACATACGGTATCTAGGGTTAGAGCGTGTGGTGACCTCGCACAACAGTAGGTGCTTCAGGCAGATGTAGGCCTTGCTGGAGTGTATTGCGGCTAGCTCCAGGTACTGTAGACTTGGGAAAGTGGGTGTCCAAGTGCCGCACTTTCACCCTTAGCTCAGCTAATTTGGGGTATGTTTTTAAAAATCATTGCACCACTACATTGAACATGTGGGCCAGGCATGGAACGTGTTGGAGGCTGGCAAGCTCCAGAGCCCTCCAACAAGCTAAAAAACCTGGCCCCAGGGGCAGCGGGGATAAACAAATTGCCATCTCATCCAGGATGGCATCCCTGACCTCAGAGGCAGTGTGCTGTCCGTCTCCCAAGCTGATGAGCTTCAGCCCAGCCTGCTGACATCTCCCCACACCAGTGTTGCAGCGTTTTCAGCTCGTAGCTGGGGTCAATCTAACAGCGGAGGAGGAGGAGGGTGGTGTTTCAGCCCTCCTCCCAGGAATGTTTTGTGGGGAAACAAGTCAGGAAAATTCTTGAAACGGGAGAGTTTTGCATCTTTGCCCTTGCTGCCTATGGACATCCCTTTGCCTCTAGCCACCATTTTCCCTGCTTTGCTTGCCTCCACATCCACACTGCTTTTGCCCCTAGACATCACCCCAGTCCATGCCTTAGCTTGTACCCCCAGTTTTTCCTGCTTAGCTTGCCTCCACATCCACACTGCTTTTGCCCCTAGACATCACCCCAGTCCATGCCTTAGCTTGTACCCCCAGTTTTTCCTGCTTAGCTTGCCTCCACATCCACACTGCTTTTGCCCCTAGACATCACCCCAGTCCATGCCTTAGCTTGTACCCCCAGTTTTTCCTGCTTAGCTTGCCTCCACATCCACACTGCTTTTGCCCCTAGACATCACCCCAGTCCATGCCTTAGCTTGTACCCCCAGTTTTTCCTGCTTAGCTTGCCTCCACATCCACACTGCTTTTGCCCCTAGACATCACCCCAGTCCATGCCTTAGCTTGTACCCCCAGTTTTTCCTGCTTAGCTTGCCTCCACATCCACACTGCTTTTGCCCCTAGACATCATCCCTATCCATGCCTCTTCCCCTAGCCATAACTCTGCCACCCCTGGAAACTCATGGTGCAGAAACTTTGGGAGCTGACTTTGAGGAACCCTTGGGTTTTGTAGATGGAACTCCATCAAAGGTCTGTGCAGCTCACACACCCTGCTCAAGATATGGTATTGTAGGGTTTCAGCATGTGTGAATGACGGACAACAGCCTGTGTTTGGACAGATGTAGGCCTTGCTAGAGTGTTTTTAGGCTAGCAGCGACTCCTGTGCACTTGCAAAAGTGGGCGCACAAGCGCCGCATTTTCAACAGTAGCTTCGGTACATTTGGGTATGTTTTTAAAAAACTTTGCACCACTAGGTTAGACGTGGGCCAAACATGGAACGTGTTGGAGGCTGGCAAGCTCCAGAGCCGCTACCAGGTTCCAGCCATTATCACAGGCGTAAAAATGCCAGGCCCCAGGTGTAGCAGGGAAAAAAAAATGCCATCTCAGCCAGGATGGCATCCCTGACCTCGGAGGCACTGTGCTGTCTGTCCCCCAAGCTGATGAGCTTCAGCACCGCCTGCTGACGTCTCCCCACACCAGTGTTTTAGCGTTTGCCGCTAGTAGCTGTGGTGGAGGTTGCAGCGTCGTAGGGTTTCAGTCTACTCCTGCCATGAATTTTGGCCTGGGAGAGGAGATAGGCCACCCCAGTTTGCACCCGGGGAACAGACAGACAGTTCCCTCTCCTCTGCTCCCGACCGCCACCAACGGAACCCGCCCGGGGCCACACACATCAGGACACCTATACTGGAGACCCTTAGGAGGCCACAACTGCTATTGTGAACTACTCACCAGTATGCCTGTCTACAATTGATTTACATGTCAGAGACCAGAGTAGGACAAGCTGAGCAAACAGACCACAGCTACTCCCTAGGGTACGCTTATTCTAAGGGACCTATTTGAGCCTACAAGGTCGTGTTGCACAACTGAGTATACTTTACACGCCAATACGGCCATTACCCGTACCTGCCTGACAGGACAATAAACAGGGGGGACTTTCACCTCACCCTGCCCTTTTGGAGCCTATTCTACACTCCTATCATTACTACGAGCTTGAGGAAGGCAGAACTTGCCGAAACGTTCTCGTATATACTCTGTATAGCCACGTGTGGCACAGTGCAATTTGTACTATTAGTTAAATAAAGTATCTTTGATATTACAATTCAGCCTACTAGGATCCTTTATTCTCCATCTAGAACAGGGATAGGAAACCTTTGACTCTCCAGCTGCTGTCAAACTACAACTCCCAACATTCTCCTTTCACTTCCATGGGAGTTCCAAGAACAGTAGAGCAAGTATGCATGCTGGGAGTTGTAGTTTTGCAACAGCTGGAGAGCCGTACGTTCCCTACCCCTGATCTAGAAGATACCCTGCACTCCATGGGGGCCGACTGGCTGCTGTTCATGGGCGTGCAGGTAAGTACAGGAGCATGTTATACTGTGTATAGGCCACTGTGGAGTATATTATGTTCTACAACGGCCCTCCTACATTATCTTATGCTGTGTGTGGGGCTACTATGGGGTATATTACACTGTGGAAGCCACTGTGGTGCACATTATACTGTTTGGGGGCCACTGTGGAGCAGATTCTACTGTCTTAGGGCCACTGTGGAGCAGATTGTACTGTTCGGGGGCCACTATGGGGAAACAGATCATGTGCAATGTAAATAATGAACCTTAATTGTTCAAAAGTACCAAATGCAAACTATTATCTTTCAGTACAAAGTTGTTTTGTATTATAGCAAGCTCTGTAAAGCGCCATTCAAACAACCGTATTTTGCGGGCTGTAGGTGTCCACAATTGTGGATCTGCACAGTATTAAGCTTAAGTTGTTGACACTTTGTGATAAATTAGTGGGTTTGGGGATGCAATTTGGGCACTTGGTTTCTAAAACGTTCATCATCACTGCTCTAGGGTGTCTTCAGACCCCAGAGTATATTAGGGGGAGGCCCAAGGAAGTTAAAAAAAATAACAATTATTCTAACATGCAATCAGGATTTAATGGTCACCTCAGAATGCACCCACGTGACTTAAGGTCCAATCACAGGCCTCAGCAGTGACCCTGGGCACATGAAGTCACCCGGAAGCCTAAAAGAGAACCCTGAGAGTTCGGTAGATGCTGCAAGGAGGACCAGAAGAGGTGAGGGAAGGTGATTGTAATTGTTTGTATTACACCTCCCCTGGGCCTCTCCCCATTAGGGTAAGTTCACATGGGTTTTTTTGGATCAGAACCTGAGGCAGCCTCCCGGAAAAAGGACCTGAGTGACTCCCACTGATTTCAATGGGAGCCGTCCTTTTGGTCAGGGTTTTGAGGTGAATAAGGCCTCAAAACCCTGCCCAAAAAACTCCATGTGAACTTACCCTTAGTCTGGGGACTGAAGAAACTCCAGAGTATATTAATTTCAACCTGAATTTCAAGTTCAACCTGAAACTAATCTTTGCACCAGGTCATTGAAGCCTGAAATGAAACTAAATATTCAGAGGTTCGCCCATCCATTTCACTTAATAATATAAAGTATTGATTACAGTTTTTCTGATAGGCTTTTCAAATTGTAGAGTCTTTCCCTTAGGTAGAGGTTTAGTTCATTTCTCTACATCTAAATGCACAATAATAATTTGTTGGCCCCCCCTGACAATCATCACCTAGGACATTTACCCCAATTGCACCCCATCTATGCCCCTAATATTCTCTACATGTTTTATATACACAATATAAAGCAGTTTTCATTATTAGCAGGGATCATTACAATGTCAGACATTATTTGATATTCCTACAAAACAGGGTTATATAGCAATTATTATTATTATTATTTCATATTCTTACTAAGCAAGGCAGTTTTTGTGTTCATCTCAGAGCGGAACAGAATGATATAACATTTGGGGAAAAACACACAAGCTAAAAGTCCAGCACTGGAGGCCAGAACAGCAAATATCTCCACGGCCACAGTGTATTTGCCTTTGGTGCTCAGAAAGGCCGGGATCATGGCGATCCAGACGCTACAGAACAGCAGCATGCTGAAGGTGATGTACTTGGCCTCATTAAAACTGTCCGGTAATGTCCTCACCATGAAAGCCAGAAGAAAGCTGACAGCGGCCAGGAGCCCCAGATATCCCAATACAGAATAGAAGCCAATAACAGACCCTTCATTACAGCGAATGATGATCTTTCCCTGATAAGACTGAGTGTCCAGGTCCTGGAAGGGAGGAGAGATTGACAACCAGAGGACACAGATAACAGCTTGTGTAGATGAACCCAACAACACTATGGTATAGGGCAGTCTCACACCCAGATATTTCCTCCAGGAGCTTCCAGGTTTAGTGGATTTAAAAGCCACAAAGACCATGATGGTCTTGGCGAGGAGCGAAGAGACGGCGACAGAAAAGAGGGTTCCAAAAGTGGTCTCACGTAGTCTGCAAGTTATATTGTCTGGACGGTCAAGAAACAAGAAGACAGAGAGGAAGCTGAGGATGATGGAGACCAGGAGGAGGTAACTCAGGTTCCGGTTATTGGCTTTAACAATGGGGGTGTCCCGATAAATAATAAATATTCCAAATATCAAAGTAGTGACAAGACAACCAAAAACTGAGAGGAACGAAAAAACAGAAGCAATTGTGTCATTCTGATAAGAGATGAATTCCATGATTTTGGGGTGACATCGATCTCTCTTCTCATTCGGCCATTCATCACTTGGACATATTATACAATTATCACTGTCTGAAAAATACAACAAAATACTGTCAGTATCAGGCTGAGTACCCTGGGCCCTACCAAAGCATACAAGAGCCCAGTGTCCAGCTTTACACATTCAAGTCCACTTTTGATAGCAGAGACCAGCTGTGTGGTGTTATTATGCACATGTACATTATTAGTCTAAAGCTGGGATTGGTAGCTCAACTGTGTAAAACATCTTGTGTGGTACCAGTAGCAAAGAAAAGCAACCCGATGGTCTACAATGACTACTGACCTGTAGCACTGCATCCCACCTGATGAATGTCCTAGAGAGACTGGTCCTGACACACCTACGCCCTCTAGTGTGCTGCGCTCTGGACCCCCTCCAGTTTGCCTATCGATTGGGCATTGGGGTAGATGATGCCATCATCCACCTTCTTCATAGAGCTCTCTCTCACCTGAAGAAACCCGGAAACACTGTGAGAATAATGTGCTTTGATTTCTCCAGTGCGTTCATCACCATTCAGCCAGGGCTATAGAAGGAGAAGCTGAACCTTGGTGGTGTGCACCAGCACCTGTCCTACTGGATCCTAGACTACCTGACAAACTGACAAACCGCCCTCAGTATGTGAGAGCCCGGGACTGTGTGTCTGACACTGTGATCTGTAGTACGTTGGCACCACAATGTACAGTTCTTGCCCCATTTCTCTTCACACTGTACACTGCTGACTTTAGGCACAACTCATACAGCTGTTACTTACAGAAGTACTCCGATGACTCTGCTATAGTAGGCCTTATCACTGATGGCAACGATAGGGAATACAGAGACTTAAACCGGGACTTTGTTGAATGGTGCCAGCAGAACCAGCTCAGGTTTAATGCTGGGAAGACCAAGGATATGGTGGTGGACTTCAGTAAACAGAGAAGTGTTCGAACCCTGGTGGAGATCCAAGGACATGCATTGAGATAGTCAGGACCTTTAAGTAGGGGGTGTGCTTCTCAATAATGAACTAGACTGGGCTGATCACCTGGGTGTGCTGCACAGAAAGGGTCAAAGCAGGCTCTACCTGCTCAGGAGGCTGAGGGCCTTCGGTGTCCAGAGGCCACTTCTTAGGGCCTTTTATAACTCTGTGGTTTTTTTTCAGCCATCTGGCATGCTGGGGGAGCAATATATCAACCAGGGACAGAAATAGACTTGACAGGCTGATCAGGAGGGCCAGCTCTGTCCTGGGGAGCCCCCTGGACCCAGTATAGGTGGTGGGTGACAGAAGGATACTGTCTGTGGTGAGCTCCATGTGGAAGAACAAATCCCACCCCATGTATGGGACCTTGATGGGACTTAGCAGCACTGTAAGTGACCATCTGCTTCACCCCAACTGTGAGAAGGAGCTATCGCAAGTCTTTCCTTCCAACCGCGATCAGGCTGTATAATCTATATCAGACCAAGCGAAGATCACTCCGCACATAAAACTAATGATTATGACTATGAAGTCTTCCTTCTTTCTTCTTCTGTTCCTTAGCTGCTATGGACTCCTAGTATATCTTCTCTTCTCAGCTTATGTGTGTCTACTTCTGTAATATATTACTGCGTATTATCCTGTATCTGTATTACTATGCTGCTGTAATAAACTGAAACTTCCCCATTGTGGGACTATTAAAGGATTCTTAACTTATCTTATCTTATTATAAGCTTTTCATTGCCACCATATCAGGAATAAGTTCTAATGGGTTTATGGGATATTTCTAAATTATTTCAGAAGAAATAGATGGGTTTTTTTGTTTGTTTTTTTAGAAGAAATAAAAGTTTGTAGGGATTGACTCCAATGTATGATTGAATGTGGAGGACAATATACTGCAGTATTGCAGTATATTGTATTATTGATCAGACTCCTTAAGGGTCTAAAATTAAAAATAAATAAAATAAAATAAAAAATATCTAAAATTTCAAATCACCCCCATTCCTTAGCTCTTATATAAAAATTAGACAAACTCATACTCAAGAGGTCTCTCTAATGCTATATAAGAAAAACTGAGTAAAAAGTGGTCAAAATGTCAGACAATACAATAGATATGTGGAGGCCAGAAGAGGATACTGAAGGAACGATGGATACTGCGAGGGAGCCTGGGAAAGGTTAATAAGGCTAAGGCCCCATGTAGAAAATCGTGTCTAAAAAAAATGTCCTTTTCATTCTCTACTATACAGTATATATTCACCATTATAGGGTCTATAAAAAAACGCTTGTGATTCTGCAGTAAAAAAATGAACATGCTGTGTTTTTCAAAAGTGAGTGCATTTTTGCAAAATATTTTTTTTTCTACAACTAATATTTTTTTCTGCTGCTGAAGAATCTCATGGTCAGTCTATTACATAGATCACTGGTATGATACATGGGGTGAACCAAGTTACCAAAACTGAGATTGACTGATTTATCATTTGAGGGAATAACAACATTTTCCTATCACATGACATAGACTAGAATATCTACGTATAAGGTTCACATGTAATACACATAAGTATCATGTACCCGTTATATTGGAGATCTCTCCTTCTGAACACGGGACACAGTCATAGCAGCAGGTGTGGATTGTTTCTCTAGGTTGTTTCCTATTTCCGGGTAAGCAACTTTCTGAGCAGCGAGACACCGGGACCTAATAAAAGGGGATAAGAATGTTTAATGTTACTTTGTTACTATAATAACTCTTCGGTTACTATTTGAACATTCAGTTGGTCTACATCTTGAATTCATGGGGAATTAAAAGATATAAAACTTAGTTTTTATTGAATATAGAGTAAAAAATGTCATAATAGACTAATCAGATTAAATGCACATCAGACCCACTGTGTAGCAAGGTCAGACTCCACATGAAAAAAGGGGGGAAGGAAGAAAGGAATAAAAATAGATGAACACTAATCCTGACTCCCTAAATATCAGAAACATTGGATAACAGACTCAGACTCTCATGCCAGTAAGGATAATCACACCGGTCTCTGCTTAATTAGGTGGGCAGCTGAATACAGGCCGTCCTGTGAGGTTACTGGCCTAATGCCACGCCAACACAGGAGAGACAAGTGTCAGACTGCCCAATAGAGATCGGTAAATGGCTCTGAGAGTAATGCTGTGTCTCCATATCAAAACTGCTGGCCCTGGAGATGTTGGTGTTCCTGCTAGTGGAGACTCATGACTTCCATGACCTGATGGCAGCTGCGCCACCTCGCTATGATGCCCCTAGCTGTCACTACCTCTGTTGGTGTGCCATCCCCGCCTTGCGCCAGCATGTTTCCCCTAACATCAGTCGGGCCCTGAGTTCCTCGCTTTGCTGTAAGATCCACTTGACCACCGATGCATGGACAAGTGCCTGCGGTCAGGGACACTGCTTCTTTGTAATGACAGGCTGGGTGAATGTAGTTGAGGATGGGCCCAGGGTGCAAACTGGGGTGACCTATCTCCTCTCCCAGCCCAAAATTCCTGGCAGGGCGTCTCTGAAAGCCTACTCCTCCACTGCAACCTTGACCACACCAGGGACCTGTAAGTGCTTCAGCACTGGGATGTGGAGACGTCAGCAGGTCCTGCTGAAGCTCATCAGCTTGGCTGACAGAAAACACACTTCCCCCGAGGTTAGGGATGCCATCCTCGATGCGACGGCAATGTGGTTTCCCCCCCTGCATCTGGGCCCAGGTATGTTGGCGTATGTGATAATGGCCGGAACCTGATAGCAGATCTGGAGCTTGCCAGACTCAAACACGGTCCACACATGGCCCACTTTTTCAACTTGTTGGTGCAAAGTTTTGAAACTTACACCATTGTACCTGATATACTGGTGAAAGTGCGGCTATTTTCATAAGTGAAAAGTATCCTCTGCTAGGCTGAAAACATTCAGAGCACACTCCTGTCATCTTCGCACCGTTGGCTGACGGAGGAAGACGAGGGGGAAGAAGTGGCATTTCATGTCATTGTCCCACACGAGGCTTGAGGGGAAGATCAGTGCATACCATTGCTTCAGCACGGATGGTGTGAAGGGAAGTGGGAAATGGAGGAAATGGAGAGTGACCCTTACAGTTGGGGGCAACTAAGTCATGCCAAGTAACACTCTGGCACACATGGCTGACTTCATGTTGGGTTGTTTTTCAAGAGACAAAGGCATAGTTCACATCATGGAGAGCAAACAATACTGGATTTTTGCAATCCTCAACCCCCGGTATAAGAAAGAAATCTCGTCCTTTGTTCTGGTAGGGGAGAGGAAAAATTTCATAAATAATTGTCACAAGCAACTGGTGCAGAATATGATGGAAATGTTTCCATAAACCCTCGCTGGCGGAAGAGAGGAGATTTCCTCCAAGAGGCTAACAACTGCCAGCCGGTCCACAACTACCAGGGGAACACTCTCCAAGGTCTGGAACACGTTAATGCCCTCCCCCCGGACAAACTACCACCACTGAGGGACCTAGTGTCATCAGGAGGGAAAAGTATAGGCGAATGTTGCGTGAGTACCTGGCCAACCACACGCCCTGTCCTCTCCGATCCCTCTGCGCCTTACACATATTGGGTGTAGAAGTTGTATCTGTGGCCCTTGAGGTGAGTGGAGGCTTCCCCAGCTGAGGTTTGGGTGAGTTTGGCAAGGGGGTGCAAGTACGCCCCGCAGTTAGCCTTTTTGGTTACATAGTTACATAGTAGATGAGGTTGGATAAAGATATTAGTCCATCAAGTCCAACTTATAACCCTACAATCCCTACAGTGTTGATCCAGGGGAAGTAAAAAATAAACCTGATAAGGCTTATGCCAATTTCCCCATTTCAGGGGAAAAATTTCCTTTCTGACTTCAAATCTGACAGTCAGTATAAAAACCCTGGCTCAACGTCTCCTTATAATCATGGTGGCATAGAGTGTACACAATGAACCCCAACTGTCAATTGCAGAGCCGCTCTTCTACTTGTAACTGCATGATAGAACCTGCGTGTCTATGCTCTCTTGAGTTAGAGATAGATTGGGGCCCCTGCATTTTAAGTTTATGCCGCATTCTTTGCTTCAGCCCATAAACAGAGATGTTATTTTGTGTGCATTAGTGCCAATTCAGCCGTGCCACCCCCAGGATTAATTCTTTTACCCCTCTTTTGGAGTTGTCACTTGCCCGAGCAGCAAATACAGTGTCAGGCCCACCATTCAGCTTCAGCCCATAAACAGAGATACTATTTTATATTTAGCTGTATACAACTTTCATTTGGGAGTGGAATACAACCAATAAAGTTGGATTCAGCGTATATATACTATACACAGATTGTCTGTATACGACTTAGGTTTTTGGGGGTACACACCGTGGAAAGCTGGATTGAGCATATACAGCCTGACAATTGCTGTGTATCCCCCTTAGGTTTGGAGGAAACACACCTTTAAAAATTGGATTGAGCGTATACAGACTGACAATTATGGTGTATCCCACTTATGGTTTGGGGGTACACACTGTGGATAGCTGGATTGAGCGTATATAGTCTGACAATTGCTGTGTATCCCCTTTAGGCCCTTAAGTTTTGGGGGGGGGGGTTACACACCTTTAAAAACTGGATTGAGCGCATATAGTCTCACAATTGCTGTGTATCCTGATTAGGTTTTTGGGTGACACACCTTTAAAAACTGGAATGAGCATATATAGCCTGACAATTGCTGTGTATCCCCCTTAGGTTTGGGTGGGTACACACTGTGAATAGCTGGATTGAGTGTATATAGTCTGACAATTGCTGTGTATTCCAGTTAGGTTTTGGGGGTATGCCCCGGGGAAAGATGGGTTGAGCCTATATAGCCTGACAATTGCTGTGTATCCCACTTTGGTGTTTGGGGGTACACACCGTGGATATCTGGATTGAGCATACATCGATTCCTCTCTCTGCAGTATAGCTATGAAAAGAGCTGTTGTTGTTCTTCAGTTTTTCCTGCCTAGCAGAAGCTAATCCCTATCTAGCCCTCTGCAGATCTCTGTCCCTATGTCTCCAAGCCGCAAAATGAGACAAAGATGGCAGCGACTATTCTTATAAATCCGAGGTCACCTGATTTCGGCAGCCAATGGATTTTTCAGATTTTTTTAATGCCTACATTGTCGTAGTTCCTGTCCCACCTCCCCTGCACAGTTATTGGTGCAAAAAAAGTGCCAGGGAAGGTGGGAGGGGATACAAATTTTTACTGCGTTTGCCGCGTGGTATTCGATTGGAATCGAATACCTCGAACAGCCTGATATTCAATCGAATACCAATCATGTAAGTGTTGTGTGAGTAGGGGATGGTGTGTTATTCATCACTGCATGATCCAAAGCAATTACTCCATTTTCTTCTGCAATATACAGCCATCAGCAATACTCAGTCTTAATGTCCTGCAGCCAGGTCCACCAACACATTCCACTATATCACAATGTTTGTATAACAAAAAAAAAATTCTCATCTGCTCCCATAAGTGAATAATTTTTGGTGTGCTACACTATGTTTTATAGATAGGGCCTAGGAGTGCTAAGAGTGTTCTACAGTATGTTTTATAGATAGGTTCCTAGGAGCCCTAAGAGTATTCTACACTATGTTTTATAGATAGGTTCCTAGGAGCCCTAAGAATATTCTACACTATGTTTTATAGATAGGGCCTAGGAGTCCTAAGAGTGTTCTACAGTATGTTTTATAGATAGGTTCCTAGGAGCCCTAAGAATATTCTACACTATGTTTTATAGATAGGTTCCTAGGAGCCCTGACAGTATTCTACACTATGTATTATAGATAGGTTCCTAGGGGCCCTAAGAATATTCTACACTATGTTTTATAGATAGGTTCCTAGGAGCCCTAAGAGTACTCTACACTATGTTTTATAGATAGGTTCCTAGGAGTCCTAAGAGTGTTCTACACTATGTTTTATAGATAGGTGCCTAGGGGCCCTAAGAATATTCTACACTATGTTTTATAGATAGGTTCCTAGGGGCCCTAAGAATATTCTACACTATGTTTTATAGATAGGTTCCTAGGAGCCCTGACAGTATTATACACTATGTATTATAGATAGGTTCCTAGGGGTCCTAAGAATATTCTACACTATGTTTTATAGATAGGTTCCTAGGAGCCCTAAGAGTACTCTACACTATGTTTTATAGATAGGTTCCTAGGGGCCCTAAGAATATTCTACACTATGTTTTATAGATAGGTTCCTAGGAGCCCTAAGAATATTCTACACTATGTTTTATAGATAGGTTCCTAGGAGCCCTGACAGTATTCTACACTATGTTATATAGATAGGTTCCTAGGGGCCCTAAGAATATTCTACACTATGTTTTATAGACAGGTTCCTAGGAGCCCTAAGAGTACTCTACACTATGTTTTATAGATAGGTTCCTAGGAGTCCTAAGAGTGTTCTACACTATGTTTTATAGATAGGTTCCTAGGAGCCCTGACAGTATTCTACACTATGTTATATAGATAGGTTCCTAGGGGCCCTAAGAATATTCTACACTATGTTTTATAGATAGGTTCCTAGGAGTCCTAAGAGTGTTCTACACTATGTTTTATAGATAGGTTCCTAGGGGCCCTAAGAATATTCTACACTATGTTTTATAGATAGGTTCCTAGGAGTCCTAAGAGTGTTCTACACTATGTTTTATAGATAGGTTCCTAGGGGCCCTAAGAATATTCTACACTATGTTTTATAGATAGGTTCCTAGGAGCCCTAAGAGTGTTCTACACTATGTGTTATAGATAGGTTCCTAGGAGCCCTAAGAGTGTTCTACACTATGTGTTATAGATAGGTTCCTAGGAGCCCTAAGAGTGTTCTACACTATGTTTTATAGATAGGTTCCTAGGAAACTTAAAGGGGTTTTCCCATCTCAGTGTTTCAGCAGTCTGGATGCAGTCGTTTCATCTTGCTTCCTGTATTTCTCCTTCCTCCCCATCCATCTTGCTAAATGGGCCGGATAAGTCTCACAACACTTATGCAGATCAGATAATATGCAGATGCTTGTACAGAATGGACTTAGTGTTATCTGTGTGTTACCATAGCAGACAGGGCTTTATCAGGAAAACTACAATTAGTTGAACAATTGTATTGCAAGTGCAAGAGCACTGAGTAAGTGACATCACTTGTCCTATAGGTCCGTGGTTATAGCAATGCTGTGTATACAATGGGAGGAATAAGGTCACATAGCAGGAGAACAAAGCAGAATTTCTAAAGCAATATATTTAGGAAAATTCTTCAATTTACATAAGCTACCAGTATAGTTAGAATCCTTCAGATGGAACAACCCCTTTAAGAGTGTTCTTCACTATTTTTTAAGCCATTTTTATTTGTGGTTCACACCAAACTTGTTCAACCTGAATCTCAGAACTGAGCCTTCCTAACCAAAAGCAAAACTAATTTTTAGAGGTTCGCCCATCTCAACTTAAGATCATAAAATCTATTTACATCTAAATAAAATTTACACTTTTTAGCAATTGTGAGATACTTCACATAGAGTCTAAAACAAATGTGATACCTACCGCCTACCTCTGCTGTGTGTTTCCATACTATTGCTTGGTCATCCACGTGAAGCTGTTGTCCTTCTACATCCCATGGTGTAAAGTTTCCAACATGAACATTTAGCGTAGTTACTTTATCTTTATAGAACCAGTTTATTATCTTATATGAGTGGACAGTCTCTCGATATTCATCAAAGTAAGGAGCAGAGTTCGAGGAGTCCTGTGACTGCTTCATCAAGGTAAGGAAGTGATGTAACTAGTAGGAAGAAGAAAGATCTCATTATATATGGCTCCTACTGACCTGGATAAGAGCTGTGTACAAATGTGCTAATAAACAGAGAAGAGTCTTAGAAATATGTGTGGCAGAAAAGAGGAACAGAGCACCCACAGGTGATGCCCCCACTCACACTCATATATCTAGCCATCTGGTATCTTGGGACCTGACAGACTGTTGTTGGGGGCACAAGACCCCCAGAGCTATGTTGTTGTAGCTTCAAATTAAATAACAGGCCTGGATAAGCTACACCCATTCTTGAGGCCTGGAGAAATCACAAAGACACAGCTGGTGGTGTATCAAAATGAGTTCTGATTTATTGTTACAGAGAGGTAGTTTTTATACAATACAGACAAGAGCAGGTTGGACTATTCTAATGACATGATTGGTTATAACATAAGCTGTGGCACATGACTATTGGCTAAGGCCTACTGTAATCTCCATCTCATTATTGCAATCCAAACTGGGATGGACTTTCTGCATATATCATGGCAAAAGAGATAATAATCACAGGCTGGTCAGACCACTCCAACCTGGGAGTTAACATTCAATAGCCTATAGACATCCTGTGTTTACATCCTCCTTGAAGACAATTAATTAGATAAGGATTCATTCACATTCCATTTCCTTATCACCTAAAGAAGGCTTTCTCTTCTTTGATCTTTTGTTTAAAGTCTCAATAGTACACAGCCCATAGCGTCTCCATGTAAATTAGACCAACCAATTCCTTTGTGAGACAAAACTACTTATATCTGAAAGGGAAAAGATGGCTGGAAAGGCAATATCACTGGAAGACAAGTAATCTGGGCCCCCACTTCATGTAATTTATCAAATATAATTTTCAAACAATATTGTAGTCCTTCACACTGTCCTCTAGAATGGTATTGAAAAGACAAGAATACCATGCAGCCAGACCACCAAACTTCCAAGAAAAGGCAAAGATTCTCCTTATATAGAGAGTCCTCCTACTGATGCAACCGAAACACCATGTTTAGACTAGGTGGCATTATACCACAGGATGTACTAAATAACTACTCCTTTGGTGCAACCTGAGGTGCAACTCTAGTCCCCCCTCTCCATATCTATATGTCAGCATTACCATTGCATTACCAGGTGATAATATGGTATTTAGCACATAAGTACATCATCAATGAGCACAGAACACAGAATATACACATCTAAGCAGGTGTTGATAACTTACCTTGGTTAGGGAATAGAGATGAGCAAAAAACTTTGTAATAAATCAAATTTGTTACAAATATATTTGCAGTTCCCACCCACAAATTTCTACCATACTCCAGGGTTATTTCAAACTCCAGAGTATATTAAGCAGAGGGGAGAGTGTATAATAAAAAAAACTGTTATACTTACCTTCCTTCACCCCCCAAGAGTTCCCTTGTGGCATCCCGTGCATGTTCTCCAATGTTCTCCAGTGTTTTCAGACCTTCTTAGGCCTCTTCAAGCCTCTACTGTGATATCAAGGGCACAGGGGCCATTGACATCTGTGATTGAGGGCCAGTAGTCACGTGAGGTGTGCCAATGTCATAGCACTATGATATAGCTATCATGATGTTGGTGTGCCCCATGTGGCTGCTGAGGCCCAATCACAGGCCAAAGCCGTACTGCAGGGCCCATGGAAGAAGCAGCTGGAAGATGCCGCAGTGGAGCCAAAGAGAAGTAACAGAAGGTGAATATTACTGCTTATTATCTTATTATACGTCCCCTGGGACTCAACTTATTATACTCTGGGTTCATATAGTCTCATGAAAGCACTTTTGGTTCGGACTGGAAATGTTTGGTCTCAAATAAAACTAACTAGTGAGCCTCATGAATATTATTGAAATCTTGCATAGTTCACCCATCTCTAGTAGGGACACAGTATCTGGCCATCAATAGTCACCCCCCTAAAGTACTTACTAGAGATGAGCGAACGGCGTTCGATTGAATTGATATAGTGGATTTAATATCTGGGTCATATGAGACTGTGAACTATGTGACTGTGAGACAGGGATAGACGTACTGGCAGGGTTAGCTAGGGATTACCTTTATTTAGGTGAGAATGTTACTCAAACAGCTCTTAGGGCTCTATATACCATTTCCATCTCCGGTTATATAACTGTTTTGAGCTCAGTGTATACTTGTAGTGTACAGAGGTATTTGGGTGCTATACAGGGCCGCCGATAGGCCAGTATTACTGCTACTGGTGTCAGGAGCCCGGCCAAATTGAAAAATGTGGGGGACCGGTTTTGGCCGGCCCCCTGGCGCCCGTAGCAGCAATTGTGCCCTGGGCCGGTGTCACTGTAGTATAGTCGGGCAAGTGCCGGGGCCCACAGAGCCTCTTGGGGCCCCCCAGCACTTGCCTGTCCCGATTTCAGCTCATCGGCGTCCGTCGGATGCCAATGAGCTGAATACACAGGCGATTAAAGCAGAGGTATTTGGGCGCTATATACCTTGCCCATCTCCAGTTCTTGTTTTAGGCTCAGTATATTAAGCGTGTGCTGTTGGATTTCCCATTGTCTATGCCATCTGTGGTTGTCACAGGCAACATGATTTAAAGGGATGCATGCTAATGTTTCTTTAGCTTAAAATTAGTGTTTCTGTTCTGTATGTAGAGGAAAGAAGGTTTCCAAGTATTTTTCCACTTTCCATAGAGGTTATATTGAGTTTGGAGTGTCTAGTTGATAGGCTGTGATAGTGGGGTAATACTGGTACCAAATGATATCTGGTAAACTGGTCCTAGAAGGTACAAGACACTATATAAGTATATTGTGGCTACCAACAACTGATCACCTATATGTATTACAAAGGTAATTCAACAAAGCTACAATGTTGCATACGCTAGTGCTGTACCCAACACGGGTTAAGCACATGTGAAGAAACAGGAGCAGGAGGCAGCAATATACAGGGAGTAGGGTTGAGCGATTGGGATCGGAAAAGATCAGATTCCGATCGAACAAATTTCATGATGGTGATCGGAATTACGATCCTGATCTTTTTAGGGGGGGGATCGAGGTCTCATGTTAGTTCCTACAATGCTTGACTACTGACCAATCATTGTGGGAAAAGCAAACATGTAGGGTTGAGCAATCGGGATGGGGAAAGGTCGGATGCCGACTTGCGATTGAGCAAATTTCACGATCGCGATGGGGATCGCGATGGGGATTGGCTGGAAAATTATCGAAAATCGGATTTTAAAAACGATCCTGAAATCGAAAGATAGGCTCAACCCTAACAGGGAGGTAGACTTGTGATAACTAGAGATGAGCGAGTAGTACTCGATCGAGTAGGTATTCGATCGAATACTACAGTATTTGAAATACTCGTACTTGATCGAGTACCACTCGCTGTTCGAATGTAAAAGTTCGATGCAGAACCAGCATTGATTGGCCGAATGCTATACAGTCGGCCAATCAATGCTGGTTCTTCTCCTACCTTTAGAAGTCTTTTCCGTGCAGCTTCCCCTGGGCAGAGCCGACTGCGCATGTCCGCTTTTAGTGCGGGCATGCGTAGTCGGCTCTGCCCAGGCCCGATGCCTGGCAGAGTGAATGAAGAGCCGGAAGAGCGAGAAGACGCCGCGGGGACACTGCAAGAAGACTTCTCGGAGGATCCAGCCCGACCCTCACTCGTGGACTTGGTAAGTATAATTTGATCAAACGTTGCCTACCCCTGAAACGAGCATTTTCGCCCCATAGACTATAATAGGGTTCGATATTCGATTCGAGTAGTCGAATATTGAGGGGCTACTCGAAACGAATATCGAACCTCGAACATTTTACTGTTCGCTCATCTCTAGTGATAACCACAGCCAAGGCTACTAATATCCCTGTCTTCCTTCAAATTCCTGTATTCCTGGTATTAAGCGAACATAGTAGAAAAATTGACTGCCTAATGAGAAGCCTGACGGGTTTCTAATGCTAGTACCGCAAGGTCTAGAGATTTCATCAGAGGCACATTCGGAGAGAACGGCTAACCACCTAAGTATTTCTTATTCTGTGGTCAGTTATATTAAAACACATCCTCCCACAGCCCAATCGGCACTGATGCACGGCCGTCCGTGGATAGTGGATAGGATTCATACAAATACCATGCCCACTTTGTGTTAAAATACACAGCACAAACACACTGCAATTTCCAAAACAGGTGTGGTTTTCCAGATCCCAGCATGTTAATTGATAATTATTATTATTATTATTATTATTATTATTATTATTATTATTATTATTTCAGGGTGTCAAAATCGTCAGCCGATCAGCTAGAGGTGGCGATTTTGATCGTAAGCTCCTGCAGAGGGAGGCGCGGTGGACCTTCCTCCTCGACACTGTGCATCCCACAAGGTTGAACAAATTAATCTACTGTAATTGTTACTTGTAGTTTTTCACAACATCCCTTTGGCCATCCCTACCCAAATTGTATCCTTGTCCTGGTGCTCTTCTCACTGTCTGTTGCTCCAGTTGCTCTATTGATTGTACCATTAGTCTATTAACGGCCGGTTACCATTGTTACAGACAATTGTCTGTCCTTCCTTGTACCTACCCACTTTTGTGTATTTTGGCTGTTTTTGTTATGGTTCTTGATCTCCTTACCTGATTATGTTGTCCGCGATGTGATAGCCTGGGGTTACCAAGGACGCCATCAGCGTTGTTTTGCAGATGGGGACACCCTGAGTGGGCGTGCATCTGCTATGTTGTCTTCGTCAGTGGGTGGGAGGTACTTTCGGTTTGAGCTGCTCCCGCTAGTGACGTTGACTTACACGTCATTCGGTGTGAGGTGCCGTGTGATGACTCGTTTGGTGGTGCGGGGCCCACTGTATATTAAAGTGAGTGGTAAAGGGCCGCCGGAGTGGCTATACATCACAGCCGGCCCAGGCGACTACACGCTGCCTTAACCTTTTGATGCGGTGCACTATTGCACGCACGGTTGATTTGCTCCTATTGCCGCTGATGAACCGGGTTGTCTGGTGAAACGGTCCGTCAGGCAGAGCCATCAACTAGTTTATTATGTGCTGACGTTTTGTATGTATGTGATGAGGTGTATACTGATGGAGGCTTGTTCCTTGTCTTCTTATCATCTTACTGTTTGCCTATGTGTCTATCTACCAGTGTGTGTGTTTGATGTCTTTAAGTGTTTGTGGAAGTCAGTCTCCCTTCTGAAATTACAATAGCCCTACAATTAGTGAGTCTATCTAAATGAGATATCATAGACCCTCCGGTATTGAGGCGATTGTGAAACATTAGGCATTGGCATCCGCTGTCACAGCGCAGCACCATCTCACTTTTTAGCTCCTACTATATTAGTGGCAGACTCATTTATGCCACATATCTTGGCTATTAAATGTTATTATTAAAAGTTACTTTTTAGCGCATTTCCTTTGCTTTTCATTTAATTTGGTCCAAACCCCCCCTCCCCCCCCATAAACCCGTGAAACATACAGCAAAAAAAAAAAAGAGTCAGATGAAAAATAACCCCCAGGATGTTGGAGAAAAGAAAATGTTCTCACCTTTGTCACATGATGTCTCAGTCTACGTATTATTTGGTGCTTGTTATATTTATCACTGAGAGATAAGAACATATGATGAAGAGCTTGTGCCATGACCTCCACACTGTAATACAATCCAGGAGTCACCCCCGAAGACAGGAAGAATCTCAGACTTGGAAAAACATCGTGATGAGTAACATTGATTTCCGCAAATGTGAAATTGAAGGAAATAAAAGAATTGTCCTGATCACTTCCTGATATGGCTTCTAATACTTGCAAGTAATGGAGAACATGAGGTGTAATAGAGAGATTCTTGTAATTTTTCACAAATTCTTTGACTCCAGGAATCGGTGGTGATAAATAGTCTACAGCTAAACTTCCATTAAATTGTATATAATGATATTCTGTAATGACGGAACACGAGGCCCAAGAAGGAGGAAGAATTAATGTTGTCTTATCAAATACAAAATTATAATCCCTAAAAATGCCATGTATATCAGAATAAAATGTTCCGCATAGTACAACGATATTGGCTTTTGAATTTGATAGAATGTGTGAAATCTTTTCTATACAATCTGTTTTTTCACCATATTTTAGGATGAATTCTGGACAGATCCCATATTCTTCCATATATTTTCTTAGTATTTTCAGTTCATTCTCTCCAGCGTCATCGTCTGAGAAAAAAATCCCCACCCAGGTCCAGCCAAAGTGCTTCAACAGTTTGGCTATTACCATATTGTGGATGTGGTTGTTATGTACTGCTCGGAAAACATGTGGATAGAGGCGTCTATCGGTCAGTGAGTAGTCTGTAGCTCCGTAGCTGATCTGTAAGACAGGAAGGTTAGACCTGAAGCTTTACATATTTTTAGTCAATATTGTCGCCAGTATGATGTTTGTCCCATGTAAAATATAAAGGAAATTCCAGATACCTAAGAGTTACTGTAGGAAACATTGTTTCTGTATTTGTATCCTGGCAGAGCTTTGCGTAGAAAGCCTGTACAGAGTTGGCTTCTTATTATGGAGTCTTAGGCAGGGCTGGACTGGCCATCTGTCAATTCAGGACATTGTCCATAGGGGGCTACTGTATTCCTACTCTCCCCGTTATGCCAATGTTATATGAGCGTTATGGCTTTGATGAACCCTATGTGACCTCTGAAACTCAGTCATAGGCCTCAGTGGTGATAGGGACATATGGATCCCTCCGTATGTTGTAGAGGTCCTAATTAGATAATTAATTAACAGGCCTAGATGGACTGCAGCCATCTTCTTCTTTAGGCCTGGAGAACTGATTTAAGACACAAGATGGTGGTGTATCAAAAGAGTTCTGATTTTAATAGTGCAAAAAGGTAGTTTAAATACAATACAGACAAAAGTAGGTTGGACTATTCTAATGACATAACATTGTAGTGTTTTAACATAAACCTGGCACATGACTATTGGCTAAAGGCCCAATGTATTTTGCATCTCATTATAGCTTTCCAAACTAGGATGGACTTTGTCCTTAAACACAGAGTTTCAAAATACTTCATGGCATGATAGAGAAGATTACATGCTGGTGCCAATCAATTCCAACCTTGAAGATAACGAATAGGCTACATAAACTCTAAGTATATACACTCTACACACTCTAAGTGTATATATCGAGTAAAAGAGAATAGTCAGCTGCATCTTCAAAAGATGAGACCCTTGAGATAGACAAAGATAAGGATTCATCTACACAGCATTCCTTAACCACCCAAAAGGGCCTTTTGAACTTTAAACAGACATTCTCATACACTTTATATGAAAAAGGTATCAAGATGGCTGACAAAATACAAAGATGGAGGACTTAACTCTAACAGTGGTCCCTCAGGGCCATTGTTATCACCCAAGTGGGTGGTAGAAGCTGGATAAGGACTGAGGACACCTTCATTGGAATCTGTAAATGCTGGAGTAAGGGGTCATATTGTTTCCTTCTACAAATCCATAAAGCTGAAATGGAAATGGCAGAATTTTATTTTTGGATTTAGTTTTTAGATAAACATGGAGATGTGCACAAGAAGAGATTTATAGCTCCTTCCTTTATACGTTTCCTTCTTTTTAAGCTCAAAACACTGCATGAAATTCTGCAGAAAACCTACATGTGATTCTACACAATTGGAAATGTTTGTAGTTGACTGAAGACCAACCTGTGTATATCCGTATAGGCCAAGGATTTGTGCTGCTGGGACAGTGGTGGATGAGTGGTGGTCTCCAATAATACCAGCCAGCGGGCCACGTTCCTCACAGGAGTAGTTAGGTATCTCCTTATCTGGTCCAGACAGAAGATGTAAAATATATTTCACAGCCAATCGCGCATCTAAACATGAGTCATATATATGATACCCCAGTGTAATATTAGGTAAGATGTCCGGATTCTTGTTAATTGTATCAATAGCAAAAGCATAAACCATAGAATGTAGGACTCCCTGAAAGTATTGACTGTAAATAGAAGAAGCATAAGATAAGAGTCCTTGATCTTGTACAGAGCATCTAGAGCTAGTAGGTTGTGTGTTACAATCCTTGACCTATTTCATCTCTTATTGATCACTCAGCTACTCTAATAACTTACTTCTCTTTCTGTGTAATATATCCGCTGCCTATCAGTGACCCCATTCATCCCCAGTAATGAACCATACAGGTTCCATATGGATTCCTGCAGCACGTTTGCCCACAGATTTTGCAGCTGGATTTGTAGATAGGTTACTAATCCTGGCATCCCAGCTAGTCCCATTGGTAATAAATACGGTGAATGACCAGGCCAAGGAAGGGAAATCTAAAGTATAAGTGAAAAAGCCAAGCTGATATCTGAGAATCCATTGCTTTGTGTGGGTGAGCATTATCCTGCTGAAAAATATCAATCGCCCACTCTTCTATAAAAGACAATACATGTGATCACAAAATGTCATGTACATATCTCTGAGCTGTGAGTGTCTTTGGATCACTACTTAGGGTGACCGATTGTTGTATACAATAGCTACTCACATCATCACACCAGCAGGGGGCAGTATGTTGCTGCACAGAAAATACAGGATCGAGTCACTCACCATAAGTCCTCCATACTCTAACCTCATTGTCAGATCCCAAACAAAACCTGGACTGCTGAAGAGGATACGGTTATAAAGAAGATACGGTTCTAGAGAGGACATGGTTCCAGTCCAGAGCAGTCCACATTCCTCATTCACATAAAGATTGTAGATAACAAAGGCTGCCTGTCTATGACAACACAAGTAATAACCTTGACATCAACATTTTTTCTTTGAATCACCTGGAAATGCACCAGGTAGAGACAGGGGAAGGCGTCACTTGTGTCTGAATGGTGGACAAGTAAACTGTGGTAACTGCTCGTATTTCTTAGTGGGTCAAACCATCCTCTCTAATGGTAACCTGTCCGTAGCCTGTTCCCCATATCTAACCACTGCTCCCAACACCCCTAACAACTAGGATAGAATGAGTCTGTATCCCACAGCTTGTGCTAAGTAATCTTATCCTTAGTAATGGGATACCGCAGCTTCCAGCCGCACAACAGCAGGTAAACGTGTAGGTGAGTTACCATCCCAATATTTGTAAATGCAGTACAGTATATTTAGACTCAGGACTACAATGGTGTAAAGCTTTGCTGGGAATCATTTCCTTCAGCCTTTATCAGTTCCTATTATTTTACCACTATCTAGATGACACTATATCAGCATTGTTCTCCTATATCTTCTATGGTACAGTCCATTCTATCAGCGCTGACTCCAGGTGTGTATGGGCCCTTAGAAGGTAGAGCCTCAGTCGGCCACTTTGCCCCTTATATCCTGTGCAAGATGTCTTTTATGTAAAGGAGCATTGCCTCCAGATTAGCAGATTACTGGGGATTTCATCGGGATAAATATTTTAGGATTATAAATTAGCATTAATATATATATTTTTATCCACCGTATAAGTGTAATACTGTATGTGACCAGGACTTACTCAGAGCACGTTATAGACGTGTAAGGTTCTCCTGGGAATACTAAATCATCACTCCTTGTATATGCAGTCATCAATCCACCAATGATGATGTCTCCGTCCTGGTAATATTCTGTATCACCAAAATGTAATTGTCTACTCTTGAGATTGCAGACTGGCTGTAGATGGTCGGATGTGGTCAGAGTCACCAACAAAATAGTGACATATAACATAACATGACAGCAGTGACCTGGAGCTCCCTTACTGAACATTACATTTACCAAATGACATAGTGAATGAAGAAATGTCAGCGAGTGACACATGAGCAGAGAGAGCGGAGCACACATCATCAGCTGCATCATGTACAGCACCAGCAAATCCTCTCCTTATATACAGTATGAGGGGATAGATGTTACATGGGGACAGATATATCTTCTATCATACGTCACCCTGATTCTATCCTTAAAATACAGCATTGATAAATAAGATGATTCCTCAGTAGAAATCACCAGAAATACCGGGACTAGTCATTTCTATCTTTCTAGCGTTTCTATTGATTTCTTGTTGTTCTCATCATTAATATCCAGAAATAAATAAAATCAAGCTTCAAAGTCTATGTAAATTGTAGCTATTGCTAGGCTGCAGTCCACACTACCATGAGATGACCCAAACAACCAGGAAAAATAATATTTAGTGTCCATTTGTGTCCGTTCCAATAGATATTTATTTTTTGATGGTGAAAATAGAGCAATGCTGAGCTATTATTCCACATAATAATAGATGCCTGATAGGAGGCAGCATCAAATATATTATAGAAAGGCGTATTTCCTGTCCTTGCTACCAGACTCCTCGGGCTTTGACAGATCCCTTACGAAACTTAAGACGGCTTGCTCTGGGTCTTGCCCGATCAGGCATTGCCTCTCTGATGTACATTGTGAGCCCCACATAGAGCTTACAATGTACATTTTTTCCCCACCAGTATGTCTTTGGAATATGGGATGGAAATCCATGCAAACGCGGGGAGAACATACAAACTCCTTGCAGATGGTGTTTTGCCCTTGGCAGGATCTGAGCACCAGGACTCCAGCACTGCAAGGCCCTTCCCTCTCTGACTTTTATCCCCTTCTGGTCTCCCCTCCTCTGGGCTATGGTCCTCTCTTTCTTGCTAAGTGGGAGGCGGATCTGAACTTGCCTCTCTCTGTCTCTCAGTGTCCCAGGATTCTCGAGCTCGCTCACAAGTATTCAGTAGCCAGTAAAGATTAGGAGACGGGGGGGGAGCCTGACCGCGAATGGCGAAGGAAGCACAGCCTTAGAGCTCCTCCGCTTAGTGCACAATTTCACCTCGCAAAACTCCTTTTTAGCTGGAGAAAATGGTCAAACCGGGTAGGGATCGCTCCTTAGAACAGCCGGGCACCCCTAAGCTACACAAACAGGGTGACATGCAAAAGTTTTTAAGGAAAAAAGTACTTACCCCGCCATCCAGCTCGAGAAAGATGGCGCCGGAACCCAGACCGGAACAAGAGGCCGCTGGCGAGTCTGAAGACGAATACCCTGCAGACCTAGACAGTGAGGAAAATGGCTCAATACAGCTGTCAAAATCCTTTCTTCAGAAGGCTCTAGCTAAAGCCGTAAGCCCGGTGATGTCTGAGCTCGCAGATATTAAAGCGGAGATTCAGACAGCGGGACAACGTGTCCAAGCCCTGGAAGAAGCTTACTCCGCAATTAGAACCTGTACCGATGCTGTATCTGAACAATTACAAAAGCATAAAGACCTTATAGACAGATCTTTGACCCTGGTTGAAGATCAGGAGAATCGCAGCAGACGTAAGAACATCCGGATAAAAGGCCTTCCTGAACTAATCCCGCCGGACGATTTACCTAAGATGGCGGCCAGTCTTTTCTCAGACCTGCTCGGGCAGGAGAGAGCAAGCTCTATCGTTATTGAAAGGATTCACAGAGCTTTGAGAGGGAAACCAAGACAGGGAGAACCACCCAGAGACATTATCTGTGGTCTCCTGTCTTATGTGGATACAGCAGATATCCTTAATGCAGCCAGATCTAAGGATAAAATTGAATATGAAGGGACTGAACTCTCACTCTATCAAGATGTAGCACCATCCATCTTGGCTAAAAGGAGGATGCTCAAACCTTTACTTGAAATTTTGAGGAGACGCAACATTCAATATGCGTGGTTGTATCCGTTCGGATTAGCGGTACTATATGGTGGAAAAAGAATGGCGATACACACCCCTGACGACCTTGAACCGATATGGCAACTACTGGATATTGATCCACTGCCTATCCAGTCCTGGATGCCATCTGCTGACCTGGATTTGATTCCGGCTCTCCCGCCGCTCTCCAGTTGGACTGGTGCAGGCAAAAGCAAATCTCCGAGAATGAAGAAAGCCTTGTCCCGTCTGAAGCAGGTTACATCTTGAACTTACCTTTAAGCGCTTATCCTTCTAAGAATGCTTCTTAAGTGCAGGTATTGACATATACCCCTTTATTCTGGTATTTTCAAGACTAATAGAATGTTGTTTATTCTGCTATACTTTATTCATCATTTAAACTCAGGATTTCAACATCCGGGACTTTGTACCTAGGATCCGTATAAGCCTACACTGAACTGTATTCACTTGATAGATTGATTAACCGTTGATCCCGTTAACTGTTTGTTATACATTATTCCCTTTTTGCACCTTCTCGGTTTGTCCGAATTAACAATCCTTTTAGGCGAGGTGGCACGTGCACGTCACCGATCAGGATATACCCTCCGTACCCTACATAGTTCACCTGAATATTTCGTTGTAGTTTACAGTTACTGCTTACGCTAATTACCCGGACGACGCACAGTTTATCTTTTTTTCTTAGTAAGCTGTGGGTCCATAACGGGTAATCTCTAGATCCGCACAAATTTTTCATCAGTCTGAGATCCCCCCCCCCCCCCCGCTCCTTCTTTCCTTATTCCTATCTCCCCCTTGTCCCACGGAGGTTTCCCTCCCTCTTTTACTAGATTACAGGTTGAGTAGCAAAACTTGCATTTTTATCTCCCTTTGAGACCGCTACACTCCTGAGAAATGGCAATAACTCCTGATAAGAATCGGCCTGAGTCTAGGCTCACTGTCACAACATTTAATGTCAAAGGTATGCATTCACCACACAAGAGACATTGGATCATGAATCTATCTAAAAAACTTTCGTCAGATATCCTTATGATCCAAGAGACGCATTACACTGATAGCAAAATCCCGAAACCCCCCAAATCTCCCTACTCGCAATGGTTTTTTTCAAACAGCCCATCACCTGCATCACATGGAGTAGCGATCGCTATTAAAAATACCTGCCCATTCTCAGTCACTGGTCATCACAGGGACTCGGATGGTAGGTTTCTGTTTCTAAAGGGTTACCTGGCTACCAGGAAAATCACAGTAGCTGTGGTATATGCTCCAAACAAGAAGCAGATTCCATGGTTGACATCTACCCTGAGAGAGCTATCTTCCTTTCTGGAGGGTGAGCTAATATTAGGTGGCGATTTCAATCTCGCCTTAGACCCTCTAATAGATACCTCTGTGGGTCGCTCGGTCATCTCCCAGAGAGCACTGAGATGCCTACAGGTTGAACTTCAAGACCTACGCCTCAAAGATACCTGGAGATTCTTTAACCCCTCAGTTAAAGACTACTCATATTTCTCACACTCGCACAATTCTTACCAGAGGCTCGATTATATTTTCTGTACCTCCACTCTCCTCCCTCTAGTCAAGAAGTCAGTTATAGGAAATATAGTGGTATCAGACCATGCCCCAGTAACAACCACTTTTTTGATGCCAGATGTCCCCCCTCGCCAATGGACTTGGCGACTTAATGAGTCCCTTTTAGACAAACCCATAATTTCACAACAAATTGCTGACAACCTGACCATGTTCTTTGACATCAATGACACTCCACAAATTGCCCCCTCTTTACTGTGGGAATCCCATAAATCTTTTATAAGGGGAATTATGATTGCGAAAGCTACGACACTCAAAAAAGAAAAACAAAAAGAGGTAGATTCCTTGCTGGAACAAGTTTCTTCCCTAGAAAAAGCCCATAAACAACAAATACTAAGAAAAATTCACCCTGAATTAACAAGCTTACGAAACAAATTAAAACAAGTATTGAACATCTCGGCTGCAAAAAATCTTCTCTATTCTAAATCGCGCATCTATGCTCATGGTAATAAAGGCGGCAAATTAATGTCTGCTCTTCTGAAAAAAGAAAGAGACAAAATGCATATTGCTGAGATCAGAAACCCCGCAGGTAGTTTAGTTAGAGAGACTAAAGACATAGCAGATGCTTTTCATCACTTTTATTCACGATTGTATAACCTTGATGACCAAACTCCTACCAATTCAAACACGGAGACTGATAGGTCGTCTTCTACCTTCTTCCACTCCCTTGATATTCCGAAGATCTCCTCAGATGCACATGACAGATTGCTTGCTCCGGTCACCCCGTCAGAAGTTTCTAAAGTCTTAACCTCATTCCCCATAGGCAAATCTCCAGGTCCAGACGGACTCCCACTCCTCTACTACAAAAAATTCTCACCACAACTCCTTCCTTACCTCACTAGATTTTGTAATTCCCTATTGGAAGGGGGACAAATGCAACGCCAAACCCAAGAAGCCCATGTAGTGCTTATAGCCAAACCAGGCAAGGACCCCCAAGATTGTAGTAGTTACAGACCGATATCATTGTTAAACTTAGACCTCAAAATATGGGCCAAACTTCTAGCCCTGAGAATGAGAGATCTTCTCCCGGATATTCTTTGCGACGAGCAGTCCGGCTTTGTTAAAAATAGAGAGGGTAAAGACAACACCGTCAGACTTCTTCATGCCATAAACATCGCTCATAAACGTAAACTTCCACTTGTGCTCTTAAGTGTAGATGCTGAAAAAGCTTTCGATAGAGTCAAATGGAGTTTCATGAAGAAGACGCTCTTGTCCTTTGGCTTCCCCGAACAGTTTGTTGATGCTATTTTTACGCTTTATACTCAACCTCATGCGAGATTGAGAATAAATGGGACACTATCTGACTATTTTAGCATAACCAACGGCACCCGACAAGGATGCCCCCTCTCGCCCTCCCTTTTTATTCTCACACTCGAAATTTTACTGTTAGCGATCAGACAAAATAATAAAATTAAGGGTTTTAGAGCAGGGGATGCTTCTCTACAGGCGGTAGCTTTCGCTGATGACATTTTATTCTGTGTGTCCAACCCAGAAGAAGGTCTCTCAGAACTCCTCAAAACGCTCCAAGACTATGGCAAACTCTCTAATTATAAAATGAATATATCTAAGTCCGAAATATTGAACATCTCCCTCTCCAAGACGGAAGCACTAAAGCTAGCCAGTACTTCCCCCTTCCAATGGAAGTACGATGCTATCAAATACTTAGGTATCAAACTACCCTCAGACCCCAAAAATACATATACATACAATCACTTACCCCTACTTACTGACATTAAAAAAATACTCGCAGATTATGAGCTCCCTTTAATATCGTGGATAGGCAGGAGGAACCTCCTACAGACTTACATTGTCCCAAAGATACTCTATTTGCTTCAGATGCTCCCGGTTCATGTTCCCACACCTTTCTTTAGCTCTATCAGAAAGCTTTTTTCTCGTTTTCTGTGGAAGGGCAGAACTCCCAGAATCGCCTATTCTTTTCTGACCAAAAGCAAAACGCTAGGAGGACTAGCTGTCCCAGATATGCAAACATACTACAGAGCACTGCAGCTCTCTCGCTGGATGTCATATGTACACCCCATCAGGTGCCCCTCCTTAATGTGCCTTCAGAAAGCACACCATGGGCCAGACATGCTCAGGAAACTCTGGTTACCCTCCACGCAGGAAACACGCCATCCAAATTCCGACCCTTTATTGAGAGGACCCGCCGAAACATGGCTCACACATAGAGAGAAACTTGCCTCTTGCTTATCACCCCTCATGCCCGCGAACCTCTTGCCGTATCTCAACAAGAAATACATGACCCACTCTACAGACTGGTGGGGAAAGTTAAGCCATCTTCAGCTTAAAGATTTAATTATTAATAAATCCCCACTCTCGTTAAACGAACTCCAACTTAAAGCTCCCTCTCTGAAACTAAACTTTCTCAACTATGCTCAGTTCGCTCAAACAGTGACTAACTTACTTAAAATGAGTGACCCAGCAAGGACACTGACCCCCTTCGAAAAGAATCTCACATCCTCTTCCACTGAGGTCAGGAAACTGTCTGTTTGTAAAAAATTGCTGACTTACACACACAAGATCTCGAAACCTTCCTACCTTAGTTCTTGGGAAGCTGACATGAAAATTACACTGACTGACCAAGAGACGACTTCCATTCTCTCACATTCCCATGGCTTTTCTACTTGTGTCAGATTGCAGGAATCCCATTTCAAAATATTATCAAGATGGTACAGGACCCCTTCGTGGCTATTTAATAGAGGTCTCTCAGACACAGACACATGTTGGAGATGTAAGAAAAGTCAAGGTTCAATCTTCCATATATGGTGGGAATGTGAAGATATACAAAAATACTGGAAGGACGTCTTGGAACAGATTACCCTAATAGTGGGTAAGAGAGTTTCTCTGGGCCCAGACTCTATCCTCTTGTCTAGACCCACGCATGGTTACACGCCCTCCAAAAAGAACATCCTCACACATCTACTTGAAATTGCAAAGTCTCTGATACCAATCCAATGGCTACAAACAACACCCCCATCTCTCCAAATGTGGTTAGATAAAACTCACCAAGTTGCTAGATTTGAGGAACTAGTTAGCTGGAAAGAGAGGACGCACGATAGATATGACAAGATTTGGTCCCCTTGGTGGTCGTATTGCTCGAAAGATTCACAGAAACAGACATCTACCTGAAGGTGTAACATATCCGCAAAACAGGCAATGTTTCTGGTCCTCACTTCCTCCCCCCCCCCAGTTTACTGCCCCCTTCCTCCCCCATCCCTGAGCCCAACCCAAACGCAGACTGAGAAAGGTTGAGCCCTCATGAGTTACCTCAATAATTGTTCTCATTTATATTAATCTTTCTATGTTTTCTCTCTTTTACTAATCTCAACATAAAAAACATTGTCGTTCAAATACTATGTTTTGGAATAGTATGTTCTTCATGTTCATAGAGCAATCCATTTGTGAATGCCAAATGCCATTGTAGATTGATTGCTGTTTATTGACAAATGCTTTTGTTTCAAAAATATTTTTTCTGTGAACTTTAATTGTAAAAATTGTAAAAATCAATAAACTCAGAATAAAAAAAAAAAAAAAAAAAAAAAAAGATTAGGAGACGGGTTATAAACTCTTGACCCAATGGTGCCTCGTTCCTGCCAAACTGCATAAATTTTACCCTTCCTCCTCTTCTGCCTGCTGGCACTGTGGCTCAGAGGAGGGGACCCTCTTGTATGTGTTTTGGGCTTGTTCCAGCATGAGGGATTCTGGGGCCATTCCCCCCTTCCCTCCACTCTGGCCTTTTTCCTACCCCACTCCCTTTTCATACTTACCATTAACCCTCTCTGTGCCATATGCTTAACGTGGCCAGGGCCTGTATTCTAGCTCTATGCCAATCCACTAATCCCCCCTCCCTCTGTCTCCAGATTCACAGAGTGGAGGATTTCAGGGCTATGGAGGACCTTACTGCTTCTCCTCGTGGCGTGCAGAGATCTGGTTGGGTTAGGCTCCCTGGCAGGTACTGGGCAGGACGTGGGCTTTCTCTCTCTCTCTCTCTCTCTCTCTCTCTCTCTCTCTCTCTCTCTCTCTCTTTCTCTTCTTTCTCCCTTTCCATCTCTCGTTCCTTCTCTTTTTCTCTTCCCTGCTTATCTCTTTTCTCCCTCTGCTCGTCTTTTTTGTTGTTGTCTTTTTCTTTTATTTGGTCCATTAGCACTCGTTCCGGCCGTTTGGGCTGGTTCTTGTTATGCTTAGAGGCTGGGTGGGCCCGATCTCCTGGCGCGTCCTGCTTCTGTTTCCTCACCACTCTCTCAGTACAGCGCTATAGGTGCTACTGTCAGGATGAGCGTTTCTGACTGTTGGTGAAGAGCTACGGTACCAGCACCAATAGCTCTTCACCCGGGGCACAGAACATTAAAGCCGATACTTTGCTGAATTCAGCGCACTGTTGGCTTTCTAGTGGTATATAAAACCACATGTACCCTAAGTGGTGAAAGGTCCTCTTTAAGGCTATTCCTCTCGAGGGATACAATCCTCTGTAGACTAGACAAAGCTGACAAGGTGTTTTTGAACTTAAGGCTAGTCCAAGATTCCCATTGAGAGATTTAATCAAGGTTGTAAATATGGTCAACCATTGTCACTGCTCGATGGGTAGGAGATCTTGGTCCCTTAGTGTAGGACATATGGGCAAATAGGTTAAAAGCTGTTCCAAAGGTGTTAGACTTGGGATGGTCGATGTATTTCACTGTTATTCTTTTCAATAGAGTTTATAAAACACTGCACTTGCTTTATTACATGGGCTATGAGGCTAACTCCAGATATTATAGATGTGAGAAGGAGGAAGAAGACCTTATCCATGTGGAGCTGCCGCAGTCTGTGGAAATGTTGATGGATGATAATCTGCTGCATTAGAAATTCCTGCAATGTGATACTGCCATAACTTTTTTTTTTTTTTTTTTTTTTACCACTCATAGAAACATATGAGGTCTTATCTTTTTGCAGGGAAATTTGTTCTTCACAATGTTACTATTTCATTTGTCTTACATAGCACTTGGAAGATGGTAAAAAGTGAGAAAGGGTTGGAATTTTATTTAGGTCAGCATGGTGTGGGCAAACAGGTTTTTAACCCCTTCCCGACATCCGCCGTAAAAGTACCGCGCTGCCGGGAAGGACTTACCGCAAACCGCCGTACTAGCATGGCGGCTGCATGGCGCGCACACAGAAACTGTGCGCGCACCATGCCCTGCGGGTGTCAGCCGTATGTTTCGGCTGACAATGCCCTGTAACACCCGCGGTCGGAACCGTAGCTCTTCACCAGCTGATCACTGCTTCAATCCCCCATGGGGACAGAAAAAAAAGTTATAAAAAAGGTAAAATAAAAAAGTTTAAATACGTTTTAAATGAATTAGAAATAAATGAAGCCCCCTCCACCTGACCCATCTATAAAAGTTAACAGAACCACAATTAACCCTGTCTCACAGGCCCGATGTCTTGGGGTAACCCTGGACTCTGACCTATCCTTCAAGTCACACGTTCAAACCCTCAACACCTCCTGCCACCTCCAGCTCAAGAACATCCATCGAATCCGCTCCTTCCTCACCTCTGAAAGTACCAAGATGCTCGTCCAGGCCCTCATAATCTCCCACTTAGATTACTGCAACACCCTTCTCCATGGACTCCCAGCAAACACCCTTGCCCCCCTCCAGTCCACCTTACACTGTGCTGATCGCTTGATTCACCTCACCCCTCGATCTTCATCGGCTGCTCCCCTCTGCCAGTCCCTCCACTGGCTACCTATAGCCCAGCGAATTGAGTTCAAGCTATTAATGTTAACATTCAAAGCGATCCACAACCTGGCCCCTCCATATATCTCTGAACTAATCTCCCACTACCTGCCCACACGTAACCTCAGATCCTCCAATGACCTCCTACTCCGCTTTTCTCTCATCCGCTCCTCACACAACCGCCTCCAAGATTTCTCCTGTGCATCTCCCATACTCTGGAACTCCCTACCAAGACACATAAGACTGACCCCCACAATCACAGGATTCAAGAAGACCCTGAAGACTCCTCTATTCAGGAAGGCCTACAACCTCCAATAACACTATCACCACACCACCATCTGAACTGTCTCCTTCTGTCTCTACCCCCTTCCCCCATAGATTGTAAGCCCTCGCGGGCAGGGCCCTCTGCCCTACTGTGCCAGTCGGTCACTGTTAGTATTATATCTACCTGTATATTCTGTGTATTGTATGTAACCCCCAAATGTAAAGCACCATGGAATTAATGGTGCTATATAAATAAATAATAATAATAATAATAATAATAATAATAATAATAATAATAATAATAATAATAATAACAATAATAAAGTTAGCCATTAAAAAAAATATCAACTACTGAGGACTTGTCTCAAAAAAATTCTTTCTTTGTTTCCGGTCAGTTTAGTTTTCAGGTCCAGTCCATTCAGTATGAGTTTTGGCTGATTAAATATATCACAAAAAATGGGGCCCAAAAGCTGTACAGGCCTAGATCAAGCTGTCGCCCTAGCCCTTTTACTAAATCCCAAATTGTTGGCATCAAGAGCTCCTTTAATAAAAACCAAATTATTAGCATTAAGGGCCCTTTCATGATGGTGACCGGCTGTGTCTTTATAAAACAGGCCCACCGTAAACTGCGACAACAGCGCTTGAGGCTATAATTTAAAATAGTCTCTATTTATGCTCTATAAATGTACAAATTATCTGAGTGTGAAATAAGTCTGTCACCGAGTGTCACGTCTGTCTGGTTGAAAAGGGTGGCGATTGGATAATTAGTCAAACTAAAATTAGCATCCGCAGGAATAGCCATATTGTCCGCCTTCACAATACGGCAGCTGAAATACAAGAGTGTGTTGTCCAGATCGTAGTAACATTACCCGTTACTGGAAATGAAGAACTTCAAAGGGGCATTGTCAGCCAGGGTCGGCTATGGGCTGTACTTCAACAAAGAGCAATTTTTCAATGCTTGTCTGCGTCGGGGGTAAATCAAAAATATCTAGCTCCGATTTGGTGCACTCCACAGAACCGTCATGTATAGAGGCCATATTATTTCACTAAAAGTTTTCATTTTCGACACGTCTTCATACCTCAATGGTGTAATGCCCCCAACTCAAAGTTTTGCACCAGACCCAAAATATGTTAGCAATAAGGCTCTTCAGAGACAAAACAGTGAAGGATCTGCCAATAAGATCCCTTGTATCTTGCCTATTATAGAAAATGGTAAAAAGGCCAGTTCAACGCATTATTATCTTTTACCAGAAAGGCCCCCGTACCTTTACCAATATGAAAAGTATTTCACAGAAAGAGGCTGGAAATGGGTTAGAAAGTTTCAAGGGAGATGAATATATGTATGGGGCCACTTTAGTTGGTCTATTTCTTTTCAAACACGGAATTGCGCTTATGAAACCGCATGTAAAAACTGCTGGCATAAATATCACTAAAGATGCCATCACAAGTATATATACAAGATAAATTGAACTAGCCCTTAAAAGATCAAAAAGGCTCAGGCCTACTATATGTTGTGAAAAAATCCACCAAAAGAAAACACAGGGAATCGTTTCCACCCGTGCTCAAGAATAAAAACCAGGGACGAAAAAGGTGCTGCCAACAGAGAGTTACAACTCTCTGTTGGCAGCACCTTTTTCGTGCTTATGAACTCTGCAAAACTGTTTATTTTTAAACCAGACACAGAGTTGGACATGCAGTACTCTGTGTCTGGTTTAACAAAACGGTTTCGCTGCGGAGCGCATATAACGCTCACGGCACACATGGCCAGACTCGGCATGACAGGCAGAAGACGGAAACCTGAGATTGGAGATCGAACACTGGTGTGAACCCAGCGTAACAGGTACTTGGTGTATGATAGAATTAGAGGTGGCTTTGGATTAAGGTTACATATTGGCAGAGGTCTATGAGGTGTGGCATTTTCCCGACACAACTGTTTGCTCCCTACATCGAACGTCTTCTTAGGGCCAAGCAGGAGGCGTCAGGTTATCTGAGCTGGTGTACAGATTCTTCTTGAAAAATAAGGTGTACAATTAGAAGCAGCAAATATTGCTGGGAATCCTGCAAAAAGGCAGATCTCCAAACTTTTCTTAAAGGGGTTCTATCACTGGGAAAAGTCATTTTTATCTAATCACATGCTTGCATAGGCTTTAGAAAGGCTATTCCACACTTACCTTTTGTATGTAGATTGCCTCAGTGGTGTCTGAATAAGTCCGTTTTTATTCATATGCTAATGAGCCTCCAGCCAGCTCAGGAAGTTCCCAGCAGCCTCCTCTCTCCCATTATCTTCTATGTGTGTGAAGCAAACAGGAAGCTGAGTCATCATCAGCAGTAGGAGCAGTCTCCCATAGAAAACAGCAGAGAGAGGCGTGCATGATCTATCGTGCACCAGTCTAATTAGCATATGAATAAAAACGGACTTATTCAGAAACCACTGAGGCAATCTACATACTATAGGTAGGTGTGAAATAGACTTTCTAAAGGCTATGCAAAGGTGTGATTAGTTAAAAATGACTTTTCCTAGTGATAGAGCCCTAGGGGGAAAGTTTGCACATAGATCTAATTTACCCTGCACCAGCATCGTGAATGACCCTGACCAGCTCTTTAGCTATGACTTTCTCCCATACTATGAGGTTTTAGATCAATTGGAAACATGCAAAAGGGCACCACACAATCAACAAATACACAAACATTTTTATAGCGTGTTTTACAACTGCCTACGCCAGACTAGAGCTCCACTCCCTGCTGGACCGGCTGCAGGAAAGGTGCCTTTATAAGGACACGGATTCTGACAGTTTTGTTTATTGTGAAGGTGACTAATGCTCCGCTTTAGGTGATTATTTGGGTGAATTAACCAGCAAAATACCAAATAACACAACACAGAATGTGTATCTACGGTCCCAAAATCATATGGGTACAAACTAAATACCGGTAAGATGGTTTTAAAGGTTAAGGGGATCACACTAAACATGGCTAATTCTCAGGATGTTTATTTTTACAGCTTAACCACTTCCAGACCACCCATAGACTATATACGTCCGGGAAGTGGTTGTCTAGTTCTGCCAGGACGTACCTGTACGTCCACCAGAACACAGCAGCTGCACGGAGACCGTGTATCTGCTTTCACTAGGAGCCGGCTGTAACTTCAGCCGGAGCTCCTAGAGAGATAGCAGGGAAGATTTATTACCTCCCCTGCTATCTCGATCGCTGTGTATACAGCACTCAATGAGCGCTGTATACATGGCTATGGACGCAGCCATAAATGAGCTGCCCTCTGACCCGGCAGACACGTGATCCGTCGGGCTCAGTGTCCTGCCAGAGCTGCTGGGTCCTACAGGACTCAGATCAGCTCTGTATACCATGTAGCAGTGTGCAAGAGGTTGGATTTCTCCTGTATCTGAGGTTAAATGTACCAGCCCCAGTTATAGGAGAAATCAGCCTCCAGTACAAAAAAAAAAGTGATCAGATGTCCCCAAAGGTCTCTTATGACTTTATGGGGACACAATCTGGAAAAAAAATAAAATAAAAATATAATAAAAAAGTTTTTTAAAAAAATGTAAATAAAATAATAAAAAATAAATAAATAATATGCTAATAAAACGCCGTTATTAAAGGTTATAGCCCCACCCCCGATGACACCATACAAAATAAAAATTACCGTAACGGAGAGGAAAAACTATTTTATAAAGTTTTTCAGTGACACTTTGTGTTATTAAATTTAAAAAAATAAATAAATTGAAAACCAGACACAATTTCCCTCCTATTATGTTTATATTTTCACAGATATAAAAAAAATTAAAACACATTCGAAAATAAAGATAACATAAAAATAAAGCCCTATGTGTCCCCGAAAAAAGACGCAAAAATTAGTTGACTGAGACATACGGGAAAAATGTTACAGCCCTCAAAACCGCACATACAAAATAAACCTAAAATGTGTCTGGTCCTGGACCACAAATTGGCCCGGTACTGAAGTGGTTAAAGGATTTAGCTTTGGATTACATCCGCAACCATGATCCTGAAATCCAGAAATGTATCTCTGTGGAGCAGCCAGGTTTTGTTAGAAATAAGAAATTGTGGCAGATTGAAACAAGGCCGTTGCGCAAAACCCAGCGGTGTGTATACACAAAGAGACGGCTACAAGACGATTTTACCACACTACCTTTCGGTCTCTAAATAGACTTATGACACACTTTCTATTCTTTTTTTCAGGTGAATTAGTTGCTATTTTTAAGAAGCTCCTGGATCCTGTTTTTGTGGTCGCCACACGATTTTATAGCGAGGTCATTTGTGTTTTATCATCATGGACACACGCTTACAACATCCTTTTTCATGCATTTTGGCATTTTTTCATGCATCTTGTAAGAAAACTGCTAGAAAATACTGACACACATTTATTACACAAACCCGATAATATTGTTTGGTTTTATGCTTGTTGGCAAACACTTTATGCTGAACTCTCTCTACACTTTCCGCACATCAGGTTTATTGTAGGATTGCCGCATGCATTTGTAGATGACGAGTTATTCCCACCCGACAAGGTAAATTTGACTGTTGTTGATGATCTTATGGAAACCGCTAGTGTAAACTTGAATACACATTTACCAAGTACGTCCATCATAGAAACCTAAGGAATATGTATCTGGTGCAGAACATATTTTGTCAGGGTAAAAATATGAAAACAAATTCTAACATTAGCAAGACAAAAGTATCCTGGGAAAACACATTTCTTCTTGGTGGCTTTTGAGGATGCTACGCAGGAGCCTTATGGCCAACTGCTAGTAGATTTAAGGGCAAACATCCCTGAGCACCTCCGTTTAAGATCAGGTTTCTTACTGCCAGCTCCGCCGTCTGTGTATATTCTGAAGAGAAATACTTTTAAAAAGTGAGATTTAGACGGTTAAGCGCATTCTAGGCTGACAACGTAGCAGCGACAAGATGTCGGAGAGATTACGCTGTAATTGAGCTCTCTTAAAAACACTTGTAAAAGCAACAACTTCTGTCAGGAAATCTATTTTGTGCCATGCTAGCGATCATTTAATAGCAACCACAGGAGAGATCGCTTTAAATATCCAGAAAAGACAAATTCCACTAAAGGAACGTCAGAAAAAGATACTAAAGAAGTGGCGTAAAGCTATAAGGAGGCTGTGTGATAAACCAATCCCCATAAAGAAATAGAAGCGCTTAGTGAATCAGACAGGGGGAGTCATAGGGCCGCTATTGGGATTTGCAATTCCGTTAATAACGAGTTTGCGTTATAACAAATAATGAATCAGGAGGAGAAAATGTACTTGGTGCCCAAACACGAGCTCAACAGAATAAGCCGGGTCTTTACACCGCCACCTGACGTAAGACAGAGCTGATAAAAGAAACGGTTTTCTGGGTGGAACCTTCGCAGAGCTCTGCCCGGACAGATCATGCAACATCAAGGAGTCCGTTATGTGATTGCTACCGGTAACAATCTGCCTATACAATCTACCTGGGGTAAGCTACCTGGGGTAAGATACCTGATGACGCTGACAAACGCATGGATACTGAAATTAGTGGTATTTTACACAGCTCTGACTTACCTGATGATGTGAAAATTAAAATATACACCGATATAATGCAGAGATACTTGGTTCTTGCTAAACAGGAGGCTAAAGAGCTAACGACTTTAAACCTTGCTAACCAATCTGATCCTGGTCATCAACAATCGCCAAATACAGCCGCTGATAAAAGTGATTCAGTCCTTGTAATTGTAACACGTCAACTTTCGTTTTAAGAAAAATGCTGAACTTTTGTTAAGTAGGATGATGCAGAGCGGAGGAGTTACAGCGTGGAATGGTAAAGGTGAAGTTACTTACAAGGGAAATGTTGTTCCTGGTTCTAACATGCTGGACCTTGTGCGTAAGGCGATGCAAAGCCACAGGCTCCCAAGAAACAAGAGCCCTCCGGGACGGGGTGCATTTATGCTTGCCATGGCCGACATAAACATGCCGTCTACTGTTGTGGGTAATTCATCTACTAGAGAGATTCTGGCAGTTTATATCGTAAAGTCATCTGTAAACGTTGCCCCTAAGCGCCATCTCCCGGCCAAACCTTCCGCAGCTATTGCTGTGACACAGGCCAGCTTACTTCCTAAATGACAACTCATCCCCATGCTACAATCTTCTTGGTTAAGCTTGTACATTGTAAATATTGATCCTGTGTATATTACTGTATAGTGTAACGCTGCTAACCATGTTTTTGAATTTATATGTACTGTAATGCTTTATCTGCTGAATAAACTTTTTAAAACTTTGCATTTTTGTCTGTGCTTAATTTGTCAACATTAGCTTAATAAATTGCTAAGTGTTATAACTTTCTAGGGGATTTAGCATCTACCATAATAATGTAATGCAGAGGTGCCTCATAGGCCATGTCCCGGCAGCCTCTACCATAATAATATAGCGAGGTGCTGTTTTAGATATGTCTGTGTGACTGTATAGCTAGGCAGGCCCATGCTCCTAATACTTGATGTGAGAGACATATCATGCACATGTTCATTCTAATGGCCGTGCCACAACTAACTACACACCCCTACACCCCGATGTAATATAGCCAGCGCCGCCTGATATAGCTAAAGAGGAGAAGGTGAGTGACACCACATTCCAAAGACAATCACATTCTTGAGCCTTGCTATGTCTGTGTGGAGGGCGGTTAGTGTGAGAGGACATCACATTCTTTACTCTTTATTATGTAAGTGCAGAGGAGAATGTGGGGTGTGTGAGAGGAGACTTGTCCAGACATGTCCGTGACATCTGCAAGGGGCAGATAAAGGGGGTTTGGGGGGTGTTGAAGGTTTGACGGAGAGCAGAGGACCTGTCACAACACAAAGGAAAGGAGTGTGTTGGGCATATTGACGACAAGTGTTTTGGCAGCTAAGGGGCAGGGTTTCAACAAGGGGGTGTGGTACCTATCACTTTGACGAAAAGTGTGTGTGCTTTACTACTACTGTGGACACTGTCAATTATACAGCTGCCAGGGCAATAGCAAGAAAGTAAAAAGAAAAAAAAATACACATAACAAAAAATATTTTATTGAACTAAAACCCCCTTAAACAACCTTGTCATCAATGTAGTCCACCAAATGTGACACCTTCCAAATACCATTTCTGAAAAAAAAGGAACACAAAGAAAAACTGCAACAAAAAATACATTAAGTAAACATAAAAATTACGCTCTGACTTCATCCACTGATGTGCAGGGACTCCTTATCCTATAGAATGGCTTCCTGCTTTCAAGGGGTAACTCATGTTTATGGCAAGACTGTGATCAACCTCTTCTTGGGCAATAAGTGATTCTATCACTTAGATAGAATTGTTGATTGCATGAGGCCTGGGGAACAGAGATGAATGCTACTCACCAATAGAGATGAGCGAGTAGTATTCGTTCGAATATCGAATCCTATTATAGTCTATGGGAAAAAAACGGGAATGTTGTTCCAGTTTCCATGGGATCCAAAGTTCGACACCTTGGATCCTCCAAGTTCTGGAAGTAGCAGTATGAGGAGCACGAGGAGGTTTTTGCATTGAATTCAATGGATTTTTCCCACGTGGTATTCGACCGATACGAGTATTCAATCGAATAGTCGTATTCAATCGAATACTACTCGCTCATCTCTACTCAGCAACACTCTGAGTACAGTAGGTGAAGTAAGGGGGTGGTGTATGGCAGCCCTAACAAACTCTTATTAGAGCTGATATACAGATGCACTCTAACAGCCATAATGAATGTTTGTTAGGGCTGCTATAAACCAACACAATGGTGGCCCTAATATTCATAAAAGTGTATAAAAAATATTTTTTTACATAATTATTAGCTTTTATATCGCAATTTCTCGAAAAAGCTCACTAAAGACCCAATTTTGGAATATGACGTGCTTTTTATTGGCACCAATTTGGTGAACCTATTGAAGCAAGGATTTTTGGTTTTATTTTTTTAACTATTTAAACTTTTTTTTTTTTAACTTTTCTTGTCTCAGAGGTAAACTAGACTATGTGATTTTATAAATGATGATACAAGACAATGCAGTACTAATGTATTACAACAGTGTTTCTCCAACACTAAGCCTTACCCCGAAAATAAGCTCTAGCCACATTTTGCAGGTTTTTTGGAATAGACCTGAAATACAAGCCCTACTCCCCTGAAATATAATCCATGGTCCAATGAGCCAAGTTTTCAATAACCCTATGTTCCAGCCAGGATCCTCAGCCTTAACAAAGGGTAACCTTTCTTACACTTGATCCTGGCATACGCAACTCCAGTTGCTCCTTGCTACTGCCATGCTGCACTCAGTAAAGGAACTTCAAGACTTTGTCCTGTTGTCCTCCAAAAATTCTATCCTATATAATAGTGAGGACGAGCTACATTACAGTTTTGAATACTATTCACTCATCTCTAGTGCTTACCTCCATACATCTCCTCCCTCATCACTGTCTGGCTTGCATCCTCTGTTATCCAAACATCCCACTCCCCTCCCCAAGACTTTTTTTGAGCTACATGGGTGCTCTGGAAGGCTTTTTCCCGGACAATCAGATTACATCCCAATTACAGCGGCTTCAAAACTGTCCTAAAATCCCATTTGCTTAGGCAGGCTTATTACATGACCTGGTCACATTTTCCTCTACCTCCATACACTAAAATAACATCCTTCTCAAATTGATTAGGGCAGTTTTGAAGAAATTCAATTTTTCAGAACCTGTCCCCTCCATCTAGAAGTTACCCTGCACTCCATGGAGGCCGACTGGCTGCTGTTCATGGGCGTGCAGGTAAGTACAGGATCATGTTATACTGTGTATAGGCCACTGTGGAGTATATTATGTTCTACAACGGCCCTCATACATTATCTTATACTGTGTGTGGGGCTACTATGGAGTATATTACACTGTGTGGAAGCCACTATGAAGAACATTGTACTGTCTGGAAGCCACTGTGGAGCACATTATACTATTTGTGGGCCACTGTGGGGTATATTACACTGTCTGGAAGCCACTGTGGTGCACATTATACTGTTTGGGGGCCACTGTGGAGCAGATTCTACTGTCTTAGGGCCACTGTGGAGCAGATTGTACTGTCTGGGGGCCACTATGGGGAAACAGATCATGTGCAATGTAAATAATGAACCTTAATTGTTCAAAAGTACCAAATGCAAACTATTATCTTTCAGTACAAAGTTGTTTTGTATTATTGCAAGCTCTGTAAAGCGCCATTCAAACAACCGTATTTTGCGGGCTGTAGGTGTCCACAATTGTGGATCTGCACAGTATTAAGCTTAAGTTGTTGACACTTTGTGATAAATTAGTGGGTTTGGGGATGCAATTTGGGCACTTGGTTTCTAAAATGTTCATCATCACTGCTTTAGGGTGTCTTCAGACCCCAGAGTATATTTGGGGGAGGCCCAGGGAAGTTAAAAAAAATAATTATTCTAACATGCAATCAGGATTTAATGGTAACCTCAGAATGCACCCACGTGACTTAAGGTCCAATCACAGGCCTCAGCAGTGACCATGGGCACATGAAGTCACCTGGAAGTCTAAAAGAGAACCCTGAGAGTTCGGTGGATGCTGCAAGGAGGACTAGAAGAGGTGAGGGAAGGTGATTATAATTTTTTGTATTACACCTCCCCTGGGCCTCTCCCCATTAGGGTAAGATCACATGGGGTTTTTTGGATCGGAACCTGAGGCAGCCTCCCGGAAAAAGGACCTGAGTGACTCCCACTGATTTCAATGGGAGCCGTCCTTTTGGTCAGGGTTTTGAGGTGAATAAGGCCTCAAAACCCTGCCCAAAAAACTCCATGTGAACTTACCCGTAGGCTGTATTCACACTGAGTAACGCTGGCATTTTTTGTGCTTATTTTGGCACATAGCGCCGCGTAAACGCCACGTTTGCGCCGCGTTTGCGCCACGCTATTTTGCGGTCGCGTTGTGCGGCGCAAATGCAGAGCAAACGCAGCGTTTACGCAGCGCCACGTGCCAAAATAAGCACAAAAAACGCCAGCGTTACTCAGTGTAAATACAGCCTTAGTCTGGGGACTGAAGAGACTCCAGAGTATATTAATTTCAATCTGAATTTCAAGTTCAACCTGAAACTAATCTTTGCACCAGGTCATTGAAACCCGAAATGAAACTAAATATTCAGAGGTTCGCCCATCCATTTCACTTAATATATAAAGGATTGATTAAATGTTTTTCTGATAGGCTTTTCCAATTGTAGATAGACTTTCCTTTACTTTAGGTAGAGGTTTAGTTCATTTCTCTACATCTAAATGCACAATAATAATTTGTTGCCCCCCCCCGACAATCATCACCTAGGACATTTACCCCAATTGCACCCCATCTATGCCCCTAATATTCTCTACATGTTTTATATACACAATATAAAGCAGTTTTCATTATTAGCAGGGATCATTACAATTTCAGACATTATTTGATATTCCTACTAGACAGGGATATATAGCAATTATTATTATTATTTCATATTCCTATTAAGCAGAGCGGTTTTTGTGTTCATCTCAGATCTGAACAGAATGATATAACATTTGGGGAAAAACACACAAGCTAAAAGTCCAGCACTGGAGGCCAGAACAGCAAATATCTCCACGGCCACAGTGTATTTCCCTTTGGTGCTCAGAAAGGCCGGGATCATGGCGATCCAGACACTACAGAACAGCAGCATGCTGAAGGTGATGTACTTGGCCTCATTAAAACTGTCCGGTAATGTCCTCACCATGAAAGCCAGAAGAAAGCTGACAGCGGCCAGGAGCCCCAAATATCCCAATACAGAATAGAAGCCAATAACAGACCCTTCATTACAGCGAATGATGATCTTTCCCTGATAAGACTGAGTGTCCAGGTCCTGGAAGGGAGGAGAGATTGACAACCAGAGGACACAGATAACAGCTTGTATAGATGAACCCAACAACACTATGGTATAGGGCAGTCTCACACCCAGATATTTCCTCCAGGAGCTTCCAGGTTTGGTGGATTTAAAAGCCACAAAGACCATGATGGTCTTGGCGAGGAGCGAAGAGACGGCGACAGAGAAGAGGATTCCAAAAGTGGTCTCACGTAGTCTACAAGTTATATTGTCTGGACGGCCAAGAAACAAGAAGACGGAGAGGAAGCTGAGGATGATGGAGACCAGGAGGAGGTAACTCAGGTTCCGGTTATTGGCTTTAACTATGGGGGTGTCCCGATAAATAATAAATATTCCAAATATCAAACTAGTGACAAGACAACCAAACACTGAGAGGAACGAAAAAACAGAAGCAATTGTGTCATTCTGATAAGAGATGAATTCCATGATTTTGGGTTGACATTGGTCTCTCTTCTCATTTGGCCATTCATCACTTGGACATTTCATACAATTATCACTGTCTGAAAAATACAACAAAATACTGTCAGTATCAGGCTGAGGACCCTGGGCCCTAACAAAGCATACATCACTAAGAGACCAGAATGTAGGTCTTGAAAGGTGTTGGCTTCCTTATCTTATCTACTGGATCCATGCAGTAAGATTTTTATCTTTATATGAAGTAAAAATTACATTTTATCTTTTTTTTTTTTTTTTTTTTTTTGAAGATTTGGGTGTGCTTGATGGTTTTTTTTTTTTTTTTTTAAAACTTTTTGCATAAAGCATACAAGAGCCCAGTGTCCAGCTTTACACATTCAAGTCCACTTTTGGTAGCAGAGACCATCTGTGTGGTGTTATTACACACATGTACAATATGAGTCTAAAGCTAAGATTGGTAGCTCAACTGTGTAAAACATCTTGTGTGGTACCAGTACCAAAGAAACCCAACCCGATGGGCTACAATGACTACTGACTTGTAGCACTGACATCCCACCTGATGAAGGTCCTAGAGAGACTGGTCCTGACACACCTATGCCCATTAGTGTGCTCCGCTCTGGACCCCCTCCAGTTTGCCTATCGATCAGGCATTGGGGTAGATGACACCATCATCCACCTTCTTCATAGAGCTCTCTCTCACCTGAAGAAACCCGGAAACACTGTGAGAATATTGTTCTTTGATTTCTCCAGTGCGTTCAACACCATTCAGCCAGGGCTACTGAGGGAGAAGCTGAACCTTGGTGGTGTGCACCAGCACCTGTCCAACTGGATACTAGACTACCTGACAAACTGCCCTCAGTATGTGAGACCCGGGACTGTGTGTCTGACACTGTGATCTGTAGTACGTTGGCACCACAAGGTCCAGTTCTTGCCCCATTCCTCTTCACACTGTACACTGCTGACTTTAGACACAACTCATCCAGCTGTTACTTACAGAAGTCCTCCGATGACTCTGCTATAGTAGGCCTTATCACTGATGGCGACGATAGGGAATACAGAGACTTAAACCGGGACTTTGTTGAATGGTGCCAGCAGAACCACCTCAGGATTAATGCTGGGAAGACCAAGGAGATGGTGGTGGACTTTAGTAAATGGAGAAGTGCTCCAACACTGGTGGAGATCCAAGGGACATGCATTGAGATAGTCAGGACCTTTAAGTATCTGGGTGTGCTTCTCAATAATAAACTAGACTGGGCTGATCACCTGGAGGCGCTGTATAGAAAGGGTCAAAGCAGACTCTACCTGCTCAGTAGGCTGAGGGCCTTTGGAGTCCAGGGGCCACTTCTTAGGGCTTTTTTTTAACTCTGTGGTTTCTTCAGCCATCTTTTTAGGTGTGGCCTGCTGGGGAAGCAGTATATCAACCAGGGATAGAAATAGACTTGACGGGGGGGCGGAGCCTGACCTCGAACCGCAATGGACGCTTAGCCTGTGAGCTCCGTAGCGTGTGTCCTCTTATTTGCCATTTTACAGCGAACACGAGCCTCCACCATGGTCAAAATTGGTCGTGACAAGCTTACAGACTCCCAGGAGACGAAGGGCTTGCTCCCACACCAGGCGGCCATGCATAAATATCTTAAAAAGCTGCTTTTCAGCCCGGCCGCATCTGCCTCAAAAATGGCGCCGGAAGACTCCTCCAATGTCGCGGACACAGCGATTGACTCTGACGGAGAAGGATCCCTAACCGACTCTAACCCGGCTCCAATTTCTAAAACTTACCTGCGTAAAGTTCTCACCCAAGCCGTAGCTCCTCTGGTCGCAGAGTTTGCAGAGTTCCGAGCAGAACTCAAATCCACCACTCGCAGAGTCGACCACCTAGAAGAGGGACAAAATGAGCTTCTGAAGACAGCAGTCTCCATGGCGGATCGCATGGACTCTTACTCCGCACACTTTAATAATACCTACCTGCTTATGGAAGACCTGGAAAACAGAGCTCGCAGGCGCAACTTCAGGATCCGGGGCCTTCCGGAGTCGTTCCTTCAAGACTCTCTCCAAACCATAGCTATGTCCCTTATAACCTCCCTAATAGGACAAGAAGCAGCAACTAAAGTCGGTATTGAACGCACTCATCGAGCGGCCCGTCCGAAACCCTCTCCAGACGAACCTCCGAGAGACATCGCCGGGGGGTTCGCGGGATCTCTGTGTCATGGAGTGGGAAGGAAGGTATCGAAGGTATCTGCAGCGGGTCGTCTTGGATAGGCATCCACGAGGGAAGTTGTATCGGTGGAATCCCAAGGACCTCCCAGAGAGGTTCGAGATCTGCTGGTTGATGTACGGTGAGGCATCTGCCATCCTTTAAAATGGATATTCCAAAGGGAAAGAGCCATGCATAGGGGATATTCTGGGCCCTCAGATTTTCTAGGAGCAGTTTGAATAATCTCCTTTTCTGTAGGGTAGAGGGTGCGAGATCCTGGAAGAGTTGCACCTGGTGGCCATCATAAGAGAGATCCGTCTTTCCTCTGGCAGCACGCAGGAGTTCAGCGGTATCGGAGGAGGAGAGGAGGGCACAAATGCTTGAAATCCCCTGCTAACCGCAAGCCGCCCGAGAAATCAAAAACTGGCACCCAGAAAGCCAGATAGATGACATGTGAGTTACTAACTCGTTTTTCTTGACCTCCTGGTATTGCGAACTCGACCCTCCGGACTCCTTCCACTGTCCCACTGTCCTCCTACCAACTACCTACCCCCCCTCCCCGCCTTACCCTATTTTGTGTTATTTTGTGTTATTAGTGTTATAACTGCACGATTTTGATGCATAACTTTCTTCGGACTGTTTCATCCACCGACCAAAAGATTTGTGTTACTGGACTTTGCCTATCATATTTTTTATTGTACGGTCCCAAAATGGAGGACGTTGTTTACTTCTTGTTTATTTTTTGAGCGGGCTTTTTCCCGCCTTCGTCTTCGTCTTCATCTACCTTTACCTTTCTCCCCTTCAGCCCAATGCTCTCCTATTCTCCTATTCGCTCCCCTCCATCCAATTGCCTCTTCCCTCTTTCGCCCCCTCCCTTCCTTTCCCCACCCCCTCTCTCAAACTCCTCCTACTCCTCTCATCCTCCCCCCCTTTGACTCCATTTCCTTGCTCGTTCCTCTACTTCCCGCTCCTTGCTCTCTCCCCCTCCTACTTTTCGGTTTTACTTCCCCTGTCTTTCTTTATCACCTTCTCTCATATGGCGGCTCCCGCTCATGATCTCCCTCGTCATCAACCGCCATATTATTGTTTTGTCTCATATATCGTATGTACTCAAATTGCATGTCTAACTGCTTTCAATATCATATGCATCTTTATTATGTCCCACATCGCATCTCCCCCGTTCCATAACCCCTCCCCCGTCCCCCCCCCCCCTCCCTCGCTCCTTCTCCCTCCCTCACCCCCCCTCCCTATCCCCCCTCACTGCAGATGCGATACAGACCTCATATCCCCCTGATGCTTCTGTTTGTTAGAGCGCTTTTATTCTCGATGTACTAAATATTAGATGCCATTTGCCTCATAACATGTGTGACTGCTTGATGACAATCGTTCCTCTCTACTCTCCCTCGCCGCTCCTGCTCACAACTTCTCTCCCTCTCCTCCCCCACCTCCTCCAACTTCGCCAATTGTACTCAGACCCGGATGGCAGAGCCCTTTTCATAAAAGGCACGATAGCCTCCACTGTCTTTACCTTTGCATCGGTTTATGCACCTAACAAACGCCAAGTACCATGGCTCTTAAACACCCTTTCTACCCTCGCTTCCTTTAAGGAGGGCTTCTTGGTCCTAGGGGGAGACTTCAACCTCTCGCTTAACCCCCTCCTGGACTCCACATCCAAATCTACTCCTATCTCTCAACGACTCCTAGGTAGCTTGGCCCGAGCTCTCAATGATCTTCACCTATTGGATGCCTGGCGTGCCTCTCATCCGTCTGACAGAGATTACACATTCTTCTCCCACCCACAAAACTCGTATCACCGCTTAGATTATATCTTCATCCCCTCGGATTTACTCCCCACCCTTCTCAACACGTCTATCGGCACGATCTCGGTTTCAGATCACGCCCCTGTCTCCGCTACGCTGGAACTCAGAGCCCTCCCTAAACCTCAATGGACTTGGACATTAAACGAGTCTCTACTGGAAGACACTGGCCTCGTCACAGACCTTGAAGCTTCTTTGTCCGAATATTTTGAATTAAATGCACAACCTGACATCTCCCCTGCTATAGTATGGGAAGCACATAAGGCTTTCATCCGTGGCCACCTTATCAGACACGCTTCGATACGCAAAAAGGAAAGACAGAAAAAGTTAGATGGACTTCTCATCCGCATTGCTCAGCTAGAAAGGTCTCACAAACGGTCCCTAGCTATACAGACCTTACCCTCCCTTACTGCCTTACGTGAGGAACTTAAAGGCCTCCTCAACGCCAGACAGGCCAAACACCATCTACATTTTCGCTCCCTTTTATATGCGCATGGGGACAGAGGAAACAAACTTATGTCAGCCCTTATCAAGAAAGCGAAATCGAAATCCTTCATCTCCTCTGTTAAATCGCGCACTGGAGCTTTAGTTACCTCTACTCAGGATATTGCCACAGCGTTTGTGCAGTTTTATACCGATCTGTATAACTTAAAAAACTCCCCCTCTGACTGCCCTGAAACGGATAGAGCACGCCTCACCACCGAATTTCTGAACTCACTTAACCTCCCTGCCCTGTCCCCCACTGACACTACAGCCTTATTAGCCCCTATTACGGCCAGTGAATTAAACTCAGTCGTACATAGCTCTCCCCTAGGCAAAAGCCCTGGCCCAGACGGCTTCCCCCTTCAGTACTACAAAAAATTCCTTAATATTCTCTCACCGCACCTTGTCAGAATGTGTAATACACTCCTTCTTGGAGGGTCCCTCCCAAACCAATCTCAGGAAGCTTATATAACTCTTATCCCAAAAGAAGGCAAAGATCCAACCCAATGTGGAAGCTATCGCCCGATATCTTTACTTAACGTAGACCTTAAAGTCTGGGCCAAGCTACTAGCCCTTCGCCTTCGGCCCCTTCTCCCACACTTGATCCATGACGAGCAGGCCGGATTTGTTCGTGGCAGGGAAGGCAGAGATAATACAGCGATTCTTCTACCATTGATACAACGGGCAACCACCCTCAAAGAACCCTTGATACTGCTAGGAGTGGACGCGGAGAAAGCGTTCGATAGGGTTGATTGGGATTTCATGCGCTCAACGCTACTCAAGTTTGGCTTCCCGCCCCCCTTTATAGCTGCCATATTCACGCTCTACGCCCATCCCCACGCAAGGATACGAATCAATGGTACCCTGTCTAGCCCATTCACTATCTCTAACGGTACCCGCCAGGGATGCCCCCTTTCTCCCTCCCTTTTCATTTTGGTTTTGGAAACGCTCCTGCAAGCCGTTCGCCAGTCTGATCTTGTGCAAGGCGTCTCCATTAGAGGTCGCACCTTTAAGGCAACAGCATTTGCGGACGAGGTACTTTTCATTATAGCCAACCCCCTTACTGGCCTTCAAGCCATTACGAATATCCTCACTGCATATGGTACTATCTCCAAATACAAAGCCAATTTATCAAAATCTGAGATCTTGCCTGTCTACTTATCGCCATCCCTCAAGGCCACCTTGCAGACTTCAACCCCCTATCAATGGGCTGACACATCCCTTAAGTACCTTGGAATTTACCTGGCCCCAAACCTGGCAGACCTTTACAACTTAAACTTTGCGCCGTTGCTCCGAGATCTCCGAAAGAACCTCGACACATACTCCTCCCTCCCACTCTCCTGGTTTGGCCGCAAAAACCTCATTCAGACCTACCTAGTCCCTAAAATCCTATATAAATTGAACATGCTTCCCATCTTCCTCCCTAAAATATTTTTTGTCAAGCTTCAACAGCTCTTCTCGCGATTTATTTGGAGAAATAAACCCCCGAGGCTCTCATGGGCCTTACTGGTTAAACCAAAAGCTGAAGGTGGTATAGGCCTACCAGACATATCACGCTACTATGCTGCCGCTCAACTGCGATGGTGGTCGACCCTTACCTCTCCTATCCGACCCACAACATATGAAAGAGATGCTCGTACGCTGTCAACGCTTTGGCTCCCACCCCCGCGCATATCAGCCTCAATCACTTCTCCGCTTCTACTCCGTGGTGCTATAGAAATCTGGAGATCCTTAGCGCCCTCCCTTGCACCGTCCCCATCTCCGCTACTTCCAGTTGGACTCTTACCTTGCCTTCAACTGTTTCCCTCGTCGATCGACGATGACCCCTGGCGATCTTTGATGAATGTCACGTTATTGGATATTGTCTCTCCAGACGGCCTACTGTCTTGGGAGAAATGCATTCCACTGCTGCCGTCTAGAAATCTCTCCTTTCTACACCTTCGAACTCTCAAGTTCCACATAGACAAGTTTAATGCCTCATCCCCTTTACGTACCTCCCTCACTCTCTTTGAAAAGACACTGGTTTCCAAGACCGGACTCCTGAGAAAGACCTCTACCCTCCTGCATAAACACATCCACCCTTCCAAATTTTCCAAGCCAGCATTCATCTCGAGCTGGGAAATGGATCTTCACCTGTCTCTCACTGAGGAGGAGATTAAATCTGTACTACGCCAATCCCATGGCCCCTCACCATGCATTAGAATTCAAGAATCTCACTATAAACTCCTCACCCGCTGGTACCGCACCCCCGACTGGCTCTACAACAAACGCCTTTCTGACACCGACAAATGCTGGCGTTGCGACTCCGCTCAGGGCACATAACTCCACCTGTGGTGGACCTGCCCGGTAATTAGAGACTTCTGGGAGACGATACAATTACACATCAGACGCATTACAGGATCCAAACTGACCATCTCTCCTGAAATTATTTTTCTCTCACTCCCATCCCCCTCTTTTCAGCCACAAACCCACATTCTAGCCTCACACCTTCTCACAGCGGCAAAGACGCTTATACCTAGATATTGGCTCCAACCTTCCTCTCCACCAATTTCACTCTGGTGGGAAAAAATACATGAAATCGCCCGCTTTGAGGAGTTATTAAGCAAATCCCGAAGGAGGCACGACTCTTTCCAAAAAATCTGGAGACCCTTCCTGCAGTATTCGAGGTGCTAATGCTTCTACCTACCCCCCCCACACACACTTTCCTTCGCTTCCTTGTTCTTGTGACACTCCTCAATTCCTCCCCTCTGTCACCCTTCCTCCACTAGCTGCTTCTTACTTGATATTACTTGATATTCCTATGTCGGATCTTTTACTCCCCCATATCTTCACCTACGCTACCCTCAGTCGCACTACCCTCCCCTCCTCACTTGCTGAACCTTCCCCCCCTCTCCTTTATTTCCTCTCTCCCGCCCCTTGTCTTGCCCCCCTCCTTTTGTGTCTCCCCCCTCCACAACCCCCCCTCCCCCCCACGCACCCACTCCTCTATCCCAACCCGCCACTGGACTCGGGGAAAGGACGAGAGAGGGAGATAGAGATAATTAACGTATTCCTCTGTCTCACGTCCCGCATCTTGCAATCATTGGAGATTGCGAGACTCTACCTCCCCCTTACTAGTTCGTCTTTTCCATACCCCTTACATACTCTGATTTTGATCTGTTATCCAATTAGCCCATCAGATGAATCCGTCTATAACCTGATTAGTACTCACCTTTGCAATTGTTTGCCGTTTATACATTCTTTTTGCCTGTTCATTGCTAATATTGTTATGAGAGACTTATGCTATAATCCTCTGTAAAATGTAAAAAACTGTTCAATAAAGTTTACTTGAATTAAAAAAAAAAAAAAAAAAAAAAGAAATAGACTTGACTGGCTCAGAAGGGCCAGCTCTGTCCTGGGGAGCCCCCTGAACCCAGTACAGGTGGTGAGTGACAGAAGGATACTGCCCATGATGACCTCTATGTGGGAGAACAAATCCCACCCCATGTATGAGACCTTGATGGCACTTGGCAGCACTGTAAGTGACCGTCTGCTTCACCCCAAGTGTGAGAAGGAGCTATCGCAAGTCTTTCCTTCCAACCGCGACCAGGCTGTATAATCTACATCAGACCAAGCGAAGATCACTCAGCACAGAGAACTAATGATTATGATTATGAAGTCTTCCTTCTTTCTTCTTCTGTTCCTTAGCTGCTATGGACTCCTAGTATATCCTCTCTTCTCAGCATATGTGTGTCTACGTCTGTAATATATTACTGTGTATTATCCTGTATCTGTATTACTAGGCTGCTGTAACATACTGAAATTTCCCCCCTGTTGGACTATTAAAGGATTATCTTATTATAAGCTTTTCATTGGCACCATATCAGGAATACGTTCTAATGGGTTTATGGGATATTTCTAAATTATTTCAGAAGAAATAGATGGGTCTTTTTATTGTTTTTTTTTTTAGAAGAAATAAAAGTTTGTAGGCATTGACTCCAATGTATGATTGAATGTGGAGGACAATATACTGCAGTATTGCAGTATATTGTATTATTGATCAGACTCCTTAAGGGTCTAAAATTAAAAATAAATAAATAAAAAAATATCTAAAATTTCAAATCACCCCCATTCCTTAGCTCTTATATAAAAATTAAACAAACTCATATTCAAGAGGTCTCTCTAACGCTATATAAGAAAAACTGAGTAAAAAGTGATCAAAATGTCAGACAATACAATAGATATGTGGAGGCCAGAAGAGGATACTGAAGGAACGATGGATACTGCGAGGAAGCCTGGGAAAGGTTAATAAGGCTAAGGCCCCATGTAGCAAATCGTGTCTAATAAAATTTTCCTTTTAATTCTCTACTATATTATTATTATTATTATTATTATTATTATTATTATTATTATTTATTTATTTATATAGCACCATTAATTCCATGGTGCTTTACATTTGGGGGTCACATACAATTTGGGGGTTACATACAATACACAGAATATACAGGTAGATATAATACTAACAGTGACTGACTGGCACAGTGGGGTAGAGGGCCCTGCCCGCGAGGGCTTACAATCTATGAGGGAAGGGGGGTAGAGACAGAAGGAGAGGGGGAGACTCTACAGATGGCAGTGCGGTGATAGTGTTATTGGAGGTTGTAGGCCTTCCCGAATAGGTGAGTCTTCAGCGCCTTCTTGAAGCCTGTGATTGTGGGGATCAGTCTTATGTGTCGTGGTAAGGAGTTCCAGAGTATGGGGGATGCACGACAACTAATATTTTTTTCTGCTGCTGAAGAATCTCATGGTCAGTCTATTACATAGATCACTGGTATGATACATGGGGTGAACCAAGTTACCAAAACTGAGATTGACTGATTTATCATTTGAGGGAATAACAACATTTTCCTATCACATGACATAGACTAGAATATCTACGTATAAGGTTCACATGTAATACACATAAGTATCATGTACCGGTTATATTGGAGATCTCTCCTTCTGAACACGGGACACAGTCATAGCAGCAGGTGTGAATTGTTTCTCTAGGTTGTTTCCTATTTCCGGGTAAGCAGCTTTCTGAGCACCGAGACACCGGGACCTAATAAAATAATAATAATAATAATAATAATAATAATAATAATAATAATAATAATACATTTTATTTATATAGCGCCAACATATTCCGCAGCGCTGTACAATTTTTAGGGTTCAAATACATACAGAAAGATACATTACAAAGAAAGTCATTTCACACAATGGGACTGAGGGCCCTGCTCGCAAGAGCTTACAATCTATGAGGTAGAGGGGGTGACACAAGAGGTAGCAGGGGCGGTATTGCTTATACAGGGGTCAGACACTTTTGTAATAGAGGTGACTGTCATTGCATAAACATAATAGTGAAAATAGATTTTGCTGCACACACTGTTTTGTGATCAAAGGAATATAGAGATTTATTTTACAATATAGTTAACGCCTTTTGACACAATGCAAAATATTGGCATAGAAAGACAGGCTAGATCAATTGGATATGACGTTTCGGTCCTTAGACCTTCATCAGACGCGATCTAGTGTGGTAGCAGGATCAGTATACTAACACTTATACTGATCCTGCTACCACAAACCGGACCAAAAGGACCAAAACGTCATATCCAATTGATCTAGCCTGTCTTTCTATGCCAATATTTTGCATTGTGTCAAAAGGCGTTAACTATATTGTAAAATAAATCTTTATATTCCTTTGATCACAAAACAGTGTGTGCAGCAAAATCTATTTTCACTAGTATATTTGGGTCGAAGGACCTTTTTTCGCTAGCACCACATATAATTTTAGAGTGTGCGGTACCATTGACTTTTTTGCTATTGCACAAACATAAGACTTTATGAGCCGTCGACAGTCGTGTCCTTTAACATGTGGATGGAGCTTGGACCTATGAAGGGTTAGCATGAGATGACATCATATCACGTGGGGAAATGTGGGAGCGGGGACAGAGGAGGGTTAAGGGTTTACGTTAGAAATTGTGATCGGCCTGTCTGATAAGATGCGTCTTTAGTTTGCGTTTGAAGTTGTAGAAATTGGGAGTTAATCTGACTGTCCGGGGTAGAGCATTCCAGAGAAGTGGTGCAGCTCAGGAGAAGTCTTGTATACGAGCGGGGGAGGTTCTGATAATAGAGGATGTAAGTGTTAGGTCATTGAGTGAACGGAGAACACGGGTTGGGCGGTAGACAGAGATGAGGGAGGTGCGGTATTATGGAGAGCCTTGTGGGGGAGGGGGAGAACTTTATATTTTACTCTATAATGAATAGGCAGCCAGTGTAGTGACTGGCACAGACCAGAGACATCGCTACAGCGTCTAACCTGATAGATGAGCCTGGCCGCTGCATTCAGAATAGATTGTAGAGGGGAGAGTTTAGTGAGGGGAAGACCGATTAGTAAGGAGTTACAGTAGTCAAGGCGAGAATGAATCAGAGAGACAATAAGTGTCTTTAGTGTATCTCTGGTAAGGAAAGGGCGTATTCTGGAGATGTTTTTGAGGTGGAGGTGACATGAACGTGCAAGTGATTCAATACGAGGGGTGAAGGAAAGGTCTGCGTCAAACATGACCCCGAGGCAGCGGGCCTGCTGCCTAGGAGTTATAGTAAGGCCTGAGACTGCAATGGATATATCAGGGACAGATCTATTAGATGGTGGAAACAGTAGTAGTTCAGTCTTAGAGAGATTTAGTTTCAGATAGAGTGAGGACATGATATTAGAGACAGCAGAAAGACAGTCACTGGTGTTCTGTATGAGTGCAGGGGTGATGTCCCGGGAAGATGTGTATAATTGGGTGTCATTAGCATAAAGATGGTACCTGAAGCCAAATCTGGCGATGGTTTGTCCAATGGGGGCTGTATAGAGAGAAAAGAGCAGGGGGTCTAGGACCGAGCCCTGAGGAACCCCAACAGCAAGGGAAAGAGGGGAGGAAACAGCCCGCAAATGTTGCGGGCTCCTCTGTTGGTGTGCCGTCTCCGCCTTGTGCCAGCATGTTTCCCCTAACATCAGTCGGGCCCTGAGTTCCGCGCTTTGCTGTAAGGTCCACTTGACCACCGATGCATGGACAAGTGCCTGCGGTCAGGGACACTGCTTCTCTGTAATGACAGGCTGGGTGAATGTAGTTGAGGATGGGCCCGGGGTGCAAACTATCTCCTCTCCCAGCCCAAAATTCCTGGCAGGGCGTGTCTGAAAGCCTACTCCTCCGCTGCAACCTCGATCACACCAGCGACCTGTAAGTGCTTCAGCACTGGGATGTGGAGATGTCAGCAACAGCATGTCACTGTCCCACACGAAGCTTGAGGGGAAGATCAGTGCATACCATTGCTTCACCACAGATGGTGTGAAGGGAAGTGGGAAATGGAGGAAATGGAGAGTGACCCTTACAGTTGGGGGCAGCAAAGTCATGCCAAGTAACACTCTGGTACACATGGCTGACTTCATGTTGGGTTGCTTTTCAAGAGACAAAGGCACAGTTCACATCATGGAGAGCAAACAATACTGGATTTTGCAATCCTCGACCCCCGGTATAAGAAAAAAATCTCATCCTTCGTTCTGGTAGGGGAGAGGAAAAATTGCATAAATAATTGCCACAAGCAACTGGTGCAGAATATGATGGCAATGTTTCCGTAAACCCTGGCTGGCGGCAGAGAGGAGATTTCCTCCAAGAGGCTAACAACTGACATCCGGTCCACAACCACCCGGGGAACACTCTCCAAGGTCTGTGACACGTTAATGCCCCCCCCCCCCCCGGCCAAACTACCACCACTGAGGGGCCTAGTGTCATCAGGAGGGAAAAGTATAGGCGCATGTTGCGTGAGTACCTGGCCAACCACAGCCCTGTCCTCTCCGATCCATCTGCGCCTTACACATATTGGGTGTAGAAGTTGGACCTGTAGCCCTTGGGGTGAGTGTAGGCTTCCCCAGCTGAGGTTTGGGTGAGTTTGGTGAGGTGGTACAAGTACACCCCACAGTTAGCCTTTTTGGTTACATAGTTACATAGTAGATGAGGTTGGATAAAGACATTAGTCCATCAAGTCCAACCTATAACCCTACAATCCCTACAGTGTTGATCCAGGGGAAGTAAAAAAAAAAACCTGATAAGGCTTATGCCAATTTCCCCATTTCAGGGGAAAAAAATTCCTTCCCAACTCCAAATCTGACAGTCAGTATAAAAACCCTGGCTCAACGTCTCCTTATAATCATGGTGGCATAGAGTGTACACAATGAACCCCAACTGTCACTTGCTGAGCCGCTCTTCTACTTGTAACTGCATGATAGAACCTGCGTGTCTATGCTCTCTTGAGTTAGAGATAGATTGGGGCCCCTGCATTTTAAGTTTATGCCCCATTCTTTGCTTCAGCCCATAAACAGAGATGTTATTTTGTGCCCATTAGTGCCAATTCATCCGTGCCAGCCCCAGGATTAATTATTTTACCCCTCTTTTGGAGTTGTCACTTGCCCGAGCATCGTATACAGTGTCAGGCCCACCATTCAGCTTCAGCCCATAAATAGAGATACTATTTTATATTTAGCTGTATACAACTTTTATTTGGGAGTGGAATACAACCAGTAAAGCTGGATTCAGCGTATATATACTATACACAGATTGTATACCACTTAGGTTTTTTGGGGTACACACCGTGGAAAGCTGGATTGAGTGTATACAGCCTGACAATTGCTGTGTATTCCAGTTAGGTTTTGGGGGAACGCACCGTGGAAATCTGGGTTGAGCTTATATAGCCTGACAATTGCTGTGTATCCCACTTTGGTGTTTGGGGGTACACACCGTGGATATCTGGATTGAGCATACATCAATTCCTCTCTCTGCAGTATAGCTATGAAAAGAGCTGTTGTTGTTCTTCAGTTTTTCCTGCCTAGCAGAAGATAATCCCTATCTAGCCCTCTGCAGATCTCTGTCCCTATGTCTCCAAGCCGCAAAATGAGACAAAGATGGCGGCGACTATTCTTATAAATCCGAGGTCACCTGATTTCGGCAGCCAATGGCTTTTTCAGATTTTTTTTAATGCCTACATTGTCGTAGTTCCTGTCCCACCTCCCCTGCACAGTTATTGGTGCAAAAAAAGCGTGGGAGAGGATACAAATTTCGGCTGCGTTTGCCACGTGGAATTCGATTGGAATCGAATACCTCGAACAACCTGATATTCGATTGAATACCAATTTGATCGAACGCCGTTCGCTCATCTCTAAACATGAGGCATGTAAGTGATGGTGTGAGTAGGGGATGGGTGTGTTATTCATCACTGCATGATCCAAAGCAATTACTCCATTTTCTTCTGCAATATACAGCCATCAGCAATACTCAGTCTTAATGTCCTGCAGCCGGGTCCACCAACACATTCCACTATTTCACAATGTTTTTATAACAAAAAAAAAAATTCTCGTCTGCTCCCATAAGTGGATAATTTTTGGTGTGCTACACTATGTTTTATAGATAGGTTCCTAGGAGCCCTAAGAGTATTCTACACTATGTTTTATAGATAGGTTCCTAGGAGCCCTAAGAGTGTTCTACAGTATGTTTTATAGATAGGTTCCTAGGAAACTTAAAGGGGTTTTCCCATCTCAGTGCTTCAGCAGTCTGGATGCAGTCGTTTCATCTTGCTTCCTGTATTTCTCCTCCCTCCCCATCCCTCTTGCTAAATAGGCCGGAGAAGTCTCACAACACTTATACAGATCAGATAATATGCAGATGCTTGTACAGAATGGACTTAGTGTTATCTGTGTGTTACTATAGCAGACAGGGCTTTATCAGGAAAACTACAATTAGTTGAACAATTGTATTGCAAGTGCAAGAGCACTGAGTAAGTGACATCACTTGTCCTATAGGTCCGTGGTTATAGCAATGCTGTGTATACAATGGGAGGAATAAGGTCACATAGCAGGAGAACAAAGCAGAATTTCTAAAGCAATATATTTAGGAAAATTCTTCAATTTACATAAGCTACCAGTATAGTTAGAATCCTTCAGATGGAACAACCCCTTTAAGAGTGTTCTTCACTATTTTTTAAGCCATTTTTATTTGTGGTTCACACCAAACTTGTTCAACCTGAATCTCAGAACTGAGCCTTCCTAACCAAAAGCAAAACTAATTTTTAGAGGTTCGCCCATCTCAACTTAAGATCATAAAATCTATTTACATCTAAATAAAATTTACACTTTTTAGCAATTGTGAGATACTTCACATAGAGTCTAAAACAAATGTGATACCTACCGCCTACCTCTGCTGTGTGTTTCCATACTATTGCTTGGTCATCCACGTGAATCTGTTGTCCTTCTACATCCCATGGTGTAAAGTTTCCAACATGAACATTTAGCGTAGTTACTTTATCTTTATAGAAATAGTTTATTATCTTATATGAGTGGACAGTCTCTCGATATTCATCAAAGTAAGGAGCAGAGTTCGAGGAGTCCTGTGACTGCTTCATCAAGGTAAGGAAGTGATGTAACTAGTAGGAAGAAGAAAGATCTCATTATATATGGCTCCTACTGACCTGGATAAGAGCTGTGTACAAATGTGCTAATAAACAGAGAAGAGTCTTAGAAATATGTGTGGCAGAAAAGAGGAACAGAGCACCCACAGGTGATGCCCCCACTCACACTCATATATCTAGCCATCTGGTATCTTGGGACCTGACAGACTGTTGTTGGGGGCACAAGACCCCCAGAGCTATGTTGTTGTAGCTTCAAATTAAATAACAAGCCTGGATAAGCTACACCCATTCTTGAGGCCTGGAGAAATCACAAAGACACAGCTGGTGGTGTATCAAAATGAGTTCTGATTTATTGTTACAGAGAGGTAGTTTTTATACAATACAGACAAGAGCAGGTTGGACTATTCTAATGACATGATTGGTTATAACATAAGCTGTGGCACATGACTATTGGCTAAGGCCTACTGTAATCTCCATCTCATTATTGCAATCCAAACTGGGATGGACTTTCTGCATATATCATGGCAAGAGAGATAATAATCACAGGCTGGTCAGACCACTCCAACCTGGGAGTTAACATTCAATAGCCTATAGACATCCTGTGTTTACATCCTCCTTGATGACAATTAATTAGATAAGGATTCATTCACATTCCATTTCCTTATCACCTAAAGAAGGCTTTCTCTTCTTTGATCTTTTGTTTAAAGTCTCAATAGTACACAGCCCATAGCGTCTCCATGTAAATTAGACCAACCAATTCCTTTGTGAGACAAAACTACTTATATCTGAAAGGGAAAAGATGGCTGGAAAGGCAATATCACTGGAAGACAAGTAATCTGGGCCCCCACTTCATGTAATTTATCAAATATAATTTTCAAACAATATTGTAGTCCTTCACACTGTCCTCTAGAATGGTATTGAAAAGACAAGAATACCATGCAGCCAGACCACCAAACTTCCAAGAAAAGGCAAAGATTCTCCTTATATAGAGAGTCCTCCTACTGATGCAACCGAAACACCATGTTTAGACTAGGTGGCATTATACCACAGGATGTACTAAATAACTACTCCTTTGGTGCAACCTGAGGTGCAACTCTAGTCCCCCCTCTCCATATCTATATGTCAGCATTACCATTGCATTACCAGGTGATAATATGGTATTTAGCACATAAGTACATCATCAATGAGCACAGAACACAGAATATACACATCTAAGCAGGTGTTGATAACTTACCTTGGTTAGGGAATTGAGATGAGCAAAAAACTTTGTAATAAATCAAATTTGTTACAAATATATTTGCAGTTCCCACCCACAAATTTCTACCATACTCCAGGGTTATTTCAAACTCCAGAGTATATTAAGCAGAGGGGAGAGTGTATAATAAAAAAAACTGTTATACTTACCTTCCTTCACCCCCCAAGAGTTCCCTTGTGGCATCCCGTGCATGTTCTCCAATGTTCTCCAGTGTTTTCAGACCTTCTTAGGCCTCTTCAAGCCTCTACTGTGATATCAAGGGCACAGGGGTCACTGACATCTGTGATTGAGGGCCAGTGATCACGTGAGGTGTGCCAATGTCATAGCACTTTGATATAGCTATCATGATGTTGGTGTGCCCCATGTGGCTGCTGAGGCCCAATCACAGGCCAAAGCCGTACTGCAGGGCCCATGGAAGAAGCAGCTGGAAGATGCCGCAGTGGAGCCAAAGAGAAGTAACAGAAGGTGAATATTACTGTTTATTATCTTATTATACGTCCCCTGGGACTCAACTTATTATACTCTGGGTTCATATAGTCTCATGAAAGCACTTTTGGTTCGGACTGGAAATGTTTGGTCTCAAATAAAACTAACTAGTGAGCCTCATGAATATTATTGAAATCTTGCATAGTTCACCCATCTCTAGTAGGGACACAGTATCTGGCCATCAATAGTCACCCCCCTAAAGTACTTACTAGAGATGAGCGAACGGCGTTCGATTGAATTGATATAGTGGATTTAATATCTGGGTCATATGAGACTGTGAACTATGTGACTGTGAGACAGGGATAGACGTACTGGCAGGGTTAGCTAGGGATTACCTTTATTTAGGTGAGAATGTTACTCAAGCAGCTCTTAGGGCTCTATATACCATTTCCATCTCCGGTTATATAACTGTTTTGAGCTCAGTGTATACTTGTAGTGTACAGAGGTATTTGGGTGCTATATAGGGCCGCCGATAGGCCAGTATTACTGCTACTGGTGTCAGGAGCCCGGCCAAATTGAAAAATGTGGGGGACCGGTTTTGGCCGGCCCCCTGGCGCCCGCAGCAGCAATTGTGCCCTGGGCCGGCGTCACTGTAGTATAGTCGGGCAAGTGCCGGGGCCCACAGAGCCTCTTGGGGCCCCCCAGCACTTGCCTGTCCCGATTTCAGCTCATCGGCGTCCGTCGGATGCCAATGAGCTGAATACACAGGCGATTAAAGCAGAGGTATTTGGGCGCTATATACCTTGCCCATCTCCAGTTCTTGTTTTAGGCTCAGTATATTAAGCGTGTGCTGTTGGATTTCCCATTGTCTATGCCATCTGTGGTTGTCACCGGCAACATGATTTAAAGGGGTGCATGCTAATGTTTCTTTAGCTTAAAATTAGTGTTTCTGTTCTGTATGTAGAGGAAAGAAGGTTTCCAAGTATTTTTCCACTTTCCATAGAGGTTATATTGAGTTTGGAGTGTCTAGTTGATAGGCTGTGATAGTGGGGTAATACTGGTACCAAATGATATCTGGTAAACTGGTCCTAGAAGGTACAAGACACTGTATAAGTATATTGTGGCTACCAACAACTGATCACCTATATGTATTACAAAGGTAATTCAACAAAGCTACAATGTTGCATACGCTAGTGCTGTACCCAACACGGGTTAAGCACATGTGAAGAAACAGGAGCAGGAGGCAGCAATGTACAGGGAGTAGGGTTGAGCGATCGGGATCAGAAAAGATCAGATTCCGATCGAACAAATTTCATGATGGTGATCGGAATTACGATCCTGATCTTTTTAGGGGGGGATCGAGGTCTCATGTTAGTTCCTACAATGCTTGACTACTGACCAATCATTGTGGGAAAAGCAAACATGTAGGGTTGAGCAATCGGGATGGGGAAAGGTCGGATGCCGACTTGCGATTGAGCAAATTTCACGATCGCGATGGGGATCGCGATGGGGATTGGCTGGAAAATTATCGAAAATCGGATTTTAAAAACGATCCTGAAATCGAAAGATAGGCTCAACCCAACAGGGAGGTAGACTTGTGATAACTAGAGATGAGCGAGTAGTACTCGATCGAGTAGGTATTCGATCGAATACTACAGTATTTGAAATACTCGTACTTGATCGAGTACCACTCGCTGTTCGAATGTAAAAGTTCGATGCAGAACCAGCATTGATTGGCCGAATGCTATACAGTCGGCCAATCAATGCTGGTTCTTCTCCTACCTTTAGAAGTCTTTTCCGTGCAGCTTCCCCTGGGCAGAGCCGACTGCGCATGTCCGCTTTTAGTGCGGGCATGCGTAGTCGGCTCTGCCCAGGCCCGATGCCTGGCAGAGTGAATGAAGAGCCGGAAGAGCGAGAAGACGCCGCGGGGACACTGCAAGAAGACTTCTCGGAGGATCCAGCCCGACCCTCACTCGTGGACTTGGTAAGTATAATTTGATCAAACGTTGCCTACCCCTGAAACGAGCATTTTCGCCCCATAGACTATAATAGGGTTCGATATTCGATTCGAGTAGTCGAATATTGAGGGGCTACTCGAAATGAATATCGAACCTCGAACATTTTACTGTTCGCTCATCTCTAGTGATAACCACAGCCAAGGCTACTAATATCCCTGTCTTCCTTCAAATTCCTGTATTCCTGGTATTAAGCGAACATAGTAGAAAAATTGACTGCCTAATGAGAAGCCTGACGGGTTTCTAATGCTAGTACCGCAAGGTCTAGAGATTTCATCAGAGGCACATTCGGGGAGAACAGCTAACCACCTAAGTATTTCTTATTCTGTGGTCAATTATATTAAAACACATCCTCCCACAGCCCAATCGGCACTGATTCACGGCCGTCCGTGGATAGTGGATAGGATTCATACAAATACCATGCCCACTTGTGTTAAAGTACACAGCACAAACACACTGCAATTTCCAAAACAGGTTCCAGATCGTAGCATGTTAATTATTTATTAATTATTATTATTATTATTATTATTATTATTATTATTATTATTATTATTATTTCAGGGCGTCGAAATCATCAGCCGATCAGCTAGAGGTGGTGACTTTGATCGTAAGCTCCTGCAGAGGGAGGCGCGGTGGACCTTCCTCCTCGACACTGTGCATCCCACGAGGTTGAACAAATTAATCTACTGTAATTGTTACTTGTAGTTTTTCACGACATCCCTTTGGCCATCCCTACCCAAATTGTATCCTTGTCCTGGTGCTCTTCTCACTGTCTGTTGCTCCAGTTGCTCTATTGATTGTACCATTAGTCTATTAACGGCCGGTTACCATTGTTACAGACAATTGTCTGTCCTTCCTTGTACCTACACTTTTACAAACAAAAAACAACTAACATAAAATATAACTTTTAATTTGGTCAGCTAAAATACTGTAGCCAGGGCTAATTTAAAACAAATAGATACTACAATGAACATGATCAGGGTCACTCTCACTAAATTCTTTTGTATGTGTCCCTACAGATTGTTAACACACTTGTTTTAAGATAATTGAGCACCGGGGAATGATAAACAGAGTATCTAGCAGACTTCAACAGGCACAACTTGATGAGCTTAAAGTAAATAACCTGGCTACTGCTTTCACTGTATAGGAACCTTGTCCCCCGTTCCCCTGCTCTGATATCAAAGATAAAGCCCTAGAGTCTCCGCTCATCTGTTTGGCTTATAGACACTAAGGTACACCTGCGTACTTGCCCGCTTTCATAAATACTATGCGCGGCTAGATTAAACGCCCAGTGTATATATCAGATAGGACTCCAATACATTTAGGACCTATATGTATCAGAACTATGTTCCTGTTCATTTAGGCATACATCATAGGTAGCTAGATATTCCGTTGGTTGCATCTAGTTAAATAAATAGTTTTCTCTCAACGCGTTTCAAAGCTAAACCTTTTCATCAGGAGAGGATATGGTGTTCGAAAATAACAAAGATGTAGTTGCGGTTAAAACCGCATTTCCCGGTCCCCTGATGGTGGGAACCGGTACGGAGTGTCTTCCTTGTACCTACCCACTTTTGTGTATTTTGGCTGTTTTTGTTATGGTTCTTGATCTCCTTACCTGATTATGTTGTCTGCGATGTGATAGCCTGGGGTTACCAAGGACGCCATCAGCGTTGTTTTGCAGATGGGGACACCCTGAGTGGGCGTGCATCTGCTATGTTGTCTTCGTCAGTGGGTGGGAGGTACTTTCGGTTTGAGCTGCTCCCGCTAGTGACGTTGACTTACACGTCATTCGGTGGGAGGTGCCGTGTGATGACTCGTTTGGAGGTGCGGGGCCCACTGTATATTAAAGTGAGTGGTAAAGGTCCGCCGGAGTGGCTATACATCACAGCCAGCCCAGGCGACTACACGCTGCCTTAACCTTTTCATGCGGTGCACTATTGCACGCACGGTTGATTTGCTCCTATTGCCGCTGATGAACCGGGTTGTCTGGTGAAACGGTCCGTCAGGCAGAGCCATCAACTAGTTTATTATGTGCTGACGTTTTGTATGTATGTGATGAGGTGTATACTGATGGAGGCTTGTTCCTTGTCTTCTTATCATCTTACTGTTTGCCTATGTGTCTATCTACCAGTGTGTGTGTTTGATGTCTTTAAGTGTTTGTGGAAGTCAGTCTCCCTTCCGAAATTACAATAGCCCTACAATTAGTGAGTCTATCTAAATGAGATATCATAGACCCTGTGGTATTGAGGCGATTGTGAAACATTAGGCATCGGCATCCGCTGTCACAGCGCAGCACCACCTCACTTTTTAGCTCCTACTATATTAGTGGCAGACTCATTTATGCCACATATCTTGGCTATTAAATGTTATTATTAAAAGTTACTTTTTAGCGCATTTCTTTTGCTTTTCATTTAATTTGGTCCAAACCCCCCCCTCCCCCCCCATAAAACCGTGAAACATACAGCAAAAAAAAAAAAAAAGAGTCAGATGAAAAATAACCCCCAGGATGTTGGAGAAAAGAAAATGTTCTCACCTTTGTCACATGATGTCTCAGTCTACGTATTATTTGGTGCTTGTTATATTTATCACTGAGAGATAAGAACATATGATGAAGAGCTTGTGCCATGACCTCCACACTGTAATACAATCTAGGGGTCACCCCCGAAGACAGGAAGAATCTCAGACTTGGAAAAACATTGTGAGAAGTTTTATTGATTTCTGCAAATGTGAAATTAAAGGAAATAAAAGAATTGTCCTGATCACTTCCTGATATGGCTTCTAATATTTGCAAGTAATGGTGAACATGAGGTGTAATAGAGAGATTCTTGTAATTTTTCACAAATTCTTTGACTCCAGGAATCGGTGGTGATAAATAGTCTACAGCTAAACTTCCATTAAATTGTATATAATGATATTCTGTAATGACGGAACACGAGGCCCAAGAAGGAGGAAGAATTAATGTTGTCTTATCAAATACAAAATTATAATCCCTAAAAATGCCATGTATATCAGAATAAAATGTTCCGCATAGTACAACGATATTGGCTTCTGAATTTGATAGAATGTGTGAAATCTTTTCTATACAATCTGTTTTTTCATCGTATTTTAGGATGAATTCCGCACAGATCCCATATTCTTCCATATATTTTCTTAGTATCTTCAGTTCATTCTCTCCAGCATCATCGTCTGAGAATAAAATCCCCACCCAGGTCCAGCCAAAGTGCTTCAACAGTTTGGCTATTACCATATTGTGGAGGTGGTTGTTATGTACTGCTCGGAAAACATGTGGATAGAGGCGTCTATCGGTCAGTGAGTAGTCTGTAGCTCCGTAGCTGATCTGTAAGACAGGAAGGTTAGACCTGAAGCTTTACATATTTTTAGTCAATATTGTCTCCAGTATGATGTTTGTCCCATGTAAAATATAAAGGAAATTCCAGATACCTAAGAGTTACTGTAGGAAACATTGTTTCTGTATTTGTATCCTGGCAGAACTTTGCGTAGAAAGCCTGTACAGAGTTGGCTTCTTATTATGGAGTCTTAGGCAGGACTGGACTGGCCATCTGTCAATTCAGGACATTGTCCATAGGGGGCTACTGTATTCCTACTCTCCCCGTTATGCCAATGTTATATGAGCGTTATGGCTTTGATGAACCCTATGTGACCTCTGAAACTCAGTCATAGGCCTCAGTGGTGATAGGGACATATGGATCCCTCCGTATGTTGTAGAGGTCCTAATTAGATAATTAATTAACAGGCCTAGATGGACTGCAGCCATCTTCTTCTTTAGGCCTGGAGAACTGATTTAAGACACAAGATGGTGGTGTATCAAAAGAGTTCTGATTTTAATAGTGCAAAAAGGTAGTTTAAATACAATACAGACAAAAGTAGGTTGGACTATTCTAATGACATAACATTGTAGTGTTTTAACATAAACCTGGCACATGACTATTGGCTAAAGGCCCAATGTATTTTGCATCTCATTATAGCTTTCCAAACTAGGATGGACTTTGTCCTTAAACACAGAGTTTCAAAATACTTCATGGCATGATAGAGAAGATTACATGCTGGTGCCAATCAATTCCAACCTTGAAGATAACGAATAGGCTACATAAACTCTAAGTATATACACTCTACACACTCTAAGTGTATACATCGAGTAAAAGAGAATAGTCAGCTGCATCTTCAAAAGATGAGACCCTTGAGATAGACAAAGATAAGGATTCATCTACACAGCATTCCTTAACCACCCAAAAGGGCCTTTTGAACTTTAAACAGACATTCTCATACACTTTATATGAAAAAGGTATCAAGATGGCTGACAAAATACAAAGATGGAGGACTTAACTCTAACAGTGGTCCCTCAGGGCCATTGTTATCACCCAAGTGGGTGGTAGAAGCTGGATAAGGACTGAGGACACCTTCATTGGAATCTGTAAATGCTGGAGTAAGGGGTCATATTGTTTCCTTCTACAAATCCATAAAGCTGAAATGGAAATGGCAGAATTTTATTTTTGGATTTAGTTTTTAGATAAACATGGAGATGTGCACAAGAAGAGATTTATAGCTCCTTCCTTTATACGTTTCCTTCTTTTTAAGCTCAAAACACTGCATGAAATTCTGCAGAAAACCTACATGTGATTCTACACAATTGGAAATGTTTCTAGTTGACTGAAGACCAACCTGTGTATATCCGTATAGGCCAAGGATTTGTGCTGCTGGGACAGTGGTGGATGAGTGGTGGTCTCCAATAATACCAGCCAGCGGGCCACGTTCCTCACAGGAGTAGTTAGGTATCTCCTTATCTGGTCCAGACAGAAGATGTAAAATATATTTCACAGCCAATCGCGCATCTAAACATGAGTCATATATATGATATCCCAGTGTAATATTAGGTAAGATGTCCGGATTCTTGTTAATTGTATCAATAGCAAAAGCATAAACCATAGAATGTAGGACTCCCTGAAAGTATTGACTGTAAATAGAAGAAGCATAAGATAAGAGTCCTTGATCTTGTACAGAGCATCTAGAGCTAGTAGGTTGTGTGTTACAATCCTTGACCTATTTCATCTCTTATTGATCACTCAGCTACTCTAATAACTTACTTCTCTTTCTGTGTAATATGTCCGCTCCCTATCAGTGACCCCATTCATCCCCAGTAATGAACCATACAGGTTCCATATGGATTCCTGCAGCACGTTTGCCCACAGATTTTGCAGCTGGATTTGTAGATAGGTTACTAATCCTGGCATCCCAGCTAGTCCCATTGGTAATAAATACGGTGAATGACCAGGCCAAGGAAGGGAAATCTAAAGTATAAGTGAAAAAGCCAAGCTGATATCTGAGAATCCATTGCTTTGTGTGGGTGAGCATTATCCTGCTGAAAAATATCAATCGCCCACTCTTCTATAAAAGACAATACATGTGATCACAAAATGTCATGTACATATCTCTGAGCTGTGAGTGTCTTTGGATCACTACTTAGGGTGACCGATTGTTGTATACAATAGCTACTCACATCATCACACCAGCAGGGGGCAGTATGTTGCTGCACAGAAAATACAGGATCGAGTCACTCACCATAAGTCCTCCATACTCTAACCTCATTGTCAGATCCCAAACAAAACCTGGACTGCTGAAGAGGATACGGTTATAAAGAAGATACGGTTCTAGAGAGGACATGGTTCCAGTCCAGAGCAGTCCACATTCCTCATTCACATAAAGATTGTAGATAACAAAGGCTGCCTGTCTATGACAACACAAGTAATAACCTTGACATCAACATTTTTTCTTTGAATCACCTGGAAATGCACCAGGTAGAGACAGGGGAAGGCGTCACTTGTGTCTGAATGGTGGACAAGTAAACTGTGGTAACTGCTCGTATTTCTTAGTGGGTCAAACCATCCTCTCTAATGGTAACCTGTCCGTAGCCTGTTCCCCATATCTAACCACTGCTCCCAACACCCCTAACAACTAGGATAGAATGAGTCTGTATCCCACAGCTTGTGCTAAGTAATCTTATCCTTAGTAATGGGATACCGCAGCTTCCAGCCGCACAACAGCAGGTAAACGTGTAGGTGAGTTACCATCCCAATATTTGTAAATGCAGTACAGTATATTTAGACTCAGGAGTACAATGGTGTAAAGCTTTGCTGGGAATCATTTCCTTCAGCCTTTATCAGTTCCTATTATTTTACCACTATCTAGATGACATTATAGCAGCATTGTTCTCCTATATCTTCTATGGTACAGTCTATTCTATCAGCGCTGACTCCAGGTGTGTATGGGCCCTTAGAAGGTAGAGCCTCAGTCGGCCACTTTGCCCCTTATATCCTGTGCAAGATGTCTTTTATGTAAAGGAGCATTGCCTCCAGATTAGCAGATTACTGGGGATTTCCTCGGGATAAATATTTTAGGATTATAAATTAGCATTAATATATATATTTTTATCCACCATATAAGTGTAATACTGTATGTGACCAGGACTTACTCAGAGCACGTTATAGACGTGTAAGGTTCTCCTGGGAATACTAAATCATCACTCATTGTATGTGCAGTCATCAATCCACCAATGATGATGTCTCCGTCCTGGTAATATTCTGTATCACCAAAATGTAATTGTCTACTCTTGAGATTGCAGACTGGCTGTAGATGGTCCAATGTGGTCAGAGTCACCAACAAAATAGTGACATATAACATAACATGACAGCAGTGACCTGGAGCTCCCTTACTGAACATTACATTTACCAAATGACATAGTGAATGAAGAAATGTCAGCGAGTGACACATGAGCAGAGAGAGCGGAGCACACATCATCAGCTGCATCATGTACAGCACCAGCAAATCCTCTCCTTATATACAGTATGAGGGGATAGATGTTACATGGGGACAGATATATCTTCTATCATACGTCACCCTGATTCTATCCTTAAAATACAGCATTGATAAATAAGATGATTCCTCAGTAGAAATCACCAGAAATACCGGGACTAGTCATTTCTATCTTTCTAGCGTTTCTATTGATTTCTTGTTGTTCTCATCATTAATATCCAGAAATAAATAAAATCAAGCTTGAAAGTCTATGTAGATTGTAGCTATTGCTAGGCTGCAGTCCACACTACCATGAGATGACCCAAACAACCAGGAAAAATAATATTTAGTGTCCATTTGTGTCCGTTCCAATAGATATTATTTTTTTGATGGTGAAAATAGAGCAATGCTGAGCTATTATTCCACAAAATAATGGATTCCTGATAGGAGGCAGCATCAAATATATTATAGAAAGGCGTATTTCCTGTCCTTGCTACCAGACTCCTCGGGCTTTGACAGATCCCTTACGAAACTTAAGACGGCTTGCTCTGGGTCTTGCCCGATCAGGCATTCCCTCTCTGATGTACATTGTGAGCCCCACATAGAGCTCACAATGTACATTTTTTCCCCACCAGTATGTCTTTGGAATATGGGATGGAAATCCATGCAAACGCGGGGAGAACATACAAACTCCTTGCAGATGGTGTTTTGCCCTTGGCAGGATCTGAGTACCAGGACTCCAGCGCTGCAAGGCCCTTCCCTCTCTGACTTTTATCCCCTTCTGGCCTCCCCTCCTCTGGGCTACGGTCCTCTCTTTCTTGCTAAGTGGGAGGCGGATCTGAACTTGCCTTTCTCTGTCTCTCAGTGTCCCAGGATTCTCAAGCTCACTCACAAGTATTCAGTAGCCAGTAAAGATTAGGAGGCGGGTTATAAACTCTTGACCCAATGGTGTCTCGTTCCTACCAAACTGCTTAAATTTTACTCTTCCTCTTCTTCTGCCTGCTGGCACTGTGGCTCAGAGGAGGGGACCCTCTTGTATGTGTTTTGGGATTGTACCAGCCTGAGGGATTCTGGGGTCATTCCCTCCTTCCCTCTACTCTGGACTTTTTCCTATCCCACTCCCTTTTCATACTTACCATTAACCCTCTCTGTGCCATATGCTTAATGCGACCAGGGCCTGTATTCTAGCTCTATGCCAATCCACTAATCCCCCCTCCCTCTGTCTCCAGATTCACAAAGTGAAGGATTTCAGGGCTATGGAGGACCTTACTGCTTCTCCTCGTGGCGTGCAGAGATCTGGTTGGGTTAGGCTCCCTGGCAGGTACTGGGCATGACGTGGGCTTTTTCTCTCTCTCTTCTTTCTCCCTTTGCATCTCTCACTCTTTCTCTTCCCTGCTTTCCTTTTTTCTCCCTCTGCTCGTCTTTTTTGTTGTTGTCATATTTTCTTTTATTTGGTCCATTAGGACTCGTTCTGGCCGTTTGGGCGGGTTCGAGGCTGGGTGGGCCCGGTCTCCTGGCCCGTCCTGCTTATGTTTCCTCACCACTCTCACAGTACAGCGCTATAGGTGCTACTGTCAGGATGAGCGTTCCTGACTGACTGTCAGAAACGCCCTTCTGATGGTGAATAGCTACGGTACCAGCACTGATAGCTCTTCACCCAGGACACAGAACATGAAAGCCGATACCGTGTTGAACTCAGCGCACTGTCGGCTTTCTAGTGATATATAAAACCACATGTACCCTAAGTGGTGAAATGTCCTCTGTAAGGCTATTCCTCTCGAGGGGATACAATCCTCTGTAGACTAGACAAAGCTGACAAGGTGTTTTTGAACTTAAGGCTAGTCCAAGATTCCCATTGAGAGATTTGATGAAAGTTGTAAATATGGTCATCCCTCATATTCCATTCCTTAATGGACTGAGAAGAATTCACTTTCTAATTTTTTGAAAAGAAGATCCGAGTTACAGAACACAGATGCCTAACCAACCCTTTGTAGGCTCTGTGTAGTAACAAAAAAAGGATATGTTTGCAGATTCTGTTGACTATAGTGAGGATCTCTCTTCAAATGGGTTTCTCTATGTGTCAGAACCCCCATAAATGTCTGGGTAACTTGTGGCAAGATGATGTAGCCGTCCCGCAGGTACAATCTAGTCAGGACTTTATAACTATTCCTCTAGAGTCTCACACATTTAGAAGCTAGTTAGTTTAGAGTCAACCATTGTCACTGCTCGATGGGTAGGAGATCTTGGTCCCTTAGTGTAGGACATATGGGCAAATAGGTTAAAAGCTGTTCCAAAGGTGTTAGACTTGGGATGGTCGATGTATTTCACTGTCATTCTTTTGAATAGAGTTTATAAAACACTGCACTTGCTTTATTACATGGGCTATGAGGCTAACTCCAGATATTATAGATGTGAGAAGGAGGAAGAAGACCTTATCCATGTGGAGCTGCCGGAGTCTGTGGAAATGTTGATGGATGATAATCCGCTGCATTAGAAATTCCTGCAATGTGATACTGCTATAACTTTTTTTTTTTTACCACTCATAGAAACATAGGAGGTCTTATCTTTTTGCAGGGAAATTTGTTCTTCACAATGTTACTATTTCATTTGTCTTACATAGCACTTGGAAGATGGTAAAAAGTGAGAAAGGGTTGGAATTTTATTTAGGTCAGCATGGTGTGGGCAAACAGGTTTTTAACCCCTTCCCGACATCCGCCGTAAAAGTACCGCGCTGCCGGGAAGGACTTACCGCAAACCGCCGTACTAGTATGGCGGCTGCATGGTGCGCACACAGAAACTGTGTGTGCACCATGCCCTGCGGGTGTCAGCCATATGTTACGGCTGACAATGCCCTGTAACACCCGCGGTCGGAACCGTAGCTCTTCACCAGCTGATCACTGCTTCAATCCCCCATGGGGACAGAAAAAAAAGTTATAAAAAAGTTAAAATAAAAAGTTTAAACACGTTTTAAATAAATTAGAAATAAATGAAGCCCCAAAAATCCCTTTTTCCCCATATAAAATGTTTTATTATGTAAAATAAAGAAAAATAGAAAAAAAAACATCATTACATATTTAGTATCACCGCGTCCGAAATAACCTGAACAATAAAATTAAAACATTATTTAACCCGAACGGCAAACGTCATAAAAAAAAAAAAACCTTAGAAAACTGCACAAAATAATGATTATTCACCACCTTTCCCTTACAAAATGTTCAATAAAAAGTAATCAAATGGTCAAATGAAAACCAAAATGGTACCAATAAAAATCAGAGGTCATCCTGAAAAAAATAAGCCCTCATCCAGCTCTGTCTAGCGAAAAATAAAAAATGTTATGCCTTTCAGAAGATGGCGATGCAAAAATAATAGATTTTTTTCCCTAAATTGAATTTTATTCTGCACAAAGAGCAACGCATTAAAAAATAATATAAATGAGGTATCGCCGTAACCGTACCGACCCGTAGAATAAACCTAACATGTTACTTATGCTGTGCACTGCATGCCGTAACCGTACCGACCCGCAGAATAAAGGTAACATGTTACTTATGCTGTACACTGCACGCCGTAACCGTACCGACCCGCAGAATAAAGGTAACATGTTACTTATGCTGTACGCTGCACAGGGAAAAAAATGCTAAAAAGCAATGCCAGAATTGATGTTTCCTTTTACATCCCACCCAGAAAGAGTTAATAAAATGTAGTCAATAAGTTACAGGCCCCAAAATGGTGGCATTGAAAAGTACATGTAATACAGCAAACACCAAGCCCTCATATGGCCACATTGCCAGAAAATAAAAATAAAAATCTAGCTTGTACAATTTGAAGACAAAAACCCCAAAAGTCACCAAGAGACCCCAGAGTATGATAATGTCACTTTTCACTTTCACATAACTTTAGTTGTGTTTGCCTTAGATAGCTAGAAATTGGATACATACAATCCTAAGTACTCTAATGCTGGGTTCACACAGGGTTTTTTGGTCTGGATTTTGACTCTGAATTTGCATCAAAATCAGTCTCAAAAAACCGCCTCCCATTGAATTCAGTGGGTTCTTTTTCCACGAGCGGTTTGTTCCCGCTCATGGTAAGAAAGAAGCAACATGTCCTTTCACGAACACTCCCTCCCAACAAGGCCCATTCATTTGGGCCTAATCCGGAGCGGAATGGAATAGAATAGAATCTCATGGTTTTCAATACCATTGCTATGCCGATGACACCCAAATATACATCTCTGGACCAGACATTACCTCCCTGCTGGCCAGAGTTCCAGACTGCTTAGCGGCTGTAGCCTCCTTCCTCTCCTCCCGCTTTCTCAAACTGAACATGGAGAAAACGGAGTTCATCATTTTCACCCCACCCCATGTGGCCCCTCCACCTGACCCATCTATAAAAGTTAACAGAACCACAATTACCCCTGTCTCACAGGCCCGATGTCTTGGGGTAACCCTGGACTTTGACCTATCCTTCAAGTCACACGTTCAAACCCTCAACACCTCCTGCCACCTCCAGCTCAAGAACATCCATCGAATCCGCTCCTTCCTCACCTCTGAAACTACCAAGATGCTCATCCAGGCCCTCATAATCTCCCACTTAGACTACTGCAACACCCTTCTCCATGGACTCCCAGCAAACACCCCTCGATCTTCATCGGCTGCTCCCCTCTGCCAGTCCCTCCACTGGCTACCTATAGCCCAGCGAATTGAGTTCAAGCTATTAATGTTAACATTCAAAGCGATCCACAACCTGGCCCCTCCATATATCTCTGAACTAATCTCCCACTACCTGCCCACACGTAACCTCAGATCCCTCAATGACCTCCTACTCCGCTCTTCTCTCATCCGCTCCTCACACAACTGCCTCCGAGATTTCTCCTGTGCATCTCCCATACTCTGGAACTCCCTACCAAGACACATAAGACTGACCCCCACAATCACAGGATTCAAGAAGGCCCTGAAGACTCCCCTATTCAGGAAGGCCTACAACCTCCAATAACACTATCACCACACCACCATCTGAACTGTCTCCTTCTGTCTCTACCCCCTTCCCCCATAGATTGTAAGCCCTCGCGGGCAGGGCCCTCTGCCCTACTGTGCCAGTCGGTCACTGTTAGTATTATATCTACCTGTATATTCTGTGTATTGTATGTAACCCCCAAATGTAAAGCACCATGGAATTAATGGTGCTATATAAATAAATAATAATAATAATAATAATAATAATAATAATAATAATAATAATAATAATAATAACAATAATAAAGTTAGCCATTAAAAAAAATATCAACTACTGAGGACTTGTCTCAAAAAATTTCTTTCTTTGTTTCCGGTCAGCTTAGTTTTCAGGTCCAGTCCATTCAGTATGAGTTTTGGCTGATTAAATATATCACAAAAAATGGGGCCCAAAAGCTGTACAGGCCTAGATCAAGCTGTCGCCCTAGCCCTTTTACTAAATCCCAAATTGTTAGCATTAAGAGCTCCTTTAATAAAAACCAAATTATTAGCATTAAGGGCCCTTTCATGATGGTGACCGGCTGTGTCTTTATAAAACAGGCCCGCCGTAAACTGCGACAACAGTGCTTGCGAGCTGTAATTTAAAATAGTCTCTATTTACGCTCTATAAATGTACAAATTATCTGAGTGTGAAATAAGTCTGTCACCGAGTGTCACGTCTGTCTGGTTGAAAAGGGTGGCGATTGGATAATTAATCAAACTAACATTAGCTTCCGCGGGAATAGCCATATTGTCCGCCTTCACAATACGGCAGCTGATATACAAGAGTGTGTTGTCCAGATCGTAATAACTAGAGATGAGCGAACAGTGTTCTATCGAACTCATGTTCGATCGGATATTAGGCTGTTCGGCATGTTCGAATCGAATCGAACACCGCGTGGTAAAGTGCGCCATTACTCGATTCCCCTCCCACCTTCCCTGGCGCCTTTTTTGCTCCAATAACAGCGCTGGGTAGGTGGGACAGGAACTACGACACCGGTGACGTTGAAAAAAGTAGGCAAAACCCATTGGCTGCCGAAAACATGTGACCTCTAATTTAAAAGAACAGCGACGCCCAGGTTCGCGTCATTCTGAGCTTGCAATTCACCGAGGACGGAAGTTTCCGTCCAGCTAGCTAGGGCTTAGATTCTGGGTAGGCAGGGACAGGCTAGGATAGGAAGGAGAAGACAACCAACAGCTCTTGTAAGAGCTAAATTCCAGGGAGAAGCTTGTCAGTGTAACGTGGCACTGACGGGCTCAATCGCCGCAACCCAGCTTTCCCAGGATCCTGAATGGAATACACTGTCAGTGTATTCCCGTATACCCGATATATACCCCGATACCCGTTCCAACGGTGTGCCCCCCCACCTTCACCCCAGAAATACCCTGCAAGTCCCCTAGCAATAGAATTGGGGCTATATACACCCACAATTTTTACTACTGGTATACAGTGCCATTGTCTGACTGGGAATTCAAAGAATATATTGGGGTTATAAATACCCTCATTTCTTGCTACTGCCATATAGTGCCAGTTTCTGACTGGTAATTCAAAGAATATATTGGGGTTATGTGCACCCACAATTTTTACTACTGGTATACAGTGCCATTGTCTGACTGGGAATTCAAAGAATATATTGGGAATACAAATACCCTCATTTCTTGCTACTGCCATATAGTGCCAGTGTCTGACTGGGAATTCAAAGAATATATTGGGGTTACGTGCACCCACAATTTTTACTACTGGTATACAGTGCCATTGTCTGACTGGGAATTCAAAGAATATATTGGGAATACAAATACCCTCATTTCTTGCTACTGCCATATAGTGCCAGTTTCTGACTGGTAATTCAAAGAATATATTGTGGTTACGTGCACCCACAATTTTTACTACTGGTATACAGTGCCATTGTCTGACTGGGAATTCAAAGAGTATATTGGGAATACAAATACCCTCATTTCTTGCTACTGCCATATAGTGCCAGTGTCTGACTGGGAATTCAAAGAATATATTGGGGTTACGTGCACCCACAATTTTTACTACTGGTATACAGTGCCATTGTCTGACTGGGAATTCAAAGAATATATTGGGAATACAAATACCCTCATTTCTTGCTACTGCCATATAGTGCCAGTGTCTGACTGGGAATTCAAAGAATATATTGGGGTTACGTGCACCCACAATTTTTACTACTGGTATACAGTGCCATTGTCTGACTGGGAATTCAAAGAATATATTGGGAATACAAATACCCTCATTTCTTGCTACTGCCATATAGTGCCAGTTTCTGACTGGTAATTCAAAGAATATATTGGGGTTACGTGCACCCACAATTTTTACTACTGGTATACAGTGCCATTGTCTGACTGGGAATTCAAAGAATATATTGGGGTTATAAATACCCTCATTTCTTGCTACTGCCATATAGTGCCAGTTTCTGACTGGTAATTCAAAGAATATATTGGGGTTACGTGCACCCACAATTTTTACTACTGGTATACAGTGCCATTGTCTGACTGGGAATTCAAAGAATATATTGGGAATACAAATACCCTCATTTCTTGCTACTGCCATATAGTGCCAGTGTCTGACTGGGAATTCAAAGAATATATTGGGGTTACGTGCACCCACAATTTTTACTACTGGTATACAGTGCCAATTTCTAACTAGGAATTCAAAATGCGCAAGGCTCCCGGAAAGGGACGTGGGCGAGGCCGTGGGCGAGGTCGGGGGAATGGTTCTGGGGAGCAAGGTAGCAGTGAAGCCACAGGGCGTCCCGTGCCTACTCCTGTGGGGCAGCAAGCATTGCGCCACTCCACAGTGCCAGGGTTGCTTGCCACATTAACTAAACTGCAGGGTACAAACCTTAGTAGGCCCGAGAACCAGGAACAGGTCTTGCAATGGCTGTCAGAGAACGCTTACAGCACATTGTCCAGCAGCCAGTCAGACTCTGCCTCCTCTCCTCCTATTACCCAACAGTCTTGTCTTCCTTCCTCCCAAAATTCCGAAGCTTTACAGAACAATAACCCAAACTGTCCCTGCTCCCCAGAGCTGTTCTCCGCTCCTTTCATTGTCCCTCAACCTGCCTCTCCACGTCACGATTCCACGAACCTAACAGAGGAGCATCTGTGTCCAGATGCTCAAACACTAGAGTCTCCTCCATCTCCGTTCGATTTGGTGGTGGATGACCAGCAAACCCACCCTCATCGACGATGATGTGACGCAGTTGCCGTCAGGGCATCCAGTTGACCGGCGCATTGTGCGGGAGGAGGAGATGAGACAGGAGTTGGAAGAGGAAGTGGTGGATGATGAGGACACTGACCCGACCTGGACAGGGGGGATGTCAAGCGGGGAAAGTAGTGTGGATGTTGAGGCAGGTGCAGCACCAAAAAGGGTAGCTAGAGGCAGAGGCAGAGGTCAGCAGCTTAGGCGAAGCCAGGCCACACCCGGAATCTCCCAAGATGTTCCAGTTCGTACCCAGCCCCGAAAAACTCCCACCTCGAGGGCACGTTTCTCGAAGGTGTGGAGTTTTTTCAAGGAATGCGCCGAGGACAGATATAGTGTTGTCTGCACAATTTGCCTCTCGAAATTGATTAGGGGCTCTGAGAAGAGCAACCTGTCCACCACTTCAATGCGCCGTCATTTGGAATCCAAGCACTGGAATCAGTGGCAGGCAGCAACGGCAGGACAAAGGCCGCCTGCCGTTCACGCCACTGCCACTGCCTCTGCCTCTGCCTCTGCCACTGCCACTGCTGACTGTGCTGGCGATGCACTCCAGAGGACGAGCCAGGACACCACTTCATCTGCCTCCGCCACTTTGTTGACTTCTCCCTCATCCTCCCCTGTTCCTGTCTTATCTCCTTCTCCTGCACTATCAAAGGCACCATCAGGCGCTTCTTTACAACAACCCACCATCTCTCAGACATTGGAGCGGCGGCAGAAATACACCGCTAACCACCCACACGCGCAAACCTTGAACGCCAACATCGCTAAACTGCTGGCCCAGGAGATGTTGGCGTTCCGGCTTGTTGAAACTCCCGCCTTCCTGGACCTGATGGCAACTGCGGCACCTCGCTATGCCGTCCCTAGCCGTCACTACTTCTCCCGGTGTGCTGTCCCCGCCTTGCACCAGCACGTGTCACTCAACATCAGGCGGGCCCTTAGTTCCGCGCTTTGCACAAAGGTCCACTTGACCACCGACGCGTGGACAAGTGCATGCGGACAGGGACGCTACATTTCACTGACGGCACACTGGGTGAATGTAGTTGAGGCTGGGACTGCTTCCCAAACTGGCCCGGTGTACCTCGTCTCCCCGCCTAACATTCCTGGCAGGGACACGAGAAGAACACCCCCCTCCTCCTCCTCCTCCACCGCCTCCTCCTCCGCCACCGCCTCCTCCTCCGCCACCGCCTCCTCCTCCGCTGTTAGATTGACCCCAGCTACGAGTTGGAAACGTTGCAGCACTGGCGTTGGTAGACGTCAGCAGGCTGTGCTGAAGCTGATCAGCTTGGGGGACAGACAGCACACTGCCTCCGAGGTGAGGGATGCCCTTCTCGATGAGACGGCAATATGGTTTGAGCCGCTGCACCTGGGCCCAGGCATGGTCGTTTGTGATAACGGCCGGAACCTGGTAGCAGCTCTGGAGCTTGCCGGACTCCAACATGTTCCATGCCTGGCCCACGTCTTCAACCTAGTGGTGCAACGTTTCCTAAAGAGCTACCCCAATGTTCCAGAGCTACTGGTGAAAGTGCGGCGCATGTGCGCCCACTTTCGCAAGTCGACAGTAGCCGCTGCTAGCTTAAAATCTCTCCAGCAACGCCTGCATGTGCCACAACACCGGCTTTTGTGCGACGTCCCCACACGCTGGAACTCAACGTTTCAGATGTTGAATAGAGTGGTTGAGCAGCAGAGACCTTTGATGGAATACCAGCTACAAAACCCTAGGGTGCCACAAAGTCAGCTGCCTCAGTTTCACATCCATGAGTGGCCATGGATGAGAGACCTTTGTGACATCCTACGGGTCTTTGAGGAGTCCACAAGGAGGGTGAGCTCTGAGGATGCGATGGTGAGCCTTACAATCCCGCTCTTGTGTGTTCTGAGAGAATCCCTGATTGACATCAGGGATAACTCAGATCACACAGAGGAGTTAGGGGTAGCATCCGATCCGTCACATCTGGAGAGTAGGTCCACACATCTGTCCACTTCACTGCGTTTAATGGAGGAAGAGGAGGAGGAGGAGGAAGAAGAGTTGTCCGATGATGTGATGGTGATACAGGAGGCTTCCGGGCAACTTCGAATCGTCCCATTGTTGCAGCGCGGATGGGTAGACATGGAGGATGAGGAGGAAATGGAGATTGAACTTTCCGGTGGGGCCAGAGGAGTCATGCCAACTAACACTGTGGCAGACATGGCTGAGTTCATGTTGGGGTGCTTTACAACCGACAAGCGTATTGTCGAAATCATGGAGGACAACCAGTACTGGATCTTTGCTATCCTTGACCCCCGATATAAAAACAACATCTCGTCTTTTATTCCGGTAGAGGGGAGGGCCAATCGCATCAATGCTTGCCACAGGCAATTGGTGCAGAATATGATGGAGATGTTTCCAGCATGTGACGTTGGCGGCAGGCAGGGCAGTTCCTCCAGTAGGCAACCAAGTTCTCACCGGTCCACACAAACGAGGGGCACACTGTCTAAGGTCTGGGACACCTTGATGGCACCCCCTCGCCAAAGTGCCGCCACGGAGGGTCCTAGTGTCACCAGGCGTGAGAAGTATAGGCGCATGTTGCGGGAATACCTTTCCGACCACAGCCCTGTCCTCTCCGACCCCTCTGCGCCCTACACGTATTGGGTGTCGAAGTTGGACCTGTGGCTTGAACTTGCCCTATATGCCTTGGAGGTGCTGTCCTGTCCTGCCGCCAGCGTCCTATCTGAGAGGGTGTTCAGTGCAGCTGGTGGCATCATCACTGACAAGCGCACCCGTCTGTCAGCTGAGAGTGCCGACTGGCTCACTTTGATAAAAATGAACCACCACTGGATAGAGCCTTCATTTTTGTGCCCACCTGTGTAAAGCACCCCGACATGAAACTCCATGTCTGTACTCAACCTCTCCAATTCCTCCGCATCCTCATACTCATCCACCATAAGCGTTGCACAATTCTGCTAATACTAGGCTCCCTCCACCCTGATTTCCCCCAACTCTGTTGGTTAGAGGCTCCCTCCACCCTGATTTCCACCAACTCTGCTGGTTAGAGGCTCCCTCCACCCTGCTTTCCCACAACTCTGCTGGTTAGAGGCTCCCTCCACCCTGCTTTCCCACAACTCTGCTGGTTAGAGGCTCCCTCCACCCTGATTTCCCACAACTCTGTTGGTTAGAGGCTCCCTCCACCATGAATTGGTCCAAACTGGGCTGTTTAGAGGCTCCCTCCACCATGAATTGGTCCAAACTGGGCTGTTTAGAGGCTCCCTCCACCATGAATTGGTCCAAACTGGGGTTTTTAGAGGCTCCCTCCACCATGAATTGGTCCAAACTGGGGTTTTTAGAGGCTCCCTCCACCATGAAATTGCCCAAACTGGGCTGTTTAGAGGCTCCCTCCATCATGAATTGGTCCAAACTGGGCTGGTTAGAGGCTCCCTCCACCATGAATTTGCCCAAACTGGGCTGGTTAGAGGCTCCCTCCACCATAAATTTGCCCAAACTGGGCTGTTTAGAGGCTCCCTCCACCATGAATTTGCCCGAACTGGGCTGTTTAGAGGCTCCCTACACCATGAATTGGTCCAAACTGGGCTGTTTAGAGGCTCCCTCCACCATGAATTGGTCCAAACTGGGGTTTTTAGAGGCTCCCTCCACCATGAATTGGTCCAAACTGGGGTTTTTAGAGGCTCCCTCCACCATGAATTTGCCCAAACTGGGCTGTTTAGAGGCTCCCTCCATCATGAATTGGTCCAAACTGGGCTGGTTAGAGGCTCCCTCCACCATGAATTTGCCCGAACTGGGCTGTTTAGAGGCTCCCTCCACCATGAATTGGTCCAAACTGGGCTGTTTAGAGGCTCCCTCCACCATGAATTGGTCCAAACTGGGGTTTTTAGAGGCTCCCTCCACCATGAATTGGTCCAAACTGGGGTTTTTAGAGGCTCCCTCCACCATGAATTTGCCCATACTGGGCTGTTTAGAGGCTCCCTCCATCATGAATTGGTCCAAACTGGGCTGGTTAGAGGCTCCCTCCACCATGAATTGGTCCAAACTGGGTTTTTTAGAGGCTCCCTCCACCATGAATTGGTCCAAACTGGGCTGGTTAGAGGCTCCCTCCACCATGAATTGGTCCAAACTGGGCTGGTTAGAGGCTCCCTCCACCATGAATTTGCCCAAACTGGGCTGGTTAGAGGCTCCCTCCACCATGAATTTGCCCAAACTGGGCTGGTTAGAGGCTCCCTCCACCATGAATTGGTCCAAACTGGGCTGTTTAGAGGCTCCCTCCACCATGAATTGGTCCAAACTGGGGTATTTAGAGGCTCCCTCCACCATGAATTGGTCCAAACTGGGGTTTTTAGAGGCTCCCTCCACCATGAATTTGCCCAAACTGGGCTGTTTAGAGGATCCCTCCATCATGAATTGGTCCAAACTGGGCTGGTTAGAGGCTCCCTCCTCCATGAATTTGCCCAAACTGGGCTGGTTAGAGGCTCCCTCCACCATGAATTTGGCCAAACTGGGCTGTTTAGAGGCTCCCTCCACCATGAATTTGCCCGAACTGGGCTGTTTAGAGGCTCCCTCCACCATGAATTGGTCCAAACTGGGCTGTTTAGAGGCTCCCTCCACCATGAATTGGTCCAAACTGGGGTTTTTAGAGGCTCCCTCCACCATGAATTGGTCCAAACTGGGGTTTTTAGAGGCTCCCTCCTCCATGAATTTGCCCAAACTGGGCTGTTTAGAGGCTCCCTCCATCATGAATTGGTCCAAACTGGGCTGGTTAGAGGCTCCCTCCACCATGAATTTGCCCGAACTGGGCTGTTTAGAGGCTCCCTCCACCATGAATTGGTCCAAACTGGGCTGTTTAGAGGCTCCCTCCACCATGAATTGGTCCAAACTGGGGTTTTTAGAGGCTCCCTCCACCATGAATTGGTCCAAACTGGGGTTTTTAGAGGCTCCCTCCACCATGAATTTGCCCATACTGGGCTGTTTAGAGGCTCCCTCCATCATGAATTGGTCCAAACTGGGTTTTTTAGAGGCTCCCTCCACCATGAATTGGTCCAAACTGGGTTTTTTAGAGGCTCCCTCCATCATGAATTGGTCCAAACTGGGCTGGTTAGAGGCTCCCTCCACCACGAATTGGTCCAAACTGGGCTGGTTAGAGGCTCCCTCCACCATGAATTGGTCCAAACTGGGCTGGTTAGAGGCTCCCTCCACCATGAATTTGCCCAAACTGGGCTGGTTAGAGGCTCCCTCCACCATGAATTTGCCCAAACTGGGCTGGTTAAAGGCTCCCTCCACCATGAATTTGCCCACACTGGGCTGTTTAGAGGCTCCCTCCATCATGAATTGGTCCAAACTGGGCTGGTTAGAGGCTCCCTCCACCAAGAATTGGTCCAAACTGGGTTTTTTAGAGGCTCCCTCCACCATGAATTGGTCCAAACTGGGCTGGTTATAGAGGCTCCCTCCACCATGAATTTGCCCAAACTGGGCTGGTTAGAGGCTCCCTCCACCATGAATTTGCCCAAACTGGGCTAGTTAGAGGCTCCCTCCACCATGAATTTGCCCAAACTGGGCTGGTTTCAGAGTCTCCCTCCATCATGAATTGGTCCAAACTGGGCTGGTTAGAGGCTCCCTCCACCATGAATTGGTCCAAACTGGGTTTTTTAGAGGCTCCCTCCACCATGAATTGGTCCAAACTGGGCTGGTTAGAGGCTCCCTCCACCATGATATGGTCCAAACTGGGCTGGTTAGAGGCTCCCTTCACCATGAATTGGTCCAAACTGGGCTGGTTAGAGGCTCCCTCCACCATGAATTGGTCCAAACTGGGCTTGTTAGAGGCTCCCTCCAGCATGAATTTGCCCAAACTGGGCTGGTTAGAGGCTCCCTCCACCATGAATTTGCCCAAACTGGGCTGTTTAGAGGCGCCCTCCATCATGAATTGGTCCAAACTGGGGTTTTAGAGGCTCCCTCCATCATGAATTGGTCCGAACTGGGCTGGTTAGAGGCTCCCTCCACCATGAATTTGCCCAAACTGGGCTGTTTAGAGGCTCCCTCCATCATGAATTGGTCCAAACTGGGCTAGTTAGAGGCTCCCTCCACCATGAATTGGTCCAAACTGGGTTTTTTAGAGGCTCCCTCCACCATGAATTGGTCCAAACTGGGCTGGTTAGAGGCTCCCTCCACCATGAATTGATCCAAACTGGGTTTTTTAGAGGCTCCCTTCACCATTAATTGGTCCAAACTGGGCTGGTTAGAGGCTCCCTCCACCATGAATTGGTCCAAACTGGGCTGGTTAGAGGCTCCCTCCACCATGAATTTGCCCAAACTGGGCTGGTTAGAGGCTCCCTCCACCATGAATTTGCCCAAACTGGGCTGGTTAGAGGCTCCCTCCACCATGAATTTGCCCAAACTGGGCTGTTTAGAGGCTCCCTCCATCATAAATTGGTCCAAACTGGGCTGGTTAGAGGCTCCCTCCACCATGAATTTGTCCAAACTGGGTTTTTTAGAGGCTCCCTCCACCATGAATTGGTCCAAACTGGGCTGGTTAGAGGCTCCCTCCACCATGAATTGGTCCAAACTGGGCTGGTTAGAGGCTCCCTCCACCATGAATTTCCCAAACTGGGCTGGTTAGAGGCTCCCTCCACCATGAATTTGCCCAAACTGGGCTGGTTAGAGGCTCCCTCCACCATGAATTGATCCAAACTGGGTTTTTTAGAGGCTCCCTCCACCATGAATTGGTCCAAACTGGGCTGGTTAGAGGCTCCCTCCACCATGAATTGGTCCAAACTGGGCTGGTTAGAGGCTTCCTCCAGCATGAATTGGTCCAAACTGGGCTGGTTAGAGGCTCCCTCCACCATGAAGTTGCCCAAACTGGGCTGGTTAGAGGCTCCCTCCACCATGAATTTGCCCAAACTGGGCTATTTAGAGGCGCCCTCCATCATGAATTGGTCCAAACTGGGGTTTTAGAGGTTCCCTCCACCATGAATTGGTCCAAACTGGGTTTTTTAGAGGCTCCCTCCACCATGAATTGGTCCAATCTGGGCTGGTTAGAGGCTCCCTCCACCATGAATTTGCCCAAACTGGGCTGGTTAGAGGCTCCCTCCACCATGAATTTGCCCAAACTGGGCTGGTTAGAGGCTCCCTCCACCATGAATTGGTCCAAACTGGGCTGTTTAGAGGCTCCCTCCACCATGAATTGGTCCAAACTGGGGTATTTAGAGGCTCCCTCCACCATGAATTGGTCCAAACTGGGGTTTTTAGAGGCTCCCTCCACCATGAATTTGCCCAAACTGGGCTGTTTAGAGGATCCCTCCATCATGAATTGGTCCAAACTGGGCTGGTTAGAGGCTCCCTCCTCCATGAATTTGCCCAAACTGGGCTGGTTAGAGGCTCCCTCCACCATGAATTTGGCCAAACTGGGCTGTTTAGAGGCTCCCTCCACCATGAATTTGCCCGAACTGGGCTGTTTAGAGGCTCCCTCCACCATGAATTGGTCCAAACTGGGCTGTTCAGAGGCTCCCTCCACCATGAATTGGTCCAAACTGGGGTTTTTAGAGGCTCCCTCCACCATGAATTGGTCCAAACTGGGGTTTTTAGAGGCTCCCTCCACCATGAATTTGCCCAAACTGGGCTGTTTAGAGGCTCCCTCCATCATGAATTGGTCCAAACTGGGCTGGTTAGAGGCTCCCTCCACCATGAATTTGCCCGAACTGGGCTGTTTAGAGGCTCCCTCCACCATGAATTGATCCAAACTGGGCTGTTTAGAGGCTCCCTCCACCATGAATTGGTCCAAACTGGGGTTTTTAGAGGCTCCCTCCACCATGAATTGGTCCAAACTGGGGTTTTTAGAGGCTCCCTCCACCATGAATTTGCCCATACTGGGCTGTTTAGAGGCTCCCTCCATCATGAATTGGTCCAAACTGGGTTTTTTAGAGGCTCCCTCCACCATGAATTGGTCCAAACTGGGTTTTTTAGAGGCTCCCTCCATCATGAATTGGTCCAAACTGGGCTGGTTAGAGGCTCCCTCCACCACGAATTGGTCCAAACTGGGCTGGTTAGAGGCTCCCTCCACCATGAATTGGTCCAAACTGGGCTGGTTAGAGGCTCCCTCCACCATGAATTTGCCCAAACTGGGCTGGTTAGAGGCTCCCTCCACCATGAATTTGCCCAAACTGGGCTGGTTAAAGGCTCCCTCCACCATGAATTTGCCCACACTGGGCTGTTAAGAGGCTCCCTCCATCATGAATTGGTCCAAACTGGGCTGGTTAGAGGCTCCCTCCACCAAGAATTGGTCCAAACTGGGTTTTTTAGAGGCTCCCTCCACCATGAATTGGTCCAAACTGGGCTGGTTATAGAGGCTCCCTCCACCATGAATTTGCCCAAACTGGGCTGGTTAGAGGCTCCCTCCACCATGAATTTGCCCAAACTGGGCTAGTTAGAGGCTCCCTCCACCATGAATTTGCCCAAACTGGGCTGGTTTCAGAGTCTCCCTCCATCATGAATTGGTCCAAACTGGGCTGGTTAGAGGCTCCCTCCACCATGAATTGGTCCAAACTGGGTTTTTTAGAGGCTCCCTCCACCATGAATTGGTCCAAACTGGGCTGGTTAGAGGCTCCCTCCACCATGATATGGTCCAAACTGGGCTGGTTAGAGGCTCCCTTCACCATGAATTGGTCCAAACTGGGCTGGTTAGAGGCTCCCTCCACCATGAATTGGTCCAAACTGGGCTGGTTAGAGGCTCCCTCCTCCATGAATTTGCCCAAACTGGGCTGGTTAGAGGCTCCCTCCACCATGAATTTGCCCAAACTGGGCTGTTTAGAGGCTCCCTCCATCATGAATTGATCCAAACTGGGCTGGTTAGAGGCTCCCTCCACCATGAATTGGTCCAAACTGGGCTGGTTAGAGGCTCCCTCCACCATAAATTGGTCCAAACTGGGCTGGTTAGAGGCTCCCTCCACCATGAATTGGTCCAAACTGGGCTGGTTAGAGGCTCCCTCCACCATGAATTGGTCCAAACTGGGCTGGTTAGAGGCTCCCTCCAGCATGAATTTGCCCAAACTGGGCTGGTTAGAGGCTCCCTCCACCATGAATTTGCCCAAACTGGGCTGTTTAGAGGCGCCCTCCATCATGAATTGGTCCAAACTGGGGTTTTAGAGGCTCCCTCCATCATGAATTGGTCCGAACTGGGCTGGTTAGAGGCTCCCTCCACCATGAATTTGCCCAAACTGGGCTGTTTAGAGGCTCCCTCCATCATGAATTGGTCCAAACTGGGCTAGTTAGAGGCTCCCTCCACCATGAATTGGTCCAAACTGGGTTTTTTAGAGGCTCCCTCCACCATGAATTGGTCCAAACTGGGCTGGTTAGAGGCTCCCTCCACCATGAATTGATCCAAACTGGGTTTTTTAGAGGCTCCCTTCACCATTACTTGGTCCAAACTGGGCTGGTTAGAGGCTCCCTCCACCATGAATTGGTCCAAACTGGGCTGGTTAGAGGCTCCCTCCACCATGAATTTGCCCAAACTGGGCTGGTTAGAGGCTCCCTCCACCATGAATTTGCCAAAACTGGGCTGGTTAGAGGCTCCCTCCACCATGAATTTGCCCAAACTGGGCTGTTTAGAGGCTCCCTCCATCATGAATTGGTCCAAACTGGGCTGGTTAGAGGCTCCCTCCACCATGAATTGGTTCAAACTGGGTTTTTTAGAGGCTCCCTCCACCATGAATTGGTCCAAACTGGGCTGGTTAGAGGCTCCCTCCACCATGAATTTGTCCAAACTGGGTTTTTTAGAGGCTCCCTCCACCATGAATTGGTCCAAACTGGGCTGGTTAGAGGCTCCCTCCACCATGAATTGGTCCAAACTGGGCTGGTTAGAGGCTCCCTCCACCATGAATTTCCCAAACTGGGCTGGTTAGAGGCTCCCTCCACCATGAATTTGCCCAAACTGGGCTGGTTAGAGGCTCCCTCCACCATGAATTGATCCAAACTGGGTTTTTTAGAGGCTCCCTCCACCATGAATTGGTCCAAACTGGGCTGGTTAGAGGCTCCCTCCACCATGAATTGGTCCAAACTGGGCTGGTTAGAGGCTTCCTCCAGCATGAATTGGTCCAAACTGGGCTGGTTAGAGGCTCCCTCCACCATGAAGTTGCCCAAACTGGGCTGGTTAGAGGCTCCCTCCACCATGAATTTGCCCAAACTGGGCTATTTAGAGGCGCCCTCCATCATGAATTGGTCCAAACTGGGGTTTTAGAGGTTCCCTCCACCATGAATTGGTCCAAACTGGGTTTTTTAGAGGCTCCCTCCACCATGAATTGGTCCAATCTGGGTTTTTTAGAGGCTCCCTCCACCATGAATTTGTCAAAACTGGGCTGGTTAGAGGCTCCCTCCACCATGAATTGGTCCAAACTGGGGTTTTTAGAGGCTCCCTCCACCATGAATTTGCCCAAACTCTGCTGGTTAGAGGCTCCCTCCAGCATGAATTGGTCCAAACTGGGCTGGTTAGAGGCTCCCTCCACCATGAATTTGCCCAAACTGGGCTGGTTAGAGGCTCCCTCCACCATGAATTTGCCCAAACTGGGCTATTTAGAGGCGCCCTCCATCATGAATTGGTCCAAACTGGGGTTTTAGAGGTTCCCTCCACCATGAATTGGTCCAAACTGGGTTTTTTAGAGGCTCCCTCCACCATGAATTGGTCCAATCTGGGTTTTTTAGAGGCTCCCTCCACCATGAATTTGTCAAAACTGGGCTGGTTAGAGGCTCCCTCCACCACGAATTGGTCCAAACTGGGGTTTTTAGAGGCTCCCTCCACCATGAATTGGTCCAAACTGGGTTTTTTAGAGGCTCCCTCCACCATGAATTGGTCCAAACTGGGCTGGTTAGAGGCTCCCTCCACCATGAATTGGTCCAAACTGGGCTGGTTAGAGGCTCCCTCCACCATGAATTGGTCCAAACTGGGCTGGTTAGAGGCTCCCTCCACCATGAATTGGTTCAAACTGGGTTTTTTAGAGGCTCCCTCCACCATGAATTGGTCCAAACTGGGCTGGTTTCAGAGGCTCCCTCCACCATGAATTGGTCCAAACTGGGCTGGTTAGAGGCTCCCTCCACCATGAATTGGTTCAAACTGGGTTTTTTAGAGGCTCCCTCCACCATGAATTGGTCCAAACTGGGCTGGTTTCAGAGGCTCCCTCCACCATGAATTGGTCCAAACTGGGCTGGTTAGAGGCTCCCTCCACAATGAATTGGTCCAAACTGGGCTGGTTAGAGGCTCCCTCCACCATGAATTTGCCCAAACTGGGCTGTTAGAGGCTCCCTCCACCATATATTTGCCCAAACTGGGCTGGTTAGAGGCTCCCTCCACCATGATTTTGCCCAAACTGGGCTGTTTAGAGGCTCCCTCCATCATAAATTGGTCCAAACTGGGCTGGTTAGAGGCTCCCTCCACCATGAATTGGTCCAAACTGGGCTGGTTAGAGGCTCCCTCCACCATGAATTGGTCCAAACTGGTCTGGTTAGAGGCTCCCTCCACCATGAATTTGCCCAAACTGGGCTGGTTAGAGGCTCCCTCCACCATGAATTTGCCCAAACTGGGCTATTTAGAGGCGCCCTCCATCATGAATTGGTCCAAACTGGGGTTTTAGAGGTTCCCTCCACCATGAATTGGTCCAAACTGGGCTGGTTAGAGGCTCCCTCCACCATGAATTGGTCCAAACTGGGCTGGTTAGAGGCTCCCTCCACCATGAATTGGTCCAAACTGGGGTTTTTAGAGGCTCCCTCCACCATGAATTGGTCCAAACTGGGCTGGTTAGAGGCTCCCTCCACCATGAATTTGCCCAAACTGGGCTGGTTAGAGGCACCCTCCACCATGAATTTGCCCAAACTGGGCTGGTTAGAGGCTCCCTCCACCATGAATTTGCCCAAACTGGGCTGTTTAGAGGCTCCCTCCATCATAAATTGGTCCAAACTGGGCTGGTTAGAGGATCCCTCCACCATGAATTGGTCCAAACTGGGTTTTTTAGAGGCTCCCTCCACCATGAATTGGTCCAAACTGAGCTGGTTAGAGGCTCCCTCCACCATGAATTGGTCCAAACTGGGCTGGTTAGAGGCTCCCTCCACCATGAATTTGCCCAAACTGGGCTGGTTAGAGGCTCCCTCCACCATGAATTTCCCAAACTGGGCTGGTTAGAGGCTCCCTCCACCATGAATTTGCCCAAACTGGGCTGGTTAGAGGCTCCCTCCACCATGAATTTGCCCAAACTGGGCTGTTTAGAGGCTCCCTCCATCATGAATTGGTCCAAACTGGGCTGGTTAGAGGCTCCCTCCACCATGAATTTGCCCAAACTGGGCTGTTTAGAGGCGCCCTCCATCATGAATTGGTCCAAACTGGGGTTTTAGAGGTTCCCTCCACCATGAATTGGTCCAAACTGGGGTTTTTAGAGGCTCCCTCCACCATGAATTGGTCCAAACTGGGGTTTTTAGAGTCTCCCTCCACCATGAATTTGCCCAAACTCTGCTGGTTAGAGGCTCCCTCCAGCATGAATTGGTCCAAACTGGGCTGGTTAGAGGCTCCCTCCACCATGAATTTGCCCAAACTGGGCTGGTTAGAGGCTCCCTCCACCATGAATTTGCCCAAACTGGGCTATTTAGAGGCGCCCTCCATCATGAATTGGTCCAAACTGGGGTTTTAGAGGTTCCCTCCACCATGAATTGGTCCAAACTGGGTTTTTTAGAGGCTCCCTCCACCATGAATTGGTCCAATCTGGGTTTTTTAGAGGCTCCCTCCACCATGAATTTGTCAAAACTGGGCTGGTTAGAGGCTCCCTCCACCACGAATTGGTCCAAACTGGGGTTTTTAGAGGCTCCCTCCACCATGAATTGGTCCAAACTGGGTTTTTTAGAGGCTCCCTCCACCATGAATTGGTCCAAACTGGGCTGGTTAGAGGCTCCCTCCACCATGAATTGGTCCAAACTGGGCTGGTTAGAGGCTCCCTCCACCATGAATTTGCCCAAACTGGGCTGGTTAGAGGCTCCCTCCACCATGATTTTCCCAAACTGGGCTGGTTAGAGGCTCCCTCCAACATGAATTTGCCCAAACTGGGCTGGTTAGAGGCTCCCTCCACCATGAATTTGTCCAAACTGGGCTGTTTAGAGGCTCCCTCCATCATGAATTGGTCCAAACTGGGCTGGTTAGAGGCTCCCTCCACCATGAATTTGCCCAAACTGGGCTGTTTAGAGTCTCCCTCCATCATGAATTGGTCCAAACTGGGCTGGTTAGAGGCTCCCTCCACCATGAATTGATCCAAACTGGGCTGGTTAGAGGCTCCCTCCACCATGAATTGGTCCAAACTGGGCTGGTTAGAGGCTCCCTCCACCATGAATTGGTCCAAACTGGGCTGGTTAGAGGCGCCCTCCATCATGAATTGGTCCAAAATGGGGTTTTTGAGGTTCCCTCCACCATGAATTGGTCCAAACTGGGCTGGTTAGAGGCTCCCTCCACCATGAATTGGTCCAATCTGGGTTTTTTAGAGGCTCCCTCCACCATGAATTGGTCCAAACTGGGCTGGTTAGAGGCTCCCTCCTCCATGAATTGGTCCAAACTGGGGTTTTTAGAGGCTCCCTCCACCATGAATTGGTCCAAACTGGGGTTTTTAGAGGCTCCCTCCACCATGAATTGGTCCAAACTGGGCTGGTTAGAGGCTCCCTCCACCATGAATTGGTCCAAACTGGGCTGGTTAGAGGCTCCCTCCACCATGAATTGGTCCAAACTGGGTTTTTTAGAGGCTCCCTCCACCATGAATTTGCCCAAACTGGGCTGGTTAGAGGCTCCCTCCACCATGAATTGGCCCAAACTGGGCTGTTTAGAGGCGCCCTCCATCATGAATTGGTCCAAACTGGGGGTTTAGAGGTTCCCTCCACCATGAATTGGTCCAAACTGGGCTGGTTAGAGGCTCCCTCCACCATGAATTGGCCCAAACTGGGCTGGTTAGAGGCTCCCTCCACCATGAATTGGCCCAAACTGGGCTGTTTAGAGGCGCCCTCCATCATGAATTGGTCCAAACTGGGGGTTTAGAGGTTCCCTCCACCATGAATTGGTCCAAACTGGGCTGGTTAGAGGCTCCCTCCACCATGAATTGGTCCAATCTGGGTTTTTTAGAGGCTCCCTCCACCATGAATTTGCCCAAACTGGGCTGTTTAGAGTCTCCCTCCATCATGAATTGGTCCAAACTGGGCTGGTTAGAGGCTCCCTCCACCATGAATTGATCCAAACTGGGCTGGTTAGAGGCTCCCTCCACCATGAATTGGTCCAAACTGGGCTGGTTAGAGGCTCCCTCCACCATGAATTGGTCCAAACTGGGCTGGTTAGAGGCGCCCTCCATCATGAATTGGTCCAAAATGGGGTTTTTGAGGTTCCCTCCACCATGAATTGGTCCAAACTGGGCTGGTTAGAGGCTCCCTCCACCATGAATTGGTCCAATCTGGGTTTTTTAGAGGCTCCCTCCACCATGAATTGGTCCAAACTGGGCTGGTTAGAGGCTCCCTCCTCCATGAATTGGTCCAAACTGGGGTTTTTAGAGGCTCCCTCCACCATGAATTGGTCCAAACTGGGGTTTTTAGAGGCTCCCTCCACCATGAATTGGTCCAAACTGGGCTGGTTAGAGGCTCCCTCCACCATGAATTGGTCCAAACTGGGCTGTTTAGAGGCGCCCTCCATCATGAATTGGTCCAAACTGGGGGTTTAGAGGTTCCCTCCACCATGAATTGGTCCAAACTGGGCTGGTTAGAGGCTCCCTCCACCATGAATTGGCCCAAACTGGGCTGGTTAGAGGCTCCCTCCACCATGAATTGGCCCAAACTGGGCTGTTTAGAGGCGCCCTCCATCATGAATTGGTCCAAACTGGGGGTTTAGAGGTTCCCTCCACCATGAATTGGTCCAAACTGGGCTGGTTAGAGGCTCCCTCCACCATGAATTGGTCCAATCTGGGTTTTTTAGAGGCTCCCTCCACCATGAATTGGTCCAAACTGGGCTGGTTAGAGGCTCCCTCCACCATGAATTGGTCCAAACTGGGGTTTTTAGAGGCTCCCTCCACCATGAATTGGTCCAAACTGGGCTGGTTAGAGGCTCCCTCCACCATGAATTGGTCCAAACTGGGGTTTTTAGAGGCGCCCTCCACCATGAATTGGTTCAAGCTGGGTTTTTTAGAGGCTCCCTCCACCATGAATTGGTCCAAACTGGGCTGGTTTCAGAGGCTCCCTCCACCATGAATTGGTCCAAACTGGGCTGGTTAGAGGCTCCCTCCACCATGAATTGGTCCAAACTGGGCTGGTTAGAGGCTCCCTCCACCATGAATTTGCCCAAACTGGGCTGGTTAGAGGCTCCCTCCACCATGATTTTCCCAAACTGGGCTGGTTAGAGGCTCCCTCCAACATGAATTTGCCCAAACTGGGCTGGTCAGAGGCTCCCTCCACCATGAATTTGCCCAAACTGGGCTGTTTAGAGGCTCCCTCCATCATGAATTGGTCCAAACTGGGCTGGTTAGAGGCTCCCTCCACCATGAATTTGCCCAAACTGGGCTGTTTAGAGGCTCCCTCCATCATGAATTGGTCCAAACTGGGCTGGTTAGAGGCTCCCTCCACCATGAATTGATCCAAACTGGGTTTTTTAGAGGCTCCCTCCACCATGAATTGGTCCAAACTGGGCTGGTTACAGGCTCCCTCCACCATGAATTGGTCCAAACTGGGCTGGTTAGAGGCTCCCTCCACCATGAATTGGTCCAAACTGGGCTGGTTAGAGGCTCCCTCCACCATGAATTTGCCCAAACTGGGCTGTTTAGAGGCTCCCTCCTCCATGAATTGGTCCAAACTGGGGTTTTTAGAGGCTCCCTCCACCATGAATTGGTCCAAACTGGGGTTTTTAGAGGCTCCCTCCACCATGAATTGGTCCAAACTGGGGTTTTTAGAGGCTCCCTCCACCATGAATTGGTCCAAACTGGTCTGGTTAGAGGCTCCCTCCACCATGAATTGGTCCAAACTGGGCTGGTTAGAGGCTCCCTCCACCATGATTTGGTCCAAACTGGGTTTTTTAGAGGCTCCCTCCACCATGAATTTGCCCAAACTGGGCTGGTTAGAGGCTCCCTCCACCATGAATTGGCCCAAACTGGGCTGTTTAGAGGCGCCCTCCATCATGAATTGGTCCAAACTGGGGGTTTAGAGGTTCTCTCCACCATGAATTGGTCCAAACTGGGCTGGTTAGAGGCTCCCTCCACCATGAATTGGTCCAATCTGGGTTTATTAGAGGCTCCCTCCACCATGAATTGGTCCAAACTGGGCTGGTTAGAGGCTCCCTCCACCATGAATTGGTCCAAACTGGGGTTTTTAGAGGCGCCCTCCACCATGAATTTGCCCAAACTGGGCTGGTTAGAGGCTCCCTCCACCATGAATTTGCCCAAACTGGGCTGGTTAGAGGCTCCCTCCACCATGAATTTGCCCAAACTGGGCTGTTTAGAGGCTCCCTCCATCATGAATTGGTCCAAACTGGGCTGGTTAGAGGCTCCCTCCACCATGAATTGGTTCAAGCTGGGTTTTTTAGAGGCTCCCTCCACCATGAATTGGTCCAAACTGGGCTGGTTAGAGGCTCCCTCCACCATGAATTGGTCCAAACTGGGCTGGTTAGAGGCTCCCTCCACCATGAATTTGCCCAAACTGGGCTGGTTAGAGGCTCCCTCCACCATGAATTTGCCCAAACTGGGCTGGTTAGAGGCTCCCTCCACCATGAATTTGCCCAAACTGGGCTGTTTAGAGGCTCCCTCCATCATAAATTGGTCCAAACTGGGCTGGTTAGAGGCTCCCTCCACCATGAATTGGTCCAAACTGGGTTTTTTAGAGGCTCCCTCCACCATGAATTGGTCCAAACTGGGCTGGTTAGAGGCTCCCTCCACCATGAATTGGTCCAAACTGGGCTGGTTAGAGGCTCCCTCCACCATGAATTGGTCCAAACTGGGTTTTTTAGAGGCTCCCTCCACCATGAATTGGTCCAAACTGGGCTGGTTAGAGGCTCCCTCCACCATGAATTGGTCCAAACTGGGCTGGTTAGAGGCTCCCTCCACCATGAATTTGCCCAAACTGGGCTGGTTAGAGGCTCCCTCCACCATGAATTTCCCAAACTGGGCTGGTTAGAGGCTCCCTCCACCATGAATTTGCCCAAACTGGGCTGGTTAGAGGCTCCCTCCACCATGAATTTGCCCAAACTGGGCTGTTTAGAGGCTCCCTCCATCATGAATTGGTCCAAACTGGGCTGGTTAGAGGCTCCCTCCACCATGAATTTGCCCAAACTGGGCTGTTTAGAGGCGCCCTCCATCATGAATTGGTCCAAACTGGGGTTTTAGAGGTTCCCTCCACCATGAATTGGTCCAAACTGGGCTGGTTAGAGGCTCCCTCCACCATGAATTGGTCCAGTCTGGGTTTTTTAGAGGCTCCCTCCACCATGAATTGGTCCAAACTGGGCTGGTTAGAGGCTCCCTCCTCCATGAATTGGTCCAAACTGGGGTTTTTAGAGGCTCCCTCCACCATGAATTGGTCCAAACTGGGGTTTTTAGAGGCTCCCTCCACCATGAATTGGTCCAAACTGGGCTGGTTAGAGGCTCCCTCCACCATGAATTTGCCCAAACTGGGCTGGTTAGAGGCTCCCTCCACCATGAATTTGCCCAAACTGGGCTGGTTAGAGGCTCCCTCCACCATGAATTTGCCCAAACTGGGCTGTTTAGAGGCTCCCTCCATCATAAATTGGTCCAAACTGGGCTGGTTAGAGGCTCCCTCCACCATGAATTGGTCCAAACTGGGTTTTTTAGAGGCTCCCTCCACCATGAATTGGTCCAAACTGGGCTGGTTAGAGGCTCCCTCCACCATGAATTGGTCCAAACTGGGCTGGTTAGAGGCTCCCTCCACCATGAAGTTGCCCAAACTGGGCTGGTTAGAGGCTCCCTCCACCATGAATTTGCCCAAACTGGGCTGGTTAGAGGCTCCCTCCACCATGAATTTGCCCAAACTGGGCTGTTTAGAGGCTCCCTCCATCATGAATTGGTCCAAACTGGGCTGGTTAGAGGCTCCCTCCACCATGAATTGGTCCAAACTGGGCTGGTTAGAGGCTCCCTCCACCATGAATTTGCCCAAACTGGGCTGGTTAGAGGCTCCCTCCACCATGAATTTCCCAAACTGGGCTGGTTAGAGGCTCCCTCCACCATGAATTTGCCCAAACTGGGCTGTTTAGAGGCGCCCTCCATCATGAATTGGTCCAAACTGGGGTTTTAGAGGTTCCCTCCACCATGAATTGGTCCAAACTGGGCTGGTTAGAGGCTCCCTCCACCATGAATTGGTCCAATCTGGGTTTTTTAGAGGCTCCCTCCACCATGAATTGGTCCAAACTGGGCTGGTTAGAGGCTCCCTCCTCCATGAATTTCCCAAACTGGGCTGGTTAGAGGCTCCCTCCACCATGAATTTGCCCAAACTGGGCTGGTTAGAGGCTCCCTCCACCATGAATTTGCCCAAACTGGGCTGTTTAGAGGCTCCCTCCATCATGAATTGGTCCAAACTGGGCTGGTTAGAGGCTCCCTCCACCATGAATTTGCCCAAACTGGGCTGTTTAGAGGCGCCCTCCATCATGAATTGGTCCAAACTGGGGTTTTAGAGGTTCCCTCCACCATGAATTGGTCCAAACTGGGCTGGTTAGAGGCTCCCTCCACCATGAATTGGTCCAATCTGGGTTTTTTAGAGGCTCCCTCCACCATGAATTGGTCCAAACTGGGCTGGTTAGAGGCTCCCTCCTCCATGAATTGGTCCAAACTGGGGTTTTTAGAGGCTCCCTCCACCATGAATTGGTCCAAACTGGGGTTTTTAGAGGCTCCCTCCACCATGAATTGGTCCAAACTGGGCTGGTTAGAGGCTCCCTCCACCATGAATTTGCCCAAACTGGGCTGGTTAGAGGCTCCCTCCACCATGAATTTGCCCAAACTGGGCTGGTTAGAGGCTCCCTCCACCATGAATTTGCCCAAACTGGGCTGTTTAGAGGCTCCCTCCATCATAAATTGGTCCAAACTGGGCTGGTTAGAGGCTCCCTCCACCATGAATTGGTCCAAACTGGGTTTTTTAGAGGCTCCCTCCACCATGAATTGGTCCAAACTGGGCTGGTTAGAGGCTCCCTCCACCATGAATTGGTCCAAACTGGGCTGGTTAGAGGCTCCCTCCACCATGAAGTTGCCCAAACTGGGCTGGTTAGAGGCTCCCTCCACCATGAATTTCCCAAACTGGGCTGGTTAGAGGCTCCCTCCACCATGAATTTGCCCAAACTGGGCTGGTTAGAGGCTCCCTCCACCATGAATTTGCCCAAACTGGGCTGTTTAGAGGCTCCCTCCATCATGAATTGGTCCAAACTGGGCTGGTTAGAGGCTCCCTCCACCATGAATTTGCCCAAACTGGGCTGTTTAGAGGCGCCCTCCATCATGAATTGGTCCAAACTGGGGTTTTAGAGGTTCCCTCCACCATGAATTGGTCCAAACTGGGCTGGTTAGAGGCTCCCTCCACCATGAATTGGTCCAATCTGGGTTTTTTAGAGGCTCCCTCCACCATGAATTGGTCCAAACTGGGCTGGTTAGAGGCTCCCTCCACCATGAATTGGTCCAATCTGGGTTTTTTAGAGGCTCCCTCCACCATGAATTGGTCCAAACTGGGCTGGTTAGAGGCTCCCTCCTCCATGAATTGGTCCAAACTGGGGTTTTTAGAGGCTCCCTCCACCATGAATTGGTCCAAACTGGGGTTTTTAGAGGCTCCCTCCACCATGAATTGGTCCAAACTGGGCTGGTTAGAGGCTCCCTCCACCATGAATTTGCCCAAACTGGGCTGGTTAGAGGCTCCCTCCACCATGAATTTGCCCAAACTGGGCTGGTTAGAGGCTCCCTCCACCATGAATTTGCCCAAACTGGGCTGTTTAGAGGCTCCCTCCATCATAAATTGGTCCAAACTGGGCTGGTTAGAGGCTCCCTCCACCATGAATTGGTCCAAACTGGGTTTTTTAGAGGCTCCCTCCACCATGAATTGGTCCAAACTGGGCTGGTTAGAGGCTCCCTCCACCATGAATTGGTCCAAACTGGGCTGGTTAGAGGCTCCCTCCACCATGAAGTTGCCCAAACTGGGCTGGTTAGAGGCTCCCTCCACCATGAATTTCCCAAACTGGGCTGGTTAGAGGCTCCCTCCACCATGAATTTGCCCAAACTGGGCTGGTTAGAGGCTCCCTCCACCATGAATTTGCCCAAACTGGGCTGTTTAGAGGCTCCCTCCATCATGAATTGGTCCAAACTGGGCTGGTTAGAGGCTCCCTCCACCATGAATTTGCCCAAACTGGGCTGTTTAGAGGCGCCCTCCATCATGAATTGGTCCAAACTGGGGTTTTAGAGGTTCCCTCCACCATGAATTGGTCCAAACTGGGCTGGTTAGAGGCTCCCTCCACCATGAATTGGTCCAATCTGGGTTTTTTAGAGGCTCCCTCCACCATGAATTGGTCCAAACTGGGCTGTTTAGAGGCTCCCTCCTCCATGAATTGGTCCAAACTGGGGTTTTTAGAGGCTCCCTCCACCATGAATTGGTCCAAACTGGGGTTTTTAGAGGTTCCCTCCACCATGAATTTGCCCAAACTCTGCTGGTTAGAGGCTCAATCCACCCTGATTTTCAAAACAAATGTTGGTGCCAACCTCAACTTACTACAAGGGCCAAATTCACTGCTGGTGACAAGCTCTCCTCACTGCAAGTGCCAAATACACATGTTTCAAGGTGTTTTCCTACTGTCAGAGAGGTGGTATTGAGTGTGTAAAGTGTGTAGTTGTTAGGCTGTGATGTTGGGGTAATAGAGGGTCTTTGGTGTGTTAGATGCCCCCAGACATGCTTCCCCTGCTGTCCCAGTGTCATTTCAGAGGTGTTGGCATCATTTCCTGGGGTGTCATAGTGGACTTGGTGACCCTCCAGACACGGATTTGGGTTTCCTCCTTAACGAGTATCTGTTCCCCATAGACTATAATGGGGTTCGAAACCCGTTCGAACACACGAACATTGAGCGGCTGTTCGAATCGAATTTCGAACCTCGAACATTTTAGTGTTCGCTCATCTCTAATAATAGCACATATAGCGCTGTACTGTGATAGTGGAGAGGAAACAGAAGCAGGACGGGCCAGGAGACCGGGCCCACCCAGCCTCTAAGCATAACAAGAACCCGCCCAAATTGCCAGAATGAGTGCTAATGGACCAAATAAAAGAAAATATGACAACAAAAAAGAAGATGAGCAGAGGGAGAAAAGAGGAAAGCAGGGAAGAGAAAAAGAGAAAGAGCGAGAGATGGAAAGGGAGAAAGAAGAGAAAGAGAGAGAGAGAGAGAGAGCGAGAGAGAGAGAGAGAGAGAGAGAGAGAGAGAAAGCTCACGTCCTGCTCAGTACCTGCCAGGGAGCCTAACCCAACCAGATCTCTGCACGCCACGAGGAGAAGCAGTAAGGTCCTCCATAGCCCTGAAGTCCTCCACTCTGTGAATCTGGAGACAGAGGGAGGGGGGATTAGTGGACTGGCATAGAGCTAGAATACAGGCCCTGGCCGCGTTAAGCATATGGCATAGAGAGGGTTAATGGTAAGTACAAAAAGGGCGTGGGGTAGGAAAAAGACCAGAGTGGAGGGAAGGGGGGAATGGCCCCAGAATCCCTCAGGCTGGCACTGTAGCAGTCAGTAATAGCCCCTATTGTCTTAATAGAGTTGTTTTGCTGCCATCTACTGGTGTGAAGAAATATGGCCTGGGACTGCACCAATGTGAGAGTCAATAATCACCCTGTTCTGTTTGGTAAATGGTGCGGTCCGGAGGAAGTGACGTGAGCAGGAAGCACAGAGCAGCCTGGTGTGGGTCCAGAGTGTGTGCTGTGAGGACCTGTGAGAGGCCATTGCTGCTGTAGGCCATAGTAGAAGGCCTGAAGCACTGCAGAGACTGACTGGAGAAAGCGGCAGTGTTGTGGAGATTGTTCTGGAGACTAAAGCCGGACTGTGCCTTGGACTTTGTTCAGACCTTCACCCAAGACAGAAGCAAGACAGAGTCTGCTGAGTTCCTGGACAGGCCTGCATCGAGGGAGCACCACACAGAGCTGAGAGACTGTATAAACCCGGTACCGTACAAGTATCTCAGGGACAGCTAGGGACAGTTTATAGAGGGCGTTATCCTCATATTGTTATATGTAACTTAGTTTCTTTTGTTGATTCCTTCCCATTTTCCATTAGTAAAGTGTGTTATATACCTGCCAGTGTGCGTCTGTCTCCTAGTCGCGGATCCTCGTTACCTGCTGGCCCAGACTTACATTTTGGCGTAGTCGGCAGGATCCGTAGCTCAGTAGACATGTCGGACAGGGAAGAGGGAACCTCTGCCGGGTCAAGCTCAGGCGCCCCAGCTGATAGTCCCAATGTAGCTGTTTTACCAGGAAGGAGAATGGTGCCGCCGGGCTCAGTGATGAGCCAAGTGACAAAATTTGATGGATGTAATATGACGGTAGCTGAATGGGCAGATCAGATACGAGGCTTACAGCAGATATATGACATTGCACCAGATGTGATAGTACAGTTAGCCACACTGACGCTGACAGGGGACGCCAAGACGACTGTCAGGCTACAACCAGCTAATGAGAAAAAGACATTTGATGAAGTAGTGACTTTGTTAGAGACCATTTATGGAGAGACAGCATCATTAGGTTCCCTAAAGGTCAGGTTCTTTCAGCGAACCCAGTCAGAAACTGAAACTCTCCCTCAGTATGCCAATGCCCTACAAGAACTACTCAATGAAGTTAGGGAAAAAGGGGGAATCAACGCTGTAGCCGACTATGACCGTACTCTCCGAGACCAGTTTGTCATAGGAATACGTGACAAGATCATAGCAGAGGCAATGCAAGATGAGATAAGGAGACGGCCACAATCTACCTTCAGTGATATACGGGTGGAGGCAATTTACCGTGCGAATAGTAAAGTGACAGAGCCACAGGTGAGACAGAGTGTCACACTAAGTCAAGGGGCCGAAGCAGCAGCTATAGGAAAAGCCGGAGACCTGGAGTCCATTATTCAGAAACTAAAGGTAAAAGTAGAATATCTAACAAAGCACTGCGAAGATTATGCACAGCAGGCCAAGAGAGGCTATGAAGGAGAAAGAGTGAATAAAGTACCTGACAGTGGAGTGTCAGGGGCCTACCGAGGGGGCCCAGAACAGGACCGAGAACGTTGGGTCTATACCGAGGGGGACCAGAGAGACGACCACCTCGGCAAGAGATCCAGTGCTGGGTGTGTGGAAGACTGGGACATGTCGCCGCAAAATGCCCAGACAAGTTCCCAAGACAGCCGCCTTTAAACTAGAAGGTTCCAGCGCAGCGGGGCATGCGTTGGAAGGGAATAAAAGAGTGAAGGAAGTTAAGAGCCCTGATGATACACTGATTGCAGCAAGCCCAGTATTGCAGGTCAAGATGAATGATGTCCTCGTTACTGGAATGATAGATACGGGATCACAGGTTACCACTATGGGAAGAGAATGTTATGAACGGTACTTCCAACAGTCTGCCCAGTATGACCCTGAGATGTTTGTGAGTGTGGTGGCAGCCAATAACCTACCTGTCCCGGTATGCGGAGTAGTCTGGATGAACGTGAACATATGCGGCCGAGAATTAGGCAGAAGAGGTATTATCGTAGTCCAGGAGGGCTATGATAAACAGATCCCCGTAATTTTAGGGATGAATATTCTGAAGGACATGGACCACCTGCTGTTTTCTAGAGATGGGCACAATTATTGGAGAGAAGCTACTGCTCACCAACCCACTCGGGCTGCTTTACAGCGATTAATAAGGATGTGTGGACTGCAGAGAGCCACCGGTGGAGAACAGCCCGTGGGCTGTATTACTGTTCCTCATCACACCAAGGTAACACTACCAGCTGAAAGAGAGACTATTATATCGCTACCACTGGGCACCACTCGGAAATTAGAAGGCCTTTCTGTCATGATTGACCCATTATCTAACCAGAACGGGTGCACTAATGTGCTGGTGACTCGCTCCTTGTCTGTGGTAACCCAGGGGAGAGTGTTGGTGCGGTGTGTCAATACCCATAACCAGAGTTTAGATCTGACTCCAGGTAGCCTCCTTGCCAAGGTCTATGCTGTCCCAGCTGAAATACAAAAGGCGATACCTTTAGAACTGACCCCGTCCGGGAAGGGGAAATGGTCAGTAACCGTGTCCACAGAAGCAGAAGGGCTCATTGTCTCCCATGAAGAAGGGCGGTTGCTGCGGGAACGGATGAAGTTAAACCTTTCTCAATATACCACTGATCAAGTCAGAAAGGTAGACCAGTTGCTAGGAGAACACGAGGCCTCATTTGCACAACATGAGAATGACTTTGGCTGTGCACAGGGAATCTATCACGAAATACCCACTGGAGATGCAGCTCCCATCAGGGAAAGATATCGGCAGATACCACCACAACAGTACCAAGAAGTGAAAGATCTGCTGAATTCAATGCTGGAGAATGGAGTTGTTAGAGAGAGTCAAAGCCCTTGGGATGCAACAGTGGTGTTAGTCAAAAAGAAGGACGGATCTTTAAGGTTCTGCGTGGACTATCGTAGACTGAACTCCTGCACTGTACGTGACTCTTACCTGCTCCCCCGTATTGAAGAATCGCTTACGGCCTTAGGCAAGGCCCGTTACTTCTCGTCCCTGGATTTAGCAAGCGGCTACTGGCAGGTCCCCATGAGTGAGAAGGACAAAGGGAAGACGGCTTTCATCCTCCCAATGGGTCTATATGAGTTCAACCATATGCCTTTTGGTCTGACCAATGCACCGGGTACATTCCAACGGCTCATGGAGAAATGTCTGGGCGATTTCAATTTCAAATTCACTCTGATTTACCTTGATGACATCGTTGTCTACTCCGCTACATTCGAAGATCATCTTCAGAAGCTGGGGCAGGTTTTTAGGAGACTGAGAGAGCACGGTTTGAAGTTGAAGCCCAGTAAGTGTCGCCTGTTACAGGAAGAAATTGAATATTTGGGACATCGAATATCAGGACGTGGAGTGCAGCCATCCAGTGAGAAGATTGCGGCTGTGCGAGACTGGCCCACTCCTACCACCCTACGAGAGGTCCGTGCCTTCTTAGGGCTTGCTGGATATTACAGGCGATTTGTGAAAGACTTTGCGCACAAAGCTGAACCACTGAATGCGCTATTGAGGAATACCGCTAGGCGTCCGAAGGCTCAATGCGTGCCTTGGGGTATCGAACAAGAGAGAGCATTTCAAACTCTGAAAGATGCTTTGACCAACCCTCCAATTCTGGCATATGCTGATTACCATCTACCCTTTCAGCTTTATACAGATGGCAGCCAATATGGTCTTGGGGCAGTACTCTCCCAAATCCAGAATGGAGAAGAAAGAGTGATCGCATATGGCAGCCGGTCATTACGAGACTCTGAAAGAAACCCTGCTAATTACAGCTCCTTCCGCTTGGAGTTATTAGCCCTTGTGTGGGCAATGACTGAGAAGTTTGCGGGGTACCTCACCGGGGCAGAAGTACAAGTGTTGACGGATAACAATCCACTGGCACATTTGGATAATGCGAAGCTAGGTGCCCTGGAGCAACGGTGGATGGCCCGACTTTCTAAGTACCGCTACAGTGTGAAATATCGCTCCAAAAATGAGAATCAGAATGCCAATGCATTGTCCCGAGTCACTACCCAACCACCGGTCGGGGACATAGATCAAGAATTAGAATCAACAGAGGTACCTGATTTCACCCAGTTTTCCCAGGAGGTGGTGACTGCTCGACAGAGCAAAATACTGGGAACTCAAGTAGCTCCCTTCCTGGGCCCAACCCACCAAGAATGGATTGGGCTCCAGCAACGTGATCCAAGCCTGGCACTGCTATGCCGTTGTGTTAAAAAGGGGTGCAAGCCTACTATTGATGAAAGAGACCAGCTGTCACCCGAAGTATTAGCGATACTGGGGCAGTGGAACCGATTGGAGATGAGAGACGGGATCTTACGACGGCATGTATACTTGCCAACTGAGATTGACGCCTGTTATCAAATTGTAGTGACTACTGACCTGGCCCGTCCACTAGCCGCCGAGGTACATCGTAGGAATGGCCACTTTGGAGCTGAGAAGACCTTTAGGTGGCTCCAACGATTGATCTTCTGTCCGAGTCTCTGCTTCATTGTTGAAGAAGTGTGTCGTCATTGCAGAGCATGCGAAATCAACAAAGCAGTTGAACAGAGGGCTCCAACACAGACCATAGTGACGAAAGAGCCACTTGAAGTATTGATGATTGACTATCTCGCCGTGGGATATTCTGCAAGTGGGCATCAGTATTGCTTAGTTATGGTAGATCACTTTACCAAATTTGCTGTAGCCGTTGCAACAAAGGACCAGACTGCTGAGTCGGCTGCTGAGGCCCTGTGTCACCACTTCATACGAGTATACGGCTGCCCTCAACGCATTCACTCTGACCAAGACGCCTGTTTCGCGGGGCGAGTCATGCAAGAGGTGCAACGTATTTATGGAATGAAAAAGTCACGCACCACCCCATACCATCCACAGGGGAACGGGGCATGTGAACAATTTAACCGCACATTACTTCAGATGATCCGCACCTTGGAAGCTGACAAGAAGCGACAATGGCCATAGTACCTGCCTGAATTGCTGTGGGCCTATAATAATCAAGTCCACTCTGTCACAGGGTACGCCCCATATGTTCTCTTCTTTGGGCGACCCGGAAAAGGTGTGGGAGACCTCAACCTCGAAGACACCGATGAATTTCCTTATCGAGGTCTGCCCACTTGGATTCAGGCTCACCATCAGAGATTAGAGACTGTCCACCGGATAGTACGTGAGAGACTACAAGAGCAAGTTCACCCTAATCATCGGCCGGTGCAGGACACCCCTCTTAAAGTGGGCGACTTAGTCTTGGTACGAGTAAAGAAGCCACTAGGGAAATTGGACAGTACCAAGTCCAAAATACCCTGACTAAGCAGACGCGGACACTACACCGTTACATGTTACGCCCATGTCAGTCTCAGGGGCCAGTTCAGGACGACAGAGAGGAAGTGACTATGACAAACCCCTCCACAAGTGAGCCCTAGTTGTGGGATGACGATGATGATAACGGGGGTGTTGTGGAAGCTGTGACCACCCCGACAGTAGCTGGGCCTGCAACAGTAGTGACACCCCCGACTGCCATACCTGACCGTCCCAATGAGAGACCGACCTCTACACTTGCTGATGATATGACAAGCTTGCGGCGGACTAGTCGCTCCACAGCGGGTGTACCACCAGTGCGATATGCCCAGAATGAGTTTGTTTGGCCAGTGGCCCATCGTTACATCACAACATTGCGATTACAGAAATGTATTGATGGGGCTGTTGTTGTCAGGGACTGCCAACATTCGACTGGGGGGGTATGTAGCAGTCAGTAATAGCCCCTATTGTCTTAATAGTGTTGTTTTGCTGCCATCTACTGGTGTGAAGAAATATGGCCTGGGACTGCACCAAAGTGAGAGACAATAAGCACCCTGTTTTGCCTGCTAAATGGTGCGGTCCGGAGGAAGTGATGTGAGCAGGAAGCACAGAGCAGCCTGGTGTGGGTCCAGAGTGTGTGCTGTGAGGACCTGTAAGAGGCCATTGCTGCTGTAGGCCATAGTAGAAGGCCTGAAACACTGCAGAGACTGACTGGAGAAAGCGGCAAATTGTGTTATATACCTGCTAGTGTGCGTCTGTCTCCTAGTCGCAGATCCTTGTTACCTGCTGGCCCGGACTTACAGCACAATCCCAAAACACATACAAAAGGGTCCCCTCCTCTGAGCCACAGTACCAGCAGGCAGAAGAGGAGGAAGGGTAAAATGTATGCAGTTTGGCAGGAACGAGGCACCATTGGGCCAAGAGTTTATAACCCGCCTCCTAATCTTTACTGGCTACTGAATACTTGTGAGCGAGCTCGAGAATCCTGGGACACTGAGAGACAGAGAGAGGCAAGTTCAGATCCGCCTCCCACTTAGCAAGAAAGAGACGACCGTAGCCCAGAGGAGGGGAGGCCAGAAGGGGATAAAAGTCAGAGAGGGAAGGGCCTTGCAGCGCTGGAGTCCTGGTGCTCAGATCCTGCCAAGGGCAAAACACCATCTGCAAGGAGTTTGTATGTTCTCCCCGCGTTTGCATGGATTTCCATCTCATATTCCAAAGACATACTGATAGGGGGAAAAAATGTACATTGTGAGCTCTATGTGGGGCTCACAATCTACATTTAAAAAAAAAAAAAAAAAGTCAGAGCCATCTTAAGTTTCGTAAGGGATCTGTCAAAGCCCGAGGTGTCTGGTAGCAAGGACAGGAAATACGCCTTTCTATAATATATTTGATGCTGCCTTCTATCAGGCATCTATTATTATGTGGAATAATAGCTCAGCATTCTTCTATTTTCACCATCAAAAAATAAATATCTATTGAATGGATACAAATGGACACTAAATATTATTTTTCCTGGTTGTTCGGGTCATCTCATGGTAGTGTGGACTGCAGCCTAGCAATAGCTACAATTTACATAGACTTTGAAGCTTGATTTTATTTATTTCTGGATATTAATGATGAGAACAACAAGAAATCAATAGAAACGCTAGAAAGATAGAAATGACTAGTCCCGGTATTTCTGGTGATTTCTACTGAGGAATCATCTTATTTATCAATGCTGTATTTTAAGGATAGAATCAGGGTGACGTATGATAGAAGATATATCTGTCCCCATGTAACATCTATCCCCTCATACTGTATATAAGGAGAGGATTTGCTGGTGCTGTACATGATGCAGCTGATGATGTGTGCTCTGCTCTCTCTGCTCATGTGTCACTCGCTGACATTTCTTCATTCACTATGTCATTTGGTAAATGTAATGTTCAGTAAGGGAGCTCCAGGTCACTGCTGTCACGTTATGTTATATGTCACTATTTTGTTGGTGACTCTGACCACATCGGACCATCTACAGCCAGTCTGCAATCTCAAGAGTAGACAATTACATTTTGGTGATAAAAAATATTTCCAGGACGGAGACATCATCATTGGTGGATTGATGACTGCATATACAAGGAGTGATGATTTAGTATTCCCAGGAGAACCTTACACGTCTATAATGTGCTCTGAGTAAGTCCTGGTCACATACAGTATTACACTTATATGGTGGATAAGAAAATATATATTAATGCTAATTTATACTGAGGACTGAGGACTTCTCTCTCTCAAAAAAAAAAATTCAGCTCAGAGATATGTACATGACATTTTTTGATCACATGTATTGTCTTTTATAGAAGAGTGGGCAATTGATATTTTTCAGCAGGATAATGCTCACCCACACAAAGCAAGGGATTCTCAGATTTCAGCTTGGCTTTTTCACTTATACTTTAGATTTCCCTTCCTTGGCCTGGTCATTCACCGTATTTATTACCAATGGGACTAGCTGGGATGCCAGGATTAGTAACCTATCTACAAATCCAGCTGCAAAATCTGTGGGCAAATGTGCTGCAGGAATCCATATGGAACCTGTATGGTTCAATACTGGGGATGAATGGGGTGACCCATAGGGAGCGGACATATTACACAGAAAGAGAAGTAAGTTATTAGAGTAGCTGAGTGATCAATAAGAGATGAAGTAAGGTCAAGGATTGTAACACACAACCTACTAGCTCTAGATGCTCTGTACAAGATCAAGGACTCTTATCTTATGCTTCTTCTATTTTCAGTCAATACTTTCAGGGAGTCCTACATTCTATGGTTTATGCTTTTGCTATTGATACAATTAACAAGAATCCGGACATCTTACCTAATATTACACTGGGGTATCATATATATGACTCATGTTTAGATGCGCGATTGGCTGTGAAATATATTTTACATCTTCTGTCTGGACCAGATAAGGAGATACCTAACTACTCCTGTGAGGAACGTGGCCCGCTGGCTGGTATTATTGGAGACCACCACTCATCCACCACTGTCCCAGCAGCACAAATCCTTGGCCTATACGGATATACACAGGTTGGTCTTCAGTCAACTACAAACATTTCCAATTGTGTAGAATCACATGTAGGTTTTCTGCAGAATTTCATGCAGTGTTTTGAGCTTAAAAAGAAGGAAACATATAAAGGAAGGAGCTATAAATCTCTTCTTGTGCACATCTCCATGTTTATCTAAAAAGGAAATACAAACATAAAGACGCACGGTAAACGCCGCGTTTACGCGCCGTCTATTAAAACGTCGCGTAAACGCGACGTTTTCATTTTTACACGCGTAAAAGAACGTGCAAAAAACAAATGTGTTTCAGTCGTGTGAAGGGGTCCTTAGGGTGCATTCAGACTACGTAACGCCGGGCGTGTATGAGAGCCGTACACGCCGGCATTACGGCAGACTGCCGAACACTTCCCATTCACTTCAATGGGAGCGCTCGTAAACGCCGCTGTTACGAGCGCTCCCATTGAAGTGAATGGGAAGTGTTCGGCAGTCTGCCGTAATGCCGGCGTGTACGGCTCTCATACACGCCCGGCGTTACGTAGTCTGAATGCACCCTTAGACTCCATAATAAAAAGCCAACTCTGTACAGGCTTTCTACGCAAAGCTCTGCCAGGATACAAATACAGAAACAATCTTTCCTACAGTAACTCTTAGGTATCTGGAATTTCCTTTATATTTTACATGGGACAAACATCATACTGGAGACAATATTGACTGAAAATATGTAAAGCTTCAGGTCTAACCTTCCTGTCTTACAGATCAGCTACGGAGCTACAGACTACTCACTGACCGATAGACGCCTCTATCCACATGTTTTCCGAGCAGTACATAACAACCACATCCACAATATGGTAATAGCCAAACTGTTGAAGCACTTTGGCTGGACCTGGGTGGGGATTTTATTCTCGGATGATGACGCTGGAGAGAATGAACTGCAAATACTAAGAAAATACATGGAAAAATATGGGATCTGTCCAGAATTCATCCTAAAATACGATGAAAAAACAGATTGTATGGAAAAGATTTCACACATTCTATCAAATTCAGAAGCCAATATCGTTGTACTATGCGGAACATATAATGTTCATATAAATGTCATTTTTAGGGATTATAATTTTGTATTTGATAAGACAACATTAATTCTTCCTCCTTCTTGGGCCTCCAGTTCCATCATTACAGAACATCATTATATACAATTTAATGGAAGTTTAGCTGTAGACTATTTATCACCACCGATTCATGGAGTCAAAGAATTTGTGAAAAATTACAAGAATCTCTCTATTACACCTCATGTTCGGCGCTACTTGCAAATATTAGAAGCCATATCAGGAAGTGATCAGGACAATTCTTTTATTTCCTTCAATTTCACATTTGCGGAAATCAATGATACTCATCACTATGTTTTTCCAAGTCTGAGATTCTTCCTGTCTTCGGGGGTGACTCCTGGATTGTATTACAGTGTGGAGGTCATGGCACAAGCTCTTCATCATATGTTCTTATCTCTCAGTGATAAATATAACAAGCACCAAATAATACGTAGACTGAGACATCATGTGACAAAGGTGAGAACATTTTGTTTTCTCCAACATATTAGGGGTTATTTTTCATCTGACTTTTTTTTTTTTTTTTGCTGTATGTTTCTCGGGGTTATGGGGGGGAGGGGGGGCGGATGCATCGGATGCCAATTCCTAATGTTTCACAATCGCCTCAATACCGGAGGGTCTATGATATCTCATTTAGATAGACTCACTAATTGTAGGGCTATTGTAATTTCGGAAGGGAGACTGACTTCCACAAACACTTAAAGACATCAAACACACACACTGGTAGATACGACACATAGGCAAACAGTAAGATGATAAGCAAACAAGGAACAAGCCTCCATTAGTATACACCTCATCACATACATACAAAACGTCAGCACATAATAAACTAGTTGATGGCTCTGCCTGACGGACCGTTTCACCAGACAACCCGGTTCATCAGCGGCAATAGGAGCAAATCAACCGTGCGTGCAATAGTGCAACGCATCAAAAGGTTAAGGCAGCGTGTATTCGCCTGGGCCGGCTGTGATGTATAGAACCATAACAAAAAACAGCCAAAATACACAAAAGTGGGTAGGTACAAGGAAGGACAGACAATAGCAATGGTAACCGGCCGTTAATAGACTAATGGTACAATCAATAGAGCAACTGGAGCAACTGAGATTGAGAAGAGCACCAGGACAAGGATACAATTTGGGTAGGGATGGCCAAAGGGATGTCGTGAAAAACTACAAGTAACAATTACAGTAGATTAATTTGTTCAACCTTGTGGGATGCACAGTGTCGAGGAGGAAGGTCCACCGCGCCTCCCTCTGCAGGAGCTTACGATCAAAATCGCCACCTCTAGCTGATCGGCTGATGATTTCGACGCCCTGAAATAATAATAATAATAATAATAATAATAATAATAATAATAATTAATTATCAATTATCATGCTGGGATCTGGAAAACCACATCTGTTTTGGAAATTGCAGTGTGTTTGTGGTGTGTATTTTAACACAAAGTGGGCATGGTATTTGTATGAATCCTATCCACTATCCACGGACGGCCGTGCATCAATGCCGATTGGGCTGTGGGAGGATGTGTTTTAATATAATTGACCACAGAATAAGAAATACTTAGGTGGTTAGCCGTTCTCCCCGAATGTGCCTCTGATGAAATCTCTAGACCTTGTGGTACTAGCATTAGAAACCCGTCAGGCTTCTCATTAGGCAGTCAATTTTTCTACTGTGTTTGCTTATTACCAGGAATACGGGAATTTTAGAGAAGACAGGGATATTAGTAGCCTTGGCTGTGGTTATCACAACTTTACCTCCCTGTTAGGGTTAAGCCGATCTTGAGATTTCAGGATCGTTTTTAAAATCAGATTTTCGATAATTTTCCAGCCGATCCCCATCGCGATCGTGAAATTTGCTCAATTGCAAGTCGGCATCCGACCTTTTGCAATCCCAATTGCTCAACCCTACATGTTAGCTTTTCCCACAATGATTGGTCAGTAGTCAAGCATTGTAGGAACTAACATGAGACCTCGATCCCCCCCTAAAAAGATCAGGATCGTAATTCCGATCACCATCGTGAAATTTGTTCGATCGGAATCTGATCTTTTCTGATCCCGATCGCTCAACCCTACTCCCTGTACATTGCTGCCTCCTGCTCCTGTTTCTTCACATGTGCTTAACCCGTGTTGGGTACAGCACTAGCGTATGCAACATTGTAGCTTTGTTGAATTACCTTTGTAATACATATAGGTGATCAGTTGTTGGTAGCCACAATATACTTATACAGTGTCTTGTACCTTCTAGGACCAGTTTACCAGATATCATTTGGTACCAGTATTACCCCACTATCACAGCCTATCAACTAGACACTCCAGACTCAATATAACCTCTATGGAAAGTGGAAAAATACTTGGAAACCTTCTTTCCTCTACATACAGAACAGAAACACTAATTTTAAGCTAAAGAAACATTAGCATGCATCCCTTTGATTCATGTTGCCTGTGACAACCACAGATGGCATAGACAATGGGAAATCCAACAGCACACGCTTAATATACTGAGCTTAAACAAGAACTGGAGATGGGCAAGGTATATAGCGCCCAAATACCTCTGTACACTAGAAGTATATACTGAGTTCAAAACAGGTATATAACAGGAGATGGAAAAGGTATATAGAGCCCTAAGAGCTGCTTGAGTAACATTCTCACCTAAATAAAGGTAATCCCTAGCTAACCCTGGCTGTACATCTGTCCCCGTCTCACAGTCACATAGTTCTCAGTCTCATATGACCCGGATATTAAATCCACTATTCGTATAAAGTGGAGGTCACCTGATTTAGACAGCCAATTACTTTTTCCAATTTTTTTTCGATGCCTCCGTTGTCATAGTTCCTGTCCCACATCCCCTGCACAGTTATTGGTGCAAAAAAAGCACCAGGGTAGGTTGGAGGGGAATCAAATTTTTAGTGCATTTGCCTCGTGGTATTCAATTGTAATCAAATACCTTGAACGGCCTGATATTCGATCGAATACCAATTCAATTGAACGCCGTTCGCTCATCTCTAGTAAGTACTTTAGGGGGGTGACTATTGATGGCCAGATACTGTGTCCCTACTAGAGATGAGTGAACTATGCAAGATGTCAGTAATATTCATGAGGGTCACTAGTTAGTTTTATTTGAGACCAAACATTTCCAGTCCGAACAAAAAGTGCTTTCATGAGACTATGTGAACCCCAGAGTATAATAAGTTGAGTCCCAGGGGACGTACAATAAGATAATAAACAGTAATATTCACCTTCTGTTACTTCTCTTTGGCTCCACTGCGGCATCTTCCAGCTGCTTCTTCCATGGGCCCTGCAGTACGGCTTTGGCCTGTGATTGGGCCTCAGCAGCCACATGGGGCACACCAACATCATGATAGCTATATCAAAGTGCTATGACATTGGCACACCTCACGTGACCACTGGCCCTCAATCACAGATGTCAATGGCCCCTGTGCCCTTGATATCACAGTAGAGGCTTGAAGAGGCCTAAGAAGGTCTGAAAACACTGGAGAACATTGGAGAACATGCACGGGATGCCACAAGGGAACTCTTGGGGGGGGGGGGGGGTGAAGGAAGTTAAGTATAACACTTTTTTTATTATACACTCTCCCCTCTGCTTAATATACTCTGAATCTTGAAATAACCCTGGAGTATGGTAGAAATTTGAGGGTGGGAACAACAAATATATTTGTAACAAATTTGATTTATTACAAAGTTTTTTGCTCATCTCTATTCCCTAACCAAGGTAAGTTATCAACACCTGCTTAGATGTGTATATTCTGTGTTCTGTGCTCATTGATAATGTACTTATGTGCTAAATACCATATTATCACTTGGTAATGCAATGGTAATGAAGACATATAGATATGGAGAGGGGGGACTAGAGTTGCACCTCAGGTTGCACCAAAGGAGTAGTTATTTAGTACATCCTGTGGTATAATGCCACCTAGTCTAAACATGGTGTTTCGGTTACATCAGTAGGAGGACTCTATATATAAGGAGAATCTTTGCCTTTTCTTGGATGTTTGGTGGTCTGGCTGCATGGTATTCTTGTCTTTTCAATACCATTCCAGAGGACAGTCTGCCAGGTCCCAAGATACCAGATGGCTAGATATATGAGTGTGAGTGGGGGCATCACCTGTGAGTGCTCTGTTCCTCTTTTCTGCCACACACATTTTGTAAGACTCTTCCCTGTTTATTAGCACATGTCTACACAGCTCTTATCCAGGTCAGTAGGAGCCATATATAATGAGATCTTTCTTCTTCCTACTAGTTACATCACTTCCTTACCTTGATGAAGCAGTCACAGGACTCCTCGAACTCTGCTCCTTACTTTGATGAATATGGAGAGACTGTTCACTCATATAAGATAATAAACTGGTTCTATAAAGATAAAGTAACTACGCTAAATGTTCATGTTGGGAACTTTACACCATGGGATGTAGAAGGACAACAGTTTTACATGGATGACCAAGCAATAGTATGGAAACACACAGCAGAGGTAGGCGGTATCTCATTTGTTTTAGACTCTACGTGAAGTATCTCACAATTGCTAAAAAGTGTAAATTTTATTTAGATGTAAATAGATTTTATGATAATAAATTGAGATGGGCGAACCTCTAAAAATTTGCTTTGCTTTCAGTTATGGAGGCTCAGTTCTGAGATTCAGGTTGAATAAGTTTGGTGTGAACCACAAATAAAAATGGCTTAAAAATAGTGAAGAACACTCTTAAAGGGGTTGTTCCATCTGAAGGATCCTATCTATACTGGTAGCTTATGTAAATTGAAGATTTTTCCTAAATATATTGCTTTAGAAATTCTGCTTTGTTCTCCTGCTATGTGACCTTATTCCTCCCACTTTATACACAGCATTGCTATAACCACGGACCTATAGGGCAAGTGATGTCACTTAGGGCTCGTTCACATCTGCGTTGCCCTCTTCGTTGTGCAGGTTTCCGTTTCCTGCATAAAACAGAGCAGGATACGGAAACCTGCAGGAGTCTCTCTCACCCATTCATTTGAATGGGTGAGAGAGATGTCCGGCCGTGAGCGGCGGTGAGCGTTTTGCGCTCTCCGCCGCGAAACTGGGTTTTTTAATCCGGACACAGAGTCGGACATGCAGTACTCTGTGTCCGGATTAAAAAATCCGGTTTTGCGGCGGAGAGCATAAAACGCTCACCGCCGCTCACGGCCGGACCCGGTCTGTGCTTTGCGTCTTCTGGCATGCAGAAGACGGAAAGCACAGAACGGAAAGAAGAACGCAGGTGTGAACCTAGCATCACTCAGTGCTCTTGATGGCAAGACAATTGTTCAACTAATTGTAGTTTTCCTGATAAAGCCCTGTCTGCTATGGTAACACACAGATAACACTAAGTCCATTCTGTAAAAGCATCTGCATATTATCTGATCTGCATAAGTGTTGTGAGACTTCTCCGGCCCATTTAGCAAGCTGGATGGGGAGGGAGGAGAAATACAGGAAGCAAGATGAAACGACTGCATCCAGACTGCTGAAACACTGAGATGGGAAAACCCCTTTAAGGTTCCTAGGAATCTATCTATAAAACATAATGTAGAATTCTCTTAGGACTCCTAGGAACCTATATATAAAACATAGTGTAGAATACTCTTAGAGCTCCTAGGAACCTATATATAAAACATAGTGTAGAATACTCTTAGAGCTCCTAGGAACCTATGTATAAAACATAGTGTAGAATACTCTTAGAGCTCCTAGGAACCTATGTATAAAACATAGTGTAGAATACTCTTAGAGCTCCTAGGAACCTATCTATAAAACATATTGTATAATACTCTTAGGGCTCCTAGGAACCTATCTATAAAACATAGTGTAGAACAGTCTTAGGACTCCTAGGAACCTATCTATAAAACAGAGTGTAGAATACTCTTAGGACTCCTAGGAACCTATCTATAAAACATAGTGTAGAATACTCTTAGGGCTCCTAGGAACCTATCTATAAAGCATAGTGTAGAACACTCTTAGGGCTCCTAGGAACCTATCTATAAAACATAGTATACAATACTATTAGCACTCCTAGGCCCTAGCTATAAAACATAGTGTAGCACACCAAAAATTATTCACTTATGGGAGCAGACGAGAATTTTTTTTTTTGTTATACAAACATTGTGATATAGTGGAATGTGTTGGTGGACCCGGCTGCAGGACATTAAGACTGAGTATTGCTGATGGCTGTATATTGCAGAAGAAAATGGAGTAATTGCTTTGGATCATGCAGTGATGAATAACACACCCATCCCCTACTCACACCATCACTTACATGCCTCATGTTTAGAGATGAGCGAACGACGTTCGATCAAATTGGTATTCGATTGAATATCAGGCTGTTCGAGGTATTCGATTCCAATCGAATTCCACGTGGCAAACGCAGCCGAAATTTGTATCCTCTCCCACGCTTTTTTTGCACCAATAACTGTGCAGGGGAGGTGGGACAGGAACTACGACAATGTAGGCATTAAAAAAAATCTGAAAAAGCCATTGGCTGCCGAAATCAGGTGACCTTGGATTTATAAGAATAGTCGCCGCCATCTTCGTCTCATTTTGCGGCTTGGAGACATATGGACAGAGATCTGCTGAGGACTAGATAGGGATTAGCTTCTGCTAGGCAGGAAAAACTGAAGAACAACAACAGCTCTTTTCATAGCTATACTGCAGAGAGAGGAATCGATGTATGCTCAATCCAGATATCCACGGTGTGTACCCCCAAACGCCAAAGTGGGATACACAGCAATTGTCAGGTTATATAGGCTCAAACCAGATTTCCATGGTGTGTACCCCCAAAACCTAACTAGGATACACAGCAATTGTCAAGCTATATACGCTCAATTCAGTTTTTAAATGTGTGTACCCCCCAAAAGTAAGTGGAATACACAGCAATTGTCAGGCTGTATATGCTCAATCCAGCTTTCCACGGTGTGTACCCCCAAAAACCTAAGTGGTATACAATCTGTGTATAGTATATATACGCTGAATCCAGCTTTACTGGTTGTATTCCACTCCCAAATAAAAGTTGTATACAGCTAAATATAAAATAGCATCTCTGTTTATGGGCTGAAGCTGAATGGTGGGCCTGACACTGTATACGCTGCTTGGGCAAGTGACAACTCTAAAAAAAAAAGGGTAAAATAATTAATCCTGGGGGTGGCACGGCTGAATTGGCACTAATGGGCACAAAATAACATCTCTGTTTATGGGCTGAAGCAAAGAATGGGGCATAAACTTAAAATGCAGGGGCCCCAATCTATCTCTAACTCAAGAGAGCATAGACACGCAGGTTCTATCATGCAGTTACAAGTAGAAGAGCGGCTCAGCAAGTGACAGTTGGGGTTCATTGTGTACACTCTATGCCACCATGATTTTAAGGAGACGTTGAGCCAGGGTTTTTATACTGACTGTCAGATTTGGAGTCGAGAAGGATTTTTTTCCCCTGAAATTGGGGAAATTGCCATAAGCCTCATCAGTTTTTTTTTTTTTTTACTTCCCCTGGATCGACACTGTAGGGATTGTAGGGTTATAGGTTGGACTTGATGGACTAATGTCTTTATCCAACCTCATCTACTATGTAACTATGTAACCAAAAAGGCTAACTGTGGGGCATACTTGCACCCCCTCGCCAGACTCACCCAAACCTCAGCTGGGGGAAGCCTCTGCTCACCCCAAGGGCCACAGGTCCAACTTCTACACCCAATACGTGTAATGGCGCAGAGGGATCGGAGAGGACAGGGCTGTGGTTGGCCAGGTACTCACGCAACATGCACCTATACTTTTCCCTCCTGATGACACTAGGCCCCTCAGTGGTGGTAGTTTGGCCGGGGGGAGGGCATTAACGTGTCCCAGACCTTGGAGAGTTTTCCCCTGGTAGTTGTGGACCGGATGTCAGTTGTTAGCCTCATGGAGGAAATATCCTCTCTGCCGCCAGCGAGGGTTTATGGAAACATTTCCATCATATTCTGCACCAGGTGCTTGTGGCAATTATTTATGCAATTTTTCCTCTCCCCTACCAGAACGAAGGACGAGATTTTTTTCGAGGATTGCAAAAATCCAGTATTATTTGTTCTCCATGATGTGAAATATGCGTTAGACTCTTGAAAAGCAACCCAAGATGAAGTCAGCCATGTGTGCCAGTGTGTTACTTGGCATGCCTTTGCTGGCCCCAACTGTAAGGGTCACTCTCCATTTCCTCCATTTTCCACTCCCCTTCACACCATTTGTGGTGAAGCAATGGGATGCACTGAAGTGCACCCTCTAGCCTCGTGTGGGACAGGGACATCAGATGCCACTCCAACTCCCTCGTCTTCCTCCGCCAGCCAACGGTGCGAAGATGAGAGGAGTGTGCTCTGAATGTTTTCAGCCTAGCAGAGGCTACTTTTCACTTACGAAAATGGCTGCACTTTCACCAGTATATCAGGCACAATGGTGTAAGTTTCAAACCTTTGCAATAACAAGTTGAAAATGTGTGCCATGTGTGGACCGTGTTCGAGTCTGGCGAGCTCCAGATCTGCTACCAGGTTCCGGCCATTATCTCATACGCCAACATGCCTGGGCCCAGATGCAGCGGAGAAAACCACATTGCCGTCGCATCTAGGATGGCATCCCTCACCTCAGGGGAAGTGTGTTTTCTGTCAGCCAAGCTGATGAGCTTCAGCAGGACCTGCTGATGTCTCCACATCCCAGTGCTGAAGCACTTACAGGTTGCTGGTGTGGTCAAGGTTGCAGCAGAGGAGTAGGCTTTTCAGAGACGCCCTGCCAGGAATTTTTGGCTGGGAGAGGAGATAGATCACCCCAGTTTGCACCCCGGGCCCATCCTCAACTACATTCACCCAGCCTGTCATTACAGAGAAACAGTGTCCCTGAACGCAGGCACTTGTACATGTATTGGTGGTTAAGTGGACCTTACAGCAAAACGCGGAACTCAGGGCCTGACTGATGTTAGGGGAAACATGCTGGCGCAAGGCGGGGACGGCACACCAACAGAGGTAGTGACAGCTAGGGGCATCATAGTGAGGTGCCGCAGCTGCCATCAGGTCATGGAAGGCATGAGTCTCCACTAGCAAGAACACCAACATCTCCAGGGCCAGCAGTTTTGATATGGAGACACAGCATTACTCTCAGAGCCATTTACCGATCTCTATTGGGCAGTCTGACACTTGTCTCTCCTGTGTTGGCGTGGCATTAGGCCAGTAACCTCACAGGACGGCCTGTATTCAGCTGCCCACCTAATTAAGCAGAGACCGTTGCGATTATCCTTACTCGCATGATATTTAGGGAGTCAGGATTAGTGTTCATCTATTTTTATTCCTTTCTTCCTTTCCCCCTTTTTTCATGTGGAGTCTGACCTTGTACACAGTGGGTCTGATGTGCATTTAATCTGATTAGTCTATTATGACATTTTTTAATCTATATTCAATAAAAACTAAGTTTTATATAATTTAATTCCCCATGAATTCAAGATGTAGACCAACTGAATGTTCAAATAGTAACCGAAGAGTTATTATAGTAACAAAGTATCATTAAACAGTCTTATCCCCTTTTATTAGGTCCCGGTGTCTCGCTGCTCAGAAAGTTGCTTACCCGGAAATAGGAAACAACCTAGAGAAACAATCCACACCTGCTGCTATGACTGTGTCCCGTGTTCAGAAGGAGAGATCTCCAATATAACCGGTACATGATACTTATGTGTATTACATGTGAACCTTATACGTAGATATTCTAGTCTATGTCATGTGATAGGAAAATGTTGTTATTTAGAGATGAGTGAACAGTAAAATGTTCGATATTCAATATTCAATATTCGTTTTGAGTAGCCGCTCAATATTTGACTACTCGAATTGAATATCAAATCCTATTATAGTCTATGGGGGGAAAATGCTCGTTTCAGGGGTAGGCAACATTCGATCAAATTACACTTACCAAGTCCACAAGTGAGGGTCAGGCAGGATCCTCCGAGAGGTCTTCTCCGTGCAGCGTCCCCACGGCATCTTCCGGCTCTGAATTCACTCTGCCAGGCATCGGGCCTGGGCAGAGCCGACTGCGCATGCCCGCACTACAAGAAAATGTAGTGCGGGCATGCGCAGTCAGCTCTGCCCAGGCCCGATGCCTGGCAGAGTGAATTCAGAGCCGAAAGACGCCGCGGGGAAGCTGCACGGAGAAGACTTCTAAAGGTAGGAGAATAACCAGCATTGATTGGCCGACTGTATAGCATTCGGCCAATCAATGCTGGTTCTGCATCAAACTTTTCTATTCGAATAGCGAGTGGTACTCGATCGAGTACGAGTATATCGAATACCGTAATATTTGATCGAATACCTAGTCGATCGAATACTACTCACTCATCTCTATTGTTATTCCCTCAAATGATAAATCAGTCAATCTCAATTTTGGTAACTTGGTTCATCCCATGTATCATATCAGTGATCTATGTAATAGACTGACCATGAGATTCTTCAGCAGCAAAGTGAATTTATTAATCTCAACCAGACATTTCAGAAAAAAATATTAGTTGTAGAAAAAAAAAATATTTTCCAAAAATGCACATACTTTTGAAAAACACAGCATGTTAATTTTTGCTGCAGAATCACAAGCATTTTTCTTATAGACCCTATAATGGTGAATATATACTGTATAGTAGAGAATGAAAAGGACATTTTTTTTCAGACACAATTTTCTACATGGGGCCTTAGCCTTATTAACCTTTTCCAGGCTCCCTCGCAGTATCCATCGTTCCTTCAGTATCCTCTTCTGGCCTCCACATATCTATTGTATTGTCTGACATTTTGACCACTTTTTACTCAGTTTTTCTTATATAGCGTTAGAGAGACCTCTTGAGTATGTGTTTGTTTAATTTTTATATAAGAGCTAAGGAATGGGGGTGATTCGAAGTTTTAGATATTTTTAATTTTCAAAAATATTTTAAAAACTTTTTATTAATTTATTTTATTTTTAATTTTAGACCCCTAAGGAGTCTGATCAATAATACAATATACCGCAATACTGCAGTATATTGTCCTCCACATTCAATCATACATTGGAGTCAATCACTACAAACTTTTATTTCTTCTAAAAAAAAAAACAAAAAAACATCTATTTCTTCTGAAATAATTTAGAAATATATCATAAACCCATTAGAACTTATTCCTGATATGGTGGCAATGAAAAGCTTATAATAAGATAAGATAAGATAAGAATCCTTTAATAGTCCCACAATGGGGAAATTTCAGCATGTTACAGCAGCATAGTAATACAGATACAGGATAATACACAGTAATATAATACGGAAGTAGACACATGTATGCTGAGAAGAGAAGATATACTAGGAGTCCATAGCAGCTAAGGAACAGAAGAAGAAAGAAGGAAGACTTCATAGTCATAATCATTAGTTCTCTGTGCGGAGTGATCTTCGCTTGGTCTGATGTAGATTATACAGCCTGATCGCAGTTGAAAGGAAAGACCTGCAATAGCTCCTTCTCACACTTGGGGTGAAGCAGACGGTCACTTACAGGGCTGCTAAGTGCCATCAAGGTCTCATACATGGGGTGGGATTTGTTCTCCCGAATGGAGATCACCTTGACAGTATCCTTCTGTCACCCACCACCTGTACTGGGTCCAGGGGGCTCCCCAGGACAGAGCTGGCCCTTCTGATCAGCCTGTCAAGTTTATTTCTGTCCCTGGTTGATATACTGCTCCCCTTGTAGGGCACACGGAAAAAGATGGCTGAAGCAACCACAGAGTTAAAAGGCCCTAAGAAGTGGCCCCTGGACTCCGAAGGCCCTCAGCCTCCTGAGCAGGTAGAGCTTGCTGTGGCCCTTTCTGTGCAGCGCCTCCAGGTGATCAGCCCAGTCTAGTTTATTATTGAGGAGCACACCCAGATACTTATAGGTCCTGACTATCTAAATGCATGTCCTTGGATCTCCACCGGGTTCGGTTTACTCCGTTTACTAAAGTTCACCACCATCTCCTTGGTCTTCCCAGCATTAATCCTGAGCTGGTTCTGCTGGCACCATTCAACAAAATCCTGGTTTATGTCTCTGTACTCCCTATCGTCACCATCAGTGATAAGGCCTACTATAGCAGAGTCATCGGAGTACTTCTGTAAGTAACAGCTGGAGGAGTTGTGCCTAAAGTCAGCAGTGTACAATGTGAAGAGAAATGGGGCAAGAACTGTACCTTGTGGTGCCCCTGTACTATAGATAACAGTGTCAGACACAGTCCCTGAGGGCGGTTTGTCAGGTAGTCTAGGATCCAGTAGGACAGGTGCTGGTCGACACCATCAAGGTTCAGCTTCTCCCTCAGTAGCTCTGACTGAATGGTGATGAACGCACTGGAGAAATCAAAGAACATTATTCTCACAGTGTTCCCGGGTTTCTTCAGGTGAGAGAGAGCTTTGTGAAGAAGGTGGATGACGGCGTCATCTACCCCAATGCCTGGTCGATAGGCAAACTGGAGGGGGTCCAGCGCGCAGTACACTAGAGGGCGTAGGTGTGTCAGGACCAGTCTCTCTAGGACCTTCATCAGGTGGGATGCAGTGCTACAGGTCAGTAGTCATTGTAGACCATCGGGTTGGGTTTCTTTGCTACTGGTAGCACACAAGATGTTTTACACAGTTGAGCTACCAATCCCAGCTTTAGACTAATAATGTACATGTGTGTAATAACACCACTCAGCTGGTCTCTGCTACCAAAAGTGGACTTGAATGTGTAAAGCTGGACACTGGGCTCTTGTATGCTTTGGTAGGGCCCAGGGTACTCAGCCTGATACTGACAGTATTGTTGTACTTTTCAGACAGTGATAATTGTATAATATGTCCAAGTGATGAATGGCCAAATGAGAAGAGAGACCAATGTCACCCCAAAATCATGGAATTCATCTCCTATCAGAATGACACAATTGCTTCTGTTTTTTCGTTCCTCTCAGTGTTTGGTTGTCTTGTCACTAGTTTGATATTTGGAATATTTATTATTTATCGGGACACCCCCATTGTTAAAGCCAATAACCGGAACCTGAGTTACCTCCTCCTGGTCTCCATCATCCTCAGCTTCCTCTCCGTCTTCTTGTTTCTTGGCCGTCCAGACAATATAACTTGTAGACTACGTGAGACCACTTTTGGAATCCTTTTCTCTGTCGCCGTCTCTTCGCTCCTCGCCAAGACCATCATGGTCTTTGTGGCTTTTAAATCCACCAAACCTGGAAGCTCCTGGAGGAAATATCTGGGTGTGAGACTGCCCTATACCATAGTGTTGTTGGGTTCATCTATACAAGCTGTTATCTGTGTCCTCTGGTTGTCAATCTCTCCTCCCTTCCAGGACCTGGACACTCAGTCTTATCAGGGAAAGATCATCATTCGCTGTAATGAAGGGTCTGTTATTGGCTTCTATTCTGTTTTGGGATATTTGGGGCTCCTGGCCGCTGTCAGCTTTCTTCTGGCTTTCATGGTGAGGACATTACCGGACAGTTTTAATGAGGCCAAGTACATCACCTTCAGCATGCTGCTGTTCTGTAGTGTCTGGATCGCCATGATCCCGGCCTTTCTGAGCACCAAAGGGAAATACACTGTGGCCGTGGAAATATTTGCTGTTCTGGCCTCCAGTGCTGGACTTTTAGCTTGTGTGTTTTTCCCCAAATGTTATATCATTCTGTTCAGATCTGAGATGAACACAAAAACTGCTCTGCTTAATAGGAATATGAAATAATAATAATTGCTATATAACCCTGTTTAGTAGGAATATCAAATAATGTCTGAAATTTTAATGTCCCCTGCTAATAATGAAAACTGCTTTATATTGTGTACTAGAGGGAGGACCCGGCTTCGCACGGGTATATTACATGTTATGTTTGTGTAGTGGCTCCATAAGAATTGTCCAATTTTGCACTGGTGTATTTTGTATGTTGTTTGTGTGTATGTCCATAAGCGTCATGTGATTATTAGAGATGAGGGAACAGTGTTCTATCGAACTCATGTTCGATCGGATATTAGGCTGTTCGGCATGTTCGAATCGAATCGAACACCGCGTGGTAAAGTGCGCCATTACTCGATTCCCTCCCACCTTCCCTGGCGCCTTTTTTGCTCCAATAACAGCGCAGGGTAGGTGGGACAGGAACTACGACACCGGTGACGTTGAAAAAAGTAGGAAAAACCCTTTGGCTGCCGAAAACATGTGACCTCTAATTTAAAAGAACAGCGCCGCCCAGGTTCGCGTCATTCTGAGCTTGCAATTCACCGGGGACGGAAGTTTCCATCCATTTAGCTAGGGCTTAGATTCTGGGTAGGCAGGGACAGGCTAGGATAGGAAGGAGAAGACAACCAACAGCTCTTATTAGAGCAAAATTCCAGGGAGAAGCTTGTCAGTGTAACGTGGCACTGACGGGCTCAATCGCCGCAACCCAGCTTTCCCAGGATCCTGAATGGAATACACTGACAGTGTATTCCCGTATACCCTATATATACACCCGATCCCCGTTCCAACGGTGTGCCCCCCCCCCCCCACCTTCACCCCAGAAATACCCTGCAAGTCCCCTAGCAATAGAATTGGGGCTATATACACCCACTATTTTTGCTACTGCCATATAGTGCCATTGTCTGACTGGGAATTCAAAGAATATATTGGGGTTACATATCACTTCAATTCCAGGGAGAAGCTTGTCAGTGTAACGTGGCATTGACGGGCTCAATCGCCGCAACCCAGCTTTCCCAGGATCCTGAATGGAATACACTGACAGTGTATTCCCGTATACCCTAAATATACCCCCATTCCCGTTCCAACGGTGTGCCCCCCCACCTTCACCCCAGAAATACACTGCAAGTCCCCTAGCAATAGAATTGGGGCTATATACACCCACTATTTTTGCTACTGCCATATAGTGCCAGTTTCTGACTGGGAATTCAAAGAATATATTGGTTTTACAAATACACTCATTTCTTGCTACTGCCATATAGTGCCATTGTCTGACTGGGAATTCAAAGAATATATTGGGGTTACGTGCACCCACAATTTTTGCTACTGGCATATAGTGCCAGTTTCTGAGTGGAAATTCCCCAAATAATTTGGGGATTCATTCACCCTACATCTCAGGCTCTTGCCATATTCACCCGGGTTGTCAGTGCTTCACCAGCTCGTTCCCAGACAGCTCGGCCCGAAAAACACATTACCTATATAGAGGATTTGGACAATGAAGACAACATGTTCTAAATGTAATGTCTGCACCTTCTCCAGAATTAAAATGAAGGCAGCTACTAAGAAGTGTCATTTGTGTATCTTAATGTAAATATAGTTGTATAAGCTTGTTAGGTTTTAGGCACTGCCAAGTTATTTATTACCACCCGCTCCCTTATAATGATGATGACGCCAAAGTCACTGTGGGTGTTCAGAGCTCACAGCTTTGGTTGACATTTGTCTTGCTCTCTATCGGTACCAGCTGTCTTTTTGGATACTGTAAAGTTATGTTGACTTTATTAACAGCTAGAGATGAGCGAACACTAAAATGTTCGAGGTTCGAAATTCGATTTGAACAGCCGCTCAATGTTCGTGTGTTCGAACGGGTTTCGAACCCCATTATAGTCTATGGGGAACAGATACTCGTTAAGGGGGAAACCCAAATCCGTGTCTGGAGGGTCACCAAGTCCACTATGACACCCCAGGAAATGATGCCAACACCTCTGGAATGACACTGGGACAGCAGGGGAAGCATGTCTGGGGGCATCTAACACACCAAAGACCCTCTATTACCCCAACATCACAGCCTAACAACTACACACTTTACACACTCAATACCACCTCTCTGACAGTAGGAAAACACCTTGAAACATGTGTATTTGGCACTTGCAGTGAGGAGAGCTTGTCACCAGCAGTGAATTTGGCCCTTGTAGTAAGTTGAAGTTGGCACCAACATTTGTTTTGAAAATCAGGGTAGATTGAGCCTCTAACCAGCAGAGTTTGGGCAAATTCATGGTGGAGGGACCCTCTAAAAACCCCAGTTTGGACCAATTCATGGTGGAGGGAGCCTCTAAAAACCCCAGTTTGGACCAATTCATGGTGGAGGGAGCCTCTAAAAACCCCAGTTTGGACCAATTCATGGTGGAGGGAGCCTCTAACCAGCCCAGTTTGGACCAATTCATGGTGGAGGGAGCCTCTAAAAAATCCAGTTTGGACCAATTCATGGTGGAGGGAGCCTCTAACCAGCCCAGTTTGGACCAATTCATGGTGGAGGGAGCCTCTAAAAAACCCAGTTTGGACCAATTCATGGTGGAGGGAGCCTCTAGAAACCCCAGTTTGGACCAATTCATGGTGGAGGGAGCCTCTAACCAGCCCAGTTTGGACCAATTTATGATGGAGGGAGCCTCTAAACAGCCCAGTTTGGACCAATTCATGATGGAGGGAGCCTCTAAACAGCCCAGTTTGGGCAAATTCATGGTGGAGGGAGCCTCTAAAAACCCCCAGTTTGGACCAATTCATGGTGGAGGGAGCCTCTAAAAACCCCAGTTTGGACCAATTCATGGTGGAGGGAGCCTCTAACTAGCCCAGTTTGGGCAAATTCATGGTGGAGGGAGCCTCTAAAAACACCAGTTTGGACCAATTCACGGTGGAGGGAGCCTCTAAACAGCCCAGTTTGGACCAATTCATGGTGGAGGGAGCCTCTAAAAACCCCAGTTTGGACCAATTCATGGTGGAGGGAGCCTCTAACCAGCCCAGTTTGGACCAATTTATGATGGAGGGAGCCTCTAAACAGCCCAGTTTGGACCAATTCATGATGGAGGGAGCCTCTAAACAGCCCAGTTTGGGCAAATTCATGGTGTAGGGAGCCTCTAAAAACCCCCAGTTTGGACCAATTCATGGTGGAGGGAGCCTCTAAAAACCCCAGTTTGGACCAATTCATGGTGGAGGGAGCCTCTAAAAACCCCAGTTTGGACCAATTCATGGTGGAGGGAGCCTCTAAAAACCCCAGTTTGGACCAATTCATGGTGGAGTGAGCCTCTAAAAACCCCAGTTTGGACCAATTCATGGTGGAGGGAGCCTCTAAACAGCCCAGTTTGGGCAAATTCATGGTGGAGGTAGCCTCTAAACAGCCCAGTTTGGGCAAATTCATGGTGGAGGGAGCCTCTAAAAACCCCAGTTTGGACCAATTCATGGTGGAGGGAGCCTCTAAAAACCCCAGTTTGGACCAATTCATGGTGGAGGGAGCCTCTAACTAGCCCAGTTTGGGCAAATTCATGGTGGAGGGAGCCTCTAAAAACACCAGTTTGGACCAATTCACGGTGGAGGGAGCCTCTAAACAGCCCAGTTTGGACCAATTCATGGTGGAGGGAGCCTCTAAAAACCCCAGTTTGGACCAATTCATGGTGGAGGGAGCCTCTAAACAGCCCAATTTGGACCAATTCATGGTGGAGGGAGCCTCTAACCAGCAGAGTTGTGGGAAAGCAGGGTGGAGGGAGCCTCTAACCAGCAGAGTTGGTGGAAATCAGGGTGGAGGGAGCCTCTAACCAGCAGAGTTGTGGGAAAGCAGGGTGGAGGGAGCCTCTAACCAGCAGAGTTGTGGGAAAGCAGGGTGGAGGGAGCCTCTAACCAGCAGAGTTGTGGGAAAGCAGGGTGCAGGGAGCCTCTAACCAGCAGAGTTGTGGGAAAGCAGGGTGGAGGGAGCCTCTAACCAGCAGAGTTGGTGGAAATCAGGGTGGAGGGAGCCTCTAACCAGCAGAGTTGGGGGAAATCAGGGTGGAGGGAGCCTAGTATTAGCAGAATTGTGCAACGCTTATGGTGGATGAGTATGAGGATGCGGAGGAATTGGAGAGGTTGAGTACAGACATGGAGTTTCATGTTGGGGTGCTTTACACAGGTGGGCACAAAAATGAAGGCTCTATCCAGTGGTGGTTCATTTTTATCAAAGTGAGCCGGTCGGCACTCTCAGCTGACAGACGGGTGCGCTTGTCAGTTATGATGCCACTGGCTGCACTGAACACCCTCTCAGATAGGACGCTGGCGGCAGGACAGGACAGCACCTCCAAGGCATATAGGGCAAGTTCAAGCCACAGGTCCAACTTTGACACCCAATATGTGTAGGGCGCAGAGGGGTCGGAGAGGACAGGGCTGTGGTCGGAAAGGTATTCCCGCAACATGCGCCTATACTTCTCATGCCTGGTGACACTAGGACCCTCCGTGGCGGCACTTTGGCGAGGGGGTGCCATCAAGGTGTCCCAGACCTTAGACAGTGTGCCCCTCGTTTGTGTGGACCGGTGAGAACTTGGTTGCCTACTGGAGGAACTGCCCTCCCTGCCGCCAACGTCACATGCTGGAAACATCTCCATCATATTCTGCACCAATTGCCTGTGGCAAGCATTGATGCGATTGGCCCTCCCCTCTACCGGAATAAAAGACGAGATGTTGTTTTTATACCGGGGGTCAAGGATAGCAAAGATCCAGTACTGGTTGTCCTCCATGATTTTGACAATACGCTTGTCGGTTGTAAAGCACCCCAACATGAACTCAGCCATGTCTGCCACAGTGTTAGTTGGCATGACTCCTCTGGCCCCACCGGAAAGTTCAATCTCCATTTCCTCCTCATCCTCCATGTCTACCCATCCGCGCTGCAACAATGGGACGATTCAAAGTTGCCCGGAAGCCTCCTGTATCACCATCACATCATCGGACAACTCTTCTTCCTCCTCCTCCTCCTCCTCCTCCTCCATTAAACGCAGTGAAGCGGACAGATGTGTGGACCTACTCTCCAGCTGTGACGGATCGGATGCTATCCCTAACTCCTCTGTGTGATCTGAGTTATCCCTGATGTCAATCAGGGATTCTCTCAGAACACACAAGAGCGGGATTGTAAGGCTCACCATCGCATCCTCAGAGCTCACCCTCCTTGTGGACTCCTCAAAGACCCGTAGGATGTCACAAAGGTCTCTCATCCATGGCCACTCATGGATGTGAAACTGAGGCAGCTGACTTTGTGGCACCCTAGGGTTTTGTAGCTGGTATTCCATCAAAGGTCTCTGCTGCTCAACCACTCTATTCAACATCTGAAACGTTGAGTTCCAGCGTGTGGGGACGTCGCACAAAAGCCGGTGTTGTGGCACATGCAGACGTTGCTGGAGAGATTTTAAGCTAGCAGCGGCTACTGTCGACTTGCGAAAGTGGGCGCACATGCGCCGCACTTTCACCAGTAGCTCTGGAACATTGGGGTAGCTCTTTAGGAAACGTTGCACCACTAGGTTGAAGACGTGGGCCAGGCATGGAACATGTTGGAGTCCGGCAAGCTCCAGAGCTGCTACCAGGTTCCGGCCGTTATCACAAACGACCATGCCTGGGCCCAGGTGCAGCGGCTCAAACCATATTGCCGTCTCATCGAGGAGGGCATCCCTCACCTCGGAGGCAGTGTGCTGTCTGTCCCCCAAGCTGATCAGCTTCAGCACAGCCTGCTGACGTCTACCAACGCCAGTGCTGCAACGTTTCCAACTCGTAGCTGGGGTCAATCTAACAGCGAAGGAGGAGGCGGTGGCGGAGGAGCAGGCGGTAGAGGAGGAGGAGGAGGGGGGTGTTCTTCTCGTGTCCCTGCCAGGAATGTTAGGCGGGGAAACGAGGTACACTGGGCAAGTTTGGGAAGCAGTCCCAGCCTCAACTACATTCACCCAGTGTGCCGTCAGTGAAATGTAGCGTCCCTGTCCGCATGCACTTGTCCACGCGTCGGTGGTCAAGTGGACCTTTGTGCAAAGCGCTGAACTAAGGGCCCGCCTGATGTTGAGTGACACGTGCTGGTGCAAGGCGGGGACGGCACACCGGGAGAAGTAGTGACGGCTAGGGACGGCATAGCGAGGTGCCGCAATTGCCATCAGGTCCAGGAAGGCGGGAGTTTCAACAAGCCGGAACGCCAACATCTCCTGGGCCAGCAGTTTAGCGATGTTGGCGTTCAAGGCTTGCGTGTGTGGGTGGTTAGCAGTGTATTTCTGCCGCCGCTCCAATGTCTGAGAGATGGTGGGTTGTTGTAAAGAAGCGCCTGATGGTGCCTTTGATGGTGCAGGAGAAGGAGATAAGACAGGAACAGGGGAGGATGAGGAAGAAGTCAACAAAGTGGCGGAGACAGATGAAGTGGTGTCCTGGCTCGTCCTCTGGAGTGCATCGCCAGCACAGTCAGCAGTGGCAGTGGCAGAGGCAGAGGCAGAGGCAGTGGCAGTGGCGTGAACGGCAGGCGGCCTTTGTCCTGCCGTTGCTGCCTGCCACTGATTCCAGTGCTTGGATTCCAAATGACGGCGCATTGAAGTGGTGGACAGGTTGCTCTTCTCAGAGCCCCTAATCAATTTCGAGAGGCAAATTGTGCAGACAACACTATATCTGTCCTCGGTGCATTCCTTGAAAAAACGCCACACCTTCGAGAAACGTGCCCTCGAGGTGGGAGTTTTTCGGGGCTGGGTACGAACTGGAACATCTTGGGAGATTCCGGGTGTGGCCTGGCTTCGCCTAAGCTGCTGACCTCTGCCTCTGCCTCTAGCTACCCTTTTTGGTGCTGCACCTGCCTCAACATCCACACTACTTTCCCCGCTTGACATCCCCCCTGTCCAGGTCGGGTCAGTGTCCTCATCATCCACCACTTCCTCTTCCAACTCCTGTCTCATCTCCTCCTCCCGCACAATGCGCCAGTCAACTGGATGCCCTGACGGCAACTGCGTCACATCATCGTCGATGAGGGTGGGTTGCTGGTCATCCACCACCAAATCGAACGGAGATGGAGGAGACTCTAGTGTTTGAGCATCTGGACACAGATGCTCCTCTTTTAGGTTCGTGGAATCGTGACGTGGAGAGGCAGGTTGAGGGACAATGAAAGGAGCGGAGAACAGCTCTGGGGAGCAGGGACAGTTGGGGTTATTGTTCTGTGAAGCTTGGGAATTTTGGGAGGAAGGAGGACAAGACTGTTGGGTAATAGGAGGAGAGGAGGCAGAGTCTGACTGGCTGCTGGACAATGTGCTGTAAGCGTTCTCTGACAGCCATTGCAAGACCTGTTCCTGGTTCTCGGGCCTACTAAGGTTTGTACCCTGCAGTTTAGTTAATGTGGCAAGCAACCCTGGCACTGTGGAGTGGCGCAATGCTTGCTGCCCCACAGGAGTAGGCACGGGACGCCCTGTGGCTTCACTGCTACCTTGCTCCCCAGAAGCATTCCCCCGACCTCGCCCACGGCCTCGTCCACGTCCCTTTCCGGGAGCCTTGCGCATTTTGAATTCCCAGTTAGAAATTGGCACTATATACCAGTAGCAAAAATTGTGGGTGCACGTAACCCCAATATATTCTTTGAATTCCCAGTCAGACAATGGCACTATATACTAGTAGCAAGAAATGAGGGTATTTATAACCCCAATATATTCTTTGAATTCCCAGTCAGACAATGGCACTATATACCAGTAGCAAGAAATGAGGGTGTTTATAACCCCAATATATTCTTTGAATTCCCAGTCAGACAATGGCACTATATACCAGTAGCAAAAATTGTGGGTGCACGTAACCCCAACATATTCTTTGAATTACCAGTCAGAAACTGGCACTATATGGCAGTAGCAAGAAATGAGGGTATTTATAACCCCAATATATTCTTTGAATTCCCAGTCAGACAATGGCACTATATACCAGTAGCAAGAAATGAGGGTGTTTATAACCCCAATATATTCTTTGAATTCCCAGTCAGACAATGGCACTATATACCAGTAGCAAAAATTGTGGGTGCACGTAACCCCAACATATTCTTTGAATTACCAGTCAGAAACTGGCACTATATGGCAGTAGCAAGAAATGAGGGTATTTATAACCCCAATATATTCTTTGAATTCCCAGTCAGACAATGGCACTATATACCAGTAGCAAGAAATGAGGGTATTTATAACCCCAATATATTCTTTGAATTCCCAGTCAGACAATGGCACTATATACCAGTAGCAAAAATTGTGGGTGCATGTAACCCCAATATATTCTTTGAAATACCAGTCAGAAACTGGCACTATATGGCAGTAGCAAGAAATGAGGGTATTTATAACCCCAATATATTCTTTGAATTCCCAGTCAGACAATGGCACTATATACCAGTAGCAAGAAATGAGGGTATTTGTAACCCCAATATATTCTTTGAATTCCCAGTCAGACAATGGCACTATATACCAGTAGCAAGAAATGAGGGTATTTATAACCCCAATATATTCTTTGAATTCCCAGTCAGACAATGGCACTATATACCAGTAGCAAAAATTGTGGGTGCACGTAACCCCAATATATTCTTTGAATTACCAGTCAGAAACTGGCACTATATGGCAGTAGCAAGAAATGAGGGTATTTATAACCTCAATATATTATTTGAATTCCCAGTCAGACAATGGCACTATATACCAGTAGCAAGAAATGAGGGTATTTGTAACCCCAATATATTCTTTGAACTCCCAGTCAGACAATGGCACTATATACCAGTAGCAAGAAATGAGGGTATTTGTAACCCCAATATATTCTTTGAATTCCCAGTCAGACAATGGCACTATATAACAGTAGCAAAAATTGAGGGTGCACGTAACCCCAATATATTCTTTGAATTACCAGTCAGAAACTGGCACTATATGGCAGTAGCAAGAAATGAGGTTATTTATAACCCCAATATATTCTTTGAATTCCCAGTCAGACAATGGCACTATATACCAGTAGCAAGAAATGAGGGTATTTGTAACCCCAATATATTCTTTGAATTCCCAGTCAGACAATGGCACTATATACCAGTAGCAAGAAATGAGGGTATTTGTAACCCCAATATATTCTTTGAATTCCCAGTCAGACAATGGCACTATATACCAGTAGCAAGAAATGAGGGTATTTATAACCCCAATATATTCTTTGAATTCCCAGTCAGACAATGGCACTATATACCAGTAGCAAAAATTGTGGGTGCACATAACCCCAATATATTCTTTGAATTACCAGTCAGAAACTGGCACTATATGGCAGTAGCAAGAAATGAGGGTATTTATAACCCCAATATATTCTTTGAATTCCCAGTCAGACAATGGCACTATATACCAGTAGCAAGAAATGAGGGTATTTGTAACCCCAATATATTCTTTGAATTCCCAGTCAGACAATGGCACTATATACCAGTAGCAAGAAATGAGGGTATTTATAACCCCAATATATTCTTTGAATTCCCAGTCAGACAATGGCACTATATACCAGTAGCAAAAATTGTGGGTGCACGTAACCCCAATATATTCTTTGAATTACCAGTCAGAAACTGGCACTATATGGCAGTAGCAAGAAATGAGGGTATTTATAACCTCAATATATTCTTTGAATTCCCAGTCAGACAATGGCACTATATACCAGTAGCAAAAAATGAGGGTATTTGTAACCCCAATATATTCTTTGAACTCCCAGTCAGACAATGGCACTATATACCAGTAGCAAGAAATGAGGGTATTTGTAACCCCAATATATTCTTTGAATTCCCAGTCAGACAATGGCACTATATACCAGTAGCAAAAATTGAGGGTGCACGTAACCCCAATATATTCTTTGAATTACCAGTCAGAAACTGGCACTATATGGCAGTAGCAAGAAATGAGGTTATTTATAACCCCAATATATTCTTTGAATTCCCAGTCAGACAATGGCACTATATACCAGTAGCAAGAAATGAGGGTATTTGTAACCCCAATATATTCTTTGAATTCCCAGTCAGACAATGGCACTATATACCAGTAGCAAGAAATGAGGGTATTTGTAACCCCAATATATTCTTTGAATTCCCAGTCAGACAATGGCACTATATACCAGTAGCAAGAAATGAGGGTATTTATAACCCCAATATATTCTTTGAATTCCCAGTCAGACAATGGCACTATATACCAGTAGCAAAAATTGTGGGTGCACATAACCCCAATATATTCTTTGAATTACCAGTCAGAAACTGGCACTATATGGCAGTAGCAAGAAATGAGGGTATTTATAACCCCAATATATTCTTTGAATTCCCAGTCAGACAATGGCACTATATACCAGTAGCAAGAAATGAGGGTATTTGTAACCCCAATATATTCTTTGAATTCCCAGTCAGACAATGGCACTATATACCAGTAGCAAGAAATGAGGGTATTTATAACCCCAATATATTCTTTGAATTCCCAGTCAGACAATGGCACTATATACCAGTAGCAAAAATTGTGGGTGCACGTAACCCCAATATATTCTTTGAATTACCAGTCAGAAACTGGCACTATATGGCAGTAGCAAGAAATGAGGGTATTTATAACCTCAATATATTCTTTGAATTCCCAGTCAGACAATGGCACTATATACCAGTAGCAAGAAATGAGGGTATTTGTAACCCCAATATATTCTTTGAACTCCCAGTCAGACAATGGCACTATATACCAGTAGCAAGAAATGAGGGTATTTGTAACCCCAATATATTCTTTGAATTCCCAGTCAGACAATGGCACTATATACCAGTAGCAAAAATTGAGGGTGCACGTAACCCCAATATATTCTTTGAATTACCAGTCAGAAACTGGCACTATATGGCAGTAGCAAGAAATGAGGTTATTTATAACCCCAATATATTCTTTGAATTCCCAGTCAGACAATGGCACTATATACCAGTAGCAAGAAATGAGGGTATTTGTAACCCCAATATATTCTTTGAATTCCCAGTCAGACAATGGCACTATATACCAGTAGCAAGAAATGAGGGTATTTGTAACCCCAATATATTCTTTGAATTCCCAGTCAGACAATGGCACTATATACCAGTAGCAAAAATTGTGGGTGCACATAACCCCAATATATTCTTTGAATTACCAGTCAGAAACTGGCACTATATGGCAGTAGCAAGAAATGAGGGTATTTATAACCCCAATATATTCTTTGAATTCCCAGTCAGACAATGGCACTATATACCAGTAGCAAGAAATGAGGGTATTTGTAACCCCAATATATTCTTTGAACTCCCAGTCAGACAATGGCACTATATACCAGTAGCAAGAAATGAGGGTATTTGTAACCCCAATATATTCTTTGAATTCCCAGTCAGACAATGGCACTATATACCAGTAGCAAAAATTGAGGGTGCACGTAACCCCAATATATTCTTTGAATTACCAGTCAGAAACTGGCACTATATGGCAGTAGCAAGAAATGAGGTTATTTATAACCCCAATATATTCTTTGAATTCCCAGTCAGACAATGGCACTATATACCAGTAGCAAGAAATGAGGGTATTTGTAACCCCAATATATTCTTTGAATTCCCAGTCAGACAATGGCACTATATACCAGTAGCAAGAAATGAGGGTATTTGTAACCCCAATATATTCTTTGAATTCCCAGTCAGACAATGGCACTATATACCAGTAGCAAGAAATGAGGGTATTTATAACCCCAATATATTCTTTGAATTCCCAGTCAGACAATGGCACTATATACCAGTAGCAAGAAATGAGGGTATTTGTAACCCCAATATATTCTTTGAATTCCCAGTCAGACAATGGCACTATATACCAGTAGCAAGAAATGAGGGTATTTATAACCCCAATATATTCTTTGAATTCCCAGTCAGACAATGGCACTATATACCAGTAGCAAAAATTGTGGGTGCACGTAACCCCAATATATTCTTTGAATTCCCAGTCAGACAATGGCACTATATACCAGTAGCAAGAAATGAGGGTATTTGTAACCCCAATATATTCTTTGAATTCCCAGTCAGACAATGGCACTATATACCAGTAGCAAAAATTGTGGGTGTATATAGCCCCAATTCTATTGCTAGGGGACTTGCAGGGTATTTCTGTGGTGAAGGTGGGGGGGCACACCGTTGGAACGGGTATCGGGGGTATATATGGGGTATACGGGAATACACTGTCAGTGTATTCCATTCAGGATCCTGGGAAAGCTGGGTTGCGGCGATTGAGCCCGTCAGTGCCACGTTACACTGACAAGCTTCTCCCTGGAATTTAGCTCTTACAAGAGCTGTTGGTTGTCTTCTCCTTCCTATCCTAGCCTGTCCCTGCCTACCCAGAATCTAAGCCCTAGCTAGCTGGACGGAAACCTCCGTCCCCGGTGAATTGCAAGCTCAGAATGACGCGAAGCTGGGCGTCGCTGTTCTTTTAAATTAGAGGTCACATGTTTTCGGCAGCCAATGGGTTTTGCCTACTTTTTTCAACGTCACCGGTGTCGTAGTTCCTGTCCCACCTACCCTGCGCTGTTATTGGAGCAAAAAAGGCGCCAGGGAAGGTGGGAGGGGAATCGAGTAATGGCGCACTTTACCACGCGGTGTTCGATTCGATTCGAACATGCCGAACAGCCTAATATCCGATCGAACATGAGTTCGATAGAACACTGTTCGCTCATCTCTAATAATAATAATAATAATAATAATAATAATAATAATAATAATAATAATAATAATAATAAAAATAATAAATTTATATATATATCGCCAACATATTCCGCAGCGCTGTACAATTTGTAGGGTTCAAATACAGACAGAAAGATACATTACAAAGAAAGTCATTTCACACAATGGGACTGAGGGCCCTGCTCGCAAGAGCTTACAATCTATGAGGTAGAGGGGGTGACACAAGAGGTAGCAGGGGCGGTATTGCTTATGCAGAGGTCAGACACTTTTGTAATAGAGGTGACTGTCATTACACAAACTTAAAACTTTATGAGCCGTCACTAGTCGTGTACTTTAACATGTGGATGGAACTTGGACCTATAAAGTTACCCTGAGATGACATCATATCATGTGGGGTAATGTGGGAGCGGGGACAGAGGAAGGTTAAATTTTGGTGATTCTAATTATAGTACGGAAGGGTTTACGTTAGACATTGTGATCGGCCTGTCTGATAAGATGCGTCTTTAGTTTGCGTTTGAAACTGTAGAAATTGGGAGTTAATCTGATTGTCCGGGGTAGAGCATTCCAGAGAAGTGGTGCAGCTCGGGAGAAGTCTTGTATACGAGCGGGGGAGGTTCTGATAATAGAGGATGTAAGTGTTAGGTCATTGAGTGAGCGGAGAGCACGGGTTGGGCGATAGACAGAGATGAGGGAAGAAATGTAGGGAGATGCGGCATTATGGAGAGCCTTGTGGGGGAGGGGGAGAACTTTATATTTTACTCTATAATGAATAGGCAGCCAGTGTAGTGACTGGCACAGACCAGAGACATCGCTACAGCGTCTAGCCTGATAGATGAGCCTGGCCGCGGCATTCAGAATAGATTGTAGAGGGGAGAGTTTAGTGAGGGGAAGACGGATTAGTAAGGAGTTACAGTAGTCAAGGCGAGAATGAATCAGAGAGACAATAAGTGTCTTTAGTGTATCTCTGGTGAGGAAAGGGCATATTCTGGAGATGTTTTTGAGGTGGAGGTGACATGAACGTGCGAGTGATTCAATATGAGGAGTGAAGGAAAGGTCTACGTCAAACATGACCCCGAGGCAGCGGGCCTGCTGCCTAGGAGTTACAGTAAGGCCTCAGACTGCAATGGATATATCAGGGACAGATCTATTAGATGGTGGAAACAGTAGTAGTTCAGTCTTAGAGAGATTTAGTTTCAGATAGAGTGAGGACATGATATTAGAGACAGCAGAGAGACAGTCACTGGTGTTCTGTATGAGTGCAGGGGTGATGTCACGGGAAGATGTGTATAATTGGGTGTCATCAGCATAAAGATGGTACTTGAAGCCAAATCTGGCGATGGTTTGTCCAATGGGGGCTGTGTAAAGAGAAAAGAGCAGGGGGTCTAGGACCGAGCCCTGAGGATCCCCAACAGCAAGGGAAAGAGGGGAGGAAACAGAGCCCGCAAATGTTGCGGGCTCCTCTGTTGGTGTGCTGTCTCCGCCTTGCACCAGCACGTTTCCCCTAACATCAGTCGGGCTCTGAGTTTCGCGCTTTGCTGTAAGGTCTACTTGACCACCAATGCATGGACAAGTGCCTGCGGTCAGGGACACTGCTTCTCTGTAATGACAGGCCGGGTGAATGTAGTTGAGGATGGCCCGGGGTGCAAACTATCTCCTCTCCCAGCCCAAAATTCCTGGCAGGGCGTGTCTGAAAGCCTACTCCTCCGCTGCAACCTCGAACACACCAGCGACCTGTAAGTGCTTCAGCACTGGGATGTGGAGACGTCAGCAGCAGCATGTCATTGTCCCACACGAAGCTTGAGGGGAAGATCAGTGCATACCATTGCTTCACCACAGATGGTGTGAAGGGAAGTGGGAAATGGAGGAAATGGAGAGTGACCCTTACAGTTGGGGAGCAAAGTCATGCCAAGTAACACTCTGGTACACATGGCTGACTTCATGTTGGGTTGCTTTTCAAGAGACAAAGGCACATTTCACATCATGGAGAGCAAACAATACTGGATTTTTGCAATCCTCGACCCCAGGTATAAGAAAAAAATCTCATCCTTCGTTCTGGTAGGGGAGAGGAAAAATTGCATAAATAATTGCCATAAGCAACTGGTGCAGAATATGATGGAAATGTTTCCGTAAACCCTGGCTGGCGGCAGAGAGATTTTCTCCAAGAGGCTAACAACTGACATCCGGTCCACAACCACCAGGGGAACACTCTCCAGGGTCTGGGACACGTTAATGCCCCCCCCCCCCCCCGGCCAAACTACCACCACTGAGGGGCCTAGTGTCATCAGGAGAGAAAAGTATAGGCAAATGTTGTGTAAGCACCTGGCCAACCACAGCCCTGTCCTCTCTGATCCATCTGCGCCTTACACATATTGGGTGTAGAAGTTGGACCTGTAGCCCTTGGGGTGAGTGTAGGCTTCCTCAGCTGAGGTTTGGGTGAGTTTGGTGATGTGGTACAAGTACGCCCCACAGTTAGCCTTTTTGGTTAAATAGTTACATAGTAGATGAGGTTGGATAAAGACATTAGTCCATCAAGTCCAACCTATAACCCTACAATCCCTACAGTGTTGATCCAGGGGAGGTAAAAAAAAAATCTGATGAGGTTTATGCCAATTTCCCCATTTCAGGGGAAAAAAATCCTTCCCGACTCCAAATCTGACAGTCAGTATACAAACCCTGGCTCAACGTCTCCTTAAAATCATGGTGGCATAGAGTGTACACAATGAACCCCAACTGTCACTTGCTGAGCCGCTCTTCTACTTGTAACTGCATGATAGAACCTGCGTGTCTATGCTCTCTTGAGTTAGAGATAGATTGGGACCCCTGCAGCGTATACAGTGTCAGGCCCACCATTCAGCTTCAGCCCATAAACAGAGATGCTATTTCATATTTAGCTGTATACAACTTTTATTTGGGAGTGGAATACAACCAGGAAAGCTGTATTCAGCGTATATATACTATACACAGATTGTCTGTATACCACTTAGGTTTTTGGGGGTACACACCATGGAAAGCTGGATTGAGTGTATATAAAAGTGTACTTTTGGGGGATGCGCACATTTAAAAACGGGATTGAGCGTATATAGCCTAATAATTGCTGTGTAAACCCCTTAGGTTTGGGGGGGACACACCTTTAAAAACTGAATTGAGCGTATATAGCCTGACAATTGCTGCGTATTCCAGTTAGGTTTTGGGGGAACGCACCATGGAAATCTAGGTTGAGCTTATATAGCCTGACAATTGCTGTGTATCCCACTTTGGTGTTTGGGGTACACACCGTGGATATCTGGATGGAGCATACATCGATTCCTCTCTCTGCAGTATAGCTATGAAAAGAGCTGTTGTTGTTCTTCAGTTTTTTTATGCCTAGCAGAAGTTAAAGGAAATCCAAAGACATAAAAAATTCCAGCTTTCAACCGTGTTCCTTGTAAAACGTAGCGTTTATTCCAGTATTAAAAAACACACATGTTCACAAGCCATATCGTCTCCTAGGTGTATCCATTCCTTACATAGACTCGCTGACGCGTTTCGAAGACATATAGTCTTCTTAGTCGTAGAAGTCATGTTATACTTACCTTCCTTCACAAGGAAGTTCCCTTGTGGCATCCCGTGCATGTTCTCCAATGTTCTCCAGTGTTTTCAGACCTTCTTAGGCCTCTTCAAGCCTCTACTGTGATATCAAGGGCACAGGGGCCATTGACATCTGTGATTGAGGGCCAGTGGTCACGTGAGGTGTGCCAATGTCATAGCACTTTGATATAGCTATCATGATGTTGGTGTGTTCCATGTGGCTGCTGAGGCCCAATCACAGGCCAAAGCCGTACTGCAGGGCCCATGGAAGAAGCAGCTGGAAGATGCCGCAGTGGAGCCAAAGAGAAGTAACAGAAGGTGAATATTACTGTTTATTATCTTATCATACGTCCCCTGGGACTCAACTTATTATACTCTGGGGTTCACATAGTCTCATGAAAGCACTTTTGGTTTGGACTGGAAATGTTTGGTCTCAAATAAAACTAACTAGTGAGCCTCATGAATATTATTGAAATCTTGCATAGTTCACCCATCTCTAGTAGGGACACAGTATCTGGCCATCAATAGTCACCCCCCTAAAGTACTTACTAGAGATGAGCGAACGGCGTTCAATTGAATTGGTATTCAATCGAATATCAGGCCGTTCAAGGTATTCGATTACAATTGAATACCACGAGGCAAATGCACTAAAAATTCGTATCCCCTCCCAACTTCCCTGGTGTTTTTTTTGCAACAATAACTGTGCAGGGGAGGTGGGACAGGAACTACAACAATGGAGGCATCGAAAAAAAATCAGAAAAAGGAATTGGCTGTCTAAATCAGGTGACCTCCACTTTACACAAATAGTGGATTTAATATCCGGGTCATATGAGACTGTGAACTATGTGACTGTGAGACGGGGACAGATGTACAGCCAGGGTTAGCTAGGGATTACCTTTATTTAGGTGGGAATGTTACTCACACAGCTCTTAGGGCTCTATATACCTTTTCCATCTCCTGTTATATACCTGTTTTGAGCTCAGTATATACTTCTGGTGTACAGAGGTATTTGGGCGCTATATACCTTGCCCATCTCCAGTTCTTGTTTTAAGCTCAGTATATTAAGCGTGTGCTGTTGGATTTCCCATTGTCTATGCCATCTGTGGTTGACATGGGCAACATGAATCAAAGGGATGCATGCTAATGTTTCTTTAGCTTAAAATGTGTGTTTCTGTTCTGTATGTAGAGGAAAGAAGGTTTCCAAGTATTTTTCCACTTTCCATAGAGGTTATATTGAGTCTGGAGTGTCTAGTTGATAGGCTGTGATAGTGGGGTAATACTGGTACCAAATGATATCTGGTAAACTGGTCCTAGAAGGTACAAGACACTGTATAAGTATATTGTGGCTACCAACAACTGATCACCTATATGTATTACAAAGGTAATTCAACAAAGCTACAATGTTGCATACGCTAGTGCTGTACCCAACACGGGTTAAGCACATGTGAAGAAACAGGAGCAGGAGGCAGCAATATACAGGGAGTAGGGTTGAGCGATCGGGATCAGAAAAGATCAGATTCCGATTGTCGACCAAACAAATTTCACGATGGTGATCGGAATTACCATCCCGATCTTTTTAGGCGGGATCGAGGTCTCATGTTAGTTCCTACAATGCTTGACTACTGACCAATCATTGTGGGAAAAGCAAACATGTAGGGTTGAGCAATTGGGATTGGGAAAGGTCGGATGCCGACTTGCGATTGAGCAAATTTCATGATCGCAATCGGGATCGGCTGGAAAATTATCGAAAATCGGATTTTAATAATTATCCTGAAATCTCAAGATCGGCTTAACCCTAACAGGGAGGTAGACTTGTGATAACCACAGCCAAGGCTACTAATATCCCTGTCTTCCCTAAAATTCCCGCATTCATGGTATTAAGCGAACATAGTAGAAAAATTGACTGCCTAATGAGAAGCCTGACGGGTTTCTAATGCTAGTACCGCAAGGTCTAGAGATTTCATCAGAGGCACATTCGGGGAGAACGGCTAACCACCTAAGTATTTCTTATTCTGTGGTCAATTATATTAAAACACATCCTCCCACAGCCCAATCGGCACTGATTCACGGCCGTCCGTGGATAGTGGATAGGATTCATACAAATACCATGCCCACTTGTGTTAAAGTACACAGCACAAACACACTGCAATTTCCAAAACAAGTTCCAGATCGTAGCATGTTAATTATTTATTAATTATTATTATTATTATTATTATTATTATTATTATTATTATTATTATTATTATTATTATTATTTCAGGGCGTCGAAATCATCAGCCGATCAGCTAGAGGTGGTGACTTTGATCGTAAGCTCCTGCAGAGGGAGGCGCGGTGGACCTTCCTCCTCGACACTGTGCATCCCACGAGGTTGAACAAATTAATCTACTGTAATTGTTACTTGTAGTTTTTCACAACATCCCTTTGGCCATCCCTACCCAAATTGTATCCTTGTCCTGGTGCTCTTCTCACTGTCTGTTGCTCCAGTTGCTCTATTGATTGTACCATTAGTCTATTAACGGCCGGTTACCATTGTTACAGACAATTGTCTGTCCTTCCTTGTACCTACCCACTTTTGTGTATTTTGGCTGTTGGTTCTTGATCTCCTTACCTGATTATGTTGTCCGTGATGTGACAGTCTGGGGTTACCAAGGACGCCATTGGTGTTGGTTCGCAGATGAGGACACCCTGAGTGGGCGTGCATCTGCTATGTTGTCTTCGTCAGTTAGTGGGAGGTGCTTTCAGTTTGAGCCGCGCCCGCTAATGACGTTGACTTACAGGTCATTCGGTGGGAGGTGCTGTGTGATTGGGCGCGCCCACCGATGACGCGTTTGCAGGTGCGGGGCCCACTGTATATTAAAGTGAGTGGTAAAGGTCCGCCGGAGTGGCTATACATCACAGCCGGCCCAGGCGACTACACGCTGCCTTAACCTTTTGATGCGTTGCACTATTGCACGCACGGTTGATTTGCTCCTATTGCCGCTGATGAACCGGGTTGTCTGGTGAAACGGTCCGTCAGGCAGAGCCATCAACTAGTTTATTATGTGCTGACGTTTTGTATGTATGTGATGAGGTGTATACTGATGGAGGCTTGTTCCTTGTCTTCTTATCATCTTACTGTTTGCCTATGTGTCGTATCTACCGGTGTGTGTGTTTGATGTCTTTAAGTGTTTGTGGAAGTCAGTCTCCCTTCCGAAATTACAATAGCCCTACAATTAGTGAGTCTATCTAAATGAGATATCATAGACCCTGTGGTATTGAGGCGATTGTGAAACATTAGGCATTGGCATCCGCTGTCACAGCGCAGCACCATCTCACTATTTAGCCCCTACTATGTTAGTGGCAGACTCATTTATGCCACATATCTTGGCTATTAAATGTTATTATTAAAAGTTACTTTTTAGTGCATTTCCTTTGCTTTTCATTTAATTTGGTCCAATCCCCCCTCCCCCATAAACCCGTGAAACATACAGCAAAAAAAAAAAAAAAAAAAGAGAGACTGATAAAAAATAACCCCCAGGATGTTGGAGAAAAGAAAATGTTCTCACCTTTGTCACATGATGTCTCAGTCTACGTATTATTTGGTGCTTGTTATATTTATCACTGAGAGATAAGAACATATGATGAAGAGCTTGTGCCATGACCTCCACACTGTAATACAATCCAGGAGTCACCCCCGAAGACAGGAAGAATCTCAGACTTGGAAAAACATTGTGAGAAGTTTTATTGATTTCCGCAAATGTGAAATTGAAGGAAATAAAAGAATTGTCCTGATCACTTCCTGATATGGCTTCTAATATTTGCAAGTAGCGCCGAACATGAGATATAATAGAGAGATTCTTGTAATTTTTCACAAATTCTTTGACTCCAGGAATCGGTGGTGATAAATAGTCTACAGCTAAACTTCCATTAAATTGTATATAATGATATTCTGTAATGACGGAACACGAGGCCCAAGAAGGAGGAAGAATTAATGTTGTCTTATCAAATACAAATTTATAATCCCTAAAAATGACATGTATATTAGAATGAAATGTTCCGCATAGTACAACGATATTGGCTTCTGAATTTGATAGAATGTGTGAAATCTTTTCTATACAATCTCTTTTTTCATCGTATTTTAGGATGAATTCCGCACAGATCCCATATTCTTCCATGTATTTTCTTAGTATTTTCAGTTCATTCTCTCCAGCGTCATCGTCTGAGAATAAAATCCCCACCCAGGTCCAGCCAAAGTGCTTCAACAGTTTGGCTATTACCATATTGTGGATGTGGTTGTTATGTACTGCTCGGAAAACATGTGGATAGAGGCGTCTATCGGTCAGTGAGTAGTCTGTAGCTCCGTAGCTGATCTGTAAGACAGGAAGGTTAGACCTGAAGCTTTACATATTTTCAGTCAATATTGTCTCCAGTATGATGTTTGTCCCATGTAAACTATAAAGGAAATTCCAGATACCTAAGAGTTACTGTAGGAAACATTGTTTCTGTATTTGTATCCTGGCAGAACTTTGCGTAGAAAGCCTGTACAGAGTTGGCTTCTTATTATGGAGTCTTAGGCAGGACTGGACTGGCCATCTGTCAATTCAGGACATTGTCCATAGGGGGCTACTGTATTCCTACTCTCCCCACTATGCCAATGTTATATGAGCAGTATGGCTTTGATGAACCCTATGTGACCTCTGAAACTCAATCATAGGCCTCAGTGGTCCCTCAGGGCCATTGATATCACCCAAGTGGGTGGTAAAAGCTGGATAAGAACTGAGGACACCTTCACTGGAATCTGTAAATGCTGGAGTAAGGAGTCATATTGTTTCCTTCTACAAATCCATAAAGCTGAAATGGAAATGGCAGAATTTTATTTTTGTATTTAGTTTTTAGATAAACATGGAGATGTGCACAAGAAGAGATTTATAGCTCCTTCCTTTATATGTTTCCTTCTTTTTAAGCTCAAAACACTGCATGAAATTCTGCAGAAAATCTACATGTGATTCTACACAATTGGAAATGTTTCTAGTTGACTGAAGACCAACCTGTGTATATCCGTATAGGCCAAGGATTTGTGCTGCTGGGACAGTGGTGGATGAGTGGTGGTCTCCAATAATACCAGCCAGCGGGCCACGTTCCTCACAGGAGTAGTTAGGTATCTCCTTACCTGGTCCAGACAGAAGATGTAAAATATATTTCACAGCCAATCGCGCATCTAAACTGAGTCAAATATATGATATCCCAGTGTAATATTAGGTAAGATGTACGGATTCTTGTTAATTGTATCAATAGCAAAAGCATAAACCATAGAATGTAGGACTCCCTGAAAGTATTGCCTGTAAATAGAAAAAGCATAAGATAAGAGTCCTTGATCTTGTACAGAGCATCTAGAGCTAGTAGGTTGTGTGTTACAATCCTTGACCTTACTTCATCTCTTATCGATCACTCAACTACTTGAACAACTTACTTCTCTTTCTGTGTAATATGTCCGCTCCCTATCAGTGACCCCATTCATCCCCAGTAATGAACCATACAGGTTTCATATGGATTCCTGCAGCACATTTGCCCACAGATTTTGCAGCTGGATTTGTAGATATGTTACTAATCCTGGCATCCCAGCAAGTCCCATTGGTGATAAATACGGTGAATGACCAAGCCAAGGAAGGAAAATCTAAAATATAAGTGAAACGGCCAAGCTTAAATCTGAGAATCCCTTGCTTTGTGTAGGTGAGCATTATCCTGCTGAAAAATATCTGAGCTGAATTTTTTTTTTTTTTTTTGAGAGAAGTCCTAAGTAGATGATACCTTTGTTAATGGCTAACTTAAATTTTTTTTTGATGACATATTGAGCTTTCGGGACTACTATATAGGTCCCTTCATCAGGATGGTATAACACAATTTCTTAAGGTAGGCATATATATATACACAAAGGAATGGAGTGTTAGATGCAAAATAGATGGAAAACAGAACATGTAAATACACAGTTTAAAACAACATATATATCAGTTCACAGGAAAGTTCTCTGGGTTTATGGCTTCTTTTGATCAGTGACGTGGTGTCTAGCTGTTTTAAAACGTCATAAAATCCTGTGCCTGATTTAATCCCCTTTGGAGAGTGTTGAAGGTCATCATGAGTTTAATCTCCCATATGCGGCGATCCTTTCTGTTTCTGAAATTTCCTCTTCATATCTTTGGTGATATTATGATTTTCATTGCAGAAGTTTTTTGGCACAGGGAGGTCCATTCTCTGTTCTCTAATCGTATGTCTGTGTGAGTTCATCCTCAACAGCTGAAAACGTTCCATAAACAATTCAACCAGTTTCATTCCACTATCAACCTGACGCTCAATTACTCCTTCTCTGAAATAAACTTCCTGGACAGAGTCAACAAGATACAGGACAACAAAATTGAGACTTTGCTTATCGGAAGCCGATTGACCGCCCTACCTACCTAAGATGGGATAGCTTTCATCCGAAACACATAAAGAATTCCATTGTCTACAGCCAGACCATCAGATACCATCGCATATGTTCAGACCCTGTGGACAGAGACAAACACATTGGGGGCCTCAAAAACACATTCTTGAGGCAGGATTACCATCCAAGAACAGTTGAAAACCAAATTAACAGGGCCACGAGAATACCAAGATTGGAGTTATTAAAATACAATACCAAACAGGAAAACAATTGGGTGCCCCTGGTTGTACCATATAACCACCACCTGGAGATGTTGAGAGGAATCACATGCAAATTACATCCACTACTGCAAAAAGACAACCATCCAAAATCCATATTTCCAGATCCCCCTCTCCTGTGCTACAGACAGCCACCAAACCTCAGGGATATGATTATTAGCAGCTCACTGTCACCTCCAACTAACACAGGAATATTTCCATGAGGACAGAAGAGGTGTAAAACCTGCCCTCACATACTGTCTACGGACAAAATAAAGATCCCAAACTCTGATCGACACTACAAGATCCCAGGTAACTTCACCTGCAGCACACCTAATGTAGTGTATTTGATATTGTGTACTAAGTGTACTGGGGGCCTGTATGTAGGTGAGACAGGACAGTCACTTAGGATGAGGATGAACTCACAGAGACATATGATTAGAGAACAGAGACTGGACCTCCCTGTGCCAAAACACTTCTGCAATGAAAATAAGATAAGATAAGATAATCCTTTAATAGTCCCACAGTGGGGAAATTTCAGTATGTTTCAGCTGCATAGTAATACAGATACATGGTAATACACAGTAAATATTACAGAAGTAGTAGACACACATATGCTGAGAAAGATATACTAGGAGTCCATAGCAGCTTAGGAACAGAGAAGAAAGAAGGAGGACATTCATAATCATTAGTTCTCTGTGCGGAGTGATCTTCGCTTGGTCTGATGTAGATTATACAGCCTGGTCGCGGTTGGAAGGAAGGACTTGCGATAGCGCTCCTTCTCACACTTGGGGTGAAGCAGACGGTTACTTACAGTGCTGCCAAGTCCCATCAGGGTCCCATACATGGGGTGGGATTTGTTCTCCCGCATGGAGGTCACCACAGACAGTATCCTTCTGTCACCCACCACCTGTACTGGGTCCAAGGGGCTCCCCAGGACAGAGCTGGCCCTCCTGATCAGCCTGTCAAGTCTATTTCTGTCCCTGGTTGATATAATGCTCCCTCAGCAGGCTACACCGAAAAAGATGGCTGAGGCAACCACAGAGTTGAAGAAGGCCCTAAGAAGTGTCCCCTGGACTCCGAAGGCCCTCAGCCTCCTGAGCAGGTAGAGTCTGCTGTGGCCCTTTACGTGCAGCGCCTCCAGGTGATCAGCCCAGTCTAGTTTATTATTGAGGAGCACACCCAGATACTTATAGGTCCTGACTATCTCAATGCATGTCCCCTGGATCTCCACCGGGGTCGGAGCACCTCTCCGTTTACTAAAGTCCACCACCATCTCCTTGGTCTTCCCAGCATTAATCCTGAGCTGCTTCTACTGGCACCATTCAACAAATCATAATATCACCAAAGATATGAAGATCCTAATACTAAGAGGAAACTTCAGAAACAGAAAGGATCGCTGCATATGGGAGATTAAACTCATGATGACCTTCAACACTCTCCAAAGGGGATTAAATCAGGCTCAGGGTTTTATGACGTTTTACAACAGCTAGACACCACGTCACTGATCAAAAGAGACAATAAACCCAGAAAGCTTAGCATATTACTGGGGATTTCCTCGGGATAAATATTTTAGTATTATACATTACATTAATGTAATTTTTTTTAATCTTATCCACCATATAATTGTAATACTGTATGTGAACAGGACTTACTCATTGCATATTATAGACGTGTAAGGTTCTCCTGGGAATACTAAATCATCACTTGTTGTATGTGCAGTCATCAATCCACCAATGATGATGTCTCCGTCCTGGAAATATTTTTTATCACCAAAATGTAATTGTCTACTCTTGAGATTGCAGACTGGCTGTAGATGGTCCGATGTGGTCAGAGTCACCAACAAAATAATGACATATAACATAACATGACAGCAGTGACCTGGAGCTCCCTTACTGAACATTACATTTACCACATTACACAAGAAATGAAGAAATGTCAGCGAGTGACACATGAGCAGAGAGAGCGGAGCACACATCATCAGCTGCATCATGTACAGCACCAGCAAATCCTCTCCTTATATACAGTATGAGGGGATAGATGTTACATGGGGACAGATATATCTTCTATCATACGTCACCCTGATTCTATCCTTAAAATACAGCATTGATAAATAAGATGATTCCTCAGTAGAAATCACCAGAAATACCGGGACTAGTCATTTCTATCTTTCTAGCGTTTCTATTCATTTCTTGTTGTTCTCATCATTCATATCCAGAAATAAATAAAATCAAGCTTGAAAGTCTATGTAAATTGTAGCTATTGCTAGGTTGCAGTCCACACTACCATGAGATGACCCAAACAACCAGGAAAAATAATATTTAGTGTCCATTTGTGTCCGTTCCAATAGATATTTATTTTTTGATGCTGAAATAGAACAATGCTGAGCTATTATTCCACATAATAATAGATGCCTGATAGGAGGCAGCATCAAATATATTATAGAAAGGCGTATTTCCTGTCCTTGCTACCAGACTCCTCGGGCTTTGACAGATCCCTTACAAATCTTAAGACAGCTTGCTCTGGGTCTTGCCCGATCAGGCATTCCCTCTCTGATTTTTTTTTTTTATATGTAGATTGTGAGCCCCACATAGAGCTCACAATGTACATTTTTTCCCCACCAGTATGTCTTTGGAATATGGGATGGAAATCCATGCAAACGTGGGGAGAACATACAAACTCCTTGCAGATGTTGTTTTGCCCTTGGCAGGATCTGAGCACCAGAACTCCAGCGCTGCAAGGCTGCAGTGCTAACCACTGAGCCACCGTGTGGCCCCCTTCCCTCTCTGACTTTTATCCCCTTCTGGTCTCCCCTCCTCTGGGCTATGGTCCTCTCTTTCTTGCTAAGTGGGAGGCGGATCTGAACTTGCCTCTCTCTGTCTCTCAGTGTCCCAGGATTCTCGAGCTCGCTCACAAGTGTTCAGTAGCCAGTAAAGATTAGGAGGCGGGTTATAAACTCTTGGCCCAATGGTGCCTCGTTCCTGCCAAACTGCATAAATTTTACCCTTTCTCCTCTTCTGCCTGCTGGCACTGTGGCTCAAAGGACAGGACCCTCTTGTATGTGTTTTGGGATTCTGCCAGCCTGAGAGACTTCTGGGGCCATTCCCCCCTTCCCTCCACTCTGGCCTTTTTCCTACCCCACTCCCTTTTTGTACTTACCATTAACCCTCTCTGTGCCATATACTTACAGGGCCTGTATTCCAGCTCTATGCCAATCAACTAATCCCCCCTCCCTCTGTCTCCAGATTCACAAAGTGGAGGATTTCAGGGCTATGGAGGACCTTACTGCTTCTCCTCGTGGCGTGCAGAGATCTGGTTGGGTTAGGCTCCCAAACAGGTACTGGGCAGGACGTGAGCTTTCTCTCTCTCTCTCTCTCTCTCTCTCTCTCTCTCTCTCTTCTTTCTCCCTTTCTTCTTTCTCCCTTTCCATTTCTCGCTCTCTCTTTTTCTCTTCCCTGCTTTCCTCTCTTCTCCCTCTGCTCATCTTTTTTTTTGTTGTTGTCATATTTTCTTTTATTTGGTCCATTAGGACTCATTCTGGCCATTTCGGTGGGTTCTTGTTATGCTTAGAGGCTGGGTGGGCCCGGTCTCCTGGCCCGTCTTGCTTCTCTTTCCTCACCACTCTCAGAGTACAGCGCTATAGGTGCTACTGTGAGGATGAGCGTTCCTGACTGACTGTCAAAACCCCCTTCTGACGGTGAATAGCTACGGTACCAGCACTGATAGCTCTTCACCCAGGGCACAGAACATGAAAGCCGATACTGTGCTGAATTCAGCGCACTGTTGGCTTTCTAGTGGTATATAAAACCACATGTACCCTAAGTGGTGAAAGGTCCTCTTTAAGGCTATTCCTCTCCAGGGGATACAATCCTCTATAGACTAGACAAATCTGACTAGGTGTTTTTGAACTTAAGGCTAGTCCAAGATTCCCATTGAGAGATTTGATCAAGGTTGTAAATATGGTCATCCCTCATATTCCATTCCTTAATGGACTGAGAAGAATTCACTTTCTAATTTTTTGAAAAGAAGATCCGAGTTGCAAAACGCAGATGCCCAACCAACCCTTTGTAGGCTCTGTGTAGTAACAAAAAAAGGATATGTTTGCTAGGGTTGAGCCGATCTTGACGTTTCAGGATCGATTTTAAAATCCGATTTCCGATCATTTTTCTTCGAACCCGATCTCGATCCCAGTTCCGATCCCAATGCAAGTCAATGGGATTTTTTTTTACTAATTGGAGATCGGATTTTAAAAGCAATCCTATTCACTATACAGCATGGAATCTTACAATTGAACGCTTTAATTGTTAGAATCCACGCTGTGTAGTGAATTTTTTTAATCACTAAGTAGCCAGAGGATTTTTTTTTTTTAATACTCTGGCTACTTAGTCCCCCCTGGTGTCCACTTACCTGAAGAGATGGCTTGTCCGGTGCTCGGTGTTCTCGATCTTCTTTGCCTCGCTGCCCCCGCCTCCCAGGTTAGTGTTTAAAGAGCTAGGAAGGCGGGGCTTGTAGCTTAGGAGAGTGTGGGTGGGAACAGGGTGGGGAGCCATGACGTTTCCCCTCCCAGTACCCACCCACATGCTCCTAACCTGGGAGGCAGGGGACAGTGATGCGAAGAAGAACGAGAAGACCGGGCACCAGACCAGCCATCTCTTCAAGTAAGTAGCTACTAGAGATGTTAGCTAGTCTGCCATTAGAATGAATGGAAGACTAGCTAGCAAAGCATTGTGGGATATTGATCACCGAACTCGATCCCATCTAAAAAGATCGTGTTCGGGATTCCGATCGTGAACGTGAATTTTTCTTGATCGCCAATCAGAATCCGATTTTTTCCGAACACGATCGCTCAACCCTAATGTTTGCAGATTCTGTTGACTATAGTGAGGATTTCTCTTCATAAGGGTTTCTCTATGTGTTAGAACCCTCATAAATGTCTGGGTAACTTGTGGCAAGATGATGTAGCCGTCCCACAGGTACAGTCTAGTCAGGACTTTATAACTATTCCTCTGGAGTCTCACAGATGTAGAAGCTAGTTAGTTTAGAGTCAACCATTGTCACTGCTCGATGGGTAGGAGATCTTGGTCCCTTAGTGCAGGACTAGAGATGAGCGAATACTAAAATGTTCGAGGTTCGAAATCCGATTCGAACAGCCGCTCACTGTTCGAGTGTTCGAACGTGTTTCGAACCCCATTATAGTCTATGGGGAACATATACTCGTTAAGGGAGAAACCCAAATCCGTGTCTGGAGGGTCACCAAGTCCACTATGACACCCCAGGAAATTATGCCAACACCTCTGGAATGACACTGGGACAGCAGGGGAAGCATGTCTGGGGCATCTAACACACCAAAAACCCTCTATTACCCCAACATCACAGCCTAACAACTACACACTTTACACACTCAATACCACCTCTGTGACGGTAGGAAAACACCTTGAAGCATGTGTATTTGGCACTTGGAGTGAGGAGAGCTTGTCATCAGCAGTGAATTTGGCCCTTGTAGTAAGTTGAGGTTGGCACCAACATTGTTTTTGAAAATCAGGGTGGATTGAGCCTCTAACCAGCCCAGTTTGGGGAAATTCATGGTGGAAGGAGCCTCTAACCAGCACAGTTTGGGGAAATTCATGGTGGAGGGAGTCTCTAACCAGCCCAGTTTGGGGAAATTCATGGTGGAAGGAGCCTCTAACCAGCCCAGTTTGGGGAAATTCATGGTGGAAGGAGCCTCTAACCAGCACAGTTTGGGGAAATTCATGGTGGAGGGAGCCTCTAACCAGCCCAGTTTGGGGAAATTCATGGTGGAAGGAGCCTCTAACCAGCCCAGTTTGGGGAAATTCATGGTGGAAGGAGCCTCTAACCAGGACAGTTTGGGGAAATTCATGGTGGAAGGAGCCTCTAACCAGAAGAGTTGTGTGAAATCAGGGTGGAGGGAGCCTCTAACCAGCAGAGTTGTTGGAAATCAGGGTGGAGGGAGCCTCTAACCAGCAGAGTTGTGGGAAATCTGGGTGGAGGGAGCCTCTAACCAGCAGAGTTGTGGAAAATCAGGGTGGAGGGAGCCTCTAACCAGCAGAGTTGTTGGAAATCAAGGTGGAGGGAGCCTCTAACCAGAAGAGTTGTGGGAAGTCAAGGTGGAGGGAGCCTCTAACCAGCAGAGTGTAGGGAAATCAGGGTGGAGGGAGCCTCTAACCAGCAGAGTTGTGGGAAATCAGGGTGGAGGGAACCTCTAACCAGCAGAGTTGTGGGAAATCAGGGTGGATTGAGCCTCTAACCAGCCCAGTTTGGGGAAATTCATGGTGGAAGGCGCCTCTAACCAGCACAGTTTGTGGAAATTCATGGCAAAGGGAGCCTCTAACCAGCCCAGTTTGGGGAAATTCATGGTGGAAGGAGCCTCTAACCAGCACAGTTTGGGGAAATTCATGGTGGAGGGAGCCTCTAACCAGCCCAGTTTGGGGAAATTCATGGTGGAAGGAGCCTCTAACCAGCCCAGTTTGGGGATATTCATGGTGGAAGGAGCCTCTAACCAACACAGTTTGGGGAAATTCATGGTGGAAGGAGCCTCTAACCAGAAGAGTTGTGTGAAATCAGGGTGGAGGGAGCCTCTAACCAGCAGAGTTGTTGGAAATCAGGGTGGAGGGAGCCTCTAACCAGCAGAGTTGTTGGAAATCAGGGTGGAGGGAGCCTAGTAGTAGCAGAATTGTGCAATGCTTATGGTGGATCAGTATGAGGATGCGGAGGAATTGGAGAGGTTGAGCACAGACATGGAGTTTCATGTTGGGGTGCTTTACACAGGTGGGCACAAAAATGAAGGCTCTATCCAGTGGTGGTTCATTTTTATTAAAGTGAGCCGGTCGGCACTCTCAGCTGACAGGCGGCTGCGCTTGTCAGTGATGATGCCACCGCCTGCACTGAACACCCTCTCAGATAGGACGCTGTCGGCGGGACAGGACAGCACCTCCAAGGCATATTGGGCAAGTTCACGCCACAGGTCCAACTTCGACACCCAATACGTGTAGGACGCAGAGGGATCGGAGGGGACAGGGCTGTGGTCGGAAAGGTATTCCCGCAACATGCGCCTATACTTCTCACGCCTGGTGACACTAGGACCCTCCGTGGCGGTACTTTGGCAAGGGGGTGCCATCAAGGTGTCCCAAACCTTAGACAGTGTGACCCTTGTTTGTGTGGACCGGTGAGCACTTGGTCGCCTACTGGAGGAACTGCCCTCCCTGCCGCCAACGTCACATGCTGGAAACATCTCCATCATATTCTGCACCAATTGCATGTGGCAAGCATTGATGCGATTGGCCCTCCCCTCTACCGGAATAAAAGAGGAGATGTTGTTTTTATACCGGGGTCAAGGATAGCAAATATCCAGTACTGGTTGTCCTCCATGATTTTGACAATACGCTTGTCAGTTGTAAAGCACCCCAACATGAACTCAGCCATGTCTGCCACAGTGTTAGTTGGCATGACTCCTCTGGCCCCACCGGAAAGTTCAATCTCCATTTCCTCCTCATCCTCCCTTTCTACCCATCCACACTGCAACAATGGGACGATTCAAAGTTGCCCGGAAACCTCCTGTACTGTATCACCAACACATCATCGGACAGCTCTTCCTCCTCCTCCTCCTCTTATTCCTCCATTAAATGCGATGAAGAGGACAGATGTGTGGACCTACTCTCCAGCTGTGACGGATCAGATGCTATCCCTGACTCCTCTGTGTGATCTGAGTTATCCCTGATGTCAATCAGAGATTCTCTCAGCACACACAAGTGGGATTGCACTTGTCCACGCGTCGGTGGTCAAGTGGACCTTTGTGCAAAGCGCGGAACTAAGGGCCCACGTGATGTTGAGTGACACGTGCTGGTGCAAGGCGGGGACGGTACACCGGGAGAAGTAGTGATGGCTAGGGACGGCATAGCGAGGTGCCGCAGTTGCCATCAGGTCCGGGAAGGCCGGAGTTTCAACAAGCCGGAACGCCAACATCTCCTTGGCCAGCAGTTTAGCGATGTTGGCGTTCAAGGCTTGCGCATGTGGGTGGTTAGTGGTGTATTTCTGCTGCCGCTCCAATGTCTGAGAGATGGTGGGTTGTTGTAAAGAAGCGCCTGATGGTGCCTTTGATGGTGCAGGAGAAGGAGATAAGACAGGAACAGGGGAGGATGAGGGAGAAGTCAACAAAGTGGCGGAGGCAGATGAAGTGGTGTCCTGGCTCGTCCTCTGGAGTGCATCGCCAGCACAGTCAGCAGTGGCAGAGGCAGTGGCGTGAACGGCAGGCGGCCTTTGTCCTGCCGTTGCTGCCTGCCACTGATTCCAGTGCTTGGATTCCAAATGATGGCGCATTGAAGTGGTGGACAGGTTGCTCTTCTCAGAGCCCCTAATCAATTTCGAGAGGCAAATTGTGCAGACAACACTATATCTGTCCTCGGCGCATTCCTTGAAAAAACTCCACACCTTCGAGAAACGTGCCCTCGAGGTGGGAGTTTTTCGGGGCTGGGTACGAACTGGAACATCTTGGGAGATTCCAGGTGTGGCCTGGCTTCGCCTAAGCTGCTGACCTCTGCCTCTGCCTCTAGCTACCCTTTTTGGTGCTGCACCTGCCTCAACATCCACACTACTTTCCCCGCTTGACATCCCCCCTGTCCAGGTCGGGTCAGTGTCCTCATCATCCACCACTTCCTCTTCCAACTCCTGTCTCATCTCCTCCTCCTGCACCATGCGCATGTCAACTGGCTGCCCTGACGGCAACTGTGTCTCATCGACGTCGATGAGGGTGGGTTTGCTGGTCATCCACCACCAAATCGAACGGAGATGGAGGAGACTCTAGTGTTTGAGCATCTGGACACAGATATTCGTCTGTTAGGTCCGTGGAATTGTGAAATGGAGGAGCAGGTTGCGGTACAGTCAAAGAAAGGGAGAACAGCTCTGGGGAGCAGGGACAGTTTGGGTTATTGTTCTGGGAAGATTGGGAATTTTGGGAGGAAGGAGGAAAAGACTGTTGGGTAGGAGGAGGAGAGGAGGTAGAGGCTGACTGGCTGGTGGACAATGTGCTGTAATCGTTATCCGACAGCCATTGCAAGACCTGTTCCTGGTTCTTGGGCCTACTAAGGTTTGTACCCTGCAGCTTAGTTAATGTGGCAAGCAACCCTGGCACTGTGGAGCGGCGCAATGCTTGCTGCACCACAGGAGTAGGCACGGGACGCCCTGTGGCTTCACTGCTAACTTGCTCCCCAGAACCATTCCCCCGACCTCGCCCACGGCCTTGTCCACGTCCCCTCCCGGGAGCATTGCGCATTTTAATATGCTTTCCTTGCTTAAACACACTGAGAACCTGGGTGTATATGCCAATACCAATAAATTGAGTGTGTATGCAGGCCCCAATTTATTGGGTGGGATTAACACTCAGAACCTGGGTGTTTATGCAAATATAAAAAACTTAAGGGGGGGATGCAGCCCCCAATATATTAGGGAAATTCACACTCCAAAACTGGCACTATATGCCTATAGCAACAATTGAGGGTTGTATGAAGGCCCCAATATATTTTGGGAATTAACAATCAGAAAGTGGCACTATATGCCAATAGCAAGAATTGAGGATGGTATGAAAGCCCCAATATCTTTTTTCTATTACCAGTCAGACCCTGACACTATATGCCAATAGAAGGAATTGAGGGTGGTATGAAAGGCAAGCCCCCATATCTATTTTGAATTTACAGTCAGACCCTGGCACTATATGGCAGTAGCAAGAATTGAGGGTGTATGTAACCCCAATATATTCTATTATAGATCTGTTGGATTGCTTAATCTTTTTTTTAAATATAAATTGCCACGATGCATGTGGGGGTTGAGGGGAACCGCTCAGGTAGGTACTTGGTAAAAGTGTAGGAAACAGGGACATAGAGACTGGGTCACACTCAAATTTGGCATTTATTCACTTGCATAACCAGTTTGTCTTTACAAAGACATAAGCAAAAAACAAAACCTTCTCAGCTGAGAACTATCTACTACAAAAACGTTCCCTTTCTATTCTGCCAGACTCCCACTCTGGTTCTTCAAATAGGGGTGACACACAGTTATCTTGTTGCAAGTTCAGATAACACAGACCAGTTTCCTCAGTATAGAGGAACCCACCCTATTTCTGACACAAAACATATATCAGACCTTATCTAGTCACCTGAGCGACCTGCTGTGGGTTTTACCACATACCCTTTAGCTGCCTGGCTGGAAGATACTGGTTCTCCCAAACCAAACCCTTCCCTTTCGCACAAGGGGATATTTTTTACTTGTATTATTAACACGACTGACTATTAATAGTAGTCAGCTAGTAAAGTTTGGGATAATTGTTAGCCATTACAAGTGCTAACACTGGGCTCCACTTTTAACCACCAGCATTAGGAGTACCATAAGGAGCTGGATATCAACCAGTACCCAATCCAATAATGTGATAGTCGGGTAGGTAGGGATAAAAACTGTGTACCCTCCCTCCTTGAAAAATATAATTTGGGGCTTCTGGTGTCATCAGTAGAGATGAGCGAACACTAAAATGTTCGAGGTTCGAAATTCGATTCGAACAGCCGCTCACTGTTCGTGTGTTCGAACGGGTTTCGAACCCCATTATAGTCTATGGGGAACATATACTCGTTAAGGGGGAAACCCAAATCCATGTCTGGAGGGTCACCAAGTCCACTATGACACCCCAGGAAATGATGCCAACACCTCTGGAATGACACTGGGACAGCAGGGGAAGCATGTCTGGGGCATCTAACACACCAAAAACCCTCTATTACCCCAACATCACAGCCTAACAACTACACACTTTACACACTCAATACCACCTCTCTGACAGTAGGAAAACACCTTGAAACATGTGTATTTGGCACTTGGAGTGAGGAGAGCTTGTCATCAGCAGTGAATTTGGCCCTTGTAGTAAGTTGAGGTTGGCACCAACATTTGTTTTGAAAATCAGGGTGGATTGAGCCTCTAACCAGCAGAGTTTGAGCAAATTCATGGTGGAGGGAGCCTCTAAAAACCCCAATTTGGGAAAATTCATGGTGGAGGGAGCCTCTAAACAGCCCAGTTTGGACCAATTCATGGTGGAGGGAGCCTCTAAACAGCCCAGTTTGGACCAATTCATGGTGGAGGGAGCCTCTAAAAACCCCAGTTTGGCCAAATTCATGGTGGAGGGAGCCTCTAAAAACCCCAGTTTGGACCAATTCATGGTGGAGGTAGCCTCTAACCAGCCCAGTTTGGGCAAATTCATGGTGGAGGGAGCCTCTAAAAACCCCAGTTTGGACCAATTCATGGTGGAGGGAGCCTCTAAACAGCCCAGTTTGGACCAATTCATGGTGGAGGGAGCCTCTAAAAACCCCAGTTTGGACCAATTCATGGTGGAGGGAGCCTCTAAAAACCCCAGTTTGGGCAAATTCATGGTGGAGGGAGCCTCTAAACAGCCCAGTTTGGGCAAATTCATGGTGGAGGGAGCCTCTAAACAGCCCAGTTTGGGCAAATTCATGGTGGAGGGAGCCTCTAAACAGCCCAGTTTGGACCAATTCATGGTGGAGGGAGCCTCTAAACAGCCCAGTTTGGACCAATTCATGGTGGAGGGAGCCTCTAAAAACTCCAGTTTGGCCAAATTCATGGTGGAGGGAGCCTCTAAAAACCCCAGTTTGGACCAATTCATGGTGGAGGGAGCCTCTAAACAGCCCAGTTTGGGCAAATTCATGGTGGAGGGAGCCTCTAAAACCCCCAGTTTGGACCAATTCATGGTGGAGGGAGCCTCTAAAAACCCCAGTTTGGGCAAATTCATGGTGGAGGGAGCCTCTAAACAGCCCAGTTTGGGCAAATTCATGGTGGAGGGAGCCGCCTCTAAACAGCCCAGTTTGGACCAATTCATGGTGGAGGGAGCCTCTAAAAACTCCAGTTTGGCCAAATTCATGGTGGAGGGAGCCTCTAAAAACCCCAGTTTGGACCAATTCATGGTGGAGGGAGCCTCTAAAAACCCCAGTTTGGACCAATTCATGGTGGAGGGAGCCTCTAAAAACCCCAGTTTGGACCAATTCATGGTGGAGGGAGCCTCTAAACAGCCCAGTTTGGACCAATTCATGGTGGAGGGAGCCTCTAACCAGCAGAGTTGTGGGAAATCAGGGTGGAGGGAGCCTCTAACCAGCAGAGTTGTGGGAAATCAGGGTGGAGGGAGCCTCTAATCAGCAGAGTTGGGGGAAATCAGGGTGGAGGGAGCCTCTAACCAGCAGAGTTGGGGGAAATCAGGGTGGAGGGAGCCTCTAACCAGCAGAGTTGGGGGAAATCAGGGTGGAGGGAGCCTCTAACCAGCAGAGTTGGGGGAAATCAGGGTGGAGGGAGCCTAGTATTAGCAGAATTGTGCAACGCTTATGGTGGATGAGTATGAGGATGCGGAGGAATTGGAGAGGTTGAGCACAGACATAGAGTTTCATGTTGGGGTGCTTTACACAGGTGGGCACAAAAATGAAGGCTCTATCCAGTGGTGGTTCATTTTTATCAAAGTGAGCCGGTCGGCACTCTCAGCTGACAGACGGGTGCGCTTGTCAGTGATGATACCACCGGCTGCACTGAACACCCTCTCAGATAGGACGCTGGCGGCAGGACAGGACAGCACCTCCAAGGCATATAGGGCAAGTTCAAGCCACAGGTCCAACTTCGACACCCAATACGTGTAGGGCGCAGAGGGGTCAGAGAGGACAGGGCTGTGGTCGGAAAGGTATTCCCGCAATATGCGCCTATACTTCTCACGCCTGGTGACACTAGGACCCTCCGTGGCGGCACTTTGGCGAGGGGGTGCCATCAAGGTGTCCCAGACCTTAGACAGTGTGCCCCTCGTTTGTGTGAACCGGTGAGAACTTGGTCGCCTACTGGAGGAACTGCTCTCCCTGCCGCCAACGTCACATGCTGGAAACATCTCCATCATATTCTGCACCAATTGCTTGTGGAAAGCATTGATGCGATTGGCCCTCCCCTCTACCGGAATAAAAGAGGAGATGTTGTTTTTATACCGGGGGTCAAGGATAGCAAAGATCCAGTACTGGTTGTCCTCCATGATTTTGACAATACGCTTGTCGGTTGTAAAGCACCCCAACATGAACTCAGCCATGTCTGCCACAGTGTTAGTTGGCATGACTCCTCTGGCCCCACCGGAAAGTTCAATCTCCATTTCCTCCTCATCGTCCATGTCTACCCATCCGCGCTGCAACAATGGGACGATTCGAAGTTGCCTGGAAGCCTCCTGTATCACCATCACATCATCGGACAACTCTTCTTCCTCCTCCTCCTCCTCCTCCTCCATTAAACGCGATGAAGCGGACAGATGTGTGGACCTACTCTCCAGCTGTGACGGATGCTATCCCTGACTCCTCTGTGTGATCTGAGTTATCCCTGATGTCAATCAGGGATTCTCTCAGAACACACAAGAGCGGGATTGTAAGGCTCACCATCGCATCCTCAGAGCTCACCCTCCTTGTGGACTCCTCAAAGACCCATAGGATGTCACAAAGGTCTCTCATCCATGGCCACTCATGGATGAGAAACTGAGGCAGCTGACTTTGTGGCACCCTAGGGTTTTGTAGCTGGTATTCCATCAAAGGTCTCTGTTGCTCAACCACTCTATTCAACAGGAGGCGGTGGAGGAGGAGGAGGAGGGGGGTGTTCTTCTCGTGTCCCTGCCAGGAATGTTAGGCGGGGAGACGAGGTACACCGGGCCAGTTTGGGAAGCAGTCCCAGCCTCAACTACATTCACCCAGTGTGCCGTCAGTGAAATGTAGCGTCCCTGTCCGCATGCACTTGTCCACGCGTCGGTGGTCAAGTGGACCTTTGTGCAAAGCGCGGAACTAAGGGCCCGCCTGATGTTGAGTGACACGTGCTGGTGCAAGGCGGGGACGGCACACCGGGAGAAGTAGTGACGGCTAGGAACGGCATAGCGAGGTGCCGCAGTTGCCATCAGGTCCAGGAAGGCGGGAGTTTCAACAAGCCGGAACGCCAACATCTCCTGGGCCAGCAGTTTAGCGATGTTGGCGTTCAAGGCTTGCGCGTGTGGGTGGTTAGCAGTGTATTTCTGCCGCCGCTCCAATGTCTGAGAGATGGTGGGTTGTTGTAAAGAAGCGCCTGATGGTGCCTTTGATGGTGCAGGAGAAGGAGATAAGACAGGAACAGGGGAGGATGAGGGAGAAGTCAACAAAGTGGCGGAGGCAGATGAAGTGGTGTCCTGGCTCGTCCTCTGGAGTGCATCGCCAGCACAGTCAGCAGTGGCAGTGGCAGAGGCAGAGGCAGTGGCAGAGGCAGAGGCAGTGGCGTGAACGGCAGGCGGCCTTTGTCCTGCCGTTGCTGCCTGCCACTGATTCCAGTGCTTGGATTCCAAATGACGGCGCATTGAAGTGGTGGACAGGTTGCTCTTCTCAGAGCCCCTAATCAATTTCGAGAGGCAAATTGTGCAGACAACACTATATCTGTCCTCGGCGCATTCCTTGAAAAAACTCCACACCTTCGAGAAACGTGCCCTCGAGGTGGGAGTTTTTCGGGGCTGGGTACGAACTGGAACATCTTGGGAGATTCCGGGTGTGGCCTGGCTTCGCCTAAGCTGCTGACCTCTGCCTCTGCCTCTAGCTACCCTTTTTGGTGCTGCACCTGCCTCAACATCCACACTACTTTCCCCGCTTGACATCCCCCCTGTCCAGGTCGGGTCAGTGTCCTCATCATCCACCACTTCCTCTTCCAACTCCTGTCTCATCTCCTCCTCCTGCACCATGCGCATGTCAACTGGCTGCCCTGACGGCAACTGTGTCTCATCGACGTCGATGAGGGTGGGTTTGCTGGTCATCCACCACCAAATCGAACGGAGATGGAGGAGACTCTAGTGTTTGAGCATCTGGACACAGATATTCGTCTGTTAGGTCCGTGGAATTGCGAAATGGAGGAGCAGGTTGCGGTACAGTCAAAGAAAGGGAGAACAGCTCTGGGGAGCAGGGACAGTTGGGGTTATTGTTCTGTGAAGCTTGGGAATTTTGGGAGGAAGGAGGACAAGACTGTTGGGTAATAGGAGGAGAGGAGGCAGAGTCTGACTGGCTGCTGGACAATGTGCTGTAATCGTTATCCGACAGCCATTGCAAGACCTGTTCCTGGTTCTCGGGCCTACTAAGGTTTGTACCCTGCAGCTTAGTTAATGTGGCAAGCAACCCTGGCACTGTGGAGTGGCGCAATGCTTGCTGCCCCACAGGAGTAGGCAAGGGACGCCCTGTGGCTTCACTGCTACCTTGCTCCCCAGAACCATTCCCCCGACCTCGCCCACGGCCTCGTCCACGTCCCTTTCCGGGAGCCTTGCGCATTTTGAATTCCCAGTCAGAAACTGGCACTATATGGCAGTAGCAAGAAATGAGGGTATTTGTAACCCCAATATATTCTTTGAATTCCCAGTCAGACAATGGCACTATATGGCAGTAGCAAGAAATGAGGGTATTTGTAACCCAAATATATTCTTTGAATTCCCAGTCAGACAATGGCACTATATGGCAGTAGCAAAAATAGTGGGTGTATATAGCCCCAATTCTATTGCTAGGGGACTTGCAGGGTATTTCTGGGGTGAAGGTGGGGGGGGGCACACCGTTGCAACGGGGATTTGGGGTGTATATATGGGGTATACGGGAATACACTGTCAGTGTATTCCATTCAGGATCCGGGGAAAGCTGGGTTGCGGCGATAGAGCCCGTCAGTGCCACGTTACACTGACAAGCTTCTCCCTGGAATTTAGCTCTTATAAGAGCTGTTGGTTGTCTTCTCCTTCCTATCCTAGCCTGTCCCTGCCTACCCAGAATCTAAGCCCTAGCTAACTGGACGGAAACTTCCGTCCCCGGTGAATTGCAAGCTCAGAATGACGCGAACCTGGGCGGCGCTGTTCTTTTAAATTAGAGGTCATATGTTTTCGGCAGCCAATGGGTTTTGCCTACTTTTCTCAACGTCACCGGTGTCGTAGTTCCTGTCCCACCTACCCTGCGCTGTTATTGGAACAAAAAAGGCGCCAGGGAAGGTGGGAGGGGAATCGAGTAATGGCGCACTTTACCACGCGGTGTTCGATTCGATTCGAACATGCCGAACAGCCTAATATCCGATCGAACATGAGTTCGATAGAACACTGTTCGCTCATCTCTAGTCATCAGTGGTTTAGAATTGGGGGAAAGTTAATTAATTAACCCCAATTATTACCTGTACATCATTATTCACATGGGGGTGTGTAGAATGGGCTCAGAAGCTGAGCTTTCTCCATACAGGACGGATATAATCTTATTCACATTGAGTCACATGTCCCATGTATAATTATTTATTTATTTATTTATTTATTTATTATGCTTACTTATATAGCGCCATCATATTCCGCAGCGCTTTACAGATATTGTCAGTCACTGTCCCATATACGGCTCACAATCTACATTCCTTATCAGTATGTCTTTGGTGTGTGGGAGGAAACCAGAGTACCCGGAGGAAACCCATGCAACCACGGGGAGAACATACAAACTCCTTGCAGATGTTGTCCTTGGCAGGATTTGAACCTAGGACTCCAGCGCTGCAAGGCTACAGTGCTAACCACTGAGCGATTATTATATACTATATACTTTACTACCAGGAGATGTGATTACACAGTTTTGTGCTGACCTCTTCAGGGATCATTCCTGTTCTGCTATCTGTCAATCTTGTTATCTTATAGTATATGTAATTTTGTATGTAAATTCTATTTTAATAAAACACCTGTATATATTTTTTCAATTTGGAGACGTTGAGTGTCTTGTTTACCTTATATTTTCTTTGTTTTTTATTATCCGAGTTAGTTTTGGCTGGAATCATAAAGAAGGATGTCCAGCATGTCTGAAAGTCATTGAGCGATGGATATATATCAGTGTATCATATATAATGGGGCTCCCGGTCCAGTGAACTATCGTATCATTTGTAACCAAGTATTATCTCTTTTCATTTATTAAACACTTATTATTGTATTATATTCTGATGTGGTCACTCTTTCACCATCTTTGTGTTAACCTGATGGTTTTTATATTTTTATTTTTTTGTTTTTATTTATTTATTTATTTATTTATTTTTAAAAAACTGTTTGCCTACACCATGCTGACCTAAACGGAGTCCAGGGGACACTTCTTAGGGCCTTCTTCAACTCTGTGGTTGCTTCAGCCATCTTTTTCAGTGTAGCCTGCTGGGGGAGCAGTATATCAACCAGGGACAGAAATAGACTTGACAGGCTGATAAGGAGGGCCAGCTCTGTCCTGGGGAGCCCCCTGGGCCCAGTACAGGTGGGGGGTGACAGAAGGATACTGTCTGTGGTGACCTCCATGCGAGAGAACAAATCCCACCCCATGTATGGGACCCTGATGGGACTTGGCAGCACTGTAAGTGACCGTCTGCTTCACCCCAAGTGTGAGAAGGAGCTATCGCAAGTCCTTCCTTCCAACCGCGACCAGGCTGTATAATCTACATCAGACCAAGCGAAGACACTCCGCACAGAGAACTAATGATTATGAATGTCCTCCTTCTTTCTTCTCTGTTCCTAAGCTGCTATGGACTCCTAGTATATCTTTCTCAGCATATGTGTGTCTACTACTTCTGCAATATTTACTGTGTATTATCCTGTATCTGTATTACTATGCAGCTGAAACATACTGAAATTTCCCCACTATGGGACTATTAAAGGATTATCTTATCTTCTTATCTTACCTTAAATAAAATTCCAACCCTTTCTCACTTTTTACCATCTTCCAAGTGCTATGTAAGACAAATGATATAGTAACATTGTGAAGAACAATTTTCCCTGCAAAAAGATAAGACCTCATATGTTTCTATGAGTGGTAAAAAAAAAAAAAAAAAAATAATAAAAAGTTATGGCAGTATCACATTGCAGGAATTTCTAATGCAGCAGATTATCATCCATCAACATTTCCACAGACTCCGGCAGCTCCACATGGATAAGGTCTTCTTCCTCCTTCTCACATCTATAATATCTGGAATTAGCCTCATAGCCCATGTAATAAAGCAAGTGCAGTGTTTTATAAACTCTATTGAAGAGAATAACAGTGAAATACATCGACCATCCCAAGTCTAACACCTTTGGAACAGCTTTTAACCTATTTGCCCATATGTCCTACACTAAGGGACCAAGATCTCCTACCCATCGAGCAGTGACAATGGTTGACTCTAAACTAACTAGCTTCTAAATGTGTGAGACTCCAGAGGAATAGCTATAAAGTCCTGACTAGACTGTACCTGCGGGACGGCTACATCATCTTGCCACAAGTTACCCAGACATTTATGGGGGTTCTGACACATAGAGAAACCCATTTGAAGAGAGATCCTCACTATAGTCAACAGAATCTGCAAACATATCCTTTTAGAGCCTACAAAGGGTTGGTTGGGCATCTACGTTCTGTAACTCAGATCTTCTTTTCAAAAAATTAGAAAGTGAATTCTTCTCAGTCCATTAAATCAATGTGTGACCCTTATCCCCAAAACATCACAAGGGCAGGGTATTTTAATCTGTGTATGTTGAAACCATTACATGACACTGATCTAAGGAAGAAGTCCTCCGAAACGCGTAATCTTTGTACATTGTAAAAAAATAAGCTTTCTTTTTTGTTTTTGCTAATAACACTTATTTTGGATACCATCATTTGGATGGGAAAACCGGGTATTTGAGCCTTCATAGGCAGACTGTCTGTATATTAGAGATTTTCAGAAAGCAGTTGCCAGGTGAATAGAGAATTTCTCCCGAGCTGCACCACTTCTCTGGAATGCTCTACCCCGGACAATCAGATTAACTCCCAATTTCTACAGTTTCAAACGCAAACTAAAGACGCATCTTATCAGACAGGCCGATCACAATGTCTAATGTAAACCCTTCCGTACTATAATTAGAATCCCCAAAATGTAACTTTCCTCTGTCCCCTCTCCCACATTTCCCCACATGATATGATGCCGTTTCAGGCTAACTTTATAGGTCCAAGCTCCATCCACATGTTACAGGACACGACTGGTGACGGCTCATAAAGTTTTAAGTTTGTGTAATGACAGTCACCTCTATTACAAAAGTGTCTGACCTCTGTATAAGCAATGCCGCCCCTGCTACCTCTTGTGTCACCTCCTCTACCTCATAGATTGTAAGCTCTTGCGAGCAGGGCCCTCAGTCCCATTGTGTGAAATTATTTTCCTTGTAATGTATCTTTCTGTCTGTATTTGAACCCTACAAATTGTACAGCGCTGCGGAATGTTGGCACTATATAAATAAAATGTATTATTATTATTATTATTATTATGATTATTATGTATAATAGATCATATATTGTCTTACTCCATTAGACTCAGAGGAACAAGCTTTTTCTTCATTACAAGTAGACACAGCAGAGCTACTTGTATTTCGAAGCTTATAACCCTGCTCTCTGGATATAAGAAGCTGATCATGAATTATCATACAGGGCATGGTGTCCAAGTGTATTGGGGTCCATGTTTCTTGGAGGTCCTTGACCAAACTACTTCCTTCTTTTCCATGACACATTTATACCAATTGCTTTCAGCCACCTGGATGAGTTCATACCATTGAAGCTATAAAAATCCATCTTTAACTAGCTCCCCCTACTGGTGGGTACGTGTATCCAGAATAACATAACTGATCAAGATTGAAAAAATAACCTGAGTTAGGAAGAAGGTAAAAATTACCCATAATAAAGATCCAGTGTACAAGTCCATTGGTGGCGTTCTCAGTGATCCGGGGGTACAGTACATTCGGATTTTTCCCTTTGGTTTCTGTCTATGCCCTTGCAATACTTTTCTCATTTTTTATTCTATATACAGAGTGAAGTATGATTTTGTTTTTATCATCAGATTGGAATCTTTATTTTTTCTTTAAACACAGTCCTTTATCCTTTAAAATATATCTGAATTTTAGTTATTTTGAGGCTAACTCCATTGTATGTGGTTATATAAACCTCTCCCTGCTCCAACCTCTGCAGCACAGCTGAAGGATCCCTCAGGTTCTGTGCTGATACATCTGCTGGGACATCTGAGGACATCCTGCACAAGTATCTTCTGTTACTTTCTAATGATCATGTTAGTATTGCTATTGGTTCTTTGTGTCGCCTTCTGCATTTGCAAAATAAAGGACCCTGCAGCTCAATGTGATCTGAGGATGAAGAATTATATCTTTGAGTACAAATATTCTCAGGCAGGAAATATCATTCTAGGAGAGATCTTCACTGTACAGTCCAGGGTGACAATGTGGGTCAGTAGTGAAGATTCTTTATACAATAAGATGTGTACAGAGTAAGTGGGAACCATCATATATTTATTTCTAGCTAATTCCTGTATGTTGTGAATCATTCACAATAGTTTCAGAGATAACACTTAATGTTTCCTCGGGCAGAGCTGTGTTCTCAGGACATAAAGTCTGGAGCCTGACCTGTATCTCTACAACTATTGTCTTATTTGCTGCTCTGGAAAGGAAGGTTTTTCCCTTATCCATACATGTACATGAGGCTGCAATGGTTCAGATTTATTGATATTAATATTACGATATTGGGACATGAAGGTTCACTCAGCATTATACATATTAGCTTGGAGTTGTTATGACTAGAGATGAGCGAGTAGTACTCGATTGAGTAGATATTTGATCAAATACTACAGTATTCAAAATACTCGTACTCGATCGAGCACCACTCGATATTCGAATGTAAAAGTTCGATGCAGAACCAGCATTGATTGGCCGAATGCTATACAGTCGGCCAATCAACGCTGGTTCTTCTCCTACCTTTAGAAGTCTTCTCCGTGCAGCTTCCCTGCGGCATCTTCCGGCTCTGAAGTCACTCCGCCAGGCATCGGGCCTGAGCAGAGCCAACTGCGCATGTCCGCTTGTAGTGCAGGCATGCGCAGTCGGCTCTGCCCAGGCCCGATGCCTGGCGGAGTGACTTCAGAGCCGGAAGATGCCGCGGGGAAGCTGCACGGAGAAGACTTCTCGGAGGATCCAGCCCGACCCTCACTCGTGGACTTGGTAAGTATAATTTGATTGAATGTTGCCTACCCCTGAAACGAGCATTTTCGCCCCATAGACTATAATAGGGTTCGATATTTGATTCGAGTAGTTGAATATTGAGGGGCTACTCGAAACGAATATCGAACCTCGAACATTTTACTGTTCGCTCATCTCTAATAATAAACCATCTTCCAATTCCTCTTCAATGGGACAGTTTGTCGGAGTTATCCGGCAATCTGTAAACATTGGCACAAGTTGGAGATCTCCATTTGTGGCTTATGTTTGATGTTATCTCTGAAGATTTCCTGTTCCTTCTCAGGGAAGTACATTGATAGGACATTTTTTTCCCCTAGGCTCAAATGCAGACTGGCAGGTATAAGCAGGTACTAGAACTCAAAATATATAGTTTGGAATGCATAGTCTTATTCTATATGCCCTGCTCAGTAGTTATCTGGATGACGGCTCCTCCTCTAAGATCAAGCCACTGTATATATGTATATAGCAATTGTAATGTCTTTCATATAATATTTATCATTTTTACTTCCCACAGCCCTCACCCCCGAGGATATTTACAGCTGGCGGCTTTCCTCTTTGCTATTGACTAGAGATGAGCGAACAGTGTTCTATCGAACACATGTTCGATCGGATATCAGGGTGTTCGCCATGTTCGAATCGAATCGAACACCACGTGGTAAAGTGCGCCAAAATTCGATTCCCCTCCCACCTTCCCTGGCGCCTTTTTTGCACCAATAACAGCGCAGGGGAGGTGGGACAGGAACTACGACACCGGGGGCATTGAAAAAAATTGGAAAAAGTCATTGGCTGCCGAAATCAGGTGACCTCCATTTTAGACGAATAGTGGATTTCAAATCCGGGTCATATGAGAATGTGAACTTTGTGACTATGAGACAGGGATAGCTGTACAGGCAGGGATAGCTAGGGATAACCTTTATTTAGGGGGGAATGTTATTAAAAATAACTTTTTGGGGCTCTATCGGGTGTGTAATTGTGATTTTTGTGAGATAAACTTTTTCCCATAGGGATGCATTGGCCAGCGCTGATTGGCCGAATTCCGTACTCTGGCCAATCAGCGCTGGCCAATGCATTCTATTAGCTTGATGAAGCAGAGTGTGCACAAGGGTTCAAGCGCACCCTCGGCTCTGATGTAGCAGAGCCGAGGCTGCACAAGGGTTCAAGCGCACCCTCGGCTCTGATGTAGGAGAGCCGAGGGTGCACTTGAACCCTTGTGCACCCTCAGCTCTGCTACATCAGAGCCGAGGGTGCGCTTGAACCCTTGTGCACACTCTGCTTCATCAAGCTAATAGAATGCATTGGCCAGCGCTGATTGGCCAATGTATTCTATTAGCCTGATGAAGTAGAGCTGAATGTGTGTGCTAAGCACACACATTCAGCTCTACTTCATCGGGCTAATAGAATGCATTGGCCAGCGCTGATTGGCCAGAGTACGGAACTCGACCAATCAGCGCTGGCTCTGCTGGAGGAGGCGGAGTCTAAGATCGCTCCACACCAGTCTCCATTCAGGTCCGACCTTAGACTCCGCCTCCTTCGGCAGAGCCAGCGCTGATTGGCCGAAGGCTGGCCAATGCATTCCTATGCGAATGCAGAGACTTAGCAGTGCTGAGTCAGTTTTGCTCAACTACACATCTGATGCACACTCGGCACTGCTACATCAGATGTAGCAATCTGATGTAGCAGAGCCGAGGGTGCACTAGAACCCCTGTGCAAACTCAGTTCACGCTAATAGAATGCATTGGCCAGCGCTGATTGGCCAATGCATTCTATTAGCCCGATGAAGTAGAGCTGAATGTGTGTGCTAAGCACACACATTCAGCACTGCTTCATCAAGCCAATACAATGCATTAGCCAGTGCTGATTGGCCAGAGTACGGAATTCGGCCAATCAGCGCTGGCTCTGCTGGAGGAGGCGGAGTCTAAGATCGCTCCACACCAGTCTCCATTCAGGTCCGACCTTAGACTCCGCCTCCTCCAGCAGAGCCAGCGCTGATTGGCCGAATTCCGTACTCTGGCCAATCAGCACTGGCTAATGCATTGTATTGGCTTGATGAAGCAGTGCTGAATGTGTGTGCTTAGCACACACATTCAGCTCTACTTCATCGGGCTAATAGAATGCATTGGCCAATCAGCGCTGGCCAATGCATTCTATTAGCGTGAACTGAGTTTGCACAGGGGTTCTAGTGCACCCTCGGCTCTGCTACATCAGATTGCTACATCTGATGTAGCAGTGCCGAGTGTGCATCAGATGTGTAGTTGAGCAAAACTGACTCAGCACTGCTAAGTCTGCATTCGCATAGGAATGCATTGGCCAGCCTTCGGCCAATCAGCGCTGGCTCTGCCGGAGGAGGCGGAGTCTAAGGTCGGACCTGAATGGAGACTGGTGTGGAGTTATCTTAGACTCCGCCTCCTCCAGCAGAGCCAGCGCTGATTGGTCGAGTTCCGTACTCTGGCCAATCAGCACTGGCCAATGCATTTCTATGGGGAAAAGTTAGCTTGCGAAAATCGCAAACTGACAGGGATTTCCATGAAATAAAGTGACTTTTATGCCCCCAGACATGCTTCCCCTGCTGTCCCAGTGTCATTCCAGGGTGTTGGTATCATTTCCTGGGGTGTCATAGTGGACTTGGTGACCCTCCAGACACGAATTTGGGTTTCCCCCTTAACGAGTTTATGTTCCCCATAGACTATAATGGGGTTCGAAACCCATTCGAACACTCGAACAGTGAGCGGCTGTTCGAATCGAATTTCGAACCTCGAACATTTTAGTGTTCGCTCATCTCTACTATTGACGAAATGAATAATCGCTCAGATCTTCTGCCCAATATCACTCTGGGATATCATATATATGACTCTTGTGGGAATGTGAATAAAGTTATAAAAGATGTTCTGCAGATACTGTCCGGACACACAGTAACAGCTCCAAACTACTCCTGTATGGAGAATGACGCAGTGGTCGGATTTATTGGAGATTTCCGCTCTGTCACAACTCTCTCCATGGCCCAGCTGTTAGGTATATATGGATATACACAGGTAAGTGATGAGTTTATCCTCCAGGAAGCTTTATAAAGAAATATTACAGCATAAGCTTATATTGTTTGCGCAGTTTATTTTCAATAGTGTATGTGTATACAGATGTCCTGTTCTCTATAATGTATGTGTATACAGCCTTCCTTTTGTCTATAGTGTATATGTATATAGCCTTCCTGTTCTATATAGTATATGTGAATATAGCTGTCCTGTTGTATATAATGTATATGTACACAGCTGTCCTGTTGCCTATAGTATACATGTATACAGCCTTATTGTTGTCTTACTGTTGAAATGCATTGCATTAGTGAGCAGACCTCCTGGGGTTCAAGACCCCCAGGGGGTCTAATAAATGCAAAAAAAAAATAAAAATAAATAAAGTTTTAAAAATTCAAATCCTCCCCCTTTCCCTAAGACACATATAATTAATAGAGATGAGCGAACACCAAAATGTTCGAAGTTCGAAATCCAATTCGAACAGTCGCTCACTGTTCGACTGTTCGAACGGGTTTCAAACCCCATTATAGTCTATGGGGAACATATACTCGTTAAAGGGGTATTCCCACCTCACATACTCATCAGTCTTTACTGCTGTAAAATATTCTTTCTTTCTGGTTTCTTGCATCATTTGGTGGGCGGGGTTTCGCATGCAACCTGCCGTTTAGCTCCACCCCAAATTCATGTAGCTCCGCCCACCCATATTGGACTATGTAGTAAAGGCAGCAGTAACTCCATTCTGTGTTACATACAGAGACTGCCTGCCTCTGCCATAATGAACACAACTGAATTAGCTATCCTGATAACTGGGAGAACAGAAGAAATGAAAGCAGCTCCTCTATCTGAGTGCAGGAAGGTAGGTCACATGGTACAGACACAGGAATAGCTAGATACACAGGCTCTCTCCCTGCACTTAGTCCCTCCTCCCTCCCCCTGAGAGCAGCAGATACATCACTTGACTCATGAGCAGCTAAGTCAGGGCTGTGGCCACAAAGAATTGAATAAAGTAAGATAGTGGACAAACAAAGCAGTTTTGCTGAAGCAACGTATTTAGGAAAAGTCTTACATCCACATTAACAAGCAGTATAGATAGGATCCTTGTGATGGGACAACCCCTTTAAGGGGGAAACCCAAATTCGTGTCTGGAGGGTCACCAAGTCCACTATGACACCCCAGGAGATGATACCAACACCTCTGGAATGACACTGGGACAGTAGGGGAAGCATGTCTGGGGACATATAAGTCACTTTATTACATGGAAATCCCTGTCAGCTTGCGATTTTCGCAAGCTAACTTTTTCCAATAGGAATGTATTGGCCAGCGCTGATTGGCCAGTTTACAGAATTCGGCCAATCAGCGCTGGCTCTGCCAGAGGAGGCGGAGTCTAAGATCGCTCCACACCAGTCTCCATTCAGGTCTGACCTTAGACTCCGCCTCCTCCAACAGAGCCAGCATTGATTGGCCGAATTCTGTAAACTGGCCAATCAGCGCTGGCCAATGCATTCTATTGGTGTGATGAAGCAGAGCCGAGGGTGCACTTGAATCCTTCTGCACCCTCGGCTCTGCTACACCAGTCTCCATTCAGGTCTGACCTTAGACTCCGCCTCCTCCGACAGAGCCAGCGTTGATTGGCCGAATTCTGTAAACTGGCCAATCAGCGCTGGCCAATGCATTCTATTGGCGTGATGAAGCAGAGCCGAGGGTGCACTTGAATCCTTCTGCACCCTCGGCTCTGCTACACCACCGGAGCGCACAGCCAACTCTGCTCAATCTCCAGCATAGCAGAGCTGGCCATGCACTGAACTCTCGGCTACGCCACCGGCGTAGTTGAGCTCAGCACACACATTCAGCTCTGCTTTATCACGCCAATAGAATGCATTGGCCAGCGCTGATTGGCCAGAGTACATAATTCCAAAAGATAGAAAAACACCGAGCACACTTTATAGTGTAGATAGTCGATTCACCTTTTTGGATAATTGTAATGAATGTATCAGACCTGGTGGCCTCTCACCTGGTTTGGTTGTGACAGCGTTCACAACTCCGTACTAAGGTGTATATGATACCAGGTATGGGGAGCAGCACGTCTCAAAGGCACCAGTTGTGTCAACCGGGGAAACAGCAGAGGAAAAGGGCAGGACGGCGCTCACAGGTCCAATAGATTTTATTAATAAGAAGAATTGCACTCGATAGAACACTGTTCGCTCATCTCTAATAATTAATATCTAAGAGGGAGTTCACACGGAGTAACGTGCCACTTGATGTGGCATGTAGAGATGAGCGAACAGTGTTCTATCGAACACATGTTCGATCGGATATCAGGCTGTTCGAGATGTTCGATTCCATACGGACACCACGTGGCAAACTCCAAAAAAATGTGATTCCCCTCCCACCTTCCCTGGCGCTTTTTTGCACCAATTACAGTGCAGGGGAGGTGGGACAGGAACTACGACAACAGGGGCATTAAAAAAAATCGGAAAAAGTCATTGGCTGACGAAATCAGGTGACCTCCATTTTAGACGAATAGTGGATTTCAGATCCGGGTCATATGAGAATGTGAACTTTGTGACAATGAGACAGGGATAGCTGTACAGGCAGGGATAGCTAGGGATAGTCAGTGAAAAAATTGAGCAAGAAAAAGATTTGATACTCAGCCCAAACGTCGTCGAATCTCGGTTTCCATGTGTAAAGCTCCTTTTCACCGATATATCCTCGGTAAGGCTATGCCCGGAAAGCTAGACTCCCTCGACTCGGAGCAGTAGGCACAAATTTCAAGAGTAAAAAAGATCCAGCAAAAGCCAAGGTAGATGGTTCAATATAGAAAATTTTCTTCTTTATTATAAATCGCACATGCTCAGTAAAAACCGCAACGGTACAAACATTACAAGCAAAAAATAGCGTCAGACTGACGCGTTTCGGATCCTATGTCCTTCCTCAAAGTCTGAACTACCACCATTGAGATCACCACGCTATTTGAACTGTTGCTGATGGAATTATAGAGAACACCTGATGTTGTTATAATCAGGTGCCAAATGTCCTGCATCAGTTACATGAAAAGCGTCGTGATCTCAATCTGTCTTGTGTATACTAGACAAAAACACATTTATGATTTCAAAATACCCAAAACCCACAATAATGAACAGTCAATTGTTTAAAAACAAACAAGAATTCGTGTGAAATAAACCCAAGGATCTCATACTAAGTAAAAAATTAAAAACAAGAGAAATAGAGACAAAATCAGGAAGATTTTTCATTTGCAGAAGAATATCATCAACTTGTTTATCTAAATAATATGTATCATTTTATTTCATTGGTCTATGTCCATTACAATAAACCTATATAGGAAATAAAGATTTCGATGCACTATGTCTATACAGGTAAGGAGAGTCCATATTCACTATACATCATTGCGCATACACCTACTGCGATCTCATGGTTACTATACGTAGGCAATCCTCATTGGGATAATTGACATGCCAGGGTTGCATGGATGAGACCTCACTCGTCAACCCCCACGTCATCATACGGTGTTCCACTGCCCACTCTTTCATATCTACACCACAGGCAGAAGTTGTAATGCACAATGCCAATATCAAAGATGGAAGATTCATGTTCTCAATAGATTAATGCGCATGCTCCTGTTAATATCCCACAATGCGCTATGCCAATATAAAAGATGGAGACTTCATGTCCTCTGTATATTAATGCGCATGTCCTTGTTGGGATCCCATGGTCTCCATACAACAGTGTCATCGGCTATATGTTTAGCAAATCAGACATGCGATCTCAAAGTCTCTATGCATAAGCATCATCATTTAGATGGTCAACAGGCTAGAGTTGTATGGATGAAAACTTCACTCGTCAACCTTCATAATGTTGTCCGGTATACTATTAATTGCTTTTTCATGCCCGTTATTCCATAATGCGCTATGCCAATAACAAAAATGGAGACTTCATACACTCTGTTGTTTACAGCGCATGTTCTTATTGGGATCCCATGATCTCCATATATCAGTGTCATCGGCTATATGTTTGATGAACCGGACACTAAATAAAAAGAATACCAAAGAGAGGGGGGAAAAACAAAAATTTCATTACAAGAGAGGTAAGTAAATTGACATATATATCAGAAATGCTCACTCCTATCAAGAAGAACACACATTCGCATTTTTTCTTAATATCTGATATAAACCCAAAACAGTAACATAGGTATAATTCTTCTTATTATCGTGTACTTTTTGTTATAATAAGAAATCAGATGTTGTAAATATAAGATACATCGTTTCTGTTGTTCATACCTTCAGGGAAGCGAGTACTAAGCTTCCATATCCAATATACTTCACGTATACGTAATATATGTTCCCAGTTACCCCCTCTTGCCGGTCTAGTAACCTTTTCTATACCCATAAATTTGAAATTTCCAGTATCCCCCGCATGTAATTCTTTAAAGTGCTTCGACACACCTGTATTTTTAGAACAATCCATATTTGTAATGCTTTGTAAATGTTCAGATATGCGAACTTTAAGACTCCTGATAGTACTACCTACATATTGGACATTGCATTGCTTACACGTAATCAGATATATTGTATAACTGGTTGAACAATTGATGTAATTTTTTATCTCATATTGTTGGCTAACATCCGTATTTTTAAATTTATTGCCCACTTCCACAAATCTACATACTCCACAACGTTGTTGCCCACATCGATAGAAACCACACGTCTTTAGCCATGTATCCATATGACTATCATCATCTCTCAAGAGACTAGGAGATATACGATTACCTAGGGTCCTACCTCTTCTCGGGATAAATTCACATCCTTCCTGTATGATTTCCCTAAGTATTGGATCCTGATTGAGAATAGGAAGGTTATCCCTTAGGATCTTGATGATTTTTTCATATTCTAGACTATAGTGAGTTGAAAAATGTACTCTTGACTTTTCCCTTTCTCTGTTCTTTTTGCTGTATAAAAGATCTTTCCTATCTCTGTTGGCAGCAATATTGTATGCTCTATCTATAGCCCATTTAGGGTAATTTCTCTGTAATAATCTGTCCTTTATCAGGGACGCCTCTCTCTCAAAGGAATCTTGTGAAGAACAGTTCCTTTTGATCCTAAGAAATTCTCCCACAGGTAATGATTTTTTGACATGACTAGGATGCATGCTGTGAGCATGCAACAACGTATTCCCCGCTGATGGTTTTCTATAATTCTCAATCTGAAATCATAAATGTGTTTTTGTCTAGTATACACAAGACAGATTGAGATCACAACGTTTTTTATGTAACTGACGCAGGATACTTGGCACCTGATTATAACAACATCAGGTGTTCTCTATAATTCCATCAGCAACAGTTCAAATAGCGTGGTGATCTCAATGGTGGTAGTTCAGACTTTGAGGAAGGACATAGGATCCGAAACGCGTCAGTCTGACGCTATTTTTTGCTTGTAATGTTTGTACCGTTGCGGTTTTTACTGAGCATGTGCGATTTATAATAAAGAAGAAAATTTTCTATATTGAACCATCTACCTTGGCTTTTGCTGGATCTTTTTTACTCTTGAAATTTATAGCTAGGGATAACCTTTATTTAGGTGGGAATGCTATTAAAAATAACTTTTTGGGGATCTATCGGGTGTGTAATTGTGATTTTTGTGAGATAAACTTTTTTCCCATAGGAATGCATTGAGCAGCGTTGATTGGCCAGCCTTCGGCCAATCAGCGCTGGCTCTGCCGGAGGAGGAGGAGTCTAAGATCGCTCCACACCAGTCTCCATTCAGGTCTGACCTTAGACTCCGCCTCCTCCGGCAGAGCCAGCGCTGATTGGCTGGAGACTGGCCAATGCATTCCTATGGGTATGCGGTGATGCAGCCGAGCTGAGCGAGTGCACACACTTACCTCTGCTGTGCAGAGACTCAGCAGTGTTGAGCCAGTTCTGCTCAACTACACCGTGTGCCGGTCAGCACTGCTGTGCGAGCTCGGCACACACTCAGCTCTGCATCACCGCTGGCATTGGTCAGCGTTGATTGGCCAGTATACAGAATCAGTATACAGAATCAGCAGAGCTGAGTGTGTGCCGAGCTCGCACAGCAGAGCCAACCGGCATACGGTGTAGTTGAGCAGAACTGGCTCAACACAGCTGAGTCTCTGCACAGCAGTGGTGAGTGTGTGCACTCGCTCAGCTCGACTGCATCACTGCATACCCATAGGAATGCATTGGCCAGTCTCCAGCCAATCAGCGCTGGCTCTGCCGGAGGAGGCGGAGTCTAAGGTCAGACCTGAATGGAGACTGGTGTGGAGCGATCTTAGACTCCGCCTCCTCTGGCAGAGCCAGCGCTGTGGCCAAATTCGGAAGACTAGCCAATCAATGCTGGCCAATGCATTCCTATGGGAAAAGTTAGCTTGCGAAAATCACAAGCTGACAGGGATTTCCATGTAATAAAGTGACTTATATGCCCCCAGACATGCTTCCCCTGCTGTCCCAGTGTCATTCCAGGGTGTTGGCATCATTTCCTGGGGTGTCATAGTGGACTTGGTGACCCTCCTGAGACAGATTTGGGTTTCCCCCTTAACGAGTATATGTTCCCCATAGACTATAATGGGGTTCGAAACCCGTTCAAACAGTCGAACAGTGAGCGGCTGTTCGAATCGGATTTCCATCTTCAAACATTTGGGTGTTCGCTCATCTCTAGTGGCACGTATACGGCGTGTGAGACTTTGAGTGCCGTATACGCTCCCATTGATTTTAATGGGGGCCTGGATCGTATATGCTGCGTTATTTTGCAACCGTGATTTTGCGGCCGCAAAATAACGCGGCGTATACAATACAGGCTCCCATTGAAATCAATGGGAGCATATACGGCACTCAAAGTCTCACATGCCGTATATGTGCCACATCACGCGGCACGTTACTCCATGTGAACTCCCCCTAATTCTGGCAACACTGTGAAACACATACACGTTAGGTATCCCTGTGTCTGAAAATGCCCGTTCTGCAAATCTATAAAAATATTTTTCCTGTAGGGTAAACTCCGTAGTGGGAAAAAAAAGTTCCCTGAGACTGGGTTTTTTTGCCCCACATGGAATTCAGCCTGACTACAGCCAGGCTGAATACAGGGTATGTGCAGTGTTCCTATTCCGTCAGGAAGGGGTTAATAGGAGCACTGCAGATACCCTATATTCAGCCAGGCTGAATTCCAAGTGGGGGAAGAAAAAAACCCAGTCCTCAAGCTCAGGGAAGGGTCAAACAGACAACCAAACACCCCCTCCCCTTCCCCAGCATCTACTGCACCCAAAAACTCCAACCATTTTAATTTTTGAAATTTTCCAGTAGCTGCTGCATCCCCACGCCCAACCCCCCCCCCCCCTCGGCTTATACTCGAGTCAATAAGTTTCCCAGTTTTTTCATTATTAGTTAGCCATTAAAAAAGGTATCGACAAACCGTTTTTGAGGTATGATTTGGGGCCTCAGCTTATATTCGGGTCGGCTTATACAGTACACTATAGGGACCCTAAAATTTGTAAAAAATGTGTAAAAACTATTTTTTTTACATAAATGTTTGTTTTTAGATCACCATCTTCTATAAGCTCTAACTTTTTATTTTGGTGAACTTATTGAAGTAAGGATTTTTGTTATTATTTTTTTTAACTATTTTAAACTTTTTTTTTATTATTTTAAAGACTTTATTTTTTTTAAACTTTTCTTCACCCAGAGGTGAACTAAGCTATGTGATTCTATTATTGATGATATAATACTACTCAGAACTAATATATATCTGTGTTTTTTTCCAACAATAAGCCCTACCTTGAAAATAAACCCTAGCCACATTTTGCAGTTTATTTGGAGTAGGCTTGAAATATAAGCCCTACACCCTTGAAATATAATCCATGGTCACCTGAGCCCACTTTTCAATAACCCTATGTTCCTGCCAGGATTCTCAACTTCTCGGTTCCTATCCTGGACTGACCTTGAGGATGTTTGACCGGGATTAAGGGCTGCCTCGGAGTCTTTCCCTTCATTTGCACAGGCCTTCAAACCTGACCATTCCCTGCCCTGGCTCAAATATAATCAGCTCCTTGCCTTCCCTTCCTCCACTTCTTTCCTCTCGCCCTACAGCCCTGGAAAGCACTTTTCATCAAGCAGAGACTCCCATACAAGTCATCTCCCTTCTCTACTGCATTCTCTTAGGGGCATTAACACAAGGTACCCCCTCTTACACATACACAACTCTTCTATACAACTACAGTTGCTCCTTGCTCCCACTGATTGGTCCAGGTCTTCTTTGTTTGCCCATAAATTGCCCCTGCCCATGCAGTTCTCAGGAAAGGAACTTCGAGCTTTTGTCCTGTTGTCCAGACCTTCTCCAAAAATTCTACCCTAGTGTCATTGATCTCTGCTGGTACTGTGGTTGCAAAAGGGTTTCTATGTTACATATTTGGTGGCCATGTGGGCACATACAACCGTTTTTGACTGCTGTGTTTGACTTTTACTCTAGGGTTAGTGAATGCCCTTTGACCTCTCTCCTCAGCTCGCTCTACTCTGTTATACCAGACAGGATTCCCAAGATGAATGGAAACCTCCTATGACACTTTCTCACGGCCACCAGGGTGGTCATTCCCAAACACTGGTGTAGCATGATCACTCAAACATTATTGGAGTGGCTCCAGGAATTTCTCTGCATTCATAGAATGGAGACCTTGGTTACCGAGGGATCCAATTACTCCTCCAAGTTTAATATTGTCTGGTGGCCTTGTGTACTGTTCCTGGAGTCTGCGGACTGCTCCAACTTCTTCTCCTGACTATCCCTGTTCTGATCCAGTATACTCTGTTCATGATATGTTTTCCTGATGTTCTGCCATTTCCCATCCCTTCCTTCCTCTGGCTTTTTTCTCCCTCCACTCTTGTCCGGTCTTTATGTTGGTTTGTTTAATTTCCTTTCTGTTTGTTTTCTTTATTTTCCTCTCTTTCCCATTTGTTTCCTGATGCCCTCCTTGGGTCCTTAGTGGTGGCCGCTAAATCCTCTTCTGGTCTGTCCCCGCCAGCGCTTTTGACATGGTCAATAGTCCACACACCTTGTTCCATGGAGATACCTCACCTGTTGGGTTTTGAGTAGTATGGAGTTCAGGCCTCACCATGGATGGCCCCTGTTCTCTGTGTAATGGTGACATTTACTCTCATTGTCCTTTACATGTAATTGTTGGCCTTTCGGCCTGTCGCTTCATGCTGTTCACTTATTTTATTTCTCCTACTTATCCTTGTATACATATTCAATAAACCTTGATTAAACATAAAAACTGTACATGAAGTAAAAAGATAAGGGAGATAATTGTGAACAATTTGGAACAATATTAAGTGGATTTATCATTACAGAGATACTAACAACCAGCCTATCCTACTAATTAATTTGTGTGTTTGGATGTTTGTTCCTCAATCACGCTAAAACGGCTGGACGGTTTTCCCTAAAATTTTCCAGAAACATAGTTATTCCTTGCGATTGAAACCTAGGCTACTTTTCGTGCTGCTAAACAACATGGCTCCTTAGCAGGACAGTCCCAAAAGTAGGACTCCTAGCCCCACACACATACTTCTTTGCATTTCCGGCCCCAAAATACCTCCACACTCCATATTGTTGCCTCTACGGTAGCCCTAACCCCACTCCATCACATTTACATGTATTTCCACACCTTACACACTCACATAACCCCGCCAATTAAAAATAACCTGTATACAGTATGACCTGTATACAGTATGGCCAGTATATACAGTATGACCTGTATACAGTATAGCCAGTATATACAGTATGACCTGTATACAGTATAGCCAGTATATACAGTATGACCTGTATACAGCCCTGAGAAATTACATAGAAATGATCAACTTTAACTAATCCCCAGCATGGTCAGTATTAGCAGAGCTGGAGACATATACAGGGAGTATCAGTGCGGCCGCCATTACCCTCACCACACTGTACCAGGCTGTCCCTCTCTCACCACAGGACCTCCATTACATGTGTCCTCTCAGCTCCACCATAGACAGACCCTCAGTCCCCAGGAACAGTCTGTATTATATAGTAATATTTATGAGATATCAGCTATATACTGCAGTGTGAGGTAAATACATGAGAGGACTCTGTGACTGTATACATCCTGAGGTAATACTGCAGTATATATATATAATCAGCAGTGTGTAGTAAATACATGAGAGGACTCTGTGGCTGTATATAACCTAGGTAATATTGCAGTATCTTAATAATATTATAAAGGTGAAAGTATGTGTGTTTGGATGTTTGGATGTTTGTTCCTCAATCACGCCTAAAGGGGCAAACAAATTTACCTGAAATTTAACACATACATACCTTGGGTCCCAGATTGAACGATAGGCTACTTCGTATCCCCGTACTCCACCAGGATTCACGTCCGCCGACGGTGATTCTCACTTCAGCGTTCGCTGAAGGACCTGAGATGACGTCATCCCAGACACTTCAGCCGCAGGACCTGAGATGACGTCATCCCAGGCCCTTCAGCCACTCACCCCATTGGCTGTCGCTTCTCTGTGTGGGCGGAGCTATCGGGCACACAGCAAACAAACCAACATGGCGTCGCTGTGTGCTCCGTAGCGGCTGTGCACCAGGGAGACGTGCAGGGCTCGCCGCTGGATCACCCTATGCTGCCGCGGACCGGGAAAGGCTCGCCTGCGCCGATGTCAAGAAAGCCTGCTGTCCCGCACCGCCTGTGGCCTACAGAGTCTGCAGGTCAGTTGGGATCTAGTGCTCAGCCACACTATGTCTGCGTTCGCACACCGTCATTCCACACCAGGACACTACATGTCACGCCAGTGGAGTTAGGCTATTTAAGGGAGGGGGCCTGCTAAACATGGGGGGGGGGATGTTGGGGGTACAAGGGGTGCCCCACAGGTGCGGGGCCATAGGAGGGGGGACTGCATGAAAAAGGGGGGGAGGTTAATCTGGGGTGCCGCGTAGCAGGGGGGGTACAAGGGGTGCCCCACAGGTGCAGGGCCATAGAAGGGGGGGACTGCATGAAAAAGGGGGGGAAGGTTAATCTGGGGTGCTGTGGAAGAGAGAGGGGGTCGGAGGGGGGGGCCTGGAAAAACAATGATGGCGCGGGAGGGTCAATGTGGACACACAAGCCAGCCACCCAGCGACACAAATAAAATGGCGGGGTCGCAGGTGGGGGGGGGGCGGAGTCGCAGGGGAGGAAAGAGGGCCAAGGTCGCGCAGGAGGGGTGATGGAAAGGAGGCCCGAGGTTGCGGGGGGTGGTGGAAAGGGAGGAGGGGGGTTACAAAAGGGACACCATGGCAGAGCCACAGCCTGCGCTGAAGGTGGGTAGCGCAAACCAGGAACCCTGCCGCGGAGGAGGTCGCGGGTACTAGGGGGGGAAGAGGGCACGTTCCTGGGGGTACAAAGGGGCACGGGGTAGGTGGAAGGAGCGACCACAAGGGGAAGCGGGTAGGGAGAAAGGGTGGTGGCGGGCGCCAGGAAGGAGAGGAGGTAAACACTTCCAGCGGGCCGCACGGGGTCGGTAACATGGGGACAGGCGGCATGAGGAAGGGGGAAAAAGGGGACCCGGGGGGGGCGGAGCCTGACCGTCAAACGAGATGGCTGCTTTATCTGTAGCTCTGCCACTCGTATACCCGAAAGCACTCTCCTCCGACAGCTATTCTTTATCAAAAATGGTCAGAACCGGTGGAAATCGCCCTGGGGACTCTTCTAGTGCCTCTAGACCCCAGCAATCTCAATCGGGAATGCAGAAATTTCTCAGAAAGAAAGACTCTCGCTCCCTGGCACTTACCTCCAAGATGGCGCCCGAGGAGGAAGATAGCAGCGCTGGGAAAATGGCGCGGGACTCAGATGCCGAAAGTCAGATTCAAGGTCCCAGCCAGACCATAATTACCCAGTCTTTCCTTCAGAAAGCCCTGTCCCGGGCGATCGCTCCGGTCCTTGCTGAAATTGCGGAGCTCCAGGCTGACATGCGCTCCATGGACAAGTGAGTGGAAAAATTAGAGGCCGCATATCGTGATTCCACTAGATCGGCTGTGGTTGTTTCCCCACAGTTAGAAACTCAAGCCGAGCTTATCAATAAAAGCTTTCTCCAACTTGAAGACCTTGAAAATCGCAATCGCCGCCGTAATGTGAGGATCAGAGGGATTCCGGAGTCTATCCCAGCTGAAACGCTCCCTGAGGCTGCCTGTAAAATATTTGACACCCTTCTAGGCCCGGGTAAACTTACCGCTTCTTCAATTGAGAGGATCCATAGGGCCATCCGACCTAAGCCAGGTCCCGACGATCCTCCACGGGATGTGTTGTGTGCTATGTTGTCTTCGGCTGATACTACAGCGGTTCTACATGCTGCGAGAGACTGCACTTCCCTTGCACTGGATGATGCCAAGTTACAGATTTTTCAAGATTTGTCTCCAACTACTCTCCAAAAACGTCGGGCGCTGAAACCTTTATTAGAGGCTCTCAAAGCACGTAAAATACCCTACTCCTGGCTATTCCCCTTTGGCCTTTCGATTTTGTATAATGGCCGCCGCCTCAACGTATACTCACCTGCGGATCTTCCAGCAATTTGGGCGGCCATTGGCTCACCTCCAGTAGAGATTCCTTCTTAGCTGCCGATCCCGCTTGAGGATTTGGATACATTGTGTCCTACGCTGCTTCCTCCTTCTCCGAAAACCCCTGGCAGGTATAAATCTCCCCGAGGTCTGAGGGGTACACCACGCAGACGTGAACTTCTCATGAGAGATAAATGATTTTCTTTACCCTGTTCTGCCCCTGGGGTTCAATATGGTGTTTGCTCCGTACTAACTTTATTAGTTTTGTCTATCTCGGTGCAACATTATGATCCATCCCCACCAAGGTTTATTGTTACCTAGCTAATGTTATGTATCTTCATGTAGTTATACTCTATTTTCAGTTTTATACTTGAGAGTCGCCGATGCCAGACCTCTCATCTAGTTAATGATGGGAGACTGGTCTCGGCCATGATCCCTGTATTAGCTCTTTATGTATGCCATCTCAACCCTCCCCTCCTTAATTCTGTGCTCCCTCCCTCTTCCTCCTCCCTCTTCTCCTATCCTATACCCCCTCCTCTACTCTCCTCTACCGTTTACCTCTGTCTCCCCTCCCCCTTGATCCAGCCCCGTTCCTCCTGTCTCTCCTTCCTCCCTCCCTAGTGTCTCCCCCTTCTTTTCTAGCTCCCTAGTTCCCTCCTCCTTTTACCTTGATCTCTCCTACCTTGATCCCTCCCCCCAACAACGCCTTCCTTCTTCTTCCCGAGATGCTTTGAGATTCTGTCGTCCCTCTGACATGGGATGATACGTCATCGTAAGGTCCTGCCTTCCCTTTTTGTCTCTCTTGCTACTAGCTTATATGATGAGTGGACCCACGTAGACGGTACAGTATGTGTATTTGAGATTACTTGCCTTATTCTCTTATATTTTATGGCTCGTAGGTGGGACTTAGTTCAACCTCACTTGAGATCTTAGCGAGTTGCTCTATGTTTGTTCATAATGGTTGCTTGTTACTCTTAATTTGAGCTCCGAACCACCCTTACCTGACTGTCGCTTATAATTATGCCCTATCTATAGCGGTACCATGGTTCTTATGGACTACGCTATCTCCCATATCTGTTTACTATTGCCCCAGGATACCTTCCACCAGTTTCCCCATCCCTTGCCCTACATACCTCCCCTTTGAACTTTGGCTCATATTTCCATCTATCTGCCGGTTCATTAACTATTGATCACTAGTTTTCTTATTTCTGACTAGGGCTATTTGTACTTCCAGCCTTGTTTTATTGATTTCATTGGCCATTTTCTGTAGAATTTTTGGTTGGAGAGTGTGATAGGGGTTCATGTTTGATCAGGCCGATCTACCTTTGTGTCCCCCTTATACCGATTAGGAAGGTTTTCTCTTTCCCTTTTATACGCCATCTTCTTGGCATAGAAACTTCGACTCGGTATTTTGATCAGTGGACCTACAGATTTTATCCACTGATCCTTGTTGTTTTGTCTGCTACCCAACCTAACCTCACTGTTTTCCCCTCCCTCCCCTACTCTCTTCCCACTTATTTTCCTTTGTCTCCCTTTCTTTTTGTACTCATCCGAATTGCTACCGCTGTGTTTCTCTTCTATTACTAAACTTTATATTTCTTGCTCTCTCTAATTTCTGGGATTTCTACTAGACCGCAGTATTATTATTCTCAGAACGAAATGGCTACTGTGCAATGTGTCTCCTTGAATGTTCAGGGTCTCAATACCCCAAACAAAAGAAGTAATCTGTTTCAACTTCTCAGACGTCAAAAAGCAAATCTCGTATTTTTACAGGAAACTCATTTTAAAGGATCTAAAATCCCATATATTCCTAAAAAACTTTTTCCACATCAGTTCCATAGTACACACCCATCCTCATCCTCCAAAGGTGTGTCCCTATTGATACATAATTCCATACCCTTTGTCTTTAAACGTCTATATTCTGATGCGGAAGGCCGATACTTATTCGTCAAAGGTTCGATAGCATCTGTGGACTATACTCTGGTCTCCGTTTACTCCCCAAATACAGGTTAGGTTCCTTGGTTGTTGGAAATGTTTAGAATGCTAAAGTTGTTCTCTGAGGGTTCTATAATTCTGGGGGGTGATCTGAACTTAGCCCTCAATCATGACCTGGACTCAACTGCCAAACGGCCCATTCACAGTCAGAAGCTTATTGGGAGGCTATGTGCTGCTTTATAGGATCTTAACTTGCTCGACTGCTGGAGGTCCCTACACCCGACAGGACGAGACTTTACTTTTTTCTCACCAACTGCAAAAACTTACCACCGCCTGGATTACCTGCTTACTTTGCGTTCTCTCCTACAGAATGTCCTAGATGCATCCATAGGTAATATTGCATTTTATGATCATGCATCAGTCTTTCTTAAGCTACGGCTGCAACAACTGCCAAGGCCACAATGGTCTTGGAGGCTTAATGAATCTCTATTGGACTCTGACGACAACGCCCAATGGATTGGGGATAAAATCCCTGACTTTTTTGCATTTAACTCTTCTCCGGACTGCAACCACACCATCTTATGGGAAAGTCATAAAGCATATGTACGAGGCTTCCTCATCTCTCTGGCTACCAAAGTGAAAAGAAATAACCGCAGAGCCTTGGACGACATCTTACTCAATATTGCCCGTTTAGAGAGAATCCACAAACGCTCTCTCGCGATCGCAGCACAAAATGAACTCTTGACTTTGAGAGAACAGCTATGCGATCACCTGAATCATCAATCTGCAAAGCAACATCTCCACTATAGGAAATTGATTTATGCCCACGGCGACAGGGGCAGTCGCATAATGACCAATCTATTGCGGAAAGAGAGGAAGAAACTATTCATTCCATCCATTCGTACTGGCAAAGGCCTTATGGTCTCTTCGACAGACAAAATTGCCAACGAATTCCTAGCCTTTTATTCAAATCTCTACAACCTGGCAGACGATCCTTCTTCCAGTACAATACCTGACTTACCGAGCAAAATTGACAGTTTTCTTGCATCCCTCGATTTACCGTCCATTCCTCCAGAGGCAGTCAACTAGCTTCTTGTACCGGTCTCTCAGGAAGAGGTAGGCGCAGTCATGGATAGTTTTCATGTGGGGAAGAGTCCGGGGCCTGATGGTCTTCCACTACGTTACTTTAAGAAATTTCGTGAAAACCTTATACCCCATCTTACCAATTGGTGTAACGCTTTGCTGGATGGAGCTCAACTTCCACCCCAAGCTCAGGAAGCCTACATCACTTTGATCCACAAGGAAGGGAAAGACCCTACAGAGTGCGGAAGTTACAGGCCCATTTCCCTGTTGAATACCGACATCAAATTGTGGGCAAAAATCCTATCCCAGAGACTCCAACCGCTGATCCCCTCCCTAGTGCGTGAGGAACAAGCAGGCTTTGTGACTGGGAGAGAGGGTCGGCATAATCTGATGAAATTGTTACCGGCAATACACCTAGCCCGATCAACTAAGCTCCCATTGGTGCTTTTGAGTATTGATGCCGAAAAGGCATTCGATAGGGTCAATTGGTCGTTTATGGCAGCCTTCGCTTGTTAAATTTGGTCTTCCAGCCAGGTTTATTTCTGCTATTTTTTCGCTATACCACCAACCTTCGGCTCGCCTTCGTATTAATGGCACTTTATCTGATAGCTTTCAGATTTTGAATGGCACTAGACAAGGGTGCCCTCTCTCCCCCACTCTCTTTGTTTTGTTTATCGAAACCCTCATGCAAGTAGTACGGCAAGAACCAAGCATTCAGGGAGTACCTCTTCGTGATTCGGAATTGCACTATACCGCGTTCGCAGATGACATCTTATTTACAATCTCGAACCCAGAAGATGGCCTGCCAGCCCTTGTGGACAGATTGACCGAATTTGGCAAACTATCCGGATACAAAACTAACTTCTCCAAATCCGAGATCCTGAACATAACTCTTTCCAGATCTATGGTTGAGATGCTCAAACCTCGGTCCCCCTTCATCTGGGCTGTTTCAGAGATTAAATATCTCGGTGTCCGACTCACTGCTGACCCCGCTTCTTTATATCATAGAAACTTCCCTCCTATGTTAGAGGAATTAAAACGCTCACTAGCCTCTTACGTGACCCTTCCAGTATCATGGTTTGGCCGTAAAGCCATCGTACAGACTTACCTCCTTCTGAAACTTATCTACAAATTAGCAATGTTACCAGTACGGATACCGAAGCTCTTTTTTAAAAACCTCAGATCCGTTCTCTCGAAATTTATATGGCGCAACAAGGCTCCAAGGTTGGCATGATCCCTGATTACTAAACGCAAATCCGAAGGTGGCATGGGTTTGCCCAATCTACACAACTACTACAAATCTACACTGTTAAGTTGGTGGCTCGAACTGGCAGCCCCCTTGCAATCTCCAATGTCATCTCGATTGCTCTCAGAACTCTATGGATCTGATTATCTACGTCGCCTATGGCTCCCACGACCTTCTGACTTTCCACGCACTACCTCAGACCCGTTCCTGGACAGTGCCACGTTCATCTGGTCCTCGTTAGGCGAACAATTGGCCCCCAAACCGTCCCCACTGATCCCATTGGGTCTGCTCCCTGACCTGGTGGGTATGGAAGCCACAGCTTATCGTTCTCTTTGGGACAAGTTAAATCATCTAACTGTTTTAGATCTCGTTCAAGATGGTGGGTCTTTGTCCTTGGAAAATATCCTGTCAAAATTGCCGGACCTCTCCATCTCTTTCTTGCATAGAAACCATATCTCTCACATCCTCCACAAGTTTACCTCCCTATTTCAGATCCGCACAGATCTGACTCCATTTGAAAAGATTCTAAAATCTCCTACCAGAATGCTGCGCAAAATCTCACACCTTTTACACCAGCATATATCTCCAGCGTCTTTCTACAAACCTGCTTTTATGACCTCATGGGAGTCTGAACTGAACATTACATTTTCTCCAGAGGATGTGGAATCCATCTTATCCCACTCCCATGGCATTTCAACATGTGTTAGAGTTCAGGAGAACCATTACAAATTGATCACCAGATGGTACCGTACTCCTGTATGGCTACAACAGAAACGTCTAGCCTCTGACGACACCTGCTGGAGATGTTCTTCTGCCAAAGGCACATATTTGCACATCTGGTGGGACTGCCCTCTCATTAGGCCATTATGGGACTCCATTCAATCTCTGATACAGTCTATCTACTCCCCTTCTTTCATTCTTACCCCGTTGACAGTATTCCTGGATATGGCATCCCCAGGATATAATCCTAAAAAAGATAAACTTCTCTACCACATGTTATCAGCAGCGAAATTGATTGTCCCACTTTACTGGCTTCAAAAATCTGCTCCCCCTTTCAAAGTTTGGGAAGACAAAGTGACACAGATAGCCCGCTTTGAGGAGCTTCTTAGTTATGCACAAAGGTCGAATGAAAATTATAGGCGTATTTGGTCACCTTGGCTGGTACGCAATTTATATGGTACTAATTGAAAACTGAATTTTGTAATGTCTGAAGAATTTTACCCTTCCCTCCCCCCTCCTTTCTCTTTATTCCTTATAGATTCCCTTCCTCTCTCTCCCCCCCCACTTCCATCTCTCTCCTTCGCTACCCTTCCCTCCTGAGTACTGGTTGGGTATATAATTTTTCTCTTGTACTACCTTTTATTGTTGTTTCAACAGTGATGTTTAAGTCTTTTCATTGCTGATTATTTCTTTATTGCAATGTTCTCTTTTTTCTGTATGCGCAAATTTGTTCAATAAACTTTTGAATTAAAAAGAAAAAGAAAAAGGGGGCCCGGAGTACGTAACACGGAAGAAGGGGGCATGGTGTTAGGGGGGTGGGGGAGGGGGCCCGTTCCTGGGGAACAAAGGGGCACGGGGTAGCTGGAAGAAGTAACCACAAGGGGAAGCGGGTAGGGAGAAAGGGGGGTGGCAGGCGCCAGGAAGGAGAGGAGGTAAACAGTTCCAGCTGTAGGAAGGGCCCGCTGCAGACACAAGACAAAGGAACAAGCCTGCGCTCCGCTCCAGGTGCGTCCCGCAGGGGGTCAGGGTTCCGCGGACGAAGTCGCGGGTAAAAGCTAGTTAAGTATAATTATGTCCTTTATCTGGCAAGGCCCAATAGATTGTTAATAGAGATGAGCGAACACTGTTCAGATCAGCTGTCCAACAGCACGCACCCATAGAAATAAATGGAAGCACCTGTGACGCCGGCCGGCTGCCGGCAAAGTCAGCGTCACAGGTGCTTCCATTCATTTCTATGGGTGCGTGCTGTTCGGATCGGCTGATTCGAATAGTGTTCACTCATCTCTAATTGTTACTGATGGCAGACTTAAGGCTATAATTTGGACTCGTGCTTGCCATGACAACACACTTGCTCCCACTACTCACAGTGCGAGGGATGGGAGAAGGTGATTCAACTGTTAAGACTCCCTTGGATGCCATGGTTGCTATTGCCATTGACATTTAAGAGATTAAACACCCATGGTTTGGTTTCTCTGATGATGGAATCAGCTGTACCGTCCTTTGCAGATGACACCTGCTGCTATGGTGCACTTATACATGGCACTTAAACAGGGCACGAAACAGGCTAACCATGGCAGAACACCAGGTAAATTGCAACCTAAAACAATAAGTTTTACCTCATGGTATGCTATAGCTACACTGTCTCTTACTATCTTAGCCATTGTCTTCCTGCAGACCTCTCCTCCATCTCTACCACCAGTACACACCATCCATGTCAGTCCCTCTCTTCTTCCTTCTCCCATGTACAGCTCTCACACACTTCTCAGTCTCTTTAATCACCCCTTTACTTCTTTTAGCAGTGAAACCAAATATAAGCGCTCACATAAATCACTGAACCACCTTCTGTCTCTGTCCATGTTACTACTCCTCCTCCCTGCTGGGGACATCTCTCCTAACCCGGCCCTCCTTCCTTCACTAACTCTTCTTCCTGCACTCATAGAAGGCCTACAAACCTCATCAATATTTACCGTGTTCCTTCTCCTCATCTCTCCCCTGTCTCTCTTACCTGCTCTCTCTGGAACGCCCGCTCAGTGTGTAACAAACTAGAATATATTAATGACTTATTCCTTAGTAAATCCCTCAGCCTGCTCGCCCTTACTGAAACTTGGATCCAGCAGTCAGATACGGCCTCCCCTGCTGCTCTGTCTCATGGTGGCCTACAATTCTCACATACCTCTAGGCCTGACAACAGGCAGGGTGGTGGGGTAGGATTACTTCTGTCACCACAGTGCATTTTTCAGGCCATTCCACCGGTCCCCTCACTTACATTCTCCTCATTTGAAGTCCATGCTATCAGACTTTTCCGCCCACTCTCCTTACGTGTAGCTGTGATCTACCGCCCACCTGGCCCACCCTACCAATTTTTGGATCACTTTGCTTCTTGGCTTCCCCACTTTTTATCCAGTGACATTCCTACCCTCATCATGGGTGACTTTAACATCCCTATTGCTTTAACATCCCTATTGACACCCCTCACTCCCCAGCTGCCTTAGTTTCTCTCATTAACCACTTCTCTTGGTCTTTCACAATCTTCTTCTTCTGCCACACATGTAGGTGGAAACACGATTGATCTTGTGTAGAGATGAGCGAACACTAAAATGTTCGAGGTTCGAAATTCGATTCGAACAGCCGCTCAATGTTCGTGTGTTCGAACGGGTTTCGAACCCCATTATAGTCTATGGGGAACAGATACTCGTTAAGGGGGAAACCCAAATCCGTGTCTGGAGGGTCACCAAGTCCACTATGACACCCCAGGAAATGATGCCAACACCTCTGGAATGACACTGGGACAGCAGGGGAAGCATGTCTGGGGGCATCTAACACACCAAAGACCCTCTATTACCCCAACATCACAGCCTAACAACTACACACTTTACACACTCAATACCACCTCTCTGACAGTAGGAAAACACCTTGAAACATGTGTATTTGGCACTTGCAGTGAGGAGAGCTTGTCACCAGCAGTGAATTTGGCCCTTGTAGTAAGTTGAGGTTGGCACCAACATTTGTTTTGAAAATCAGGGTGGATTGAGCCTCTAACCAGCAGAGTTTGGGCAAATTCATGGTGGAGGGAGCCTCTAAAAACCCCAGTTTGGACCAATTCATGGTGGAGGGAGACTCTAAAAACCCCAGTTTGGACCAATTCATGGTGGAGGGAGACTCTAAAAACCCCAGTTTGGACCAATTCATGGTGGAGGGAGCCTCTAAAAACCCCAGTTTGGACCAATTCATGGTGGAGGGAGCCTCTAACCAGCCCAGTTTGGACCAATTAATGGTGGAGGGAGCCTCTAAACAGCCAAGTTTTGGGAAATTCATGGTGGAGGGAGCCTCTAACCAGCCCAGTTTGGACCAATTCATGGTGGAGGGAGCCTCTAAACAGCCCAGTTTGGGCAAATTCATGGTGGAGGGAGCCTCTAACCAGCCCAGTTTGGACCAATTAATGGTGGAGGGAGCCTCTAACCAGCCCAGTTTGGACCAATTAATGGTGGAGGGAGCCTCTAACCAGCCCAGTTTGGACCAATTAATGGTGGAGGGAGCCTCTAACCAGCCCAGTTTGGACCAATTAATGGTGGAGGGAGCCTCTAACCAGCCCAGTTTGGACCAATTAATGGTGGAGGGAGCCTCTAAACAGCCAAGTTTTGGGAAATTCATGGTGGAGGGAGCCTCTAACCAGCCCAGTTTGGACCAATTCATGGTGGAGGGAGCCTCTAAACAGCCCAGTTTGGGCAAATTCATGGTGGAGGGAGCCTCTAAAAAACCCAGTTTGGACCAATTCATGGTGGAGGGAGCCTCTAATTAGCCCAGTTTGGACCAATTAATTGTGGAGGGAGCCTCTAACCAGCCCAGTTTGGACCAATTAATGGTGGAGGGAGCCTCTAACCACCCCAGTTTGGACCAATTCATGGTGGAGGGAGCCTCTAACCAGCCCAGTTTGGACCAATTCATGGTGGAGGGAGCCTCTAAACAGCCAAGTTTTGGGAAATTCATGGTGGAGGGAGCCTCTAACCAGCCCAGTTTGGACCAATTCATGGTGGAGGGAGCCTCTAAACAGCCCAGTTTGGGCAAATTCATGGTGGAGGGAGCCTCTAACCAGCCCAGTTTGGACCAATTAATGGTGGAGGGAGCCTCTAAACAGCCAAGTTTTGGGAAATTCATGGTGGAGGGAGCCTCTAACCAGCCCAGTTTGGACCAATTAATGGTGGAGGGAGCCTCTAACCAGCCCAGTTTGGACCAATTAATGGTGGAGGGAGCCTCTAACCAGCCCAGTTTGGACCAATTAATGGTGGAGGGAGCCTCTAAACAGCCCAGTTTGGGCAAATTCATGGTGGAGGGAGCCTCTAAACAGCCAAGTTTTGGGAAATTCATGGTGGAGGGAGCCTCTAACCAGCCCAGTTTGGACCAATTCATGGTGGAGGGAGCCTCTAAACAGCCCAGTTTGGGCAAATTCATGGTGGAGGGAGCCTCTAAAAAACCCAGTTTGGACCAATTCATGGTGGAGGGAGCCTCTAATTAGCCCAGTTTGGACCAATTAATTGTGGAGGGAGCCTCTAACCAGCCCAGTTTGGACCAATTAATGGTGGAGGGAGCCTCTAACCACCCCAGTTTGGACCAATTCATGGTGGAGGGAGCCTCTAACCAGCCCAGTTTGGACCAATTCATGGTGGAGGGAGCCTCTAAACAGCCAAGTTTTGGGAAATTCATGGTGGAGGGAGCCTCTAACCAGCCCAGTTTGGACCAATTCATGGTGGAGGGAGCCTCTAACCACCCCAGTTTGGACCAATTCATGGTGGAGGGAGCCTCTAACCACCCCAGTTTGGACCAATTCATGGTGGAGGGAGCCTCTAAACAGCCCAGTTTGGGCAAATTCATGGTGGAGGGAGCCTCTAACCAGCCCAGTTTGGACCAATTAATGGTGGAGGGAGCCTCTAAACAGCCCAGTTTGGGCAAATTCATGGTGGAGGGAGCCTCTAACCAGCCCAGTTTGGACCAATTAATGGTGGAGGGAGCCTCTAAACAGCCAAGTTTTGGGAAATTCATGGTGGAGGGAGCCTCTAACCAGCCCAGTTTGGACCAATTAATGGTGGAGGGAGCCTCTAACCACCCCAGTTTGGGCAAATTCATGGTGGAGGGAGCCTCTAACCAGCCCAGTTTGGACCAATTAATGGTGGAGGGAGCCTCTAAACAGCCCAGATTGGGCAAATTCATGGTGGAGGGAGCCTCTAAACAGCCAAGTTTTGGGAAATTCATGGTGGAGGGAGCCTCTAACCAGCCCAGTTTGGACCAATTCATGGTGGAGGGAGCCTCTAAACAGCCCAGTTTGGGCAAATTCATGGTGGAGGGAGCCTCTAAAAAACCCAGTTTGGACCAATTCATGGTGGAGGGAGCCTCTAATTAGCCCAGTTTGGACCAATTAATTGTGGAGGGAGCCTCTAACCAGCCCAGTTTGGACCAATTAATGGTGGAGGGAGCCTCTAACCACCCCAGTTTGGGCAAATTCATGGTGGAGGGAGCCTCTAACCAGCCCAGTTTGGACCAATTCATGGTGGAGGGAGCCTCTAAACAGCCCAGTTTGGGCAAATTCATGGTGGAGGGAGCCTCTAAAAAACCCAGTTTGGACCAATTCATGGTGGAGGGAGCCTCTAATTAGCCCAGTTTGGACCAATTAATTGTGGAGGGAGCCTCTAACCAGCCCAGTTTGGACCAATTAATGGTGGAGGGAGCCTCTAAAAAACCCAGTTTGGACCAATTCATGGTGGAGGGAGCCTCTAATTAGCCCAGTTTGGACCAATTAATTGTGGAGGGAGCCTCTAACCAGCCCAGTTTGGACCAATTAATGGTGGAGGGAGCCTCTAACCACCCCAGTTTGGACCAATTCATGGTGGAGGGAGCCTCTAACCACCCCAGTTTGGACCAATTCATGGTGGAGGGAGCCTCTAAACAGCCCAGTTTGGGCAAATTCATGGTGGAGGGAGCCTCTAACCAGCCCAGTTTGGACCAATTAATGGTGGAGGGAGCCTCTAAACAGCCCAGTTTGGGCAAATTCATGGTGGAGGGAGCCTCTAACCAGCCCAGTTTGGACCAATTAATGGTGGAGGGAGCCTCTAAACAGCCAAGTTTTGGGAAATTCATGGTGGAGGGAGCCTCTAACCAGCCCAGTTTGGACCAATTAATGGTGGAGGGAGCCTCTAACCACCCCAGTTTGGGCAAATTCATGGTGGAGGGAGCCTCTAACCAGCCCAGTTTGGACCAATTAATGGTGGAGGGAGCCTCTAAACAGCCCAGTTTGGGCAAATTCATGGTGGAGGGAGCCTCTAAACAGCCAAGTTTTGGGAAATTCATGGTGGAGGGAGCCTCTAACCAGCCCAGTTTGGACCAATTCATGGTGGAGGGAGCCTCTAAACAGCCCAGTTTGGGCAAATTCATGGTGGAGGGAGCCTCTAAAAAACCCAGTTTGGACCAATTCATGGTGGAGGGAGCCTCTAATTAGCCCAGTTTGGACCAATTAATTGTGGAGGGAGCCTCTAACCAGCCCAGTTTGGACCAATTAATGGTGGAGGGAGCCTCTAACCACCCCAGTTTGGGCAAATTCATGGTGGAGGGAGCCTCTAACCAGCCCAGTTTGGACCAATTAATGGTGGAGGGAGCCTCTAACCACCCCAGTTTGGGCAAATTCATGGTGGAGGGAGCCTCTAACCAGCCCAGTTTGGACCAATTAATGGTGGAGGGAGCCTCTAAACAGCCCAGTTTGGGCAAATTCATGGTGGAGGGAGCCTCTAAACAGCCAAGTTTTGGGAAATTCATGGTGGAGGGAGCCTCTAACCACCCCAGTTTGGACCAATTCATGGTGGAGGGAGCCTCTAAACAGCCCAGTTTGGGCAAATTCATGGTGGAGGGAGCCTCTAAAAAACCCAGTTTGGACCAATTCATGGTGGAGGGAGCCTCTAAACAGCCCAGTTTGGGCAAATTCATGGTGGAGGGAGCCTCTAACCAGCAGAGTTGGGGGAAATCAGGGTGGAGGGAGCCTAGTATTAGCAGAATTGTGCAACGCTTATGGTGGATGAGTATGAGGATGCGGAGGAATTGGAGAGGTTGAGTACAGACATGGAGTTTCATGTTGGGGTGCTTTACACAGGTGGGCACAAAAATGACGGCTCTACCCAGTGGTGGTTCATTTTTATCAAAGTGAGCCGGTCGGCACTCTCAGCTGACAGACGGGTGCGCTTGTCAGTGATGATGCCACCGGCTGCACTGAACACCCTCTCAGATAGGACGCTGGCGGCAGGACAGGACAGCACCTCCAAGGCATATAGGGCAAGTTCAAGCCACAGGTCCAACTTCGACACCCAATACGTGTAGGGCGCAGAGGGGTCGGAGAGGACAGGGCTGTGGTCGGAAAGGTATTCCCGCAACATGCGCCTATACTTCTCACGCCTGGTGACACTAGGACCCTCCGTGGCGGCACTTTGGCGAGGGGGTGCCATCAAGGTGTCCCAGACCTTAGACAGTGTGCCCCTCGTTTGTGTGGACCGGTGAGAACTTGGTTGCCTACTGGAGGAACTGCCCTCCCTGCCGCCAACGTCACATGCTGGAAACATCTCCATCATATTCTGCACCAATTGCCTGTGGCAAGCATTGATGCGATTGGCCCTCCCCTCTACCGGAATAAAAGACGAGATGTTGTTTTTATACCGGGGGTCAAGGATAGCAAAGATCCAGTACTGGTTGTCCTCCATGATTTTGACAATACGCTTGTCGGTTGTAAAGCACCCCAACATGAACTCAGCCATGTCTGCCACAGTGTTAGTTGGCATGACTCCTCTGGCCCCACCGGAAAGTTCAATCTCCATTTCCTCCTCATCCTCCATGTCTACCCATCCGCGCTGCAACAATGGGACGATTCGAAGTTGCCCGGAAGCCTCCTGTATCACCATCACATCATCGGACAACTCTTCTTCCTCCTCCTCCTCCTCCTCCTCCTCCATTAAACGCAGTGAAGCGGACAGATGTGTGGACCTACTCTCCAGCTGTGACGGATCGGATGCTATCCCTAACTCCTCTGTGTGATCTGAGTTATCCCTGATGTCAATCAGGGATTCTCTCAGAACACACAAGAGCGGGATTGTAAGGCTCACCATCGCATCCTCAGAGCTCACCCTCCTTGTGGACTCCTCAAAGACCCGTAGGATGTCACAAAGGTCTCTCATCCATGGCCACTCATGGATGTGAAACTGAGGCAGCTGACTTTGTGGCACCCTAGGGTTTTGTAGCTGGTATTCCATCAAAGGTCTCTGCTGCTCAACCACTCTATTCAACATCTGAAACGTTGAGTTCCAGCGTGTGGGGACGTCGCACAAAAGCCGGTGTTGTGGCACATGCAGGCGTTGCTGGAGAGATTTTAAGCTAGCAGCGGCTACTGTCGACTTGCGAAAGTGGGCGCACATGCGCCGCACTTTCACCAGTAGCTCTGGAACATTGGGGTAGCTCTTTAGGAAACGTTGCACCACTAGGTTGAAGACGTGGGCCAGGCATGGAACATGTTGGAGTCCGGCAAGCTCCAGAGCTGCTACCAGGTTCCGGCCGTTATCACAAACGACCATGCCTGGGCCCAGGTGCAGCGGCTCAAACCATATTGCCGTCTCATCGAGGAGGGCATCCCTCACCTCGGAGGCAGTGTGCTGTCTGTCCCCCAAGCTGATCAGCTTCAGCACAGCCTGCTGACGTCTACCAACGCCAGTGCTGCAACGTTTCCAACTCGTAGCTGGGGTCAATCTAACAGCGGAGGAGGAGGCGGTGGCGGAGGAGGAGGCGGTGGCGGAGGAGGAGGCGGTAGAGGAGGAGGAGGAGGAGGGGGGTGTTCTTCTCGTGTCCCTGCCAGGAATGTTAGGCGGGGAGACGAGGTACACCGGGCCAGTTTGGGAAGCAGTCCCAGCCTCAACTACATTCACCCAGTGTGCCGTCAGTGAAATGTAGCGTCCCTGTCCGCATGCACTTGTCCACGCGTCGGTGGTCAAGTGGACCTTTGTGCAAAGCGCGGAACTAAGGGCCCGCCTGATGTTGAGTGACACGTGCTGGTGCAAGGCGGGGACGGCACACCGGGAGAAGTAGTGACGGCTAGGGACGGCATAGCGAGGTGCCGCAGTTGCCATCAGGTCCAGGAAGGCGGGAGTTTCAACAAGCCGGAACGCCAACATCTCCTGGGCCAGCAGTTTAGCGATGTTGGCGTTCAAGGCTTGCGCGTGTGGGTGGTTAGCAGTGTATTTCTGCCGCCGCTCCAATGTCTGAGAGATGGTGGGTTGTTGTAAAGAAACGCCTGATGGTGCCTTTGATGGTGCAGGAGAAGGAGATAAGACAGGACCAGGGGAGGATGAGGTAGAAGTCAACAAAGTGGCGGAGGCAGATGAAGTGGTGTCCTGGCTCGTCCTCTGGAGTGCATCGCCAGCACAGTCAGCAGTGGCAGTGGCAGAGGCAGAGGCAGAGGCAGTGGCAGTGGCGTGAACGGCAGTCGGCCTTTGTCCTGCCGTTGCTGCCTGCCACTGATTCCAGTGCTTGGATTCCAAATGACGGCGCATTGAAGTGGTGGACAGGTTGCTCTTCTCAGAGCCCCTAATCAATTTCGAGAGGCAAATTGTGCAGACAACACTATATCTGTCCTCGGCGCATTCCTTGAAAAAACTCCACACCTTCGAGAAACGTGCCCTCGAGGTGGGAGTTTTTCGGGGCTGGGTACGAACTGGAACATCTTGGGAGATTCCGGGTGTGGCCTGGCTTCGCCTAAGCTGCTGACCTCTGCCTCTGCCTCTAGCTACCCTTTTTGGTGCTGCACCTGCCTCAACATCCACACTACTTTCCCCGCTTGACATCCCCCCTGTCCAGGTCGGGTCAGTGTCCTCATCATCCACCACTTCCTCTTCCAACTCCTGTCTCATCTCCTCCTCCCGCACAATGCGCCGGTCAACTGGATGCCCTGACGGCAACTGCGTCACATCATCGTCGATGAGGGTGGGTTGCTGGTCATCCACCACCAAATCGAACGGAGATGGAGGAGACTCTAGTGTTTGAGCATCTGGATACAGATGCTCCTCTGTTAGGTTCGTGGAATCGTGACGTGGAGAGGCAGGTTGAGGGACAATGAAAGGAGCGGAGAACAGCTCTGGGGAGCAGGGACAGTTTGGGTTATTGTTCTGTAAAGCTTCGGAATTTTGGGAGGAAGGAAGACAAGACTGTTGGGTAATAGGAGGAGAGGAGGCAGAGTCTGACTGGCTGCTGGACAATGTGCTGTAAGCGTTCTCTGACAGCCATTGCAAGACCTGTTCCTGGTTCTCGGGCCTACTAAGGTTTGTACCCTGCAGTTTAGTTAATGTGGCAAGCAACCCTGGCACTGTGGAGTGGCGCAATGCTTGCTGCCCCACAGGAGTAGGCACGGGACGCCCTGTGGCTTCACTGCTACCTTGCTCCCCAGAACCATTCCCCCGACCTCGCCCACGGCCTCGTCCACGTCCCTTTCCGGGAGCCTTGCGCATTTTGAATTCCTAGTTAGAAATTGGCACTGTATACCAGTAGTAAAAATTGTGGGTGCACGTAACCCCAATATATTCTTTGAATTCCCAGTCAGACACTGGCACTATATGGCAGTAGCAAGAAATGAGGGTATTTGTATTCCCAATATATTCTTTGAATTCCCAGTCAGACAATGGCACTGTATACCAGTAGTAAAAATTGTGGGTGCACGTAACCCCAATATATTCTTTGAATTCCCAGTCAGACACTGGCACTATATGGCAGTAGCAAGAAATGAGGGTATTTGTATTCCCAATATATTCTTTGAATTCCCAGTCAGACAATGGCACTGTATACCAGTAGTAAAAATTGTGGGTGCACGTAACCCCAATATATTCTTTGAATTACCAGTCAGAAACTGGCACTATATGGCAGTAGCAAGAAATGAGGGTATTTATAACCCCAATATATTCTTTGAATTCCCAGTCAGACAATGGCACTGTATACCAGTAGTAAAAATTGTGGGTGCACGTAACCCCAATATATTCTTTGAATTCCCAGTCAGAAACTGGCACTATATGGCAGTAGCAAGAAATGAGGGTATTTATAACCCCAATATATTCTTTGAATTCCCAGTCAGACAATGGCACTGTATACCAGTAGTAAAAATTGTGGGTGCACGTAACCCCAATATATTCTTTGAATTCCCAGTCAGAAACTGGCACTATATGGCAGTAGCAAGAAATGAGGGTATTTGTATTCCCAATATACTCTTTGAATTCCCAGTCAGACAATGGCACTGTATACCAGTAGTAAAAATTGTGGGTGCACGTAACCCCAATATATTCTTTGAATTCCCAGTCAGAAACTGGCACTATATGGCAGTAGCAAGAAATGAGGGTATTTGTATTCCCAATATACTCTTTGAATTCCCAGTCAGACAATGGCACTGTATACCAGTAGTAAAAATTGTGGGTGCACGTAACCCCAATATATTCTTTGAATTCCCAGTCAGACACTGGCACTATATGGCAGTAGCAAGAAATGAGGGTATTTGTATTCCCAATATACTCTTTGAATTCCCAGTCAGACAATGGCACTGTATACCAGTAGTAAAAATTGTGGGTGCACGTAACCCCAATATATTCTTTGAATTCCCAGTCAGAAACTGGCACTATATGGCAGTAGCAAGAAATGAGGGTATTTGTATTCCCAATATACTCTTTGAATTCCCAGTCAGACAATGGCACTGTATACCAGTAGTAAAAATTGTGGGTGCACGTAACCCCAATATATTCTTTGAATTCCCAGTCAGAAACTGGCACTATATGGCAGTAGCAAGAAATGAGGGTATTTGTATTCCCAATATACTCTTTGAATTCCCAGTCAGACAATGGCACTGTATACCAGTAGTAAAAATTGTGGGTGCACGTAACCCCAATATATTCTTTGAATTCCCAGTCAGAAACTGGCACTATATGGCAGTAGCAAGAAATGAGGGTATTTGTATTCCCAATATACTCTTTGAATTCCCAGTCAGACAATGGCACTGTATACCAGTAGTAAAAATTGTGGGTGCACGTAACCCCAATATATTCTTTGAATTACCAGTCAGAAACTGGCACTATATGGCAGTAGCAAGAAATGAGGGTATTTATAACCCCAATATATTCTTTGAATTCCCAGTCAGACAATGGCACTGTATACCAGTAGTAAAAATTGTGGGTGCACGTAACCCCAATATATTCTTTGAATTCCCAGTCAGAAACTGGCACTATATGGCAGTAGCAAGAAATGAGGGTATTTATAACCCCAATATATTCTTTGAATTCCCAGTCAGACAATGGCACTGTATACCAGTAGTAAAAATTGTGGGTGCACGTAACCCCAATATATTCTTTGAATTCCCAGTCAGAAACTGGCACTATATGGCAGTAGCAAGAAATGAGGGTATTTGTATTCCCAATATACTCTTTGAATTCCCAGTCAGACAATGGCACTGTATACCAGTAGTAAAAATTGTGGGTGCACGTAACCCCAATATATTCTTTGAATTACCAGTCAGAAACTGGCACTATATGGCAGTAGCAAGAAATGAGGGTATTTATAACCCCAATATATTCTTTGAATTCCCAGTCAGACAATGGCACTGTATACCAGTAGTAAAAATTGTGGGTGCACGTAACCCCAATATATTCTTTGAATTACCAGTCAGAAACTGGCACTATATGGCAGTAGCAAGAAATGAGGGTATTTATAACCCCAATATATTCTTTGAATTCCCAGTCAGACAATGGCACTGTATACCAGTAGTAAAAATTGTGGGTGCACGTAACCCCAATATATTCTTTGAATTCCCAGTCAGAAACTGGCACTATATGGCAGTAGCAAGAAATGAGGGTATTTGTATTCCCAATATACTCTTTGAATTCCCAGTCAGACAATGGCACTGTATACCAGTAGTAAAAATTGTGGGTGCACGTAACCCCAATATATTCTTTGAATTCCCAGTCAGAAACTGGCACTATATGGCAGTAGCAAGAAATGAGGGTATTTATAACCCCAATATATTCTTTGAATTCCCAGTCAGACAATGGCACTGTATACCAGTAGTAAAAATTGTGGGTGCACGTAACCCCAATATATTCTTTGAATTCCCAGTCAGAAACTGGCACTATATGGCAGTAGCAAGAAATGAGGGTATTTGTATTCCCAATATACTCTTTGAATTCCCAGTCAGACAATGGCACTGTATACCAGTAGTAAAAATTGTGGGTGCACGTAACCCCAATATATTCTTTGAATTCCCAGTCAGAAACTGGCACTATATGGCAGTAGCAAGAAATGAGGGTATTTGTATTCCCAATATACTCTTTGAATTCCCAGTCAGACAATGGCACTGTATACCAGTAGTAAAAATTGTGGGTGCACGTAACCCCAATATATTCTTTGAATTCCCAGTCAGAAACTGGCACTATATGGCAGTAGCAAGAAATGAGGGTATTTATAACCCCAATATATTCTTTGAATTCCCAGTCAGACAATGGCACTGTATACCAGTAGTAAAAATTGTGGGTGCACGTAACCCCAATATATTCTTTGAATTCCCAGTCAGAAACTGGCACTATATGGCAGTAGCAAGAAATGAGGGTATTTGTATTCCCAATATACTCTTTGAATTCCCAGTCAGACAATGGCACTGTATACCAGTAGTAAAAATTGTGGGTGCACGTAACCCCAATATATTCTTTGAATTCCCAGTCAGAAACTGGCACTATATGGCAGTAGCAAGAAATGAGGGTATTTGTATTCCCAATATACTCTTTGAATTCCCAGTCAGACAATGGCACTGTATACCAGTAGTAAAAATTGTGGGTGCACGTAACCCCAATATATTCTTTGAATTCCCAGTCAGAAACTGGCACTATATGGCAGTAGCAAGAAATGAGGGTATTTATAACCCCAATATATTCTTTGAATTCCCAGTCAGACAATGGCACTGTATACCAGTAGTAAAAATTGTGGGTGCACGTAACCCCAATATATTCTTTGAATTCCCAGTCAGAAACTGGCACTATATGGCAGTAGCAAGAAATGAGGGTATTTGTATTCCCAATATACTCTTTGAATTCCCAGTCAGACAATGGCACTGTATACCAGTAGTAAAAATTGTGGGTGCACGTAACCCCAATATATTCTTTGAATTCCCAGTCAGAAACTGGCACTATATGGCAGTAGCAAGAAATGAGGGTATTTGTATTCCCAATATACTCTTTGAATTCCCAGTCAGACAATGGCACTGTATACCAGTAGTAAAAATTGTGGGTGCACGTAACCCCAATATATTCTTTGAATTCCCAGTCAGAAACTGGCACTATATGGCAGTAGCAAGAAATGAGGGTATTTGTATTCCCAATATACTCTTTGAATTCCCAGTCAGACAATGGCACTGTATACCAGTAGTAAAAATTGTGGGTGCACGTAACCCCAATATATTCTTTGAATTCCCAGTCAGACACTGGCACTATATGGCAGTAGCAAGAAATGAGGGTATTTGTATTCCCAATATATTCTTTGAATTCCCAGTCAGACAATGGCACTGTATACCAGTAGTAAAAATTGTGGGTGCACGTAACCCCAATATATTCTTTGAATTACCAGTCAGAAACTGGCACTATATGGCAGTAGCAAGAAATGAGGGTATTTGTATTCCCAATATATTCTTTGAATTCCCAGTCAGACAATGGCACTGTATACCAGTAGTAAAAATTGTGGGTGTATATAGCCCCAATTCTATTGCTAGGGGACTTGCAGGGTATTTCTGGGGTGAAGGTGGGGGGGCACACCGTTGGAACGGGTATCGGGGTATATATCGGGTATACGGGAATACACTGACAGTGTATTCCATTCAGGATCCTGGGAAAGCTGGGTTGCGGCGATTGAGCCCGTCAGTGCCACGTTACACTGACAAGCTTCTCCCTGGAATTTAGCTCTTACAAGAGCTGTTGGTTGTCTTCTCCTTCCTATCCTAGCCTGTCCCTGCCTACCCAGAATCTAAGCCCTAGCTAGCTGGACGGAAACCTCCGTCCTCGGTGAATTGCAAGCTCAGAATGACGCGAAGCTGGGCGTCGCTGTTCTTTTAAATTAGAGGTCACATGTTTTCGGCAGCCAATGGGTTTTGCCTACTTTTTTCAACGTCACCGGTGTCGTAGTTCCTGTCCCACCTACCCAGCGCTGTTATTGGAGCAAAAAAGGCGCCAGGGAAGGTGGGAGGGGAATCGAGTAATGGCGCACTTTACCACGCGGTGTTCGATTCGATTCGAACATGCCGAACAGCCTAATATCCGATCGAACATGAGTTAGATAGAACACTGTTCGCTCATCTCTAATCTTGTGTTCTATCGACTCCTCACAGTTTCTAAATTTACTAACTCTGCTCTGCCCCTCCCCTTTCCTTACCAGAGATACACTAAAGACACTTATTGTCTCTCTGATTCATTCTCGCCTTGACTACTGTAACTCCTTACTAATCGGTCTTTCCCTCACTAAACTCTCCCCTCTACAATCTATTCTGAATGCAGCGGCCAGGCTCATCTATCAGGCTAGACGCTACAGCGATGCCTCGGGTCTGTGCCAGTCACTACATTGGCTTCCTATTCATTATAGAGTAAAATATAAAGTTCTCCCCCTCCCCCACAAGGCTCTCCATAATGCCGCACCTCCATAATCTCCTCCCTCATCTCTGTCTACCGCCCAACCCGTGCTCTCCGTTCACTCAACGACCTAACACTTACATCTTCTATCATCAGAACCTCCCATGCTCGTATACAAGACTTCTCCCGAGCTGCACCACTTCTCTGGAATGCTCTACCCCGGACAATCAGATTAACTCCCAATTTCTACAGTTTCAAACGCAAACTAAAGACGCATCTTTTCAGACAAGCAAATCACAATTTCTAACGTAAACCCTTAACCCTCCTCTGTCCCTGCCCCCAGATTACCCCACATGATATGAGGCCATCTCAGGATAACTTTATAGGTCCAAGCTCCATCCACATGTTAAAGGACACGACTGTCGACGGCTCATAAAGTTTTATGTTTGTGTAATGACAGTCACCTCTATTACAGAAGTGTCTGACCCTTGTATAAGCAATGCCGCCCCTGCTACCTCTTGTGTCACCCCCTCTACCTCATAGATTGTAAGCTCTTGCGAGCAGGGCCCTCAGTCCCATTGTGTGAAATGACTTTCTTTGTAATGTATCTTTCTTTTTTTTTTTTTTTTTATAATAATTTTTATTGATTTTCAAAAAAGTATAGACATACCACAATTGAGCATGCATATATAAATAAGGCACGACTTCTGCGAAAATACAATGACAAAAGATACATATGCATGGTGTCATACATAAGGGAATAAGAATACCAAAAATTACATACAAGGAAAGGGTAATCCAATAAGGTCAACATGACCATTACCTATGGAAATGAACAATAAATAAAGGGGGGATTAAGGAAAATCGTGAGAAAACCAAAATGACGTGGCAAGCAATATCTGAGAACCTAGGTCACTAGGAAGAGACGAAGGAAGACGTACCCAGAAAAATGGGGAAGGGGACGGGAAGGGGTGGGATGGGAGAGGGGCCGGAGGGATGGGGGTGGGTAAGGGGGGTAGGGGGGGGGGAGATAATCCACGGGATCTCTGAATGGCTAATAGTAATATTATGAATTCATACGTTTCCATGGCAAGTGTTAAGGAAAGCCTGGTGCCTTCGCAGACGCCAGCTGGAGAGTTCCTCGAACCTGGCAATCTGATTCACTTTAGCTATCCACTCAGCTCTGGTTGGGGGTTCAGAGTTCAACCATCTGCCCGGAATCAGAGAGTTCGCTGCTGACAACAAAAAGGAGACTAAGTTGGACCTGGATGGGACATAATCGGAGCTAGGCAATGAAAGAATAACCATAGAGGGGAGAATAGTGAAGGGCTGCGAGGTAATTTTCCTGACAGTGTCCTGGATGTCATCCCAGAAGGTGCGAATTAGTGGACATTGCCACCAAATGTGGAAAAGGGTACCTGTGTGCAGTTTACATCTCCAGCATAACTCTGAGACACCCAGTTTCTTGCGTGAGAGGCGTTCAGGGGTGTGATACCATCTTGTCAATAATTTGAACTGGGTTTCCTGTAGGCGCACACACGGAGAAAAACCATGGGAGTTTCTCAGGACTACATTGACCTGTTCGTCCGTTAGCTTGATCCCCAGATCGGACTCCCAAGACGAGATGTAGGCAGGTTTATAAAACGCTTTCGGGCTAATGTAGTGTTTCAAGACAAAGGATGTCTTGCTCAGCTGAGAGTTGTTCGCCAAAACCGAGCGTTCAAATGGCGTGAGTGCCGTACGAGGTCTGTAAGCATGTAACCAATCACCCGTCAACTTAGATAGGTGATGTTTTTGGAGAAAGGAGAGTGTAGAACGGGGCAGGCGCGATTCCAGTATGTCACAGTCAATCTTAGAGTTACTATCCAAACTATCAACAAGCCTATGTGGTAGAAGACGTTCCCAAACATCGCCATAGGAGGAGTGAGAATGACCCAACTGTGAGGGAATAAGACCTACTGGAAACATGAGCGAGGAATCTGGGGCTAATTGTCCCTTCATGTCCCTCCAAGTCTCGCAAGCTCCCAATAAAAGCTGGTCTATATCCTTTGGACGATGTCCAGGTGACCCATAGAGCCAGAGATCTGCCTGGGATCGTACCCCAAAAGTATTCAAAGAAATGCTTGAAATCAGAGAAGGGGTGGAGATATTGGTCAGGTCTACCCACCATTTCAGCTGTACCGCCTTATAATAGTCGGTGACACTCGGCATATCTATGCCTTCTTCCGTCTTTTTCCTCATGAGGAGCGAGAGGGGGAGCCTGGATTTCTTGCCATTCCAAAGGAATGTCGCAAACATGGATTTGATTTCTTTGAAGAAAATTGGGGGCAGTTTTATGGGGAGCATGTGTAAGTTATAAAGTATTTTAGGAAGGACATATGATTTAAGAAGATTCTTACGGCCTAGCCAGGAGAATGGCAGCTTCCTATATGAGGCCAGTTGAGCTCGAATCTCTTTCAACAAAGGGGCAAAGTTAGAAGCGTATAATTTGCTAGGATCTGCCGTCAGAGTAATTCCTAGGTATTTCAAGGATTTGGATGACCACTTGAACGGAGAGGAGGATGCGAGAGAGGCGACCTGGGAATTCGGGAGGGTAATATTCAGAACTTCCGACTTTTCTAAATTGGCTTTATAGCCTGAGATCCAGCCGTATTGGGACAACAAATTTATAATGGTGGGTAAGCCTTTCTCTGGATTGGAGACCAGAAATAATACATCATCCGCAAAAGCTGCAGAATAAAGTTGGTAATCACCTATTTGGAGACCCGATACATCTGGATGTAGGCGGACAGTTTGCAAAAGGGGTTCCAGCACCAGTAAGAAGAGTGAGGGAGAGAGAGGGCAGCCCTGTCTTGTACCATTTTTGATGTGGAAGCTCGGGGACAAAGTATCATTAATTTTGAGTTTAGCATGAGGCGAATTGTAAAGTGAAAATATGGCCTTGATAAATTGGAGCGGGAAGCTAAACTTTTCAAGTGTAGCGTGCATGAAACTCCAGTCCACTCTATCAAATGCTTTTTCCGCATCTAGTCCAAGCAGAACTACTTTAGATCTATGCTTACGAGCATGTACAATGGCATGGAGCAAGCGGTGGGAGTTATCCCTGCCCTCTCTCCCCGTCACGAACCCCGCCTGGTCTGGGTGAATAAGGTGTGGGATTAGGGGTTTGATTCTGGTGGCCAATATTTTTGCCCAGATTTTAAGATCCAAATTGAGAAAGGATATGGGGCGATAGCTGCCACAAGACAGGGGGTCCTTCCCCTCCTTGGGTAAGAGTGTAATGTGTGCCTCTTGGGCTTGGCTGGGGAGGGATTTACCCTGGAGGAGTGCATTACTAGAGTTGGCAAGATGGGGGATGAGTTCAGACTGAAAAATTTTATAATATTGCAGCAGAAAGCCGTCCGGGCCTGGGCTTTTCCCAGTAGGAAAGCTGTTGAGTACCTGTTTAATTTCCTCGTGGGAAATGGGGTCTAACAAGGCTGTCGCCTCTTCCTCCAATAAGGAGGGCAGGGGTACAGCTTCCAGAAAGGCCTTCCTCTCTCTCGCCTTATCCTCCGTGTCAGAGGGTGAATCTTCGGCATTAAGGTTGTATAAAGAGGAATAAAATGTGAGAAAGGCGGAAGTGATATCTGGGGTAGAAGTGTGGGAAGCGCCTGTCTGATCTCTGATTTTTGAAATGAAACACTTAGCTTTCCTCTTCTTAATCAGGGACGTCATCAATTTCCCACTCTTATCCCCATGAGCGTAAAGCTTATGTTGGAAGTGGAGAAATTGCTTTGCTGTACGGACGTTTATTAGGTCTCTAAGCTCCTCTCTCAGCTTGAACAATTTGTCGTGTAGTGGGCGTTGAGTGCTTAATTTTCTGAGGCGTTCTATTTTCGCAATCTCAGAGAGGAGGGAGTCCATTTTTTCCTGCGACTCCTTCTTAGCTTTGGAAGCGAGAGAAATGAAAATTCCTCTTATAACAGATTTATGGGCTTCCCATGTAATCACGGGGCAAGTGTCCGGGTTCGCGTTCAACTCAAAATACATATCAAGGTGACGTTTAACCGTCGCGTGAAAGTCTGCTCTGTCTAACAAGGCTTCGTTTAAGCGCCAATTCCAATCTCGTCTAGGGAGCCGATCCAGACTCAAAGCCGTCCAAACCGGGGCGTGATCCGAAACCGAAATCAAGTCAATACGTGAGTCCAGGGAGTTACAGACCATAGATTTGGACACAAATATGTAGTCCAGTCTCTGGTACGATTTTCTAGGGTTGGAGTAAAATGAGTAATCTCTCAATGAAGGATTGTGTGTGCGCCACAGGTCCACCAAATTCGCCTCTGACAGTGCCTGATTTAGTCTGCCAAGCGCCTTCTGGGATATGGAGGAGACCCCCGAAGAGGAATCTAGAGCTGGATTGAGAGTGACATTTAGGTCCCCTGCCAGAATCACCTGGCCCTCAGCAAACAGTTCTAATACCTTCAACACCGACAGAAGCCAACCTACTTGGCCCTTGTTAGGGGCGTATACATTCGCAAACGTATACGCCTGGGAAGCTATCGTGCCCTTTAGTAAAAGGACTCTGCCCTCCGGGTCCTCATAGGTCTGTGTGCATTGAAACAGGACTGAGCTGTGAAACAATATGGAGACACCGCACGTGCGTTTAATCGAGTTCGTGGAGTGGAAGCCTAAAGGAAAAGCATTAGTAGGGAGTCTGGGAATGGAACCAGATTTAAAATGAGTCTCCTGTAGGAAAGCAACATTCGTGCGGAGCCGTTTGAGGATTGTAAAGATTTGAGAACGTTTATTGGGAGAGTTCATCCCATTGGTGTTATAGGTTGTGAACACTAGTTTAGCCATGAGTCCGGCGTAGGGTCAGGGAGGTATAATATTAAAGGCCCAGGTGGAGGGTACAATTAGGGGAGGGGGGAGGGAAGGTTGGGAGAGAGTGATCAAGAGGGGGAGGAGGGTACGGCTAGAGGTAGTCAGTAAAAAGAGCGAGAGATTGCAAAATGACGGAAGTGGTTCTCACTTCAAATAACAACCACAGTTTAATGTGAAAAGCAATCAACAGTATGAAGCAATAACAGTCAAATTATGCGTATTATAGCAGCGGCAAGCCTGATATCCGCTAGCTATGCAAAACACTGTCCAAACGACAGCTAAACGGAGGTAGGAGATAAAGTCCAATCGTGGTCATCGGCCGACCACTCCAAACAGGAGATAAATAACTATACAAAGAGGGTGAAAAGGGGAGAGTAGTTAAAGAGGGGATAGACATGTAGCATAGAGGGTAGGAGACCATGGAAGTAGGCATAAGAGGCAGAGAAGGGGGGGGAATGAGTTGAGGGGGAAAACAGAGAGAGCATGAAGGACACATATTACCGGCACATCAATTAGTAGACCAGAATACCCCAAAATCTGCACATGCCCGATAAGGACAGACGCAATAACTGGTTATTCACATAGGAAACTAGAGATTGAGGTGCCCCACGAAACATACCCACACAACCCATATAAGCTGGACAGGTTGAACCGCTGCGTGTGTGCAATGCAGGGTCTGGGAAAGGGTGGCCACCCGGGGCCGCGGGGCCCATCCTCGGTACCCCAGGGCCACGGGCGGGAACCCCCCCCAAGGATACAAGAACACTAAGCAATAAAAATGCCAAAGAACTAGTATAAAACAGATTGCCTCAAGCAATCTGCCACCAACACTGCCAGTATGTGAAACATGACTTAAGGCCTGGCATAGCATGAGAATAAAGAAAACCATAAACATATGCAATACTGAGTCGCTCCAGGTGTGGGGCCATAATGCAAGTTCAAAAAACTACGAAGATGTGCCAAAAAAGAAGAAGTCCAGGGTCTGGGTGAAATCGTATAGGATCCTGAAAATCCAGGGTTCAGGGGACAAGTGTCTTCCTCGCCTTGGGAGACTTTGGCTTATACAGGCGATCCGGCCCGGTGATGCTGGGAAGCGAAGGCCAAGCAGTTATGTCCATGTTGAGTGCCTGCCAGGAGGGGATGGGAATAGGCTGGATACCCAACAGGGGCCATGCGGCTTCGAGGTCTGCAGGCGAGCGTATTACAATTCTGCGACCCTGTTTCAGGACTGCCAGCCCAAATGGAAACAACCACATGTATTGTAGGCCTTTCTCCTTCAATGCCTCTAGCAGCGGGCGCAGCATGCGCCGCTTAGATAGGGTTACCGGAGCCAAGTCCTGATAAAGTTGTACCTCTGATTGTTCATATTGAACAGGCCTCTTTGCCCTGGCCGCGGTCAAGATCTCCACAGTGTCTACTGAATTCAAAAGTCCGCATATAATATCTCTGGGCGGGTCAGTGGTCGTGGGTTTAGGCCGCACAGCGCGGTGTACTCTTTCAATTTGGATAGCCCCAGCCCTCTCCTGGCCCAGGAGTGATGCAAAAATAGACGCCATGATGTCTCTCAAATCCTCCGGGGGGTAGGATTCGGGCAGACCCTTCAGACGTATGTTCCTGCGTCTGTTTCGATTTTCCAAATCCTCTAACATATCACTTGAACTATTAATATGGGCATGATGCAGCACGACATGCTGTTCTACGGTGGTGGAGTGGGTGGCGAGAGCCGAGTAGGCCGACTCCACTGACGACACTCTGCCCCCCAGACTTTGCATGTCTTCCCTGAGGGCTGCTAATTCCGACATAATCGGGGCTACCGTGTGTGAGAGTAGTTTGCGCATAAAGGACTTAGTAACTAGAGCCGAAGAGTTGGTATCTGACCTGTCCGCACTGGTCACGCTTTCCATATCCGAGTCCTCGGCAGTGTACTCCTCCTGCACTTCCCCCTGCGCCATCTTGCGCGCCAAGGCCGGGGACCGGGCCGGCTTCTTCTTGAAGAATTTGTGCATTTCCCCCTGCTGATTCCTCCCGATGGGTGTACCGGGGGTCTCCTGGCTCTTGTCTCGCCCGTTCTTCCCCATTTGTGCTGCTGTTCGCTAAGTTTGGAGTGGATAAGGCCGATTCACAGACGGAGCTGCAGGCTCAGACGTCCATCTGTGTTGACGGTTAGGCTCCGCCCCCCCTGTAATGTATCTTTCTGTCTGTATTTGAACCCTACAAATTGTACAGCACTGCGGAATATGTTGGCGCTATAGAAATAAAATTTATTATTATTATTATTATTATTATTATTATTATTATTATTATTATTATTATTATTGTGCTGTTGTGTAAAACATTAGACACCCCATGGTTACGATGCCTGCTCAACTCCTGAGCAGGTCCCATCTTTGTATGTCAGATGTTAGCAAGGGGTTAATTATTAAGTTTTAAATATCAATGTATTTATCCTAGATCAGTTATGGGGCATCGGATCCTCTTCTAAGAGACAGAAAGCTTTATCCCAATTTCTTTCAGACAGTCCCCGATGACTTGATACAATACGAAGCATTGATGATGTTATTGGAAGAGTTCCAGTGGAATTGGGTTGGGATCATCACATCAGATGATGAGAATGGAGAAAGAGAACTGAAACAACTAAGCAAACTATTCACATTGCATCACGTTTGTGTGGAATTCAGGATTCTGGTATCCGGCAAAAATCTAAATATTGTTACTTTGGGCTTACAAAATTGTTCTACTGATGTTATTATTATTTGTGGCTCATACAGTCTGGTTTATCTCAATTTTTTCTACCACGCATCTCCTATTCTCTACGACAAGACTCTTATACTTCCACGTTCATGGTCATTTGCTAAAGAGCTTTTCTTTACCTATATAAAGGAGCCTCCTGCCAACTGCAGTTTAGTGTTCGTAATCCCCAGATACGATATTCCAGGAATGCAGGAGTATTTCCATAAAATACAATTTTCCAATCAACCTTGTGACCCGCTGTTAGAAGATATTTGGATGCTTTATTTTAAATGCTTTTCAAAAAATGAATTAAAGAACTTGCTTTTTGCAGCGATACATCATCGTCAATTTCGTAACTGTTCAGACGAGCGACGGTTTACTCAAGTGTTAGATTTCTCTGACGACTCAACTCCTTCCCAAGTCTACGTCGCAGTCCTATTAATGGCTCAAGCATTGCATAATATGAACACAATTCTTAACAAAGATGGGAAACACGATAATGCAAAGCTATATGACTATAAATACAAGGTGAGTATGAAATAACCTCCCGATAGCAAATGGGAGAGATGACTACATTTGTTCAGTATTATATTCCAAAATGAAATGCATGGTCCACATGGTAGAGCAGATGAGCAGACACAGAACAGCTCTACTTTACAGTAAATCTGCTCATCGATAGGTACATTCACCTCAAAAACAGTGACAACGGCAAAAACAACCTTAGTATTATCCCCTGGTCTTACTTTCCCCACATATTTTTAACTCTTATGCCGGGTTCACGCGTGAGGTTTTTTTTGGACTGGATTTTGATGCGAGAAGGGGCCTCAAATCCGGTCCAAAAAAAAACGGCTAGCCACGACTGGATGCCAATGCAGTACATAGTGGGCACTGGCATCCAGTCGTGGCATTCCGCTCCGAATTAGGCCCAAATACAGATTAGGGCCTAGTCGGGAAGGAGTGTTGCGTCACGGACGTTCTTTGCTGAATTAGTCTCGAAATCCACCTGAAGAAAGAGCATGTCATGGAAAAAAAAACGCTCGTGGAAAACGAGATCACCGGCTCCCATTGAATTCAATGGGAGCCAGTTATTTGAGACTGATTTTAACACGGATTCCGAGTCAAAATCCGGACCAAAAACCCCCATGTGAATCCGGCTTTATAACCCATAATTGATCCTCTCCTGCAGTTCCCCACCTCCTGCAAATACAAGCTCCACCACCAACAGTCATGGCTTCTACCTCTGCCTTGTCGGCATCCAAAAACAGATGTTCTCATCCAACCCATAAAGCATAAAGCATCCTGCCATACAAATGTATGGAAGACAAGCCTGGGATCCTTCAAGAGGCTCCTGGCTAGCATAGAAAAGGCACACTGATCCTGGATTTCACTTGGAGGCCAGCAGCAACAAAATGCCGCCAGCAAAATGGCGCCTCCATCAATGTTGACCAAGGCACAAAGGGCAGGCACTGACCACGGGTCATTAAAGCCAGGTTTATTCTGTATAATACAGCAGAGACCCAGCACCTATGGTGGTCACTCAGCTCCTGAGTGGACACCATATTTAAATACCCAACATTTGCTGTAGTATTAAGGCAGATGTCGGAAAGGGGTTAAAGGGAGTCTACCCCTTCCATCAAGGATACTCAACTGCTACTACAGTGTTACAGAGAGCTTGACAGTTATAGACAGCATTCCTTTGTTATGTATGTCAGTTAAGTAGATTTGGAGAAAAACCCCTTTGATTTGTTATGCAAATGAGGCAGTTGGTGCACCAGGTACGGGCCTTGCGCCCTTAGAGCACTGATCTTGTTGGGTGATGTCAAAGCAGTCGGAGGATCAACTCTCTCTGTATAGGTGCTGTAGGCAGGAGCTAGCATGGGTCTAAGTTGCAAAAGCAGTGCCTAGAGGAAGCTGGAGGATTGCACCGATTACACTGAAATCTATTTGATCTGACACAACCATAATTGTTTTTCTTTGGAAGTTAATAGATTACATCAAAAAAGTCTCTTACCGAAACTCTCTGGGAGCGGATCTGTATTTCAACGAGAATGGAGACATGTTATCACCACTTTATATTATTAACTTGGTAGTCAGAAAATCCGGATCACGTGAGATTATACTCAGGACCCCTGTCGGTATATTTGATGCATTAAGTCCAGACCGGCTAAATGTGACATTAACAATGATAACATGGAGACAGAACCCGGTAAGTTACATAGAGTCTAATAGAGAACTTACTTTGGTTTGTCTTAAGTATAGTTTTTAGTTGGTGGAATTTCTGATGTGCGATTCAGTTTGTTCTGAGCCAGGTTTGACCCTAATATTAGATTTTTTTTCCAATGAATCTTAATCTATGGCAGTTCATTTTCTATTAAATAAAATGGCCACAGCAACATGTGCAGCAGATAATACATGTCAGTGATTCACTGTGATATCCTGACATCACCTGCCATTACCTCAAAGTCTGTCAGTCAATAGTCAGTGACAGGGGAACACCTTACAGGACTAAAGTCATTAATAGTATACAAGGTGCTGAGGGCTGCAACGTAAATTATTTCAGTGAGAGTGCAGCAAAGTGTGCAAGACAGATTGAACGTCTTGTCTTGTCTGTCTATCTTTTAGGCTAAGATTGGTTCACACTAGCGCTTGTATTCTGTCCGCATGGAGACCCCCCTGAACAGAATACCAACGCTAATGCAAGCACTGTGCAGTTAAGCACATGGAGCCCATAGACTATAATGGGCTCCGTGTCCTTGTCGCGCACTGCCTGCACAATTAATTATAGTCTATGGGCTCTGTGTGCTTTGCAAGCACATTGCTTGCAATTGCGATTGCATTCTATCCGGGGGGTCACCATGCAGACTCCTTGTGGACGGAATACAAGCGCTAGTGTGAACCAACCCTCAGTTCACACTGTGTTCAGGACAGATTTTGTAGTTCTAACAAAAGTGACATACTTCAAAAAAGTGTAATATGCATGTCACAAATATCCATTTGCATGCAGTTAAAGGGATCATCCACCTTACAAATCATCTTAATGATGGTCTATTCATTTTAGATTGATGGGGTTGCGACTGTTGGGGTCCCTGTATTTCAGCTGTCTTCCTGGGTACCCATCTCCCAACATTGTTATCATGCCAGGCACAGTGCTGCTCACTTGCCGTGTCCTTGATAGCTGCAGTCTGGGGTACTGCCGCAGTGTCCCATTCCAGGCTATGACACATTTTCAGCACCCAAAGTCACCAGTCTTAGAGGGCATTCACACAATGTAACATGGCACTGATTCCTTCGCGATAACTTGTGTAAGGATCAGCGCTGTAAAACAGAATCCCATTGATTTCAATGTGTTACGCGTGCTAAACGGAACTCATTGATCCTTACACGACTTTACGTGTCAGAGTCAACGCCACGTTACATCATATGAATGCCCCCTTAAAGGGATTCTACCATTAACCACTTTTTTTTTGTGGATAAGACGTCGGAATAGCCTTTAGAAAGGCTATTCGTCTCTTACCTTTAGATGTGATCTCCGCCACGCCGTTCCTTAAAAATATTGGCTTTTACCGGTATGCAAATGAGTTCTCTCGCAGCGATGGGGGCGGGCCTGAGCGCTGGAAATGTGATGGGGGCATCCTCACTGCTGCTCGAGAACAGGCTCCAGCGACGCCTATATCTTCAGCTGGATCCTCCCCTTCTTTCGTCATCTTTCTTCGGCGTCACCTCAGTGACTAGTGCCAGTGAGACACTAGTAGAGCTGACTGCACATGCCGGCCGGCAGCCATAGTTACGAGGCTGCAATTGCGTGCATGCGCAGTCGGCTCTACTATTGTCTCACTGGCAGAGCCAACTGCGCAGGCATCGTAGGTGATGCCGAAGAAAGACGACGAAAGAAGGGGAGGATCCAGCCGAAGATAGAGGCGTCGCAGGATCGTGTTCTCGAGCAGCAGTGGGGACGATCCCATCGCATTTCCAGTGCTGGGGCCCACCCCCATCGGCATTTCTAAGGAACGGCGCGGCAGAGATCACATCTAAAGGTAAGAGATGAATAGCCTTTCTAAAGGCTATTCCGACGTCTTACCTACAAAAAAAGGGTTTTAATGGTAGAATCCCTTTACGGAGAGTGAGCAACGTTGCACCTTGTATGTATGCAATGCCTAGAGCTGTAAACTGCGTCCACAAAGTCAGACCCACCAATGAAAAGGTGGGGTTTATCTTAAAGCTAAGCTATTTATTGTTTAGAAAAAAGGAGAATCCCTTTAAAGTGAAGCTAGGTGATATCCCAATGAATAGTGGTCAATGGCCTTTGTGCATTTATTTTGTCATTAGTCTTTGGGCACATCGGCCTATACAGGTTTTGTCAAGATATTTATACATTAGGAATAAATGGTGGTTTATACTTTGCTAAAGGCTTTAAAAGTTAATTATCCCAACTTCTGATGATGAATTCTTGTTTTACTAGAAATACAAGAGGAAGTAGAGTTTTAACAAAACAAAACAAAAAAAAATCATCTTTGGATTATTTGGAAAACCTAAGTAGTTGTAGGTAATTTGTTGGTTTATGGTCAGTGTTACATATGATTGGGAAACAATTACATACGATAGAACTACAGAATATCAAATATTCTAATTCTGTGACTGCAGCAGCTGAAAGCTGATAAAGACTTATTTGGGTCAATTACAGATAAACTATATAAGAAAAATATGCAAATCTGTTTCCCCAGATGTACATAGCGAAACAATGCTTCTGTTTGCTGCCCTCTAGGGGGAGCTCCCTTCAACATCATGCCTGATTTTTCCAACAAACCTTTACTGGAATGATGCAGGATTTTGCCAAGTCAGTATCCCAGCTGTGGACGGCACTTTTTCGATCTGGTTGGATCTCTTCAGCACAGCGTAGGGAAAACTGACTTGGCAGAGATGAGAGACTTCTAGACCAGGTTAGTAGGATAGTGTCACTCCCTTTAGGAGAGATCACCTTCTCAGGCATGTGGAGTCTTACAAAAAGCCACTTTAGCTCCACTGGGAGCTCCACAGCGCTGTCCACAGCAGGGATACTAACTTGGCAAAATCCTGCATCATTGCAGTAAAGGCTTGTTGGAAAGTCAGGCATGATGTTCAAGGGAGTTACCCCTAGAGGGCAGCAAACAGAGGCACTGTTTCCCTATTTATATCTTGGGAAATAGATTTGCATATTTTTCCAATAATCCCTCCCCAGTGGAGCTAAAATGGCTTTTTGTAAGACTCCACACACCTGAGAAGGTGGTCTCTCCTTAGGGAGTGACATTATCCCCATAACCAGATAAACTAGAGGAATATTGACAGAGATTTAACTAAAATAGTTCAAGTAAAAATTGAAAAAAATACTGTATATAGACAGACATGGGATAGATTGACAGACACTTTGTAACACTAGAATAATTTTGCTGCGCCAATAAAAAAATACTTTTCATAACTTTAGATTCCTAAAGGTCGATGTAGTGAGCCCTGTTCTCCAGGAAGCAGACAGGTCCTCCGGGAAGAATATCACATCTGCTGCTATGGCTGTAGCCCATGTCCAGAGAAAGAGTTCACAAATATTACAGGTAACAGTATAAGGTTAATTTGCTTTATTTTTGAAGATTTTACACAATTGTTTGTTCTGAATTTTCTTGACCTTATGGCATAAATAAACTAGGGGTAACTGCACACATGAAGCATCCACATCTAGTATCAGGTCCAGGTATTATCTGGGGTGGGGTGCAGCTAGTTCTCCTCTGTTCTGGTAGTCCATAGGCTTCTTGATCCACCACTTTCTGCCTTGTAGGGATGCCACCAGCAGAACCACTACAGGGAATGATTATATTTCGGGAGCTGTGCTTCTCACTCCTTGTACCGTGTGTATCAGTAGATGTACAGCCCCCCCTGTCTCATCCCCCTCCCGATCCGACTCCTGGCTATTATATTATGAATATACTGTATTACAGAGAAGAAACTAGCTGCAAATCTTTATAACAACACCCCCCTTTTAACAACAATTAGCATTATTAGTTTTGATACTGATGCTAATGAACTGTCAAGTGGGCGGCCCCCACTGCCCCCGTCTATGGCACATCAGAGCAGTGGAGACCGCCATCTTTACAGCAAAATGAATGACATTGAATGATGATAGAAGAAAATAAATAGCTCCAAAGTGAGTGAAGATGTGACTGTAAAGGTATGAAGCCAGATCAGTTTTATAGGGTGTCACAGGTTCTCATTGCACAGGACACACATTTGGGGGAGTCTGATGTGCTTGCTTTATTAGCTAAACAATGTGTGTATTTCTACTATGGGGCATACTATACTGTGTCTGAAAGATCATTCCTCAGTAGTAACATTGTCTACTTATTTAGCTTTTCATCATCTTAGATAATTCACACAATGACTGTATGACTTGGTTTTTTTTTCTAACATGGGTTACTGCACACACAGGAGGTCTGTCTCTACTGCCTGCAAATATTATTTGAGACTCTGATGTTTGAGTCCCATCCCCTTTATCCACAGTCATCCCTGTCCAACAGTCAGGTTCCCATTCCCTGTAACTTTCTCCAGTGTTATCAGCAACACTTAATGCAGCTTTACAAGGACCTTTGGTAACATCATTCTAAAAGTTTTTAAGGTCCTGGATGGTCCATTTCAGTATTAGCTTTGTAGTGTTTTTCAGAAAGTGTTTTTAGCTATTTCTATACTGCTAAGTCATATGAATCTTACTATGAGCATGTAACCCCTGTGTGCAGTTCAAGGCAACGAGGGGTTAACAGTTTGCAAACATTGTGCATGCAGCATGAAAGCAATTGTGATTGTTTATCAAATCCTTGGAGGATGGGAGGGGCTGCTTGGCAGGGGAGACCATGTGCTCAGGCAGTCTGCAGGAGAGAGGGATCACAGGTGGATGCAAGAGGAAGATCTCCTGAACTCCCAGAGGCTGAAAGCAAATGGAAAGAGGATTTAATTCCTTCAGAGAAAAGGTTACCAACTCCACAGGACGATTTGCCGAATAGACAGGGTATCCATACCCTCCACAACCGACGGAGGCGCCTCCCTGCTACACCGGAACGTTCTTCCAGACTTAACCCTTTGGTAGCCTGTTGGACAGGACAGCGTTAATTCCTCTGGGACTGTAAGTGTACCTATCACCAGCATTCTTATTTAGACTGCATCCTATGATCCAGGAGTAACTTGTTCTTGGCTAGTATAACTGTTTAAGCTGGAGCACTGCAGAAGGAGTAAAAGAGACTTGATGCATCCAGGCACCTGCTGTGCTGCCATGTCCTATTGTAAGGGATAGAGCCTGCTGCTGCTGATAGATGATTGTAGCCAGTACTGGATTTTCTGCAGTGTACCAAATCTTCTGGACTAAGGAATATTACCCTGCTAGGAATTAAAGGAGCATTGTTCATTTCTGACATATTTCATGTGCACCAACGAAAGAAGATTCTTTCCAGAACCGCGGCAACAGGCCTTGTATTAAGACTGAGCTTTGTGATTGTTATACACTGTCCTAGGGCTTTGCCATATAGACCTGCCATTTTCTAGATAGGTTTATCGTTTAAAGTATCACCTCTTACTGATGCTGTGAATGTTATTGCATATTGTACTTCACCATTACTTTTATTAAGTACCATATAAAAGTTTCTTTGTTTATGCCACAATCCTCTCTGGCGTGTTGGTGTGGGCGGGGCTTTCCCTTGTCAAGCCCTGGACAGAGATCTGAAGAAAGGTACCGTCAACCCGGAAGCACCAGAATATCACCGACAAGGGTGGAGGCACTGCGCTAAGCAAGGTAGAACGGCAACTCATACTTATCCGAACGCCCCGCTACCCGGGGGTGTGGCCAAAGGGGGTGTTACAAGCAGATAAAATCTACAGGAGTTAAAGTCCCTGAATCACTGGGAATATCTGCAACTCAAAACCAGAAGTAGAACCTGCAGAGAAAACCTATTGTAGGAATATCCTAATCTCTGCCATGTCCAGGAAACTCTTCTGGTTTGTCTTAAAAATAATTAGACAAAATAATGACCAAATACTGATCGTATAAGAGTGTCCTAAAGTAGAATTGGAAAGTATGTTTTTTTTTTGTAATATATATATGCTAGAAGGGTGTTTGGTAGTGGAGATATGTGATACTTATGTTAATTTTTTCCAGACAGTGAAAATTGCCGGAGATGTCCTGAAGATGAATGGCCGAATGAGGGAAAGGACAATTGTGTGCTCAGAGATTATGAGTTTTTCTCCTATGAGACTGATGTCCTTAGTTCAGTCTTTTCCACCATCTCCATATTACTCTCTCTTATAACTGTATCTATAATATGAATATTCACTTTATTCCGGAACACTCCCATTGTCAGAGCCAATAACCGGAACCTCAGCTTCATCCTACTGAGCTCTCTCATCTTCAGCTTACTCTCTGTGTTTCTGTTCATCGGTCGTCCGGTGGATATAACCTGCATGGTGCGACAAATCTGCTTTGGGACCTTCTTCACAGTGGCCGTGTCTTCTGTCCTGGCCAAGACCATCATAGTCTACATAGCATTCAAGGCCACCAGACCTGACAGCTCCTGGAGAAAGTGTGTGGGAGTTAAGCTTCCTTATTCAGTCGTGTTGGTCTGTTCATCTATTCAGATTGTGAATGCAGTTATCTGGTTGTCAGTGTCTCCTCCATACCAAGAGTATAACCTGGATTATCCTGGGAAGATCATCATCCAGTGTAATGAAGGTTCTGTCTTGGCCTTTTACCTCATGTTGGGTTATATGGGCTTTCTGGCAGTGCTGAGTTTTGTTCTAGCTTTTATGGTGAGGACACTACCTGATATCTATAATGAAGCCAAGTACATCACCTTCAGCATGCTGGTGTTCTGCAGTGTCTGGATCTGTGCCATCCCGGCCTATCTGAGCAGTACAGGGAAACACATGGTCATCGTAGAGATATTCGCCATATTGTGTTCCGGGGGAGGAATATTGAGCTGCATGTTCTTACCTAAATGTTACATTATCCTGATAGACCCTGAAGTGAGCAGTAAAGGACAAGGGAAACAAAAAACATTTTTCTACATGAAAAATACTTAATACAATTTTATTTTTGGCCTTTATTTTACTAAAGGAATGACCTTAGTGCATACAAGTGGATTTCACCTTACATAACCAATAGCTAACTATTTATCAATATCGCTACCAGTATGGGCTCGTTCACATCTGCGCCCGGTCTCCGTTCTGCAGGTTTCCGTTTCCTGCACAAAACAGGGCAGGAGACAGAAACCTGACGGAATTTTTCCAAACCCATTCAAATGAATGGGTTTGAAAAGTGTCCGGCAGTGAGCGCCGGTGAGTGTCTTCTGCTCTCCGCGGCGAAACCAGTTTTTTTAAACACAGACACACAGTCGGACATCCAGTACTCTGTGTCCGGTTTAAAAACATTAGCACTAGCACATTAGTGAGGTCTCTTTTGTCTGGCTGCTATTCCTGAATGCACCTTATTTGAACATTGCTATTACCCTATTACTAGCGGCATAGTTTTGTCCTATTTATGTGGACTATTATTGTCCCGGACTTTGTATTTCTCCTCTGACATTTCTGTAGTGTTTTTTTTCTTCTTACTATTTTCTTTTATTATTTTTCAATAAAATTTGTATTTTATTCCATATACTTTGAGTGCTATGGCTTCCTTTTCTTGGGTTTTCTATATTTCTATCTGTTGTCAGTCGAGCACACAGTTGATCGGTCTCAGAGTCGAGCACACAGTTGGTCAGTCTCAGAGTTGAACGCACAGTTGGTCAGTCTTCGAGTCGAGCACACATTTGGTGGGTCTCAGAGTCAAGCACACAGTTGGTCGGTCTCAGAGTTGAGTGCACAGCTGGTCAGTCTCAGAGTCGAGCATACAGTTGGTCGGTCTCAGAGTCGAGCACACATTTGGTGGGTCTCAGAGTCGAGCACACAGTTGGTCGGTCTCAGAGTTGAGTGCACAGCTGGTCAGTCTCAGAGTCGAGCATACAGTTGGTCGGTCTCAGAGTCGAGCACACAGTTGGTCAGTCTCAGAGTCCAGCGCACAGCTGGTCGGTCTCAGACTCGAGCACACAGTTGGTCAGTCTCAGAGTCGAGCACACAGTTGGTCAGTCTCAGAGTCGAACACACAGTTGGTCAGTGGAGGAGTTCAGCACACAGTTGGTCGGTCTCAGAGTCGAGCACACAGTTGGTCAGTCTCAGAGTCGAGCACACAGTTGGTCAGTCTCAGAGTCGAGCACACAGTTGGTCAGTGGAGGAGTTGAGCACACAGTTGATCGGTCTCAGAGTTGAGCACACAGTTGGTCAGTCTCAGAGTTGAGTGCACAGTTGGTCAGTCTCAGAGTCCAGCGCACATCTGGTCAGTCTCAGAGTCGAGCATACAGTTGGTCGGTCTCAGAGTCAAGCACGCAATTGCTCAGTACAATGTACGACACAAATCCCTGGTCGATCAACTACAAGTTTATCTTCCACCACTTTACAATAAACTTGGTTTAATGAAAAGATTTGTAATTGCACTTGACCATGATGGAAATGGCTTCTCATATTTGAAGGAGAAGTTTAGCAGACAGAACTAAGGCTAAAATAAAGGCCAGAATTTTTATTGACCCCCAAAATCAACAAACTAATGCATGATGACACTCTCAGAACAAAACTCTGAACCTTGCAGCTTGGGATGTATTTGTGATCGTAGTGCAGAACTTCCCTGGGAACAGATGAGCTAAAAAAAACTCTGCTGAAACAGTAGACACCAGGCTTACATCATATGAACAACTTGGCTGCTGAATGTCATTGAAAATGCATTTCTTACATTCCCATCTTGACTTCTTCCCACCTAATTTGGGACATGTAAGTGACGAACATGGAAAGCGGTTCCATAGAGATATTTCTAGAATGGAGAATAGATCTAGGACACAGGAATCCCAACATGATGGAAAACTGTTTTTTGCAACGGGAACATATGACCATTCACAAACGCAGAAGCAGATGCCTGAAGCCCATATAACAGTCCTGGGCCTTGCTCAAGTAAGACTTTTAAACTGAAAAACAAGACTTTTTGAAATTTTATTCCGTTACATTTCCATACACTGTTTACTATAAAAACTTTGATGTAGATCAGGAAATTGTTGGAGTAAAACTCGTTCTGTTCAAAATTATTCAATGTATTCCAAGTGCTTAATCCATTTAGGAATACTTATGTACAGCAACATTTTCTGATGTGTTACAACAATTCTGACTTCGGATTTGGAATCCACACACTTGATTTAGTATAGGATAAATGGTTTTTGCCCAGTAGTTGTGGTGTGGTGTTATGTACCTTCTGGAGCTTGTTCATTTGCTCATGTTGTAAATTCTTAACTGAAAACATCTCAATAAAAATTCCTTGAATAAAATTATTTTTAATCTGAATAAACTCATTCCAAATTTGAGTGTATACTGGCTTAAAGCCTAGTGCATGAAACTCTCTGGGCTCCTAGGGCCCCGGACTAGCACGTTTTTAGCTCTCTAAGGCAAACACAGTCAATGTAATGTCACCTTGACAAAAGCACGTTTGCCTATAAGAAAATGAACTTTAGGCAAATCAAATTTTAAAAAAAGCTTATTTAGCCATATGCTGTACTGTCACATTTTTAAAATCTTTTTTAGATTAAATTTTTTCCTAAAATTAGCCCATTTCAGAAGGAAAATGACTGGCAATATGCAGCCTCTCCGCGGAGAAACCATTTTTTTTTTTTTGGGGCCGATCACATCTTCTCAATCACAGATTTTTCTGTATTTTCATGACTATGACAATTGTAGATTCACACTGAAGGCTATGTTCACACAAAACTATGATGTAACACATGTGGAATGATATACTTAACAAAAAAGTGTAACACAACTGAAAATCTGTCTTATATTCTCTGTTCTTCAAAGTAGCCACCTTTTGCTTTGATTCCTGCTTTGCACACTCTTGGCATTCTCTTGATGAGCTTCATGAGGTAGTCACCGGAAATAGTTTTCAATCCACAGGTGCACCCTGTCAGGTTTAATAAGTGGAATTTCTTGCCTTATAAATGGGGTTGTGACCATCAGTTGTGTTGTGCAGAAGTCGGATGGATACACAGCTGACAGTTAGAGATGAGCGAACACCCAAATGTTCGAAGTTCAAAATCCGATTCGAACAGCCGCTCACTGTTTGACTGTTCGAATGGGTTTCGAACCCCATTATAGTGTATGAGGAACATATACTCGTTAAGGGGGAAACCCAAATCCGTCTCAGGAGGGTCACCAAGTCCACTATGACACCCCAGGAAATGATACCAACACCCTGGAATGACACTGGGACAGCAGGGGAAGCATGTCTGGGGGCATATAAGTCACTTTATTACATGGAAATCCCTGTCAGCTTGCGATTTTTGCAAGCTAAGTTTTTCCCATAGGAATGCATTGGCCAGCGTTGATTGGCCAGTCTCCAGAATTCGGCCAATCAGCGCTAGCTCTGCCGGCGGAGGGGGAGTCTAAGATCGCTCCGCACCACTCTCCATTCAGGTCCGACCTTAGACTCCGCCTCCTCCGGCAGAGCCAGCGCTGATTGGCCGAAGGCTGGCCAATCAGCGCTGGCCAATGCATTCCTATGGGTATGCGGTGATGCAGCAGAGCTGAGCTCGGCACCTCAGGTGTAGTTTAGAGTTCATTGCATTGCCAAGTTTGCTGAGTCTCTGGTACAGCAGAGCTGACCATGTGCTGAGCTCGGCACTCACTCAGCTCTGCTGCATCACCGCATACCCATAGGAATGCATTGGCCAGCGCTGATTGGCCAGCCTTCGGCCAATCAGTGCTGGCTCTGCCAGAGGAGGAGCTGAGTGTGGAGGAGGAGTAGGAGGAGTCTAAGATCGCTCCAGACCAGTCTCCATTCAGGTCCGACCTTAGACTCCGCCTCCTCCTCCACACTCAGCTCTGCTTCATCATGCCAATAGACTGCATTCTATTAGCATGATGAAGCAGAGCTGAATGTGTGTGTTGAGCTCGCTACACCTCCGGTTCTGCCGGAAGAGGCGGAATCTAAGGTCAGACCTGAATGGAGACTGGTGTGTAGCGATTTTAGACTCCGCCTCCTCCGGCAGAGCCAGCGCTGATTGGCCGAATGACGTCTTCTGTATCTCATTCGGCCAATCAACGCTGCTCAATGCATTCCTATGGGAAAAAAGTTTATCTCACAAAAAACACAATTACACACCCGATAGAGCCCCAAAAAGTTATTTTTAATAACATTCCCCCCTAAATAAAGGTTATCCCTAGCTATCCCTGCCTGTACAGCTATCCCTGTCTCATAGTCACAAAGTTCACATTCTCATATGACCCGGATCTGAAATCCACTATTCGTCTAAAATGGGGGTCACCTGATGTCGGCAGCCAATGACTTTTCCAATTTTTTTCAATCCCCCCATTGTCGTAGTTCCTGTCCCACCTCCCCTGCGCTGTTATTGGTGCAAAAAAGCGCCAGGGAAGGTGGGAGGGGAATCACATTTTTTGGGAGTTTGCCACGTGGTGTCCGTATGGAATCGAACATCTCGAACAGCCTGATATCCGATCGAACATGTGTTCGATAGAACACTGTTCGCTCATCTCTACTGACAGTCCTACTGAATAGACTGGTAGAATTTGTGTTATGGCAAGAAAAAAAGCAGCGAAGTAAAGAAAAGCGAGTGGCCATCATTACTTTAAGAAATGAAGGTCAGTCAGTCCGAAAAATTGGGAAAACTTTGAAAGTGTCCCCAAGTGCAGTTGCAAAAATCATCAAGCGCTACCAAGAAACTGATTACTCAACCGGGGATCAGCAACACCATAAGTGATTTATAGGAACAAGGGAGTGAGATTTTTTTTATTTTGGCAATCTTAATATTCTAAAATATAAGGTTTATCGCATCTATCTCCTATCTATCTATCTATCTATCTATCTATCTATCTATCTCCTATCTATCTATCTATCTATCTATCTATCTATCTATCTATCTATCTCCTATCTATCTATCTATCTATCTATCTATCTCCTATCTATCTATCTATCTATCTATCTATCTATCTAGCTATCTCCTATCTATCTATCTATCTATCTATCTATCTATCTATCTCCTATCTATCTATCTATCTATCTATCTATCTATCTATCTATCTATCATCTATCTATCTATCTATCTATCTATCTATCTATCTATCTATCTATCATCTATCTATCTATCTATCTATCTCTCTATCTATCTATCTATCTATCTATCTATCTCCTATCTATCTATCTATCTATCTATCTATCTATCTATCTATCTATCTATCTATCTATCTATCTCCTTTCTTTCTTTCTTTCTTTCTTTCTTTCTTTCTTTCTTTCTTTCTTTCTTTCTTTCTTTCTTTCTTTCTTTCTTTCTTTCTTTCTTTCTTTATCTATCTATGAAGATCTGCTGAGCTGTGACATAATCCCCTGCCCTAGTCCTGTCTATTCCTCACCTTCTCGCTGCAGCCTCCGGAGGTTTTTCTGCTTAGACTCATTGTCTGATTAATTGTTCTGTGTTCATTATTTTGTAGAAACTTGATACAGAATTTTTCTGCACAATGTAAACTCTTATCCACTGACCCTACAATTTATCCCAAATGTTTTCTGTAAAGAGATCTCATAATTGTAGAGCCGCGTCTGTGACTCATGTAATCTGGTGAGCTCTCTATAGTGTATGGAGATGACGGAGTCAGCGATATATTCTTATTAGGTTAGATTTTCACATATATTCCATTTCTCCATATGATTTAGTATATATATATATATATATATATATATATATATATATATATGTATATATATATATATATATATATATATATATATATATATATATTATACCTGAGGATATACAGTAATATACCTGAGGATATACAGTAATACATTATACCCGAGGATAGACAGTAATATATTATACCTGAGGATATACAGTAATATATTATACCTGAGGACATACAGTAATATATTATACCTGAGGATAGACAGTAATATATTATACCTGAGGACATACAGTAATATATTATACCTGAGGATATAAAGTAATACATTATACCTGAGGATATACAGTAATATATTATACCTGAGGATAGACAGTAATATATTATACCTGAGGATAGACAGTAATATATTATACCTGAGGATAGACAGTAATATATTATACCTGAGGATATACAGTAATATATTATACCTGAGGATATACAGTATTATATTATACCTGAGGACATACAGTAATATATTATACCTGAAGATATAAAGTAATATATTGTAGCAGGGGATATACAGTAATATATTATACCTGAGGATATACAATAATATATTACACCTGAGGATATACAGTAATATATTATACCTGAGAATATAAAGTAATTAGAGATGAGCGAACAGTGTTCTATCGAACTCATGTTCGATCGGATATTAGGCTGTTCGGCATGTTCGAATCGAATCGAACACCGCGTGGTAAAGTGCGCCATTACTCGATTCCCCTCCCACCTTCCCTGGCGCCTTTTTTGCTCCAATAACAGCGCAGGGTAGGTGGGACAGGAACTACGACACCGGTGACGTTGAAAAAAGTAGGCAAAACCCATTGGCTGCCGAAAACATGTGACCTCTAATTTAAAAGAACAGCGCCGCCCAGCTTCGCGTCATTCTGAGCTTGCAATTCACCGGGGACGGAGGTTTCCGTCCAGCTAGCTAGGGCTTAGATTCTGGGTAGGCAGGGACAGGCTAGGATAGGAAGGAGAAGACAACCAACAGCTCTTGTAAGAGCTAAATTCCAGGGAGAAGCTTGTCAGTGTAACGTGGCACTGACGGGCTCAATCGCCGCAACCCAGCTTTCCCAGGATCCTGAATGGAACACACTGACAGTGTATTCCCGTATATCCGATATATACCCCGATACCCGTTCCAACGGTGTGCCCCCCCACCTTCACCTCAGAAATACCCTGCAAGTCCCCTAGCCATAGAATTGGGGCTATATACACCCACTATTTTTGCTACTGGTATACAGTGCCATTGTCTGACTGGGAATTCAAAGAATATATGGGGGTTACGTGCACCCACAATTTTTGCTACTGGTATATAGTGCCATTGTCTGACTGGGAATTCAAAGAATATATTGGGGTTACGTGCACCCACAATTTTTACTACTGGTATACAGTGCCATTGTCTGACTGGGAATTCAAAGAATATATGGGGGTTACGTGCAACCACAATTTTTACTACTGGTATATAGTGCCATTGTCTCACTGGGAATTCAAAGAATATATGGGGGTTACGTGCACCCACAATTTTTGCTACTGCTATACAGTGCCATTGTCTGACTGGGAATTCAAAGAATATATGGGGGTTACGTGCAACCACAATTTTTACTACTGGTATATAGTGCCATTGTCTGACTGGGAATTCAAAGAATATATGGGGGTTACGTGCACCCACAATTTTTACTACTGGTATACAGTGCCATTGTCTGACTGGGAATTCAAAGAATATATGGGGGTTACGTGCACCCACAATTTTTGCTACTGCTATACAGTGCCATTGTCTCACTGGGAATTCAAAGAATATATTGGGGTTACGTGCAACCACAATTTTTACTACTGGTATATAGTGCCATTGTCTCACTGGGAATTCAAAGAATATATGGGGGTTACGTGCACCCACAATTTTTGCTACTGCTATACAGTGCCATTGTCTGACTGGGAATTCAAAGAATATATGGGGGTTACGTGCAACCACAATTTTTACTACTGGTATATAGTGCCATTGTCTCACTGGGAATTCAAAGAATATATGGGGGTTACGTGCACCCACAATTTTTGCTACTGCTATACAGTGCCATTGTCTCACTGGGAATTCAAAGAATATATTGGGGTTATGTGCACCCACAATTTTTGCTACTGCTATACAGTGCCATTGTCTCACTGGGAATTCAAAGAATATATTGGGGTTACGTGCACCCACAATTTTTACTACTGGTATATAGTGCCATTGTCTGACTGGGAATTCAAAGAATATATGGGGGTTACGTGCAACCACAATTTTTACTACTGGTATATAGTGCCATTGTCTCACTGGGAATTCAAAGAATATATGGGGGTTACGTGCACCCACAATTTTTGCTACTGCTATACAGTGCCATTGTCTCACTGGGAATTCAAAGAATATATTGGGGTTATGTGCACCCACAATTTTTACTACTGGTATATAGTGCCATTGTTTGACTGGGAATTCAAAGAATATATGGGGGTTATGTGCACCCACAATTTTTGCTACTGCTATACAGTGCCATTGTCTCACTGGGAATTCAAAGAATATATTGGGGTTATGTACACCCACAATTTTTACTACTGGTATATAGTGCCATTGTCTCACTGGGAATTCAAAGAATATATTGGGGTTATGTACACCCACAATTTTTACTACTGGTATATAGTGCCATTGTCTGACTGGGAATTCAAAGAATATATGGGGGTTACGTGCACCCACAATTTTTGCTACTGCTATACAGTGCCATTGTCTCACTGGGAATTCAAAGAATATACTGGGGTTACGTGCACCCACAATTTTTACTACTGGTATACAGTGCCATTGTCTGACTGGGAATTCAAAGAATATATGGGGGTTACGTGCACCCACAATTTTTACTACTGGTATACAGTGCCATTGTCTGACTGGGAATTCAAAGAATATATGGGGGTTATGTGCACCCACAATTTTTACTACTGGTATACAGTGCCATTGTCTCACTAGGAATTCAAAGATTATATTGGGGTTATGTGCACCCACAATTTTTAATACTGGTATATAGTGCCATTGTCTGACTGGGAATTCAAAGAATATATTGGGGTTATGTGCACCCACAATTTTTACTACTGGTATATAGTGCCATTGTCTGACTGGGAATTCAAAGAATATATTGGGGTTACGTGCACCCACAATTTTTGCTACTGCTATACAGTGCCATTGTCTCACTGGGAATTCAAAGAATATATTGGGGTTATGTGCACCCACAATTTTTACTACTGGTATACAGTGCCATTGTCTGACTGGGAATTCAAAGAATATATGGGGGTTACGTGCACCCACAATTTTTACTACTGGTTTACAGTGCCATTGTCTGACTGGGAATTCAAAGAATATATGGGGGTTATGTGCACCCACAATTTTTACTACTGGTATACAGTGCCATTGTCTCACTGGGAATTCAAAGATTATATTGGGGTTATGTGCACCCACAATTTTTACTACTGGTATATAGTGCCATTGTCTGACTGGGAATTCAAAGAATATATTGGGGTTATGTGCACCCACAATTTTTACTACTGGTATACAGTGCCATTGTCTGACTGGGAATTCAAAGAATATATTGGGGTTACGTGCACCCACAATTTTTGCTACTGCTATACAGTGCCATTGTCTCACTGGGAATTCAAAGAATATATTGGGGTTATGTGCACCCACGATTTTTACTACTGGTATATAGTGCCATTGTCTGACTGGGAATTCAAAGAATATATGGGGGTTATGTGCACTCACAATTTTTACTACTGGTATATAGTGCCATTGTCTGACTGGGAATTCAAAGAATATATGGGGGTTACGTGCACCCACAATTTTTGCTACTGGTATATAGTGCCATTGTCTGACTGGGAATTCAAAGAATATATTGGGGTTACGTGCACCCACAATTTTTGCTACTGGTATATAGTGCCATTGTCTGACTGGGAATTCAAAGAATATATGGGGGTTATGTGCACCCACAATTTTTAATACTGGTATACAGTGCCATTGTCTCACTGGGAATTCCACAAATAATTTGGGGATTCATTCACCCTACATCTCAGGCTCTTGCCATATTCACCCAGGTTGTCAGTGCTGCACCAGCTCGTTCCCAGACAGCTCGGCCCGAAAAACACGTTACCTATATAGAGGATTTGGACAATGAAGACAACATGTTCTAAATCTAATGTCTGCACCTTCTTCAGAATTAAAATAAAGGCAGCGTTTAACTTTCAAATAGCACTGCACAAAGGAAGAGCTTATCAGCTTGTCTCATGACATGCTACTGAAAAGTGTCATTTGTGTATCTTAATGTAAATATAGTTGTATAAGCTTTTTGGGTTTTAGGCACTGCCAAGTTATTTATTACCACCCGCTCCCTTATAATGATGATGACGCCAAAGTCACTGTGGGTGTTCAGAGCTCACAGCTTTGGTTGACATTTGTCTTGCTCTCTGTCGGTACCAGCTGTCTTTTTGGATACCGTAAAGTTATGTTGACTTTATTAACAGCTATAGAAGCTTTAGCCAGGTTGTGACGGTGTGTAACCCTAACAACACTAAGTGGGATACACATTAATAGTCAGTCTATGTACGCTAAACGTATTACTGAAGGAATTTTTTTTCCCTCTCCCCTAATATAAGAAAGGAACAGACATTAGACCTAGACCGGGGTTCGAGGCTTGTAAAAATCCAGTATTATTTGTTCTTTATGATGTGAAATATGTGTTGAAAAGCAACCCAAGATGAAGTCAGCCATGTGTGCCAGTGTGTTACTTGGCATGACTTTGCTGGCCCCAACTGTAAGGGTCACTCTCCATTTCCTCCATTTTCCACTCCCCTTCACACCATTTGTGGTGAAGCAATGGGATGCACTGAAGTGCACCCTCTAGCCTCGTGTGGGACAGGGACATCAGATGCCACTCCAACCCCCTCGTCTTCCTCCGCCAGCCAACGGTGCGAAGATGAGAGGAGTGTGCTCTGAATGTTTTCTGCCTAGCAGAGGCTAGTTCTCACTTACGAAAATGGCCCCACTTTGACCTGTATATCAGGCACAATGGTGTAGGTTTCAAAGAAACATGGCACCAACAAGTTGGAAAACGTGGGCCATGCGTGGACCGTGTTTGAGTCTGGCAAGCTCCAGATCTGCTACCAGGTTCCAGCCATTATCACAGGCGCAAAAATGCCAGGCCCCAGGTGTAGCAGGGAAAAAAAAAAGCCATCTCAGCCAGGATGGCATCCCTGACCTCGGAGGCACTGTGCTGTCTGTCCCCCAAGCTGATGAGCTTCAGCACCGCCTGCTGACGTCTCCCCACGCCAGTGTTTTAGCGTTTGCCGCTAGTAGCTGTGGTGGAGGTTGCAGCGTCGTAGGGTTTCAGTCTACTCCTGCCATGGCCTGGGAGAGGAGATAGGCCACCCCAGTTTGCACCCGGGGAACAGACTCCACCACATTCACCCTGCCTGTCATTAAAGATAAGCACTGCAGCATCCCTGACCACAGGCGCTTGTCCATGTGTCGGTAGTCAAGTGGACCTTGCAGCAAAGTGCAGAGCTCTGGGCCCGACTGATGTTATGGGACACATGCAGGCACAAGGCAGGGACAGCACACCAAGAGAAGTAGTAACGGCTAGGCCCAGCATAGGGAGGTGCCCCAGCTGCCATCTGCTGACGGAAGGCCTGGGTCTCCAGAAGCATAAACAAACACCAACATCTCCAGGGCCAGCAGTTTATCGATGAGGCTGTTAAAGGCTTGGGCATGGGGGTGGGTTGTGTTATACTTCTGCCTGCAATGAAAAGCTTGGGAAATGTGGAGTGGCTGGGAAGAGGCGCATGATGGTGCAGGCCAAAAGGGCGCATGAGGGTGAACTCCCCAATGTGTCAGAGATAGGTGTGTAGGTGTCCTTGCATCATATACTTGCACCATATTTGGCTTTGGAAGTTAATTTTGTGCCAAAAAGTGGTTAAGACAGCGATCCCTCAGCTACTCCCGTTACACTGTCTAGTGAAATTACCATCTTTGGAAGTGGACCACCATTTCTAAGATCCCAAAGGAAGCAGGCAAGAGATGTGCAGTTCAGAAAAAAAGATGAGAAAATAAGTGTAGGCTGTAGAGCACAGAGGGATCGGAGAGGACAGAGCTGGTGTCGGCCAGGTATTCCCCTATACTTGTCCCTCCTGGTGACACTAGGCCCCTGAGTGGCAGTAATTTGTCCAGGGGGGCCATTAACGTGTTCCAGACCTAGGAATAAGTCTTCCAACAGGGTAGAGTTTTGCATGCCTTTGCTTCTACCCACAGTTTTTGCTGCTTAGCTTCCCTCCACATCTACACTGCTTTCACCCCTAAACATCACCCCAGTTTATGCCTTTGCTTCTACCCTTTTTTTTTTTGTTGAATTAACTTCCCTCCACATCTACACTGCTTTAGCCCCTAAACATCACCCCAGTTTATGCCTTTGCTTCTACCCAGGTTTTTTGTTGATTTAGCTTCCCTCTACATCTACACTGCTTTAGCCCCTAGACATCACCCCTGTCCATGTGGGGTCGGTGGCCTCGTCATCCACCAACTCCTCTTCCAATTGCGCACTGCCCCCTTACTGCAAACCGCACATGACCACAGCTTGCCTTGATGGCAACTGTGTCTCATGATCCCCACTTAGGTCCAGACAAGTCGGTGGCGGGTCCAAAACCCCAAAATTGGAAGGAAATGGCAGATGCTGCAGTATTTCTAACACCTGTTCCTGGTGCTCGGGCCTGGTCTGTGTTGTACCCTGCACCCTGCTTAACGCAGCTGCCATATCCGAAGTTGTGCTGAGCGCATGCTAATGTTTTGTGTCCAGTGCAATGGATGGGATGGGATTTCACATAAGTCTGCCACCCATGGCCACTCATGGTTGAGCAACTGAGGGAGTTGACTTTGACGAACCCGAGGGTTTTGGAGTTGGAACTACATCAAAGGTCTGTGCTGCTCACACACTCTGCTCAACACATGATATGTTTAGTGCCAGCAGTGTGGAGACGTCGCACAACAGCCGTTGTTCCAGCAGGTACAGGCGTTGTAGGAGTGCATAGAGGCTAGCAGCGGCAACTATAGACTTTAAAAACTATCCGCACAAGCGCCACACTTTCACCAGTAGCTCAGGAACATTGGGGTACCTTTTTCAAAAGATTAGCAGCAATGAGTTAAAAACGTGGCCCAGGCATGGAATATGTTGCAGGCTGCCAAGCTACAGAGCCAATCCCAGGTTACGGCCATTATCACACATGACAACATGCCTGGGCCCAGGTGCAGTGGCAAAAACCACATTGCCGTCTCATCGAGGATGGCATGACTCACTTTGTAGGCAGCGTGCTGTCTGGCCCCCAAGCTGATGAGCTTCAGCACGGCCCGCTGACGTCTCCCCACACCAGTGTTGCAGCGTTTCCAGCTCGTAGCTGGGGTCAATCTAACAGCGGAGGAGGAGGAGGGTGGTGTTTCAGCCCTCCTCCCAGGAATGTTGTGTGGGGAGACAAGTCAGGCCACCACATTTTGCGACCCGGTCCACGCCTCAACTACATTCAACCACCGTGCCCAAATTGAAAGGTAGCGTCCCTGTCCACATGCACTTGTCCATTCGTAACTGGTCACATGGAACTTTAGGGCTAAGTGCTGAATTTAGGGACCGCCTCATGTTTGGGGGAAAGTGCTGGTGTGGACGGCACAGTGCGGTGGCGCGGTAGACACTCTGCCCAAAAAGGGCAGAGTGTCCCCCAGCCGGGATTCCAACATCTCCTGGGCCAGATTTCTTGAGATGAGGCCGTTGAAGCCTTGGGCATGTGGGTGGGTTGCGCTGTACTTTAGCATGAAATGAAAGGCTTGGGAGATGGGGAGTTGCTGGGAAGAGGCGCATGATGGCGCGGGCAAAAGGAGAAATGGCAGGAAAAGGTGAGGATAAGGGTGAACTCCCCAAAGTGTCAGAGGCAGATGTGGAGGTGTCCTGGCTGCTGGTCTGGACTGCAGCGCCAGCCCTGTCAACAGTGGGAGAGGCAGTGGCCGCCAGGCCAAACGACGATTATCCTGCGCTTGCTCTCACCCACTGAGCCCAGGGCTTGCCTTCCAAATGATGGCACCCGCAAGAGGTGGTGAGATTCCTCTCCGCAGATCTCCAAACCATCTTGGACTTGCAAATTGCACTAAATTTGTCATGTAACTGACATGTATATGATGAGTCTATCCATTGTCTGTTCATTTTGGTGAAAGTCAGCCTGTCAGCTGACAGACAGCTGTGCTTGTCAGTGATGATGCCACCGACTGCTTGTACCCCCAGTTTTTGCTGCTTAGCTTGCCTCCACATCCACACTGCTTTTGCCCCTACACATCACCCCTATCCATGCCTGTGCCTCTAGCCATAAGTCTGCCACCCATGGAAACTCATGGTGCAGAAAGTGAGGGAGCTGACTCTGAGGAACCCTTGGGTTTTGTAGCTGGTACTCCATCAAAGGTCTCTGCTGCTCACACACCCTGCTGAACATACGGTATCTAGGGTTAGAGCGTGTGGTGACCTCGCACAACAGTAGGTGCTTCAGGCAGATGTAGGCCTTGCTGGAGTGTATTGCGGCTAGCTCCAGGTACTGTAGACTTGGGAAAGTGGGTGTCCAAGTGCCGCACTTTCACCCTTAGCTCAGCTAATTTGGGGTATGTTTTTAAAAATCATTGCACCACTACATTGAACACGTGGGCCAGGCATGGAACGTGTTGGAGGCTGGCAAGCTCCAGAGCCCTCCAACAAGACAAAAAAGCCTGGCCCCAGGGGCAGCGGGGATAAACAAATTGCCATCTCATCCAGGATGGCATTCCTGACCTCAGAGGCAGTGTGCTGTCCGTCTCCCAAGCTGAGGAGCTTCAGCCCAGCCTGCTGACGTCTCCCCACACCAGTGTTGCAGCGTTTTCAGCTCGTAGCTGGGGTCAATCTAACAGCGGAGGAGGAGGAGGGTGGTGTTTCAGCCCTCCTCCCAGGAATGTTTTGTGGGGAGACAAGTCAGGAAAATTCTTGAAACGGGAGAGTTTTGCATCTTTGCCCTTGCTGCCTATGGACATCCCTTTGCCTCTAGCCACCATTTTCCCAGCTTTGCTTGCCTCCACATCCACACTGCTTTTGCCCCTAGACATCTCCCCAGTCCATGCCTTAGCTTGTACCCCCAGTTTTTCCTGCTTAGCTTGCCTACACATCCACACTGCTTTTGCCCCTAGACATCACCCCAGTCCATGCCTTAGCTTGTACCCCCAGTTTTTCCTGCTTAGCTTGCCTCCACATCCACACTGCTTTTGCCCCTAGACATCACCCCAGTCCATGCCTTAGCTTGTACCCCCAGTTTTTCCTGCTTAGCTTGCCTCCACATACACACTGCTCTTGCCCCTAGACATCACCCCAGTCCATGCCTTAGCTTGTACCCCCAGTTTTTCCTGCTTAGCTTGCCTCCACATCCACACTGCTTTTGCCCCTAGACATCACCCCAGTCCATGCCTTAGCTTGTACCCCCAGTTTTTCCTGCTTAGCTTGCCTCCACATCCACACTGCTTTTGCCCCTAGACATCACCCCAGTCCATGCCTTAGCTTGTACCCCCAGTTTTTCCTGCTTAGCTTGCCTCCACATCCACACTGCTTTTGCCCCTAGACATCATCCCTATCCATGCCTCTGCCCCTAGCCATAACTCTGCCACCCCTGGAAACTCATGGTGCAGAAACTTTGGGAGCTGACTTTGAGGAACCCTTGGGTTTTGTAGATGGAACTCCATCAAAGGTCTGTGCAGCTCACACACCCTGCTCAAGATATGGTATTGTAGGGTTTCAGCGTGTGTGAATGACGGACAACAGCCTGTGTTTGGACAGATGTAGGCCTTGCTAGAGTGTTTTTAGGCTAGCAGCGACTCCTGTGCACTTGCAAAAGTGGGCGCACAAGCGCCGCATTTTCAACAGTAGCTTCGGTACATTTGGGTATGTTTTTAAAAAACTTTGCACCACTAGGTTAGACGTGGGCCAAACATGGAACGTGTTGGAGGCTGGCAAGCTCCAGAGCCGCTACCAGGTTCCAGCCATTATCACAGGCATAAAAATGCCAGGCCCCAGGTGTAGCAGGGAAAAAAAAATGCCATCTCAGCCAGGATGGCATCCCTGACCTCGGAGGCACTGTGCTGTCTGTCCCCCAAGCTGATGAGCTTCAGCACCGCCTGCTGACGTCTCCCCACACCAGTGTTTTAGCGTTTGCCGCTAGTAGCTGTGGTGGAGGTTGCAGCGTCGTAGGGTTTCAGTCTACTCCTGCCATGAATTTTGGCCTGGGAGAGGAGATAGGCCACCCCAGTTTGCACCCGGGGAACAGACTCCACCACATTCACCCTGCCTGTCATTAAAGATAAGCACTGCAGCATCCCTGACCACAGGCGCTTGTCCAAGTGTCGGTGGTCAAGTGGACCTTGCAGCAAAGCGCGGAACTAAGGGCCCACCTGATGCTGAGTGACACGTGCTGGTGCAAGGCGGGGACGCCACACCGGGAGAAGTTGAGACAGCTAGGGACGGCATAGTGAGGTGCCACAGTTGCCATCAGGTCCGGGAAGGCAAGAGTTTCAACAAGCCGGAACGCCAACCTCTCCTGGGCCAGCAGTTTAGCGATGTTGGCGTTCTAGGCTTGCGTGGGTGGGTGGTTAGCGGTGTATTTCTGCCGGCGCTCCAATGTCTGAGAGATGGTGGGTTGTTGTAAAGAAGCGCCTGATGGTGCCTTTGATGGTGCAGGAGAAGGAGATAAGACAGGAACAGGGGAGGATGAGGGAGAAGTCAACAAAGTGGCGGAGGCAGATGAAGTGATGTCCTGGCTCGTCCTCTGGAGTGCATCGCCAGCACTGTGAGCAGAGGCAGTGGCATGAACGGCGGGCGACGTTTGTCCTGCCGTTGCTGCCTGCCACTGATTCCATTGCTTGGATTCCAAATGACGGTGCATTGAAGTGGTGGACAGGTTGCTCTTCTCAGGGCCCCTACTCGATTTCGAGAGGCAAATTGTGTAGACGACACTATATCTGTCCTCGGCGCATTACTTGAAAAAACTCTACACCTTCAAGAAACGTGCCCTCGATGGGGGAGTTTTTCTGGGCTGGGTACAAAAGGGAACATCTTCGGACATTCCGGGTCTGGCCTGGCTTCGGCAAAGCAGCTGACCTCTGCCTCTGGACATGTCTCTGCCTCTAGCTACCCTTTTTGGTGCTGCACCTGCCTCAACATCCACACTACTTTCCCAGCTTGACATCTGCCTTGTCCAGGTGGGGTCGGTGTCCTCGTCGTCCACCACCTCCTCTTCCAACTCCTGTCTCGCCTCCTCCTCCTGCACAATGCGCATGTCAACTGGCTGCCCTGACAGCAACTGCGTCTCATTGTCGTCGATGAGGGTGGGTTGCTGGTCATCCGCCACCAAATCGACCGGAGATGGAATGGAGGAGACTCTAGTGTTTGAGCATCTGGACACAGATACTCGTCTGTTAGGTCCGTGGAATCGCGAAATGGAGGGGCAGGTTGCGGTACAGTCAAAGGAAGGGATAACAGCTCTGGGGAGCAGGGACAGTTGGGGTTATTGTTCTGGGAAGATTGGGAATTTTGGGTGGAAGGAGGACAAGACTGTTGGGTAAGAGGAGGTAGAGGCTGCCTGGCTGGTGGACAATGTGCTTTAAGCGTTATCCGACAGCCATTGCAAGACCTGTTCCTGGTTCTCGGGCCTACTAATCTTTGTACCATTCAGCCTAGTTAATGTGGAACTTATGTGCAAAGCGCAGAACTTAGGGCCCGCCTGATGTTAAGGGACACACGCTGGTACAAGGCTCAACTCACCCTAAGTGCCAAAAACACTGCTGGTACAAGGCTCTACTCATGCCAAGGGCCTCAATCTCTGCTGGTAGCTCAGCTTAAGGTCATGTAACTTTGTTTGGAAGGGCTCATGTTAAGGGCTAGAAAAGTGAATTTTGGAAGGTCTTACCACATCACACACACACACACACACACACACACACACACACACACACACTCAAAATGACAGTTAAGGGTGAGGGCTTTTGGAATTCCCATTGCCTATTCCATTTGTGGTTGTCATGGGGAACGTGATTTAAAGGGGTGGTTGTTACTGTTTGTTGAGCTTAAATTGGGGTTTCTGTCCATCCATTTGGGGAGTAAAGAAGGTTTCCAGGTATTTTCCCACTTTTATAGAGGTTTTTTTGAATGTGTAAAGTGTGTAGTTGTTAGGCTGTGATGTTGGGGTAATAGAGGGTCTTTGGTGTGTTAGATGCCCCCAGACATGCTTCCCCTGCTGTCCCAGTGTCATTCCAGAGGTGTTGGCATCATTTCCTGGGGTGTCATAGTGGACTTGGTGACCCTCCAGACACGGATTTGGGTTTCCCCCTTAACGAGTATCTGTTCCCCATAGACTATAATGGGGTTCGAAACCCGTTCGAACACACGAACATTGAGCGGCTGTTCGAATCGAATTTCGAACCTCGAACATTTTAGTGTTCGCTCATCTCTAAAAGTAATATATTGTAGCAGGGGATATACAGTAATATATTATACCTGAGGATATACAGTAATATGTTATACCTGAGGATATATAGTTATATATTATACCTGAGGATTACAATAATATATTATACCAGAGGATATACAGTAATATAATATACCTGAGGATATACAATAATATGTTATACCTGAGGATATACAGTAATATAATATACCTGAGGACATACAGTAATATATTATACCTGAAGATATACAATAATATATTATACCTGAGGATATACAATAATATATTATACCTGAGGACATACAGTAATATATTATACCAGAGGATATACAGTAATACATTATACCTGAGAATATACAGTAATATATTATACCTGAGGATATACAGTAATATATCTGAGGACATACAGTAATATATTATACCTGAGGACATACAGTAATATAATATACCTGAGGGTATACAGTAATATATTATTACTTTTCAAATATACAGTATTATAATATATCTGAGGATATACAGTAATATACCAGAGGATATACAGAAATATATTATACCTGAGGATAGACAGTAATATATTATACCTGAGGATACACAGTAATATATTATACCTGAGGATATACAGTAATATATTATACCTGAGAATATACGGTAATATATTATACCTGAGAATATACAGTAATGTATTATACCTGAGGATATACAGTAATATATTATACCTGAGGATAGACAGTAATATATTATACCTGAAGGTACACAGTAATATATTATACTTGAGGATATACAGTAATAGGTTGAGGTCTACCTAAGATGTAAATTACAGACGCCTCTCATCTTTTTAAGTGGTGGAACTTGCACTATTGGTGACTGACTAAATACTTTTTTGCCCCACTGTATATTATACCTGAGGATATACAGTAATATAATATATCTGAGGATATACAGTAATATATTATACCTGAGGATATACAGTAATGTATTATACCTGAGGACATACAGTAATATATTATACCTGAGGACATACAGTAATATATTATACCTGAGGACATACAGTAATATATTATACCTGAGGATATAAAGTAATACATTATACCTGAGGATATACAGTAATATATTATACCTGAGGACATACAGTAATATATTATACCTGAGGATATAAAGTAATACATTATACCTGAGGATATACAGTAATATATTATACCTGAGGACATACAGTAATATATTATACCTGAGAATATACAGTAATATATTATACCTGAGGATATACAGTAATATATTATACCTGAGGACATACAGAAATATATTATACCAGAGGATATACAGTAATATATTATATATATGATATGGGATATAAGCGCAGCCCTCCATCCTTGAAACCAAATAACTAAGAACAGTCATAATTTCTCATAAGATGATCATAGAGTCAGGACTGTGGTATGATGGGATTCGTAGAAAGGTCCCCATTGTGTAGAAACCAAGGATGACACCCCAAACCCCTTTGGTTAATGAGTTTAGTGTCTGGGCCTTTCCCTTGCTCTCAACAGCACAATGTTTGGACTGGAAACGTGTGTCTTCACCTTGTGCACCTGAGGAATTTTTTGGGAAGATGTAGTATATTTTCCTTGGGAATTATCATCTTAAAACCATATTGTTTTTTGTTTGACTTAAAGACATGAGGTCTGCTTCATCTCTGCTGGAATAATGAGATTAGCACTTGTGTGTGAACAAAGGCTTGTGCCTCTCTTGGAAACAAAGGATTTGATTAAACCAGACATGTCGAATTCCTGTGATCAAGAAGGGTTAATATGAGCATGTGATATTACACAGAAGCGAAATACAGGACTGGAAATACATAACTGATCTCTGATCATCACATCGTCATTTTACTGCATTGCCCAGGACAGATGTATCTATGACCAGGGGATTCTACACAAATAGTCAAAGCTTACAGAAATCTCAAGAAGACCTTGGGGGGAATTTTCTTGTTCATATTTTCAAATGTTCACGTAACAATAAAGGTAAAGTTTTCTGGATATAGAGTGGCCTTTGCAGTTTTCCTGGATTAGACATGTCTAGATGTATCTTGAAATGAGCAACTCTTCATGATATGCTGTAACAAGGTGATATGCTATCTATCCTATGTGTCCTCCACTTTCACAATTCTAATGATCTGTTTCATGAGCAATCAGAGTTCTTAGCTAAATTAAATCTGAATTAAGGGTGGGCTCAGCTAAATACTAAAAATGGATATTAGTGAAATCCCATAGAAAATCAGAATTGTATAGAAAATGATTTCTACATGTTTATTATAAAGAGTTTATCATTAATACCAAGAACAATTACAATTTCACAGACTTTATTTGATGTTCTTACTAAGCAGAGCAGATTTTGTGTTCATCTCAGATCTGAACAGAATGATATAACATTTGGGGAAAAACACACAAGCTAAAAGTCCAGCACTGGAGGCCAGAACAGCAAATATCTCCACGGCCACAGTGTATTTCCCTCTGGTGCTCAGAAAGGCCGGGATCATGGCGATCCAGACACTACAGAACAGCAGCATGCTGAAGGTGATGTACTTGGCCTCATTAAAACTGTCCGGTAATGTCCTCACCATGAAAGCCAGAAGAAAGCTGACAGCGGCCAGGAGCCCCAAATATCCCAATACAGAATAGAAGCCAATAACAGACCCTTCATTACAGCGAATGATGATCTTTCCCTGATAAGACTGAGTGTCCAGGTCCTGGAAGGGAGGAGAGATTGACAACCAGAGGACACAGATAACAGCTTGTATAGATGAACCCAACAATACTATGGTATAGGGCAGTCTCACACTCAGATATTTCCTCCAGGAGCTTCCAGGTTTGGTGGATTTAAAAGCCACACAGACCATGATGGTCTTGGCGAGGAGCGAAGAGACAGCGACAGAGAAGAGGATTCCAAAAGTGGTCTCACGTAGTCTACAAGTTATATTGTCTGGACGGCCAAGAAACAAGAAGACGGAGAGGAAGCTGAGGATGATGGAGACCAGGAGGAGGTAACTCAGGTTCCGGTTATTGGCTTTAACAATGGGGGTGTCCTGATAAATAATAAATATTCCAAATATCAAACTAGTGACAAGACAACCAAAAACTGAGAGGAACGAAAAAACAGAAGCAATTGTGTCATTCTGATAAGAGATGAATTCTATGATTTTGGGGTGACATCGGTCTCTCTTCTCATTCGGCCATTCATCACTTGGACATTTCATACAATTATCGCTGTCTAGAAAATACAACAACATTGTCAGTGTTGGTCTTTGGCTCCTAGACACTGCCCCCCCCCCCCACACACACACAGATACACATACCAGAAGAAATGAGACCTCGGCCTGCACTTCTTTTGGTGATATACAGAGTGTTATTTTTAAGTCATTTTTAGTTTTGCAAAAAATCACAGCTACAGTTATTTTTGTTTTTTTACATCAACACATACATTTGGACTATTGAGGTGTGGTTAGAATTAGTGGTAGCAAATCAGTTTGTAATGGAGTGAGACTCATTATAAATTTTGCAAAACATGGGTGGAGCCTGGTCACCGATCCTAATGGCCACCTGACCCTTCTGCTCCACAACTAGGATCGGCTCTCAGTGGCTCAGTTCTTACCTATCTGTGAATTTTCCACTCCACCTAATCTCCAGCCACCTGGGAAGCCTTCCTCTCCTGACTGGGCCTCCATCTGCAGACCTTCTACTGCTGGATGGGACACCTATCGTCCTTCACCATTATTATACTATGGGATTTGAAGAATTGCCAGAATATAATAATATCAGTTCTGGGTCAGACTTAACAAGTTTGGTCCAAAATGAAAAAAGGAAATTAATCTTGTAAGGATCGACCAACACTATTCCTCAGTATTGTTATGGCATTTCTGCTTCTCTCTGCCAACCCTGAGTGAGATCCCAGTCCTGAATATCTACATGGGCTCTCCACCGCACCCCACCCCATTACCAGATTAGATCCATGTTACCAGTTATCACTGAATGTTATCCTCATCATGACATAAGTATCATGTACCAGTCATATTGGAGATCTCTCCTTCTGAACATGGGACACAGTCATAGCAGCAGGTGTGGATTGTTTCTCTAGGTTTTTTCCTGCTTCCGGATAAGCATCTTTCTGAGCAGCGAGACACCGGGACCTAAAGAAGAGAGAACAACTTGTAATGAGACGTTGTTGCTGTAACAATCACAGTGAATTAATTTATTTCTTATCAATGTTCTCTTTATTATTGATATATTTGGCAGTCACATAACCCACACATCTTACAGTCATTGAGTTGACCATTAATTCTTCCATATACCAAAGTATTCTAAAGAAAAATATGAAGTACTAAATGCATTCTATAAAAATGAATGTCCACAGGCCTCAAGGATGTGAAGCAATGTTGTAAAGAAGAGTGAACCAAATATCGCCAGAACAATTTAATAGACTATTAACCCCTTCCAGACATCCGGTATGGCGCTGCCGAAAAGGACTTCCCGCAAACTGCCGTAGTACTACAGTGGCCGCACAGAACCTGTGTGCGCACCATGCCCTGCGAGTGTCATCTGTATTTTACAGCTGACAATGCCCTGTAACACCCGCGGTCGGAACCGTGTCCAATCTCGGGTGTTAACCCTTGAGATGCCGGCGGTCGAACATGACCGCCGGCACCTCAGGGGTTTCGGTATCCTATGGTACCCTCGGTAACTAGGGCGAAACGAAAATATTAGTAAAATAAAATCAAATGTGTAAATTTCACCTCCATTTTGTCTTCATTCCTGTTAAGCACTTATAGGGTTAAAATACTAGGTATATGTTGTTTGGCTTATTTAAGGGGTGTGGTTTAAGAAAATGGGGTGATTTATGGGGGGCTTTAATACAAGGGTCTTTCAAAACCCCTTCATAACTGGATTAGTCCCTTAAAAAATGGGTTTTGGAAATTTCTTGAAAATTTTGAATATTGTTGTTTCACTTGTAAACCTTATAATGTCCATAAAAAATAAAACAGTGACTAAAGTTTGATGGTGACATAAAGAAGAGATCTGGGACATGAGATTTAGGATATAATTTTGGCGGTCTGACTATCTGTATGCAATGCTCATCATATCAAACTTTATAAAATACATATTTTTCAAAATTTCCACCAAATTTCCTATTTTTTCATGATTAAACGCAAAACATATCAACCAAAATTTACCACTAACATGAAGTACAATGTGTTACAAAAAAACAGTCTCAAAATCACTTTGGAAAGTTAAAGCGTTCCAAAGTTATTACCGCATAAAGTGACACATGTCATTTTTGAAAAATCAAGCTTCGTCAGGAAGTCAAAAAGTGCCATCGGCGGGAAGGGGTTAAAGTCAAGGGGTTAAAGTACCATTGCTTTAAGTACCATTGCTCTAATGCTGAAGGTTCATGGGGGGCACTACATTTTTAAGACATGGCTTGTCCACTTGCGATGCCTTAATAGGGACCTGATTGCTTTATATCCTAACAATGGTGCCTGGACCAGAAGCTGTTAAGCTGGGTTCACACTGAGTTTTTTGGACCGGATTTTGACATGGAGGTCACCTCAGAATCCGGTCCAAAAATGGCTAGCCGCGATTGGATGCCGGTGCTCACTTAATATTGTATTTTGCTCTTTATTTTCTGTCTTACAAGAAGAAAAGCCTACAGAAGGGACCTACCTCTCCTGTGAGTTTCCATTTTATCGCTCGCTCATCCACGTGAAGCTGCTCTCCATCTACAACCCATGGTGTAAAGTTCCCAACATGAATATTAAGTAGGGTTTCCTTATCTTTATAGAACCAGTTCGTTATCTTATATGAGTGGACAGTCTCTCCATATTCATCAAAGTAAGGAGCAGAGTTCGGGGAGTCCTGTGACTGCTTCATCAAGGTGAGGTAGTGATGTAACTGGAAGGAAGAAGAAAGATCTCATTACATATCTGTATGGATCCTACTGACCTGGATAAGAACTGTGTACACATGTGTTAATATACAGGAAAGAGTCCTACAAATGTGTGCCAAGATAAAAAGGAACAAAGCTCTACTAAAAACACAGATCTACTTAACAAAAGAAATAGTGGAAAGAAGTTTTGGCTCTTAAACTAGAAATAAATGGTAAAAATTTAATTAAAAAATCCCAAAAAGTCAAAATTCATTTCTGTCCTGTGTTGCAGCATCCCAGAGTGCTACTGCTTTAAGTATTTGTCTATTGTGCCTCTTTATTGTGTTGGTAATTCCCGTCCTCTATGTTGTGTGTTATATAACATTGGTATACAGCTTTCCTGTTATACCCTAGTGTTTCATACCCTTACCCTTGCTTCAGTCCTGACCAATCACAGGCCACTGGTTGTAGGAGACCTAGGGCCTCAGAGTGACCATTGAGCTTCAGTCTAGTGTGCTAGTTGAGAGCAGTGATGGTGTACAGAAGATTCCTGCAGCCAGCACCTGTACTGAGGCCAAACTTCTACCCATTCAACCTCTGGAGGGTTATTCTAGATTATTCTAGAGGCAGCCCTGTAAAGTTGGGATTGCTCTCTGGATTATTGGACATTTTATGTTTCGTGCCAGGAGGAGCATGAGAGGACCTTGATAGGAGGAACGTGTTCGGGACTAGTCTAAAGGTAACCAAATCCCTGTCAGAACTCCCTGTAATACCATCCCCAGTATCAATAGCTGGGGGAGGCACAAGAGGAGGAGTAGTTGGAAAAGTCTGTCTAGAGCCTTTTATATTCCTGGATACCCTCCTATAACCAAGGCTGGGTGATTGGCCAGGGAGGTACTACTACTAGAGATGAGCGAACACTGTTCGGAAAAGCCATTCCGAACAGCATGCTCCCATAGAAATGAATGGAAGCGGCCGGGGGTTAAACGGCCGGCCGCCGGAAAAGTCTGCGTGCCTGGTGCTTCCATTCATTTCTAAGGGAGCATGCTGTTCGGATCGGCTGATCCGAACAGTGTTCGCTCATCTCTAACTACTACCCCTCTTTGGAAGTTGCAGTTTACTTCTTTCCAGTTGCTGAATAAACTGTTACCTGGTTCAACTGCATCTCTGGACTCTAAGTCGTGCCGGCCTTACCATCAGGGCCCTTTCAATCAACATCACACTGACTCAGAGAGGATAGGTCCCCACCCCAACTGAAAGCGCCCCGGGAAAACTACTACCACCACCGTCAGATAGTGCTGCAGGACTCCTCTCAATGGTGTCTGGACCAAAAACGGGGCCGGAGTGTTTGATGGAGTGTGCATATCATCCGTCTCTACAACTCCCATCCTACCGTCTCCTCCATCTGGGTTGTGGCAGTGTCTAACTATGTTTTCCTTCCTCTGTGTGTTCAATATTAGCAGGACAGATAGAATTACATGACTTTCTATGTCTGACCAAGTGGTAAGTCAAGCTGGTGACTTAAAGGGAGTCTGTCAGCAGGAAAGTGATGATGCACCAGCCCCAGAATCTAATAGTGGACTGTCACACATTTAACCTTATACTTTTATGTTAATCTTGCCTTTATTTCCACAATTATAATGTTTTTCCTGGTATGCAAATTATTCTGAAGTGCTTTAGAGTCATGGCAGGGCAGGTATTGGCTTTATCTCCATTACTACCTCTCTGCTCTACTTTCTCTAGACTGATGAATAACCTCCCAGTCTGTAATCTAGGAACTGTACTGACCATGTCTGCTTGCCTCACAGTATACCCAATTTACTCAGCTTCACACAGGATGGCGGAGTCACAACATCATTGAAGAGTGCCAAAAACAGCAGGGAGTCACGCCAGAGCCCAGGAGAGGTAAGTAGCATAGTTTGTTATGTATGTTAGCTCATCTGGCCTTCCAATGATTAAACTCCTGCATCTGAGAAGACCTGAGAGTATAATATAAGTCTGTAGATGGTGAAGCCGAACAATTCCAGGTTCTGCCACTGCTGAAATTTTAGCAATATTTACAACAAACAACATAGGGGCCACTATAAATCATTATACTGTGTGCAGGGGCAAACATGGGACATTAGACTGTGTAAATCGGCTACTATGGAGCTATTATGGAGTACTATGCTGTGTCAAGTGGCCACTATGGGACATAAAAATTTGTGGATGGGCCGCTATGGAACATTGTACTGTGTGAAGTGGCCACTATTAAAGATGAGCAAGTAGTGAAATATTCGATATTCGATATTCGTTTTGAGTAGACCCTCAATATTCGATTATTGGACCAAATATCAAATGCCATTATAGTCTATGGGGAAAAAAAATACTCGTTTCAGGGGAATCCACTATTTGACTAAGAACAGTCACCAAGTCCACAATGATACCTCAGCAAATGATGCCAACACCTCTGGAATGCAACTGGGACAGCAGGGGAGGCATGTCTGGGGGCATCTAACACGCCCAAGTCCCAGTATCACCCCACTATCACAGCCTATCAGCTAGACACTTTCCAAACTCAATAGAACCTCTATGAAAAGTGGAAAAATACTTGGAAACCTTCTTTTTTCTACATTAGTATGGACAGAAACACAAATTTTAAGCTAAAGAAACATTAGAATGCACCCCTTTAAATCATGTTGCCCATGACAACTACAGATGGCATATGCAATGGGAAATCTAACAGCCCTCACCCTTAACTGTCATTGTGGATGTGTGTATGATTTGTTGAGACCTCCAAAAATTACTTTTCTGGCCCTTGAGGTGAGCCCTTCCAAATCAAGTTAGAGGCCCGTAGGGCTAGTTCACACGAGGGCAAGATCCTCATGCTGAGCTGGCCTCATCACTGAACATGATCAACCAGGATAATCAGGGCTGGAAACAACCATCACATCTTACCAAAAGGAATCACTTACGGTTTGGAAAGAAGCCATCTAAACGTTGCACCTTTAATTGAGTTGAGTCTTGCACCGGCAGAGTTTTTAGTCCTTTTGGTGAGATGAGCCTTTAACGAGCAGAGTTGTTGGCCCTTATGGCAAGTTGAGCCTTTAACCATCAGAATCTTAGGCCTTTTTGGTGAGCTGAGCCTTTAATCAGCAGAGTTTTGGGCACTTAGGGTAAAATGAGCTTAGTAGGAGCAGAATTTTGCAACACTGATGGTGAAGGAGGGTGAGGATGAGGAGGAACTGGACAGGTTGAGCACACACATTTAACTTCATGTTGGGGTGCTTGACACTGGTGGACATGTAAATGATGGGTCAATCCAGTGGTTGTTCATTTTAATGAGAGTCAGCCGGTCAGCACTGTATGCTGACAGACGACTGCGCTTATAGGTGATAATGCCACCGGTTGCGCTGAAGACCCTTTCCGATAGCACACTGGCGGCAGGGTAGAAAAGAACCTGCAAGGCGTAAAGCGCAAGTTTCAGCCACAAATCCAACTTCGAGACCCAAAAAGTGTAGGGTGCAGAGGAATCGGAGAGGACAGGGCTGTGGTTGGCCAGGTACTCCCGCAACATGCACCTATACTTGTCCCTCCTGATGGTAGTTTGGCGAGAGGGTGCTATTAATGTTTCCCAGACCTTGGAGAGTGTGTCCCTGGTGGGTGTGGACTGGATGGCAGTTGTTATCCTCTTTGAGGCTAAACATTTCCATCATGTTTTGCACAAGTTGCTTGTGGCAATCATGAATACGATTGGCCCTCCCCTCTACCAGAATGAAAGATGATATGTTATTTTTATACTGGGGGTCGAGGATTGCAAAAATCCAGAAATGGTTGCTCTCCAGGATTTTGGCAATGTGATTGTCACTGGAAAAGCAGCCTAACATGAAGCCAGCCATGTGTGCCTGAGTGTTACTTGGCATGACTTTGCTGGCCCCACTGGAAGGGTCACTCTCCATTTCCTCCTCTTCATCTTCCCTTTTGCCCCATCCGCATTGAAGCAATGGGATACACTGAACTTCCCTGCTAGCCTCCAGTGTGACAATGAGATCATCTGCCACTTCATCCTTCATCCTCCTCTTCCTCCATCATTATACGCTGTGAAGCTGACAGGAGTGTGCACTGACTATCCTGCTGGGATGGTTATGTTCCTATTACCGACTCCTCAGCCTGGAATGCGTTATCCCTGATGGCAATGAGGGATTCTCGCATCACACACAGGAGCGGCATGGTTACACTCACTAGTGCGTCATCACAGCTGACCCTCTTGGTGGACTCCTCAAAGACGCGTAGTATGTCACATAAGTCTGCCATCCATGGCCACTCATGGTGTAGAAACTGCGGGAGCTGACTTTGAGGAACCCTTGGGTTTTGGAGATGGTGCTCCATCAAGGGTCTCTGCTGCTCACATACCCTACTCAACAACGGTACACCGAGTTCCAGCGTGTGAGGATGTTGCATAACAGCCGGTGTTCGGGCAGATGTAGGCGTTGCTGGAGTGTTCTGAGGTGAGCAGTGTTTACTGTTGACTTGAGAAAGTGGGAACACAAGCGCTGCACTTTCACCAGTAGCTCATGAACATTGGGGTAAGTTTTTAAAAACTGTTGCACCACTAAGTTGAAAATGTGGGCCAGGCATGGAATGTGTTGGAAGCTGGCAAGCTCCAGAGCCGCTACCAGGTTCCAGCCGCTATCACACACGATCATGCCTGGGCCCAGGTGCAGCGGCACAAACCACATTGCTGTCTGATCGAGGATGGGATCCCTCACCTCGGAGGCAGTGTGATGTCTGTCGCCCAAGCTGATGAGCTTCAGCATAGCCTGCTGACGCCTACCCACACCGATACTGCAGAGTTTCCAGCTCATAGCTACTGTAGGTTTGATGTAACGGCAGAGGAGGAGGAGGAGGATGGTGGTTCAGAACCCCTGCCAGGAATCTTGGGCGGGGAGATGAGTTAAGCCGCCTTAGTTTGCGATCCGGTCCCAGCCTCAACTACATTCACCCAGTGTGCCATGAGTGAAATGTAGCATCCCTGTCCGCAAGCACTTCTCCATGCGTCAAGTGGACCTTTGTACAAAGCGCAGAACTTAGAGCCCACCTGATGTTACGGGACATGTGCTGGTGCAAGGCAGGGACAGCACACTGGGAGAAGTAGTGAGGGCTCGGGACGACATAGCGAGTTGCCGCAGTGGCCATCAGGTCACGGAAGGCCTGACTCTCCACAAGCCTGAACGGCCATATCTCCATTGCCTGCAGTTTGGAGATGTGGCTGTTTACGGCTTGGGCATGTGGGTGGGTATTGCTATACTTCTGCCTGTGCTCAAACGTCTGGGAGATGGTGAGTTGCTGGGAAAAATGCATGATGGTGCAGGAGAAGGAGCAGAGGCATAAAAAAGGGAGGATGAGGGTGAAATCCCCAAAGTGTCAGAGGCAGATGTGGAGGTGTCCTGGCTGGTGTTCTGGACTGCAGTGCCAGCACTGCCAACAGTGGGAGAGGCAGTGGCGGCAACGATTGTCCTGCGTTTGCTCTTTTCCCACTGAGCCCAGTGCTTGCCTTCCAAATAACGGTGCATGCCTGAGGTGGTAAGGTTGCTCTTTTCAGAGCCCCTACTCAGTTTAGAGTTGAAAAGTGTGCAAACTGCACTAAAATTTGTCCTCCGTGCATACATTGAAAAATCACACCATCGAGGAAAGTGGCCTCGATGGGGGACTTTTTCTCGAGTTGCTAGAACGGGAAACATCTTAAGCCTTGCTGGCTCTGGCCTGGCTTCTGTGAAACAGCTGTCCTCTGCCTCTGGACATGACTCTGCCTCTAGCCTCCTTCTTTGGTGCTGCGCTTGCCTCCTGATCTATACTGCTTTCCCCGCTTGACATCACTCCTGTGCAGGTCGGGTCGGTGACCTCGTCGTCCACCACCTCCTCTTCCAATTCCTCACTCTGCTCCTCCTCCTGCACACCGCACATAACAACAACCTGCTCTGATGGCAACTGTGTCTTGTCATCGTCACTGAGGATGGGTTGCAGGTCCGCAACCACAAAATCGCCAGGAGATGGCGGATGCTCCAGTGTTTGGGCATCAGGACACACAAAGTCGTCTGGTAGCTCCTGGGATTCAGGAAGTGGTTAGAAAGAGTGAGAGACAGTTAAAAGACCCAAAAACAGTTCCTGGGAGGGGGCAAAGGTGGGATGACTCTGCTGGGAAGATTGTACATGTTGGGAGGAAGGAGGACAAGACTCTTGGCTAGGAAGAGGACTTAAGGTAGTTGCTGACTGGCTGGTGGATGAGGTGCTGGAAGCATTATCCGCTAGCCATTGTAACACCTGTTCCTGGTGCTCGGGCCTGGTTTGTGTGGTACCCTGCACCCCGCTTAATGTAGTCATCAAGCCAGAGATTGTGCTTGCTGCTCCTCACGAGAAGTCACAGGATGCACTGTAGCTTGACCGCAACCTTGCTCCCCAGCTGCATTTCCACGCCCCCGTCCTCGTCCCCATCCATGTCCCTTTGCGCTAACCTTGCGCATTTTGAGTGTATACAAGTGTATTTTTTGGATATAAACAGGGTAGATATATTGAGCGAGCGTATATGTAATGCAATAATATACCAGTTGACAGTATACAGGTTTCTTCTCACCTCCTATGGGACAGGTATATAGTGTAAGAGTGGTAGGGAATTTGAGCCCTAAAAAGGGCTTTTGTGAAATTTTGGCAGGTTGAGTCTATATACTGGAAGTGTATATATCCTCTTCCTGCAGTTTAACTCTGAAAAGAGCTGTTGGTGTTCAGTTTTCCTGCCTAGCAGAAGATAAAATTTCTCTCTGACCCTCAGCACGATGTCTCTCCCTATCTCACCAAACCACATCTGACACGAATATGGCTGACACTATTCTTATAAATCCAAGGTCTCCTGATTTCGCCAGCCAATGACTTTTTCCTATTTTTGTTTCGATGCCTACATTTTCCTGCTTCCTGTCCCACCTTCCCTGCACAGTTTTTGGTGCAAAAAAAGCACCAGGGAAGGTGGGAGGGGATACAAATTTTTACTGCATTTACCGTGTGGTATTCGATCGAAATCGAATATGTGGAATACCCTAATATTCGATTGAAAACCTAATTGTTTGAGCGGTATTCGCTCATCTCTAGCCACTATGGGTTATTGTAGTGTGTGGATGGGCAGCTATGGGAAATTATATTGAGTGCAGGGGCCACTATGGGAAATTATACTGTGTGCAGGGGCCATTGTGAGCCATCCATTCAACTATGTGGAGGGCCACTATGAGACATAATACTATGTGCAGGGGCTACTATGGGACACTATACTGCATGAAGGGGTTTCTATGTGACATTATACTGTGCAAAGTGGCCCAAGTCAAAAATTTGCTATGAGTCTTTGCTAGTTATGCCCCTGGCTGTTGGGAATGAGCGGATGAAACTAAGAGTTCCTGCACTTAGGGAACCTAAACAGGACCAGGAAGCTTCATATAGAACTTGAACGGACTCATCTATCACTTTTATAGATGACTGGTGATAGCAGAGATAGTAGCCCATGGCTCCGGGATTGTGTTGAAGATAAAATCAGTTTCTCACCTTTGTCACATGATGTCTCAGTCTACGTATTATTTGGTGATTGTTATATTTATCACTGAGAGATAAGAACATATGATGAATAGCTTGTGCCATGACCTCCACACTGTAATACAATCTAGGAGTCACCCCCGAAGACAGGAAGAATCTCAGACTTGGAAAAACATAGTGAGAAGTTTTATTGCCTTTACCATGTATGAAAGTGAATGAAGTGAAGGAATCGTCCTCATCAATTCCTGATATTGCTTCTAATACTTGCAAGTACTGGCGAACATGAGGTGTAATAGAGAGATTCTTGTAATTTTTCACAAATTCTTTGACTCCAGGAATCGGTGGTGATAAATAGTCTACAGTAGAGATGAGCGAACACTAAAATGTTCGAGGTTCGAAATTCGATTCGAACAGCCGCTCACTGTTCGAGTGTTCGAATGGGTTTCGAACCCCATTATAGTCTATGGGGAACATAAACTCGTTAAGGGGGAAACCCAAATTCGTGTCTGGAGGGTCACCAAGTCCACTATGACACCCCAGGAAATGATACCAACACCCTGGAATGACACTGGGACAGCAGGGGAAGCATGTCTGGGGGCATAAAAGTCACTTTATTTCATGGAAATCCCTGTCAGTTTGCGATTTTCGCAAGCTAACTTTTCCCCATAGAAATGCATTGGCCAGTGCTGATTGGCCAGAGTACGGAACTCGACCAATCAGCGCTGGCTCTGCTGGAGGAGGCGGAGTCTAAGATAACTCCACACCAGTCTCCATTCAGGTCCGACCTTAGACTCCGCCTCCTCCGGCAGAGCCAGCGCTGATTGGCCGAAGGCTGGCCAATGCATTCCTATGCGAATGCAGACTTAGCAGTGCTGAGTCAGTTTTGCTCAACTACACATCTGATGCACACTCGGCACTGCTACATCAGATGTAGCAATCTGATGTAGCAGAGCCGAGGGTGCACTAGAACCCCTGTGCAAACTCAGTTCACGCTAATAGAATGCATTGGCCAGCGCTGATTGGCCAATGCATTCTATTAGCCCGATGAAGTAGAGCTGAATGTGTGTGCTAAGCACACACATTCAGCACTGCTTCATCAAGCCAATACAATGCATTAGCCAGTGCTGATTGGCCAGAGTACGGAATTCGGCCAATCAGCGCTGGCCAATGCATTCTATTAGCCCGATGAAGTAGAGCTGAATGTGTGTGCTAAGCACACACATTCAGCACTGCTTCATCAAGCCAATACAATGCATTAGCCAGTGCTGATTGGCCAGAGTACGGAATTCGGCCAATCAGCGCTGGCTCTGCTGGAGGAGGCGGAGTCTAAGATAGCTCCACACCAGTCTCCATTCAGGTCCGACCTTAGACTCCGCCTCCTCCGGCAGAGCCAGCGCTGATTGGCCGAAGGCTGGCCAATGCATTCCTATGCGAATGCAGACTTAGCAGTGCTGAGTCAGTTTTGCTCAACTACACATCTGATGCACACTCGGCACTGCTACATCAGATGTAGCAATCTGATGTAGCAGAGCCGAGGGTGCACTAGAACCCCTGTGCAAACTCAGTTCACGCTAATAGAATGCATTGGCCAGCGCTGATTGGCCAATGCATTCTATTAGCCCGATGAAGTAGAGCTGAATGTGTGTGCTAAGCACACACATTCAGCACCGCTTCATCAAGCCAATACAATGCATTAGCCAGTGCTGATTGGCCAGAGTACGGAATTCGGCCAATCAGCGCTGGCTCTGCTGGAGGAGGCGGAGTCTAAGGTCGGACCTGAATGGAGACTGGTGTGGAGCGATCTTAGACTCCGCCTCCTCCAGCAGAGCCAGCGCTGATTGGCCGAATTCCGTACTCTGGCCAATCAGCACTGGCTAATGCATTGTATTGGCTTGATGAAGCAGTGCTGAATGTGTGTGCTTAGCACACACATTCAGCTCTACTTCATCGGGCTAATAGAATGCATTGGCCAGCGCTGATTGGCCGAATTCCGTACTCTGGCCAATCAGCACTGGCTAATGCATTGTATTGGCTTGATGAAGCAGTGCTGAATGTGTGTGCTTAGCACACACATTCAGCTCTACTTCATCGGGCTAATAGAATGCATTGGCCAATCAGCGCTGGCCAATGCATTCTATTAGCGTGAACTGAGTTTGCACAGGGGTTCTAGTGCACCCTCGGCTCTGCTACATCAGATTGCTACATCTGATGTAGCAGTGCCGAGTGTGCATCAGATGTGTAGTTGAGCAAAACTGACTCAGCACTGCTAAGTCTCTGCATTCGCATAGGAATGCATTGGCCAGCCTTCGGCCAATCAGCGCTGGCTCTGCCGAAGGAGGCGGAGTCTAAGGTCGGACCTGAATGGAGACTGGTGTGGAGCGATCTTAGACTCCGCCTCCTCCAGCAGAGCCAGCGCTGATTGGTCGAGTTCCGTACTCTGGCCAATCAGCGCTGGCCAATGCATTCTATTAGCCCGATGAAGTAGAGCTGAATGTGTGTGCTTAGCACACACATTCAGCTCTACTTCATCAGGCTAATAGAATACATTGGCCAATCAGCGCTGGCCAATGCATTCTATTAGCTTGATGAAGCAGAGTGTGCACAAGGGTTCAAGCGCACCCTCGGCTCTGATGTAGCAGAGCTGAGGGTGCACAAGGGTTCAAGTGCACCCTCGGCTCTCCTACATCAGAGCCGAGGGTGCGCTTGAACCCTTGTGCAGCCTCGGCTCTGCTACATCAGAGCCGAGGGTGCGCTTGAACCCTTGTGCACACTCTGCTTCATCAAGCTAATAGAATGCATTGGCCAGCGCTGATTGGCCAGAGTACGGAATTCGGCCAATCAGCGCTGGCCAATGCATCCCTATGGGAAAAAGTTTATCTCACAAAAATCACAATTACACACCCGATAGAGCCCCAAAAAGTTATTTTTAATAACATTCCCCCCTAAATAAAGGTTATCCCTAGCTATCCCTGCCTGTACAGCTATCCCTGTCTCATAGTCACAAAGTTCACATTCTCATATGACCCGGATTTGAAATCCACTATTCGTCTAAAATGGAGGTCACCTGATTTCGGCAGCCAATGACTTTTTCCAATTTTTTTCAATGCCCCCGGTGTCGTAGTTCCTGTCCCACCTCCCCTGCGCTGTTATTGGTGCAAAAAAGGCGCCAGGGAAGGTGGGAGGGGAATCGAATTTTGGCGCACTTTACCACGTGGTGTTCGATTCGATTCGAACATGGCGAACACCCTGATATCCGATCGAACATGTGTTCGATAGAACACTGTTCGCTCATCTCTAGTCTACAGCTAAACTTCCATTAAAGGCAATGCAACACTGTTCTGTAATGATGGAACTGGAAGCCCAAGAAGGAGGAAGAATTAATATTGTCTCATTAAATGTTGTTTTATATTGTAAAATAAAATTAGTTAAATAATCATTGTATGCCCCACATAGTACGATAATACTGACTCCAGAATGGTTTATAATAGGTGGAATATTGCTATTATAATCAAAAAATTTTTCCATAACTTTTATAGTGAAGGCCGCACAGATCCCATATTCTTCCATGTATTTTCTTAGTATTTGCAGTTCATTCTCTCCAGTGTCATCTTTTGAGAATAAAATCCCCACCCAGGTCCAGCCAAAGTGCTTCAATAGTTTGGCTATTACCATATTGTGGATGTGGTTGTTATGTACTGCTCGGAAAACATGTGGATAGAGGCGTCTATCGGTCAGTGAGTAGTCTGTAGCTCCGAAGCTGATCTGTAAAACAAGAAACATATCTATAACTAGTGTAACATCTATATGTTTCGTCAAAACGCCCCTTTCACGCCCCTTTCTTTGAAGTTGACCCTGGCCCCTTAGTGCCCAAAACACCTCATGTGAATACGCCCCATTATGCTTCGTTACGCCTCCTTTCCTTTGTGCATTGACAGGTCTCCCCGTCCTCCTCCAACTCACCCACGCCCCCATCCGGCCTACACAGGCATGTTTGGGCAGGTGCCCTCACACCCCTTCCTTCAGAGGGCCATCTGTGTGCATTCCAGAGGTTGAAGAATGCAATGTGTTCAGGAATGTCAATTTGATCCAGGCCTCATAATGTGTGAGGATGTTATATCTAGATGTGTTGCTATATACTGATGGAATTAGAATGATAATGATTTGTGTCTCATATCGCTTATTAGGGGCATGCAGATATCAGTTATTAGGGGGCATACAGAGACATGTCCTGGCACGCTGTATGTCTTGTGTTATAGCTAGGTTTGCTGGGGTGGAATGGGGCGGAACGGGACAAGGGGGTGTGGTACCTGTCAACTTCAAAGAAAAGGGGCATGAAAGGGGCGTCTTGACGAAACATATAGACGTTAACACGTTGTTTCGGAAACAAGCTGGCTTTTGTAACACCAATAGCTGAGATGGGTTTGACCAGGAGATGGCGTTTAGGGGGGACATTTACAGATGACGTAATCAGGTTCGTTTTTAAACCATCCAGAATTTCTCCCGGGAATCTTATAGCAGAGGCGCACTTTGCAGTGTCAACACCCACACAGTGAAATATTGTGGAAATTAACAATCACAGAGAAATCGTTTGCGATTTTTGATTAAACAACCGTAGCCATTTTCAGAAATGAATAGCCTACAACTTACAATTATCGCTAAATCTGACCCGTATATGAACCGTATATTTGCCGGCGTATTTCCGTGTGACTTTCTACCGGATGATCCTGTAATGCAGCGACCCGCAGCGTACATCATCAATACGAATGATTCCCGTAAACGCAGTTCGCACTGGGTGTTAATTATATTGTATCATGATGTCGCTATATTTTTTGACTCTTATGGATTTTCTCGAGGTTTTGAGATTTACCCTCGAAATTTTGTCGAGTTTATAGAAAGGAATTGTAAGAGATCTATGTATCAAAATAGACAATTACAATCATTTAATACATATGTTTGTGGCGTGTGCGCCTTGTTTTTTTATACCATTTAGCCCGGGGTGTCGCTTATAAGAAGGTGTTAGATTTTTTTTTAATAAGAAGATCTCCCATAATGATACATTAGTTGAAAAATTTGTAATCGAAAGGCTACCTACTATATCTAAGTGTGATGCAAGCTGTATATACCAACAGACGTGGTTGAATTTTTTCACAATTAAGCGTGAAGAAATTCCCATATGGAAACACTTGTGAATGCATCGGCTGGAGCATGTGGCTAGATGTGATAAACATGTGGCTATGTGATACACTCTTTGGCTTGTGCTGGAATGCCTTTGTGTGAATGTGGCTAAAATGAGATAAGATACATTCTGCTGATATCTAGGCTATCAGATACATTATTTCAGAGGATTTAGCTAGTATTTTGGAAGATACAATGAACGGGCAAGCTGTCCGTTTATTGTTTGGTGCAATATATTACACTTAGTGCCCTCTATCCTGGCAAAACACTGTATGTTAAAGCCTTTGCTGGAGGAACTCCACGCACGCAACATCCAATATGTGAGGCTGTATCCATTTGGGATAGCAATAACCCAAGGCAACAGAAGAGTGGTCGTCTACACTCCCAAAGATTTGCAACTAGTATGGACCCAACTTGATATTAATAAGAGATCTTGGGACCGGCCTGATACAATGATAGCGCAAAGGACAGCGCTCACCCAGAGAGATACAGTCAAGCTTCTTTATTGGAATAAATTCAGCACAACGCGTTTCGGACAATTACTGGACCTTTCTCAAGTGCACGATCACTTAAAACAACACAAATATATAAAACATTTTTTTTTTGTATGGCTATAAATGACTCCAAAGTCCAGATGATAAAAGTGGGTACATATATACTACATAAAAACAAACAATTATACATTGGGTTTGTATTTGATTTTTTTTTTTAATGTAGAGCTCACAACGTACATTTTTTTTCCCTACCAGTATGTCTTTTTGGAATATGGGATGGAAATCCATGCAAACACAGGGAGAACATTCAAACTCCTTGCAGATGTTTTTTTTCCCCCTGGTAGAATTTGAACCGAGGACTCCAACGCTGCAAGGCTGTAGTGCTAACCGCTGCGCCACTGTGTGGCCCATGGATTTGGTTTTGATAAGAGGCATAACAAAATAGTTTTCCATCCCCTTGGTAAATTTGGTATGAAGTCTATACAGTAACTAATAAATATATAGATTAAGTTGAATTCTTCCCAAGTGTCATATAAATGTCACATTCTGAATCACATAAGATAGCTAGATAACTCCAATCCACTAGTATCATAACAATTGGTTGAATTATTTGGTATAGAACAACTATCCTAACCCATATTAGTTATTAGTTATTAATATATTATAGAAAAGAGTATACAATGTTGGCCAAAAGTATTATCACCCCTGCAATTCTGTCAGATAATACTCGTGTTCTTCCAGAAAATGATTGCAATCACAAATTCTTTGGTATTATTATCTTCATTTATTTTGTCTTCAATGGAAAACCACAAAAAGAATTGTCAAAACGCCAAATTGGATATAATTCCACAGCAAACATAAAAAAGAGGGTGGACAAAAGTATTGGCACTGTTTAAAAAATCATGTGATGCTTCTCTAATTTGTGTAATTAACAGCACCTGTTACTTACCTGAGGCACCTAACAGGTGGTGGCAATAACTAAATCACACTTGCAGCCAGTAGAAATGGATCAAAGTTGACTCAACCTCTGTCTTGTGTCCTTGTGTGACCACATTGAGCATGGAGAAAAGAAAGAAGACCAAAGAACTGTCGGAGGACTTGAGAAGCAAAATTGTGAGGAAGCATGAGCAATCTCAAGGCTACAAGACCTGAATGTTCCTGTGTCTATCGTGCGCAGTGTCATCAAGAAGTGTAAAGCCCATGGCACTGTGGCTAACCTCCCTAGATGTGGACGCAAAAGAAAAATTGACAAGAGATTTCACCACAAGATTGTGGAGATGGCGGATAAAGAACCTCGACTAACATCCAAAAAAGTCCAAGCTGCCCTGCAGTCCGAGGGTACAACAGTGTCACCCTGTACTATCCAGCGTCTGAATGAGAAGGGACTGTATGGTAGGAGACCCAGGAAGACCCCACTTCTTACCCAGAGACATAAAAAAGCCAGGCTGGAGTTTGCCAAAACTTACCTGAGAAAGCCAAAACCGTTCTGGAAGAATGTTCTCTGGTCAGAGGAGACAAAAGTAGGAAAAGGCATCGACATAGAGATTATAGGGAAAAAAGAAGCTTTCAAAGAGAAGAAGACGCCCCCTACAGTCAGACATGGCGGAGGTCCCTGATGTTTTGGGGTTGCTTTGCTGCCTCTGGCACTGGACTGCTTGACCGTGTGCATGGCATTATGAAGTCTGAAGACGACCAACACATTGTGCAGCATAATGTAGGGCCCAGTGTGAGAAAGCTGGGTTTCCCGCAGAGGTTTTCTAATTGCAGCTCTTCTGTGGAATCCTGATTTGTGAAGCTTCCTTCGAACAGTTTTTGTAGAAACTGGGTTCTGTACGTGTCTATTGAGCTCTGCAGTGATTTTAGGAGCTGCGGTCTTGCGATCTTCTTCGCTTTAGAGTCCGACGGTCTCTCTCAGACAACTTCGACTTTCAACCAGACCTGTGCTTGGCTGAGGACGTTTTCCCTTCTGTTTCAAAAGCAATCATTACTTTTGAGACATTACCTCTTGAAACACCAAGCATTCAGGCACTTTCTGTTACACTAGCGCCTGCCATTCCAGCACCAACAATTTGGCCTTTTTGAAAGTCTGAGAGGTCTGCCATTTCTAGAAGGTTATAACCAATTTCCTTAAATTTTAGTTAAAAGAAAAGGTAGTTTCAAAAACATATCAAATAACAATTTAAAAAAACATTAAATATGTCAAGTTTTGATTAATTTGAACATGTTTAAACACTATGATGCCAAAAAGTCGTGTTTCCATTTTTTTGTCCACCACCTGTATATACCCAACCAAATTGGAATGAGTAGAATCCAACTCTCACATAGCACCTATCATAGGTTTACCATAAGCTGTTGTAATATCACACTGACCAGTATATGGGATAATGCAAGGCTGCTCTAGTCAGATAATTCAATATGTATTTCATGCACCTTCCTAGTTCCGATCTCACTCCAGTCTGTAACATGTCCTTTCTACCTGTTGTTGGAGTAAAAATGGACTGTGTATATTCTCGGGAATTAGATGGGACCATCCTCTGGCCTGTCCTGCCTGGACCCCAGCATCTGCCTGACAATCAAACCTGCGAGACCGTTGCCCTCTCATGGACCAGGTGTGAGCTCTCTATCCTATAAGTCTTCTAACAACCTAAAAAAAAATCAAAATGTTTCAAAAATAATGGACATATGGTAAATGTTAACTGTTAAAGGAGATTTCAAGACTAAAAATATGGTTGCATCAATATCATACTCCAAATGTCATACTGTGCAGTTATGGGCACCTGTGAGAAGAGAATTGAGGACACCCACTTGTCCAAGTATATGTTTGTATTACGAACAAGAGAGGAAAAGTCCAACATGGAGTTATAGGACAAGATTTCCAAGAGGGAGTGCAAGAACTGTAGGATAGCCAGGATTGCCGAGCAGTGACTCCTCTTCTGATCCTCCATTATACAAAGGAGAATGTGCAGATCACCCTGAGTCTTGCATAATTCTTCTGGAGGTGGATTTCCTCATCCTTGGAGATTTGAATCTGCGAGGGGAACCCTCCTGATCGGAGCCAATACTGACTATCCTACAGTTCTTGCACTCCATCTTTGACCATGTTCATTTTGCTACTTTCCCATACTTTTGGAAACTGCCTAAAGTTCTGAGCTTGGTATCATCATCATAGTTAGAGACGTTTCCACAACTACAGCTAAGTATATCTCCTTAGCGTTAATAGCATCACTCTGTTTGAACTATTTTTTTTATGTAGTCTGTGAGCCCCATATAGGGATCACAATGTACATTTTTTTTCTTCTATCAGTATGTCTTTTTGTAGAATGGGAGGAAATCCATGCAAATACGGGGAGAACATACAAACTCCTTGCAGTTGTTCCTGGCTGGATTCAAACGCAGGATTCCAGCGCTGCAAGGCTGCAGTGCTAACCACTGAACCACCCTGTCACCCTATGTGGTCAAACCATTTTTGTTGTCACCTTCACACACATACACATGAGGCCTTATAGTAACAGTACATTACTATGTCTGCTCATCACGGTCTGACTTAAGACTGGTACATCAAACTCACCACATTATTTTGTACGACCTATGCTTGGCACAGATCTGCTCTTAACTCTCCCGACTCTTTGGCTGAAATTAAACATGTACTGAGTAGCTTTCTGAAGGGAAAGAGCCCCGGCCCAGATGGTTTCCCACTACAGTATTACAAAGTATTCCAATCTGTATTCCATCGATTGCTTCATGCCATTACTTATGCTAGGAAAACCCGCTCTCATCTGGTGCTCTTAGGAGTAGATGCTGAAAAAGCGTTTGCCAGAGTGGATTGGTTGTTCATGAAAGCTACTTTGCAAAAATTCAACTTACCACCTCAATTCATTGATGTGTTTTTTACCCTTTACGACACCCCCACGCTTTCTTGAGAATCCATGGCACTCTTTCATCTAACTTTAATATTTGAAATGGCACCAGACAGGGATGTCCTCTCTCTCCTTCCCTTTTTATTCTCACACTAGAGTCCCTGCCACAGGCAGTTCGGTCGCACTCGGATATAGCAGGTTTCCAGATGAGGCATCACATATTGCATTCGGCTGCATTTGCCAATGATATCCTTTTTCTGGTATCAAACCCGGAACAGGGACTCCCAGCGATAATGGATCTACTTCAAACATATGGAACTATGTCTGGTTATAAAGCTAATCTAGATAAGTCGGAGGTACTAAATGTTACAGTCGCTGATGTCTTGGCTTGCCACCTCTACTCCTTTTAAATGGACATCTAAAACGATCAAATATTTGGGAATTCAACTGTCAGCTGACCCTTCTAGTCTCTACGCTGTAAACTTCCAACCATTGTTAGCGGAAATTTGGATGATGTAACTGTGCCATCAATGAATGCTGTATTCATGGTTTGGAAGGAGAAACCTTTTGCAGACGTATCCACTTCCTAAGATTCTATACCAGCTCCATATGCTGCCTATTAGCCTTCCGCCACTCTTCTTCAAATCAGTAAGGAACATTTTCTCTTCTTTTTTCTGGAGAGGCAAACGCCTAAGACTCTTCCTCAGTCTAGTAATGAGGAAAAAGTTGTCTGGAGGTATAGGTGTCCCTGATATTTTGGATTATTACAAGGTTGTACAACTAAAATATTGGTCGGAACTCACGTCAATTTATCCGTAAACATTTCTAGCTGACTTACCATGGAGTAGGTTTGGGTCGTCTTCCATAGCAGATTTGTGGCTTTATGTTTCTGTGGGCCATCGTTCGAGATCTCTGAAACACGTGCGTGCGAGACGTGGTGAGACTTAAAAGTGAATCTAGCCCCTTCCCCTTTTTCCCTTTGGGGATACTCCCTGACTGTTTAGTGAAATTTGAGTAAGCATGCTCTAACATATGGAACTGTTTACTCTCTCTCATAGGTTGATGGAGGTGCTGGATAGAATGGCCCAAAAGAGTGGTCAAGGGCTAATAAGGTGCGTACTGACCTTACTACTTTTGAACATACACGTTTGGTCTTCCATAAACTATTATCTAAAACTTCTTATGTCCTGGCTACCTTTTCAATCCTCTACAGCAGGGGTAGGGAACGTATGGCTCTCCAGCTGTTGCAAAACTACAACTCCCAGCATGCATACTTGTTCTGCTGTTCTTGGAGCTCCCATGGAAGTGAATGGAGCATGATGGGAGCTGTAGTTTCACAGCAGCTGGAGAGCCAAAGGTTCCCTACCCCTACTCTACAGAGACAAAAACTAGCCTCTCTCCGCTTGGGAACGCGAACTGGACTTAACTCTTTCGGATGAACAGGCTCAACAAATACTTAGAAACTGCCATGGCTTTTCTCCTTGTGTGTGACTCCAGGAGACACATTATAAGGTGTTAACCAGATGCTGACACACCCCTCAATGGCCCCATAAAATGAACCTGACTGATACTGACTTGTGTTGGAGATGCAAAACTCAGAGTGGATCTCTCTCACATACCTGGTGGTCATGCCCTGTGATTCCCATGTTTTGGGAAGATATCCAGGTGGTGATACGGCAACTGTTCTCTGAGACTTTTGAGATTACCCGGACAATGATTCTACTAGCACTTCCCTCCTCTCAGTACACTCCTTCGAAGTCTAACATTATTTCTCTCCTGCTTTCTGTGGCAAATTCCCCAATCCCATGGAAATGGTTGAATTCAGACCCCCCGACAAAGCTTGAGTGGATAGAAAGTGTAAACCAAATTTCTTGCTTTGAAGAACTATCAAGCTGGAAAAATAGATTCCACGCCAAGTTTGAGAAGATTTGGGTTCCATGGAAGAGTCTGAAGCTGTGAGCCTACGGCACTTGGCAGTCCCCTGGTTCTACTATTATGTGTGTTATTTGTTATTTGAAGATCGCTTCTCGGCCTTATGGCTAAGATCAAGTGTAGTATCTGTTCTTATCAGAATTTATTCTGATTCCAGAGAAACCTTGTATCCCACCAGTTCGGGGCCGAGAACGCGAGCCCCTTGTCTACGAGTGATAGAACACTTCGGACGACGAGGAGCAAGAGAGAGCAGCTGAAGAAGCAACTGAGCTAGAACACTGCTGGAGAAGAAGACGACGAAGAAGACGAAGATGGCGACTTCAGGGGACGTCGTGGCAACCACCGCTGCTGCTCCTCAAGAAGACGTCGGACGGAAGACGGCAACCGGAGACGCCAGCCCTGAAGCTCTCCCCGGGCCTGGTGTACCCGGTCTGCGGAAACAGGGACCTCCTTCACTGGAGCCCTGGATGAAGCAGACCGTGGTGCTCAAGCTTAGGGAGGTGGACGGGAGGCTCCCGGACCTGAGCGAGGAGGTCTTCTGCCGGACCATGCCGGCAGACCAGGGCTTCTCCCCCTGCCAGACCCTCAGCGTCCAGAGCTTTGTGACGGGCTTATTCTACGTCACCTTTGCAAGTATGGAGATCTGCCGCCGGTACTGGGAGGCGGTCAAGTCAGCGGCACCGGGCTCCCCCTTCAAGGCCTTCCTGGGCAGCTGCCCTGTCCAGATGGATGAGAGGAGGGTGACGGTGACGATGAGGAACCCGCACACCCCACCCGGAGACATCGCCCGGTTCCTGGCTCGTTTTTGCACAGTGCTGCGGGATCCCACTCGCATCCTGAACAAGACGGGCTACTGGACTGGGAAATGGTCGGTGGTCGTCAAACTGCGAAGGGACGGCGAGGTAAGGCATCTCCCTCAAACATTTTCCTTAGGTAACAGCAGTGGTCTCATCTGGTACCCCGACCTACCGAAGGCCTGCCGGCGCTGCGGAAAGGAGGGCCACCAGGTAAAAGACTGCAAAGCTGACGCCTGCAGGATGTGTCGAGTGGAGGGCCACGCCACAAAGGACTGCCCCACGGCCAAGACCTGCAACCTGTGCGGCATGGCGGACCATGTCTACAAGGCTTGCAAGATGCGCACCCGATCCTGGGCTTCCGTGGCCAAGGAACCCCCCTCCACCGTGGTTTCTGCCGGGGCCAAGGCGGGACCGGCGAAGGCCTCAAAAGCCCCAGCCGGAAACGCCAAGGCCCCAGCGGCTCGGGCCGGTCCCTCCGGGACCCAGGCTAGAGCCCAGGCGGCCACTAAGGAGAAGAAACCAGGACCGGAGAAGGAGAAGAAAAAGGGAAAGGCCAAGGGTAAGAAATCGGCACCCCTCCCTACCTCCACCCCCACCGAGGTTTCCACCCCTATAGTCTCCACAACCTCGGTGGACACCCCTGTTAACACCCAACCCCCCACCCGCCCTTCCCCCGAGGTAGCACTAACAGTCCTTCCTCCAGCTACCTCGGTATTGTCTATGGAGGAGTTCCCCCCCCTCCCTTGTCGATCTCTTGTCTCCTCAGAGCCGCCCAAGCAGCCCAAGAAGAGGAAGGACAGGGAGGACTCAGATGACGACTCTTCCAAGAAGATCGCCATAGAGGCCTCAGAGGACGCCATCGAGGTGGACGTCCAGAGAGATCCTATCCCTGAGGTCACCGAACTGGAGAAGAGGGTCGACGAGCTGGTGGACGACTCCGCCACGGAGATGGACCCAGACATCGTCGCCGTCTTAGAGGGGGAAGGACCTCCCAGCCAGATGGCCCTAGTGATCAAGGATCTGGAGGAAGACATCTACGGAAGCGGCCTCAGCCTCGGGACACCGGAGTTGGGCCCAGACATCGATGATGGGAGCGGTAACTTGCATGTATCGTTCTGATTGTTAACTTAACCCTTTTACCTTTTCACTATGGCAGGAATTAACCTTCTTTCCATCAACGTGCGAAGTGTGAGAGAGAAGAGGAGACGACAGACGACGCTTGCATTTTTTGCTGCTATCCCTAACATTAATGTTATTATGTTGCAGGAGTGTTCCCTTCCTTCTTCCAGGTCATACCATCACCTGTGCAGGGAGTGGAGCCACGGCCCGTCCTACTGGTTTGGTGGGGGCGACTGTAAGTCCGCAGGTATTGCTGTCCTCATTAGGGGGAACGCCTTCACTGTTGAATCCGTCCAGGAGCTCGTCGTTGGCCGTCTTGCGGTCATCGACGGCACCTGGGCGGGCGAGCCTCTCAGGCTCATCAACGTGTACGCTTCCCCCATGAAGGCCGAGCGACTGGAGCTTTTCCAGATCCTGCGCACTCAGCTCGTCACCACCAGAGCAGTGGTATTGGCCGGGGATTTCAACTGCCCTGTCGAAGCGGACGGACGAAGCTCCTCGACATCTGCGAAGCTGGACGTCACGTCAAAGCTACTGATCGAGATGGTGTCCGAAGCCTCTCTTCGGGACGCTGTGGGTTCCATGGGGCCGGCATCAGTTAATTATACCTGGTGCCGCCCGGATGGCTCGCAGCGCTCCAGGATTGACTTTGTGTTCACCTCTCGATCGGTCACCCAGGTAAGGCACTCTATGATCCCCTGCTTCTTCTCTGACCACAGGGGCATTCTCTTCGAGGGTACTCTGGGCCACGGTTTTCCTCCTGGCCCAGGTTCCTGGAAGTTGAACTGCGCACTGCTGGAAAATGAGGGGTCGCTGGCGGAGCTTAGAGATGCGTACTTGTGTTGGCGTAACGACCGCTTCTTTTTCAGGACTGTTTGGGAATGGTGGGAATATGTTAAACTCCAAATCCGTCATTTCTTCCAGGTCAAGGGACGCCAGCAGGCGTCACAGCGCAAGAGGGACCTCAAGGGGATGCAGCGTGAGCTCAACTCACTGATGGACCTCGATCGCTGCGGCTGGGACGTCAGGGACATGCTCGCTGAGGCCAAGAGGGACCTGAAAAGGCACTTCGAGGAGGAGGCCCAGCACGTCATCTTCCGTTCCAAAGTGGAGACACTGGAGAAGGGTGAGAAATGTAACTCGTTCTTTTTCAGGAAACTCCACGCCGGCCACACGCCTGTGACAGAGATGAAGGATGAGGACGGCAACATCCGGCGGGGGAAGCAGGAAGTGATGGGAGTCGTCCACGACTACTACCGCGACCTCTACTCCCAAAGGCCCATCGATGATGACGCCGCCGAGGAGTTCCTGTCAGGTATCACTAACACCCTTGATCCTGCAGGTGCCGAGGGGCTCGATGACCCTCTGACGGCGGAAGAGGTGCTCTCTGCCGCTAAATCCTTTAGGACCGGAAGGACCCCGGGCAGTGACGGTCTCCCAGCGGAGCTCTACGTAGCGCTGGGCGACCTCATTTGCCCGGACCTGAAGGACCTTTACGAGGAGATGGTGGTGGAGGGTGCCATGCCGCCGTCGCTGAGGGAAGGTCTGGTCACGATCCTGTACAAGCGGAAGGGCGACAGGTGCGAGCTGAAGAATTGGCGACCCATCTCTCTCCTCAACGTGGACTACAAGATCCTGGCCAAGGTGCTGGCGACGAGACTGAAGGTTGTCATCGACAGGATCATCCACCCCGACCAAACCTGCGGCATTCCTGGCCGTAGGATTGCGGACAGCCTAGCCATGGTGAGAGACACATTGCACTACATCGGAGACCGCCGTGCACACGCGGCCCTGGTCAGTCTTGATCAGGAGAAGGCCTTCGATCGTGTCTCTCACGCCTTCATGGCTAAGGCTCTCCGCAGACTCGGTCTGGGTGCGGGGTTCTGTAAGTATGTCGACCTAATGTACTTTGACATTCACAGCTCGGTGATGGTGAACGGCTGGAAGACTGACCCCTTTCCGGTCCTCTCCGGGGTCAGACAAGGCTGCCCTCTTTCACCCCTTCTTTTTGTTTGTGTTATAGAACTCTTCGCGGAGTCTATCCGGCAGAATGCAGGGATTAGAGGGATCACCGCACCGGGACCTGGCAACCACGTGGTCAAGTGCTCGCTGTACATGGACGACGTCACCGTCTTCTGTTCCGACAGATCATCGGTCTCAGCGCTCGTCCAGACCTGCGAGAAGTTCGGCCGGGCTTCGGGGGCAAAAGTCAACTGTGCCAAGTCAGAGGTCATGCTCTTCGGAGACTGGCGTCTGGCTTCATCCTCTCCCCTTCCTTTCACAGTGCAACCGGACTTCATCAAGATCCTGGGAGTCTGGTTCGGAAAGGAGGGAGCGGCCCTGAAGTCCTGGAACGAGCGTTTGGCCAAATGCAACCAGAGGATTGGACTGTGGAGCCTCAGACAGCTTTCGCTGGAAGGGAAGACACTGGTCCTGCGGAATGAGATCCTGCCTGTGCTCCTCTACACCGCGCAGGCCTGGCCACCTCTCAACACCGTGGTTAAAGCCATCTACAGGATCGTCTTCCACTTCATCTGGGGCTCCAAGATGGACAGGGTGAAGCGGGCCGTCATGTACAAGGATCCGTCCAAAGGAGGTAAGGGTGTCCCCGACATCCCCACTCTGTTGAGACTAACCTTTGTCTGTGATTGTGTCCGCAGAACCCTGAGGACTGGAACGGAATCGGCAGGCCGAGCCATGTCCCGCTTGTTCCTGTTACCCCTGTGGCGTCGCCTAGGATGGGACAAGTGGAACAGCTCTGTCCCTTACAACTGGACCGTCCCTTGGCACTACCAAGACGTCACCCGGTTCGTGAGGGAGCACCAGCTGGAGGAGCTCAAGCCTGACCTCTGGAAACCCAAGACCGTCCATAAGCTCATCCGAGCTAAGGACATCATGGAGGAGATCCCAGGGCTGCCGGCTGGAACTGCGGAGGTCGTTTGGAAGAACATCTCTTCGGCCCAGCTGACCAACGGGCACAAGGATATGTCGTGGATGGCCGTGCAGGGAGGTTTGGCGGTGAGGTCGTTCATGCATGCCCGCAACCTGAGCAAGACGCGCTACTGCCCCAGATGTCCCTTCAAAGAGGAGACCACCCACCATCTTTTCTGGGCCTGCCCGTTTGCTCAGGGCCTGTTGGATGCCCTGGAGGATGATTTGCAGGACTCGGTCCCCCGGAACCAGCTTTCTTACCATTCTGTTTTTTATGGACTCTTCCCGGGGACCCACCGAGAGACAGACTGCGAGAAGGCCTGGAGGATCCTCAACTGTTTCAAAGACGCTATCTGGTTCGCCAGAAACCGGCTTGTTCTCAGGAGGGAACAAGTCACCTTTCAGGACTGCTGCAGGCTCATCCACAGCTTGCTGCGGGACTACACCATCCTGGACAGCCTGAGAGGCGAAGACGAAGAAGAAGACTGAGAAGCCTTTTTCTTCGATTGTTTCCTCCATTTTGGGACTTTGCCATTTTTGTCTTTGCATTTGGTATAGTTGCATTGTCAGAGCTCTGAGCCAGTCTTCCCTCTCTCTCCCCCCTCCCTTCCCTCCCCTCCCTCCCCCAAGCTGGCTCGGGTGCTCAGGCAGTGCTATTGTGTTAGTTAGAATAGACATTGTGTTGCTCCCTCGTGTTTGTGTGTTCTTCAATAAAGCTTCGGGCACTGTGTTTACTCCCCTCCCCCCCTCCTCCACATGTCAGATAGCTAGTTGTTGAATGCATGCATGCTGTGGGGCTAGGAAGTACTGGTATGGGGTAGGACGAGGCAGAGCACTCAGGAGACTTCTTCTGGGTCTCTGCTTCGCCCTGCCCCATTAAGTATGGGAAAAGTATTTCTATTTATTTATTTATTTATTTGTGCAAGTATTGTAAGCTGTGTATCAAATGCGCTGCGACGCAGTACTTTGTAAATACTTTTGCTTGACGACTGATTGTGAATAAACGCATTTTCAATCAAAAAAATTTGTTATTTGAAGAACCTTAATAAAAACATTTTTAAAAAGTCCAAAATGATTTCATATACAATACACACATCGACAACACAAATAGGTCAGGAGAGGTGACAGGTCCTCTGTAACACTGACCTGTGTATATCCGTATAGACCAAGGATTTGTGCTGCTGGGACAGTGGTGGATGAGTGGTGGTCTCCAATAATACCAGCCAGCGGGCCACGTTCCTCACAGGAGTAGTTAGGTATCTCCTTATCTGGTCCAGACAGAAGATGTAAAATATATTTCACAGCAAATCTTACATCTAAACATGAGTCAAATATATGATATCCCAGTGTAATATTAGGTAAGATGTCCGGATTCTTGTTAATTGTATCAATAGCAAAAGCATAAACCATAGAATGTAGAACTCCCTGAAAGTATTGCCTGAAAAGAGAAAAGGGCATCAAATATAATTCCTTGTTCTCATTCTCTGCATCTAGATATACTGGGATGGGCGTAGCAGTGAATAACCCTCTTCATCTGCTGTGGAATAAACAGTATGGAGAGAAGTATATGGAGAGAAGTATTAGTCTCCAGTAGAGATGAGCGACCACCGTTCGATCGAATAGGTATATATCAGGTAATATCAGGGTGTTCGAGGTATTTGTTCCCATTCGAATACCACGCGGCATACTCTGCATAACTGTGCAGGGAAGGTGGGACAGGAACTACGACAATGTAGGCATTGAAAAAAATGGAAAAAAAAAACATTGGCTGCTGAAAACGTGATCTCCCATTTATAAGAATAGCCAGCGCCATCTTCGTGACATTTGCGGTGAGAAATAGGAAGAGAGAGAGACTTGCTGAGGGATAGAGAGGATTACCTTCTAGTAGGCAGGGAAAAATGGAAGAAAATCAACAACTCTTTTCAGAGCTATATACTGCAAGGAGAGGAGTCAAGCTTTCCACGGACGGTGTGTCCCCCAAAACAGGGATACAGAGCAGTTAGTGCCTGCTATATACGTCCAACCCAGCATTTCAAGGGGTGACCCCCAACAAAATAGCAGGAATACAGAGCAGTTAGTGCCTGCTATATACATCCAACCCAGCTTTTAAAGGGGTGACCCCCCACAAAATAGCAGGAATACAGAGACGTTAGTGCCTGCTATATACGTCCAACCCAGCTTTTCAAGAGGTGACCCCCCACAAAATAGCAGGAATACAGAGCAGTTAGTGCCTGCTATATACGTGCAAACCAGCTTTTCTCGGTGTATAGACCATAAAAAGGGCATTAGTATACATCAAAAAATGCGTAGGGCTAGCGCAAGGGGATGAGGACGGGGACAAGGACGGGGGCGTGGAAATGCAGATGTGGAGCAAGGTTGCGCTCAACCATCAGCATCTACTGCGCCTACTGCTCTGCAGCAGCAAGCATTGCTCTTCCCCACAGTCCCCGGCTTGATGGCCACATTAAGTAGAGTGCAGGGTACAACCCTAACCAGGCCCGAGCACCAGGAAGAGGTGTTACAATGGCTGGCGGACAATGCTTGCAGCACATTCTCCACCAGCCAGTCAGCCCCTACCTCAACTCCTCCTCCTACCCAACAGTCTGGTCCTCCTTCCTCACAACATGCCCAATCTCCCCAGCAACCTAATCCCACCTTTCCCACATCCCAGGAGCGGTTTTCAGGTCCATTCACTGTCCCTCTATCTGTTCCACCATGTCCTGAATCACCAGAGGTAACAGATGAGTTGCCTGATGCACAAACACTGGAGCATCCGTTATCTCCTGTTGTTCTTGTTGACCAGCGATCAGCCCTCAGTTGCCATCAGGGCAGCCTATTGCCATCATCAGTGTGCAAGAGGAGAAGGAACCGTCAGAGGAATTGGAAGAGGAGGTGGTGGACGACGAGGACACTGACCCGACCTGGACAGGGTGGATGTAAAGCGGGGAGAGCAGTGTAGATGTGGAGGGAAGTACAGCACCAAAGAGGGTGGCTGGAGGCAGAGTCATGTCCAGAGGCAGAGGACAACTGCTTCACCGAAGTCAGGCCACAGCCAGCAGGGCCCAAAATGTTCTCTCTTGCCACCAGCCTAGGAAAACTCCCCCATCGAGGCCACGGTCTTCGGTGGTGTGGAATTTTTTTAATGTATGTGCGGCGGACAAATATAGTGCGGTTTGCACACTCTGCAACTCAAAACTGAGTAGGGGCTCTGAAAAGAGCAACCTTACGACCACTGCCATGCGCCGTCATTTGGAAGGCAAGCACTGGGCTCAGTGGCAAAGAGCAAACGCTGTACTATCGTCGTCCGGCTTTGCCGCCACTGCTCTCCCACTGTTGCCAGTGGTGGAGCTGCAGTCCAGACCAGCAGCCAGGAAACCTCCACATGGGCCTCCACCACTTTGGAGACTTCTCCCTCATCCTCCCCTTTTCCTGCCTCAGCTCCTTCTCCTGCCTTAGCTCCTTTTTCTGCCTTAGCTCCTTCTCCTGCTTTAGCTCCTTCAACTGCACCATCATGCGCCTCTTCACAGCAACCCACCATCTCCCAGATTTTTGAGCACAGGCAAAATTACAGCGTTACCCACTCCTATGCACAAGCCTTAAACGTGCACATCTCCAAACTCCTGGCCCAGGAGATGTTGCCGTTCCGGCTTGTGGAAACTCAGGCCTTCCGTTACCTGATGGCAAGGGTCGGCACCTCGCTATGTCACCCCTAGCCGTCACTACTTCTCCCGCTGTGCTGTCCCCGCCTTGCACCAGCACGTGTCACGCAACATCAGGTGGGCCCTAAGTTCCGCGATTTGCACAAAGATCCACTTAACCACCAATGTGTGGACAAGTGCATGCTACATTTCAATGACGGAACACTGGGTAAAAGTAGTTGAGGCTGGAACCAAGGGGCGGTCTACCTCATTTCTCCGCCCAACATTTCTGGCAGGGGCTCTGAACCACCACCCTCCTCCTCTGCCATCACATCGACCCCAGCTACCTGCTGGAAATGCTGCAGGACTGGTGTGGGGAGACGTCAGCTTGGGAGATAGACAGCTCACTGCCTCCGAGGTGAGGGATGCCCTCCTCGATGAGACGTCGACATGGTTTTCACCGCTGTACCTGGGCCCAGGCATGGTCATGTGTGATAATGGCTGGAATCTGGTAGCGGCTCTGGAGCTTGCCAACCTCCAACATGCCTGGCCCACGTGTTCAATTTAGTGGTGCAACGTTTTTTAAAAACGTACCCCAATTTACCCGAGCTACTGGTGAAAGTGCGACACACAAGCGCCCACTTTCGCAAGTCCACAGTAGCCGCTGCTAGCCTCCGAATCCTCCAACAACACCTCCATCTATCAGAACATCAGCTGATGTGCGACATCCCCACATGCTGGAACTCGACATACCACATGTTGAACAGAGTGTGTGAGCAGCAGAGACCCTTGATGGAGTACCATCTCCAAAACCCAAGGGTTCCTCAGAGTCAGCTCCCGCAGTTTCTGCACCATGAGTGGCCATGGATGGCAGACTTATGCAAGATCTTGTGTGTCTTTGAGGAGTCAACCATGAAGGTCAGCTGTGACGACGCACTCGTGAGTGTCACAATCCCGCTCCTGTGTGTGATGTGAGAATCCCTCATCGCCATCAGAGATAACGCATTGTACGCTGAGGAGTTGGGCATAGGAGCAGAACCATCCCAGCAGGTTAGTCATGGCACACTTCTGTCTACTTCACAGTGTATATTGAGGAAGGAAGAGGAGGAGGATGGCAAACTGGCAGATCTCATTGTCACACAGGAGGCTAGCTGAAGCACGGTTGGGGCGAAATGGAGGAGGAGGAGGAAGACGAGGAAATGGAGAGTGACCATTCCTGTGGGGGCAGCCAAGTGACGCCAAGTAACACTCTGGCACACATGGCTGAATACATGTAGGGGTGCTTTTCAACTGACAAATGTATTGTCAAAATCCTGGAGAGCAACGACTACTGGATTTTTGCAATCCTCGACCCCCGGTATAAAAATAATATTTCTAATTTTATTCCAGTAGAGGGAAGGGCCAGTTGCATTAGTGATTGCCACAAGCAGCTGGTGCAGAATATGATGGAGATGTTTCCATCAACTCTCGTTGGCAGCAGAGAGGAGAGTTGTTCCAACAGGCTAACAACTGCCATCCAGTCCACACCAGGCAGAGGCACACTCTCCAAAGTTTGGGACATGTTAATGGCACCCACTCGCCAAAGTACCGCCACTGAGGGGCCTAGTGTCACCAGGAGGGACAAGTGTAGGCGCATGTTGCGGGAGTACCTGGCCGACACCAGCCCTGTCCTCTCCGATCCCTCTGCGCCCTACAATTAGTGGGTATCCAAGTTGGATTTGTGGCTGTAACTTGCGCTCTACGCATTGGAGATCCTTTCCTGCCTTGATGCCAGCATGCTATCAGAAAATGTCTTCAGCGCAGCTGGTGGCATCATCACGGATAAGCGCAGCCACCTGTGAACAACCACTGGATACACCCATCATTTTCATGTTCAGTAGTGTCAAGCACCCTGCCATGAAGTTTCATGTGTTTTCTCACCCTCTACAATTCTTCCTCCTCCTCATACACCTCCACCATCAGTGTTGCACAATTCTGCTCCTACTAGGTTCAATTCACACTAATGCCCACCAACTCTGCTGGTTAGAGTCTCAATCCACCCTAATTCCCCCAAACTTTGCCGGTTAGAGTCTCAATCCACCCTGATTCCTCCCAACTCTGCTGGTTAGAGTCTCAATCCACCCTGATTCCCCCCAACTACCCATACCCTGTCACTATCCGTACCCTATCACTCCAGTCATTTCTTTATCCTCATTATAGGGAATTTTCCTTCTACTAGATACACTTCATGATTATAAATTAGTTGATGGACCAGTGTTTTGTTTTTTTTAAACCCATATATCAAGTAATCCTAACTTACCGTTCACAACATATATTCTTGTAACGATCCTTTAGAAATAGATAATCTGCAGTGTTTGTACATTCAGTCAACAATCCACCCATGATGAGGTCTCCATCCCGGTAATATTTCTCAGTATTAGGATATCTCCCTCTAATCCTGAGATTACAGACTGAATGTGAGTCCTCAGATATGATCAGAGTCAGCAACAAGACAGTGACATAAAACATGACATTACAGCAGTGACCTGGAGCTCCAGGACTGATCATTGTATCATATAGATGTGGAAAGGTGAAGAGCAGATAACAGAGGAGCACAGTGAGCGCAGCACACACCATCAGCTGCATTATGTACAGCACAAGCAAATCCTCTCCTTATATACAGTCTGATGGCATAGATGTTACATGGGGACAGATATATCTTGTATTCTCGCACAACACACTGAATTTACTCCCAAATGATATTGACCTGATATAACTGAAAAATAAGATGTAGAAACATCCAGAAATAAGGATTATATATATATATATATTGTTGTTTTCTTCTTTCACATCCAGAGAAAAGTAAAGCCAAGTATTTACAAACTTTCCCACAAGTTTATGTAGATTTTTATTTTGTAAGGCTCTGGTCACAATGAGGTCATTGGTTTTGTTATTACACAATCCAAGTTTGATTCAAATATTCCAAAGCTAAACCGAGAGTGCAGGAAGTGACCCCTTATCTCCTGTGCCAGAGTGACTCCTGAATAAGACCTAATGGAAGAGAGAACCTTCATTAACTGCATTAGATAAACAATTAACCAAATACCATGAAATATCATAAGACTTAAAGGGGTTGTCCCATCTCAAGGATCCTATCTATATTGCTAGCTTATGTGAATTTAAGACTTTTCCTAAATACTGTACATTGCTTAAGCAAAACTGCTTTGTTTGGCTTATCTTAATTTATTCACTTCATTGTTTACACTGCATTTCCAGAACCATGGACCTGGAGATGATCTTATCTCTCCACCCAGGACAAGTGACGTAGCTCCCTGCTGTCAGGAAGGAGGGGTAGTTGAGTGCTCCGTACTTGTATTTCTGAGCTCTATATCTCTCTGCACCACACAAGTGTCATAGCTCCTTGCTCTCAGGGAGAGGAGCTAAGGGCTCGGAGCAGCTTGTATTTCTGAGCTGTTTATCTCCAGCTCTTCCAGTTATCAGTCAGCTAATTGAATTTTGTTGATAAGGGCTGAGACAGGGAGTCCATTAAACACAGACCTAAAAGTGAGTATATTGCAAACAGACTCTTGGTCCTGTAGCATGTAAGTTTGGGATTCTCATCACCTAACAAATCCAGCTTTGCTACATCAACTTTATATTGTGCATCTTCCAGTGATACTGTGGTAATTTATTTACAACCATCCCTGATTAATGACTGCAAACATGTACTGCAATGAAGAGAGACAACAGAGCTGGCTTTGTCTGTGAGATAGCAAGTGAAACCCCTCCCACCAATTTACCGAGAAAATGAGGAAGTGAACAAAGCAAACAGCCTGCATGGTGGTGAACAAGCCAGTTGGGGATACCCCTTCCAAATTAAGTTAGAGGCCCTTAAGCTGAGCTACCAGCAGATATTGAGGCCCTTTAGGTGACTTCAGCCTTTCACCAGCAGAGTTTTAGGCCCTTTAACTTAGTTCAGCCTTGCACCAGCAGAGTGTTTGCCCCTTTAAAATTCTTAGCCCCTAAAACAGTGGTTCCAGAACCATAACTCTCATTGTGTGGGATTGATGCAGTGGATAGGACTGAAGACCCAGACATTGACCTTGATTTTGATTGGGAAATTGATAACATTTTGGCATCAAGTCCTGGGGGTAACTTTTATTTAGAGGACCGCAAAGGTGGAGAATTGGCTGCAACTACTACTACCGGTTATGGTCCTCTAATATGGGACTCTACATTACCTATACAGGGTTCTGATCAGGTGTTAATAGTCCAAACAACATGCTCCAGTACTTTAGATGTAGATCAGAAACCACTTTCCCTTCCATCACCAGATTTAACCAAGCTTCACCATCATCATCCTGCTGAGATGGAGCCACTAAAGGAAACCTTCCCTTCCAAGGCATGTTCTGGAGCTGCGACTGAGCCAAATGTAAACACAGAGTCTTTTGGAACTGAACAAAATTCACCAGTAGTGTTTTTGGCCCTTGGGGTGAGTTGAGCCTTGCACCAGCGTGTGTCCCATAACATCAGGCGGGCCCTAAGTTCTGCACTTTGTACAAAGTTCCACTTAACCACCAATGTGTGGACAAGTGCAAGCAGCCAGGGACGTTACATCTCAATCATGACACACTGGCTGAAAGTAGTTGAGGCTGGGACCGGGTCGCAAACTGTGGTGGCCTGCCTTGTCTCCCCGTCCAGTATTCCTGGCTGGAGTGCTGAAACCCCACCCTCCTCCTCCTCCTCCTGTTAAATCGACCCCAGCTACGAGCTGGAAACACTGCAAAACTGGCATGGGGAGAAATCAGCAGGACATGCTGAAGCTTATCAGCATGGGGGACAGACACCACACTGCCTCCGAGGTGAGGATGCCATCCTGGATGATATGGCAATGTTTTTTCCCCGATGCACCCGAGGCCAGGCATTTTTGTAGTGTGTGATAATGGACAGAACTTGGTAGCGGCTCTGGAGCTTGTCAGCCTCCAACACGGTCCATGCCTGGCCCATGTTTTCAACTTATTGGTGCAACGGTTTCTAAGAACGTACCCCAATTGACACGAGCTACTGGTTAAAGTACAGCGCTTGTGTGCCTACTTTGGCAAGTCTACAGTAGCTGCTGCTAGCCTCAATACACTCCAGCAACACCTAAATCTGCCTGAAGCACCGGCTGTTGTGCGAGGCCACCACACGCGGAAACCCTAGATACCGTATGTTGAGCAGGGTGTGTGAGCAGCAGAGACCTTAGATGGAGTTCCATCTACAAAACCCAAGGGTTCATCAAAGTCAGCTCCCGCAGTTTCTGCACCATGAGTGCCCATGGATGTCAGACTTATGTGAAATCCTATTCCATCCTTTCCACTGGACACTTTACAAACTGACTAGAACCTCTATGAAAGTGGATAAATAATTGGAAACCTTCTTTCCTCTACATTAATATGGACAAAAACATAACTTTAAACCGAAAGAAACATTAGCATGCGCTCATCACAATTCCTAATTTGACAGCTGTGTTAAGCAGGGTGCATGGTACAACGCAGACGAGGCCCGAGCACCAGGAACAGGTGTTACAATGGCTAGCAGATAATGCTTCCAGCTGCTTTTCCACCAGCCAGTCAGCCACTACCTGCAGAAGTGTTCATACCCAAGAGTCTGCCCCTCCTTCCTACCAACATGCCCAATCTTCCCAACAGACTCATCCCACCCTTGTCCTCTCCTAGGATCTCTGTTTGGGTCATTTTACTGTCTCTCCCTCTGTTGAACCATTTCCCAAATCCCAGGAGCTACCAGACGACTTTGTGTGCCCAAATACTGGAGCATCCGCCATTTCCTGCCAAATTTGTGGTTGTGGACCCGCAACCAGTATTTCTGGGCCTCAGTGATGACGATGAGACACAGTTGCCATCAGGGCAAGCTGTGGTTATGTGTGGTTTGCAGTAAGAGGAGAGTGAGCAATTGGAAGAGGAGTTGGTGGACGACGAGCCCACCGACCCGACATGGACAGGAGTAATGTCTAGCAGGGAAAGCAGTGTAGATGTGGAGGCAGGATATGCAGGAAAAAAGGTGGCTAGAGGCAGAGGCATAGACAGGGGTGATGTCTAGAGGGGAAAACTGTGTAGATGTGGAGTCAAGCGCAGCAGAAAAAAAGGTGGCTAGAGGCAGAGGCATGTCCAGAGGCACAGGACAGCTGCTTCACAGAAGTCAGGCCTGAGGCAGCAAGGCCCAAGATGTTCCCTATTCTTGCAACCCGAGAGAAACTCCCCCATCGAAGCCACATTCCTCGATGTTGTGGAGATTTTTCAATGTATACGCGGAGGACAAATTTAGTGCGGTTTGCACCCCCACCCCCGGAAGAAGGCAGCACCAAAACGCACCTTGGGGTAGGGTCTCCCCTGGTCTTGGTTGCCAACAGCACCTTTACTATGGGTATGTGCCATTGTCATTGTTCCTCTTTTTCTACCTCATTGCACTCTATGCTGATTACGAAATATCTGCCATAGACTTTTTCTGTGGCTTTACAATTTCTTTATGTTAGTTTATTGGTATCATTATTTCCCATGCTTACCTTATCTCAGCTTTGCTGTATATATCTGTACATGAGTCATTGATTTGATACTGTAATTTCCATTGTGTAGCTCTGTTTATAGTTTTTATGTCAGTGTATATTTAGCATTATTTACATGGGTACTTGACCTTCTCTGCCATTATATGTATTTGAGCTTTCACTTTTTTACAACTTCATATGCACGACATTGACTTTATTTATTGGCCTGTAAGTTACTTGCTTGGTTTACCCTACATACCCTGTTATTTATTTGGTACCTACACTAGGGCTGACCTTGTTTTGTCTGTTGGTAGTCATCCCTTTTGCTTTACCTTTTATATTGTATTAATAAAGTTATTACAGTTTTATTATCCTATTTATGTTGAGTATTCCTTCCAGCTTTTTTGTGTTTTAGTATTGTGCCAGTTCTGGTTGTAGGAATACATTGTGCACTTTGTGACCCGTACAGAAGGAACTTGGTATGCTATTACAATCTTGACGTTCTTTAGATGTCATGTTTGTTGTGTATCATGGAGAGTGTTACGGTTCTGTGTATATATATATATATATATATATATATATATATATATATATAAATATTTTTTTTAAACTACAGAACCTCTTAGCTGTAGAACACTACAGCGAGGTCCACAGGCCCAATGGTGGGCGGCTGTATGTCTGAACTCAATGTGAACTACTGCAAAGACACTGCGGTGTTAAAATCAATGTGAACTACTGCAAAGACACTGCAGCCTGAACTCAATGTGAACTACTGCAAGACACTGCAGCCTGGATTAAATGTGAACTACTGCAAGACACTGCAGCCTGAACTAAATGTGAACTACTGCAAGACACTGCAGCCTGAACTAAATGTGAACTACTGCAAGACACTGCAGTCTGAACTTGATGTGAACAGTGTGTACTGTGCGACACTCCATGTGAACAAGGTGCAACTAAAACCCTGCCAGTTTAGCTCACTGGCCAGGTGCACCAGTACAAGGGAAACACACACGGCTGCAAAGGGTTAACACTCACCCCACTCCAGCAAACACACACACTTACCCCTGAGACAGCTAGGGGCCACCACAGAAGTTTAGAACATTCTCCTGCACACAGCTTGGAGCCATCAAACACCCATGCTCCTGCACACAGCTAGGAGCCATACATGAAATCAGACAGTAACACATAGGCTATCTCAGAGACCAAGCCTGCTGCAGCTCCACAAGCTGGAATGGCATCTACTGCTCCTAGCCCTGGTGTAAAGCTGACAGTTCAGGGGTTACAGGTCCTAAGTAACAACACCCAGATTGAATCAGAGAAAACCTACACAGAGGCCTAGTCTGACAACCTGCCTGAATACTGGAGCATATCCCTGACTACTGTCATTCACTCCGTGGACTTTGAGGAAATTTTAGACAAAGTGTGAGCACTCGGCGGGCATCAGTTCACACTATTTAAAGGAAAGTCCCCGCCCAATAGGGGCGGTGGTGATGACCTCACCGCTCATGCTCAGTAGGGAGGAAATGGCACTTAGCTTATGAGCGGCTCCAATACGTCTGAGCATGCTCAGTGAGGTGAAAGCTGGATGGTTAGACTGATCCGCAGGTGGCGCTGTGCGCTATGATAGCAACCTGCTGGACCCAATCCTAACAGAGAGCAACCAATACTGGGATATTGCAATCCTCGACCCCCGGTATAAAAATAACATCTTGTCTTTCGTTCTGGTAGGGGAGAGGAAAAATTGCTTAAATGATTGCCACAAGCAACTGGTGCAGAATATGATGGAAATGTTTCTGTAAACCCTTGCCGGCGGCAGAGAGGAGATTTCCTCCAAGAGGCTAACAACTGACATCTGGTCCACAACCACCAGGGGAACACTCTCCAAGGTCTGGGACACGTTAATGCCCCCCCCCCATGGCCAAACTACCACCACTGAGGTGCCTAGTGTCATCAGGAGGGAAAAGTATAGGCGCATATTGCGTGAGTACCTGGCCAATCACAGCCCTGTCCTCTCCGATCCCTTTGCGCCTTACACGTATTGGGTGTAGAAGTTGGACCTGTGGCCCTTGGGGTGAGTGGAGGCTTCCCCAGCTGAGGTTTGGGTGAGTTTGGCGAGGGGGTGCAAGTACGCCCTGCAGTTAGCCTTTTTGGTTACATAGTTACATAGTAGATGAAGTTGGATAAAGACATTAGTCTATCAAGTCCAATCTATAACCCTCTAATCCAGGGGAAGTAAAAAAAAAAAAACATGAGGCTCATGCCAATTGTCCTATTTCAGGGGAAAAAATTCCTTCCCGACTCCAAATTTGGCAGTCAGTATAAAAACCCTAGCTCAACGTCTCCTTAAAATCATGGTGGCATAGAGTGCACACAATGAACCCCAATTGTCACTTGCTGAGCCGCTCTTCTACTTGTAACTGCATGATAGAACCTGCGTGTCTATGCTCTCTTGAGTTAGAGATAGATTGGGGCCCCTGCATTTTAAGTTTATGCCCCATTCTTTGCTGCAGCCCATAAACAGAGATGTTATTTTGTGCCCACTAGTGCCAATTCAGCCGTGCCAGCCCCAGGATTAATTCTTTTGCCCCTCTTTTGGAGTTGTCACTTGCCCGAGCAGCGTATACAGTGTCAGGCCCACCATTCAGCTTCAGCCCATAAATAGAGATGCTATTTTATATTTAGCTGTATACAACTTTTATTTGGGATTGGAATACAACCAGTAAAGCTGGATTCAGTATATATATATATATATATATATATATATATATATATATATATATATATTATACACAGATTTTCTGTATACCACTTAGGTTTTGGGGGTACACACCTTTAAAAACTGGATTGAGCGTATGCAGCCTGACAATTGCTGTTTATCCCCCTTAGGTTTTGGGGGACACACACCTTTAAACACTGGATTGAGCGTATACAGCCTGACAATTGTCATGTATCCCTCTTAGGTTTGGGGGGGTACACACTGTGGATAGCTGGATTGAGTGTATATAGCTTGACAATTGCTGTGTATTCCAGTTAGGTTTTAGGGGTACACACCGTGGAAAGCTGGGTTGAGCCTAAATCTCCTGACAATTGCTATTTATCCCACTTTGGCATTTGGGGGTACACACCGTGGATATCTGGATTGAGCATACATCAATTCCTCTCTCTGCAGTATAGCTCTGAAAAGAGCTGTTGTTGTTCTTCAGTTTTTCCTGCCTAGCAGAAGCTAATCCCTATCTAGCCCTCAGCAGATCTCTGTCCCTATGTCTCCAAGCCGCAAAATGAGATGAAGATGGCGGCGACTATTCTTATAAATCCGAGGTCACCTGATTTCAGCAGCCAATGGCTTTTTCTATTTTTGTTTCGATGCCTCCGTTGTCCTAGTTCCTGTCCCACCTCCCCTGCAGAGTTATTGGTGCAAAAAAGTGCCAGGGAAGGTGGGAGGGGATGCAAATTTTTACTGCGTTTGCCGCGTAGTATTCGATTGGAATTCGCTCATCTCTAGTCCCCACAGCAATCAGTGAACATATAGAGGTAGACATGAAAGACCTCCTCCTCCAGCAACAAAGTCCTGCCATTATATTCCTTCAAATACATACTCTACATAAGGAGATCCTCTTTAAGTCGTCTGGTGAGATGAATGAAATGTGCAGGTTCAGACACACCACTTAGGCCAATGATACCTGGCAAAAAATACACCATCACAGCATCACTCAGCAAGCAAAGACCCAAAAGTTACTGAAACTGATGTAGCATGTGTTTTTTAACTCCCTCCATCTGTGACAACAACATAGAAAGGCTGGACAACTTGTCTTAGGACAAACAAAAAACCATACCTACTGAGTCAATCTCTATTTTAAGAAAATACAAACATGAAATAGGCCCCTTAGTCTTCTCAACAGAGCAAATTTTCTCATCAAAAAATGAATGGAATATAAGAGTGATTGGCAAATGTCCAAACCAGCCGGACCAACAAACAAAAAATCAGTTAAATAATGCAAGAAGGAATGCTACACGATTCAAAATGAACAACCCCCTATATAAAGGAAATAAATAGAGATGAGTGAAGGTTTGAAAAATTAAATTCTGCCGTTTCTCCAGAATTCCCAAAAAGATTTTATTTTATCTGAAATAATTTGCGGTAAATGACATAAAAAAAGCTATTTTCTGTCTACAGAGAGTCCGTATAGTGGTGTAGAACACTGTGTCTTGCAGTAACACGAATAGGAAGTCTGGGGTGGTAGTCAAACAATACACAACCTAGGTGATTCCACACAGTTGTCTACAGAACTTATTCTGGCAAATGCTTATACAAGCAGAGAAGAGGAGAGAAGGCATCATAGTGACATGGCGACATATAGTTGAGGTAGCAGCAGCATGAGGAGGCCACACAGTGACTCAGTGGAAGCGTGTGGAGGGGACAGAAGCATGAGGAGGCCATACAGTGACCCAGTGGCAGTGCAGAGATTGCAGCAGCCTTAAGAGGCCATACAGTGACCTAGTGGAAAAGTGGGGAGGTTGCAGCAATGTGTAGAGGCCATACAGTGACCCAGTGGCAGAGTGTGCAGGTGGCATCAGCCTTAGGAGGCCATACAGTGACCCAGTGGCACAGTGAGGAGGTGTCAGCAGCAATGAGAAGATCTTACCCATACAAGTGCCCAGTGACAGAGTGGGGAGGCGGTAGCAGCAATAGGATGACAATACAGTGAACTAGTGGATAACTTGCTTTGGAGGGAAAACCCCTCTAAGGGTGCATTCACACTGAGTAAACGCTAGCTTATTCTGAACGTAAAACACTTTCAGAATAAGCGGCGTCTAAAGCAGCTCCATTCATTTCTATGGGCGCGGGGATACGAGCGCTCCCCATAGAAATGAATGGGCTGCTTCTTTCACTCCGTGCAGTCCCATTGAAGTGAATGGGGAGTGCCGGCGTATACGCTCCGGCATGAGCAGAGCTTGCCGTATACGCCGGCACTCCCCATTCACTTCAATGGGACTGCACGGAGTGAAAGAAGCAGCCCATTCATTTCTATGGGGAGCGCTCGTATCCCCGCTCCCATAGAAATGAATGGAGCTGCTTTAGACGCCGCTTATTCTGAACGTGTTTTACGTTCAGAATAAGCTAGCGTTTACTCAGTGTGAATTCACCCTAACACTTGTATGGGACACTTTATTCAAACGCCTATTCACTTTTTGTAAGGTATACTAGTTACACATAAATCTCCTTTTTCTTGTGTAAAATAGTAAAATATGGGTTGTTTGGATTGCATGTATGTGTTCACTTTCACCACATAATTCTGAAGAATGTGTGTTTTCACCCAAAACCGATTAGAAATATTTTTCTTCACTATAATAATGCACAATCTCTTAGACCAGGGGTGGACAGCCGTCAGCACTCTGGCTGATTTGGGGCTGCAAATCCCGGCATGCAAACTTGCTCTGGGGAGGCGGCAGCAGTGTGAGGAGGCCATACAGTGACCCATTGGCAGAGTGTGGAGGTGGCAGCAGCATTAGGAGGCAATACAGAGACCCAGTGGCAGAGTCAGGAGGTAGCAGTAGGGTGAGAAGGCCATACAGTCACCCAGTGGCAGACTGTGGAGGTTGGAGAAGTCTTAGGAGGCCATACAGTGACCCAGTGACAGAGTGTAATAAGGTTGCATGGATCATTTAATCTACTGCCCTCATCTCTTCTCTCTCCAGCAACCCTAATAGGCTTTTTGAAACTTTTCACTCCTTACTCACAGCCAAGGTGCAGACGCCATTCACAGACCTTAGTGCCGATGACTAAACTCTTGGAACGCCTGGTCTATTCTAGTTTAATCCGCTATCTCTCTGCTAACTCTCTGCTTGACCCCTTACAATCTGGTTTCCGTGCTCTGCACTCTACTGAAACAGCTCTCACAAAAGTCTCCAATGATCTCCTAATGGCTAAATCCAATGGTGACTTCTCTCTTCTTATTCTTCTGGACCTCTCTGCAGCTTTTGACACTGTTGACCATCAACTTCTCCTCACTATGCTCCGCTCAGTTGGCCTCAAGGACACTGCGCTCACCTGGTTCTCCTCTTATCTCTTAGACCGCACTTTCAGTGTATCATTTGTGGGCTCTGTTTTCTCCCCTCTTTCCCTTGCTGTTGGGGTTCCTCAAGGCTCGGTCCTAGGCCCCCTGCTCTTCTCTCTGTACACAGCCCCCATTTGGACAAGCCATCGCCAGATTTGGCTTCAGTTACCATCTTTATGCTGATGACATCCAATTATACACATCTTCCCGTGACATCACCCCTGCACTCATACAGAACAGCAGCAACTGTCTCTCTGCTGTCTCAAATATCATGTCCTCACTCTATCTGAAACTAAATCTCTCCAGGACTGAACTACTACTGTTTCCACAATCTAACAGATCTGTCCCTGATATATCCATTGAAGTCTCAGGCCTTACTATAACTCATAGGCAGCAGGCCCGCTGCCTCGGGGTCATGTTTGACGCAGATTTTTCATTCACCCGTCATATCGAATCACTCGCATGTTCATGTCACCTCCACCTCAAAAACATCTCCAGAATACACCCTTTCCTTACCAGAGATACACTAAAGCAGCGCTGCACCTCCCATGAGGCGACCTGAAGCGAGCGCTTCAGGCGGCGATATGTCAGGGCTTCAGGGAGGGCGGCATTTTTGCTTCCCTAAGCCAGTCCAGGACAAGCTGTCCTGGACTGGCTTAGCACCGAGCGGTGGTTTGGGGAAGCCACTGGAGCAGCGCTGCTGCAGCAGCCTCCCCTCACGCTCAGGCAGAGAGCAGGCAGTCTCCGAGCCTGTTCTCTGCCGGCGAACGGCGCTAAGCCCTGCCCCCTCTGCTCGGCCACGCCCCTCCGTTCAGCCACGCCCCTCCTCCCGGGGGGGGGGGCTTTCTGTAGTTCGCCTCGGGCGGCGAAAGGGGAAGGTTCACCCCTGCACTAAAGACACGTATTGTCTCTCTGATTTGTTCTTGCCTTGACTACTGTAATTCCTTACTAATCGGTCTTCCCCTCACTAAACTCTCCCCTCTACAATCTATTCTGAATGCAGCGGCCAGGCTCATCTATCAGGCTAGATGCTACAGCGATGCCTCTGGTCTGTGCCAGTCGCTACATTGGCTGCCTATTCATTATAGAATAAAATATAAAGTTATCCCCCTCCCCCACAAGGCTCTCCATAATGCCGCACCTCCCTACATTTCCTCCCTCATCTCTGTCTACCGCCCAACCCGTGCTCTCCGCTCACTCAATGACCTAACACTTACATCCTCTATTATCAGAACCTCCCACGCTCGTATACAAGACTTCTCCCGAGCTGCACCACTTCTCTGGAACGCTCTACCCTGGACAATCAGATTAACTCCCAATTTCTACAGCTTCAAACGCAAACTAAAGACGCATCTTATCAGACAGGCCGATCACAATTTCTAACATAAACCCTTCCGTACTATAATTAGAATCACCAAAATGTAACTTTCCTCTGTCCCCGCTCCCACATTACCCCACACGATATGATGTCATCTCAGGGTAACTTTATAGGTCCAAGTTCCACCCACATGTTAAAGTACACGACTAGTGATGGCTCGTACAGTTTTGTTTGTGTAATGACAGTCACCTCTATTACAAAAGTGTCTGACCTCTGTACAATAATAATATAATAATAATACATTTTATTTATATAGCGCCAACATATTCCGCAGCGCTGTACAATTTGTAGGGTTAAAATATAGACAGATACATTACAAAGAGAATCATTTCACACAATGGGACTGAGGGCCCTGCTCGCAAGAGCTTAGAATCTATGAGGTAGAGGGGGTGACACAAGAGGTAGCAGGGGCGGCATTACTTATACAGGGGTCAGACACTTCTGTAATAGAGGTGACTGTCATTACACAAACATAAAACTTTATGAGCCGTCACCAGTCGTGTCCTGTAACATGTGGATGGAGCTTGGACCTATAAAGTTATCCTGAGATGACATCATATCATGTGGGGAAGTGTGGGAGCGAGGACAGAGGAGGGTTAAGGGTTTACGTTAGACATTGTGATTGGCCTGTCTGAAAAGATGCGTCTTTAGTTTGCGTTTGAAACTGTAGAAATTGGGAGTTAATCTGATTGTCCGGGGTAGAGCATTCCAGAGAAGTGGTGCAGCTCGGGAGAAGTCTTGTATACGAGCATGGGAGGTTCTGATAATAGAGGATGTAAGTGTTAGGTTATTGAGTGAGCGGAGAACACGGGTTGGGCGGTAGACAGAGATGAGGGAGGAAATGTATGGAGGTGCGGCATTATGGAGAGCCTTGTGGATGAGAGTAATAACTTTATATTTTATTCTATATTGAATAGGCAGCCAATGTAGCGACTGGCACAGACCAGAGGCATCGCTGTAGCATCTAGCCTGATAGATGAGCCTGGCCGCTGCATTCAGAATAGATTGTAGAGGGGAGAGTTTAGTGAGGGGAAGACCGATTAGTAAGGAGTTACAGTAGTCAAGGCGAGAATGAATCAGAGAGACAATAAGTGTCTTTAGTGTATCTCTGGTAAGGAAAGGGCGTATTCTGGAGATGTTTTTGAGGTGGAGGTGACATGAACGTGCAAGTGATTCAACATGAGGGGTGAAGGAAAGGTTTGCGTCAAACATAACCCCGAGGCAGTGGGCCTGCTGCCTAGGAGTTATAGTAAGGCCTGAGACTGCAATGGATATATCAGGGACAGATCTATTAGATGGTGGAAACAGTAGTAGTTCAGTCTTGGAGAGATTTAGTTTCAGATAGAGTGAGGACATGATATTAGAGACAGCAGAGAGACAGTCACTGGTGTTCTGTATGAGTGCAGGGGTGATGTCACGGGAAGATGTGTATAATTGGGTGTCATCAGCATAAAGATGGTACCTGAAGCCAAATCTGGCAATGGTTTGTCCAATGGGGGCTGTGTAGAGAGAGAAGAGCAGGGGGCCTAGGACCAAGCCCTGAGGAACCCCAACAGCAAGGGAAAGAGGGGAGGAAACAGAGCCCGCAAATGATACACTGAAGGTGCGGTCTGAGAGATAAGAGGAGAACCAGGAGAGAGCAGTGTCATTGAGACCAACTGAGCGGAGCCTATTGAGGAGGAGATGATGGTCAACAGTGTCAAAAGCTGCAGAGAGGTCCAGAAGAATAAGAAGAGAGAAGTCGCCATTGGATTTAGCCATTAGGAGATCATTGGAGACTTTTGTGAGAGCCGTTTCAGTAGAGTGCAAAGCGCGAAAGCCAGATTGTAAGGGGTCAAGCAGAGAGTTAGCAGAGAGATAGCGGATTAAACGAGAATAGACCAGGCGTTCCAAGAGTTTGGAGATGAAGGGGAGGTTAGAGACGGGTCGATAGTTAGCAGCACAGGATGGGTCCAAGGAGGGTTTTTTTTAATAGTGGGGTTATAACAGCATGCTTGAAGGAGGATGGGAAGATTCCAGAAGAGAGAGAGAGGTTAAATATTTTAGTAAGGTAAGTAGTGACAGCAGGCGACAGAGATTGGAGAAGGGGTGAGGGGAAGGGGTCACTACTGCAGGTTGTAGGGCGAGATGAAGAAAGTAGTTGGGAGACTTCCTCTTCTGTAACAGGTTCAAAAGATGAGAATAGACAGTCTGAAGTGCGGTTGGTGAGGGGATCCTTGCTATGGTAGGTTGTGGGATCAATGCCACCTGCGGCTTGGGCATTGATTTCCTGACGGATCTTATCAATTTTAGCATGGAAATACGTGGCCAGGTCATCAGCACTAAGGTCTGTGAATGGCGTCTGCACCTTGGGTGTGAGTAAGGAGTGAAAAGTTTCAAAAAGCCTTTTAGGATTGCTGGAGAGAGAAGAGATGAGGGTGATGAAATAGTCTTGCTTGGCGAGGTGAAGGGCAGAACTATATGTTTTAAGCATAAACTTGAAGTGGAGGAAATCTGCAGGTGAGCGTGATTTTCTCCAGAGACGTTCGGCACACCTAGAGCACCGCTGAAGAAATCGTGTCTGTGGCGTGTGCCACGGCTGCTGCCTCCTACGTGGGACTTTACGAGTGGAGGGGGTACGAGTGTACAAGCAATGCCACTCCTGCTACCACTTGTGTCACCCCCTCTACCTCATAGATTGTAAGCTCTTGCGAGCAGGGCCCTCAGTCCCATTGTGTGAAATGATTTTCTTTGTAATGTATCTTTCTGTCTGTATTTGAACCCTACAAATTGTACAGCGCTGCAGAATATGTTAGCGCTATATAAATAAAATTTATTATTATTATTATTATTTAGAGATGAGCGAACACTAAAATATTCAATGTTCGTTATTCATTCCGAATAGCATCTCAATATTCCACTATTCGAACGAATATCGAACCCCATTATAGTCTATGGGAGAAAATGCTTCGTTTCAGTGGATTCCACCATTCGACTCAGGAGGGTCACCAAGTCCACTATGGCACCTCATACTGGGACAGCAGGGGAAGCATGTCTGGGGGCATCTAACAAGCCCAAGTCACTGTTTTACCCCAACATCACAGCCTATAAACTACACACTTTCCACGCTCAAAAAAACCTCTATCAAAGTGGGAAAATACCTGGAAACCTTCTTTACTCCCCAAATGGATGGACAAAAACCCAAATTTAAGCTCAGCAAACATTAACAAGCACCCCTTTAAATCACGTTGCCCATGACAACCACAGATAGAAGAGACAATGGGAAATCCTTCAGTCCCCACCCTGAACTGTCATTGTGGATGTGCGAGTGGTAAGACCTTCCAAAATTCACTTTTATGGCCCTTAACGTGAGCCTGGATGAATGTAGTTGAGGTTGGGACCAGGTCGCAAACTGTGATGGCCTGCTTTGTCTCCCCCGCCCAACATTCCTCGCAGGAGTGCTGAAACACCACCCTCCTCCTCCTCCGCCATTGAATTGACCCCAGCTACTGGCGTGGGGAGATGTCAGCAGGCCGCGCTGAAGCTCATCAGCTTGGGGGATAGACAGCACAGTGCCTCCGAGGTCAGGGATGCCATTCTGGCTGAGATGGCAATGTGTTTTTCCCTGCTACACCTGGGGCCAGGCATTTTTGTCTTGTGTGATAACGACAGGAACCTGGTAGCGGCTCTGGAGCTTGCCAGCCTCCAACACATTCCATGCCTGGCCCACTTCTAACTTAGTGATGCAACGTTTTTTGAAAACATACCCCAATGTACACAAGCTATTGGTGAAAGTGCGGCGCTTGTGCGCCCACTTTTGCAAGTATACTGGAGCCACTGCTAGCCTCCGAAGCCTCCAGCAACACCTCCATCTGCCAGAACACCGGCTGATGTGCAACGTCCCCACACGCTGGAACTCGACGTACCATATGTTGAGTAGAGTGTGTGAGCAGCAGAGACCTTTGATGGAGTACCATGTCCAAAACCCAAGGGTTCCTCAGAGTCAGCTCCCACAGTTTCTGCACCATGAGTTTCCATGGGTGGCAGACTTATGTGAAATCCTTTCCCATCCTTTCCACTGGACACGAAACATTAGCATGCGTTCATCACAACTCCGGATATGGCAGCTGCATTAAGCAGGGTGCAGGGTACAACGCAGACCAGGCCCAAGCTGTGGTTATGTGCAGTTTGCAGTAAGGGGACAGTGAGCAATTGGAAGAGGAGTTGGTGGACGACGAGGCCACCGACCCAACATGAACAGGGGTGATATCTAGGGGCGAAAGCAGTGTAGATGTGCAGGCAAACTAATCAACAAAAAAGGTGGCTAGAAACAGAGGCACAAACTGGGGTGATGTCTAGGGGCAAAAGCAGTGTAGATGTGGAGGGAAGCTAAATCAACAAAAAAGGTGGCTAGAAGCAGAGGCATAAACTAGGGTGATATCTAGGGGCAAAAGCAGTGTAGATGTGGAGGGAAGCTAAATCAACAAAAAAAGCTGGGTAGAAGAAGAGGCATAAACTGGGGTGATATCTAGGGGCGAAAGCAGTGTAGATGTGGAGGGAAGCTAAGCAGCAAAAACGGTGGCTAGAGACAAAAACTTGCAAAACTCTACCCTGTTGCAAGACTTATTCCTAGGTCTGGGACACATTAATGACTCCCCCGGCCAAATTACCACCACTGAGGGGCCTAGTGTCACCAGGAGGGACAAGTATAGGCGCATGTTGTGGGAGTACCTGGCCAACCCCAGCTCTGTCCTCTCCGATCCCTCTGTGCCCTACATTATTTTCTCATCAGTTTTTTTCTGCAATACACATCTCTTGTCAACTTCCTTTGGGATCTCAGAGGTGGTGTCCTCAGTTCTGAAAAACACATCTGAGTTCCCTTGGCAATTAGCGTTAAGAGAACCCTGGAGCAACCAACTGTAGGTAGCTACCATAGCATCCAGCATGGCTAAATGCAGAGAAACAAGTTGTACCACTTACACAGATGGTAACTTCAGTGCTGCAGTCGGAAATGGAAATGTGTAACGGGATTAGCTGAGAGATCGCTGTCTTGACCACTTTTTGGCACAAAATGAAAGTGCAATCCAGCCAAGTATGGTGCAAGGCTATGATGCAAGGACACCTACACATCTGTTTCTGACACATTGAGGAGTTCACCCTCATACGCCCTATTGGCCTGCACCACCATGCGCCTCTTCCCAGCCACTCCCCATCTCCCAGGCATTTCATTGCAGGCAGAAGTACAGCACAAGCCACCCACATGCCCAAGCCTTTAGCAGCCTCATCTCAAAACTTCTGGCCCTGGAGATATTGGCGTTTATGCTTCTGGATACACAGCCCTTCCGTCACCAGATGGCAGCTGGAGCACCTCCCTATGCTGGGCCTAGCCGTTACTACTTCTCCGATCCCTCTGCGCCCTACACGTATTGGATGTCGAAGTTGGACCTGTGGCTTGAACTTGCTCTATACGCTTTGGAGGTGCTGTCCTGTTCTGCCGCCAGCGTGTTATCTGAAAGGGTTTCCAGCGCAGCCGGTGGTATCATCACGGATAAGCGCAGCCGGCTATCAGCTGAGAGTGCTGACCGGCTGACTTTCATCAAAATGAATAGCCACTGGATAGACCCATAATTTTCGTGCCCACCAGTGTCAAGCACCCCAACATGAATTGTCATGTCTGCGCTCAACCTCTACAATTCCTCCTCATATTCCTCCACCATCTGCGTTGCACAATTCTGATCCTTCACCCTGATTTCCCCAAACTCTGCTGGTTAGAGGATGAATCCACCCTGATTTCAACAAACTCTGCTGGTTAGAGGTCGAATCCACCCTGATTTCCCCAAACCCTGCTGGTTAGAGGCTGAATCCACCCTGATTTCCTCAAACTCTGCTGGTTAGAGGGTCAACTCACTCCAAGAGCCAAAAACACTGCTGGTGCAAGGCTCAACTAACCCCAAGGGCCAAAAACACTGCTGGTGCAAGGCTCAAATAAGTTAAAGGGCCTGAAACTTTGCTGGTAAGAGGCTGAAGTCACCTAAAGGGCCTCAATCTCTGCTGGTAACTCAGTTTATGGGCCTCTAACTTAATTTTGACCAGGGCCAGGAAAGTGAGATTTGGAAGGTCTTAAAACATCACTCACACACACACACACACACACACATCCACAATGACAGTTAAGGGTGGGTACTGTTAGATTTCCCATTGCCTATTCTATCTGAGGTTGTCATGGGCAACGTGATTTAAAGGGGTGCGTGTTAAGGTTTCATTAGAGTAAAACTTGGGTTTCTGAAAAGGTTTCCTGTTATTTTTCCACTTTCATAGTGGGTTTTTGGAGTGTGGAAAGTGTGTAGTTGATAGGCTGTGATAGTGGGGTAAAACTGTTACTTGGGCTTGTTAGATGCCCCCAGACATGCTTCTCCTGCTGTCCCAGTTGTATTACAGAGGTGTTGGCATCATTTCCTGAGGTGTGATAGTGGACTTGGTGACTCTCCTGAGTTGAACACTGGTTTCTCCCTAAACAAGTATTTTCCTCCATAGACTATAATGGGGTTCGATGTTCGATCGAACAGTCAAGTATTGAGCGGCTACTCGAAATGAACTTCGAACTTCGGACATATCACTGTTCACTCATCTTTATTGTATATAATTAATACCCCATCAGCAATAACACAGGCAGCTAGTCAGGAGTACATAGATTCTCCTTACATTAAGCTATCAGAAGCTTCAGATTTCTGTGCTAGAAACAGGTGAAGAACACTGTTTGTAGGCTCTAAAGGCGGTCAAAACTCTAAAGATTTGTTGGGCAGCTACAGCCATGCCATCTATGCCTGCTGGAAGGGCAATGTACCTATCCTCTACTCTATATTCTCTATGTAAGCAGACATGACAGACCATAAGTATACAGTGAGAGAAGGTGAATTTTCCACTTCTTCATTCAAACTGTGTGTCAGCGACCTGTCTATTCATCATCAGTATCTGAGATAGATGTTGCTGCCTCTTTCTTCAAGTGATAAGCCTTTGTGAACAGTTCTTGTACTGTAAGTCCATTTTACAGAAGGTTCTAGTGCTTGAATGAGCTCTGTAGTTTGGGTATCTCATGCAATCCTGTTGAAATAACTAGAGTCATGTGCACCATCAAAACATCCCCCTCCCCCCCCTCCCAGAACCAGTTACCTTACCTTCTCATCAGCATCACTTTCCCTCCAGACCTGCAGCATACATAGTCCTGCTCACCATGCAGATGTGTTCAGGGGCTCGGGCCCTGGAAAGAGCATGAATATGTATGCTGCAAATCTTGACAAGTAGGTAACACAGGTAGGTAATACAGCTACCATCCATGGAGAAAACAAGTCGAGAAGCAAAGGTCACAACAAATATTGATCAAATTTAGATTTCTTTATTGTCCATTTAATTAATCTTGGTAATTAACAAAAATAAACTATTCAGACTTTTATTTTTGAATATATATATTCACATATAAATATTTTCTAGGTATATATTTCTATATATTTTTCTAGGTATTTATCTGTTTGGCAACATTACATTAAGAATTAACAACAAACATTACATTTCTGAAGATTTTATTTCATATTCCTATTAAGCAGAGCAGTTTTTGTGTTCATTTCAGATCTGAACAAAATGATAAAACATTTGGGGAAAAATACAGAAGCTAAAAGTCCAGCACTGGAGGCCAGAACAGCAAATATCTCTACGGCCACAGTGTATTTCCCTTTGGTGCTCAGAAAGGCCGGGATCATGGCAATCCAGACACTACAGAACAGCAGCATGCTGAAGGTGATGTACTTGGCCTCATTAAAACTGTCCGGTAATGTCCTCACCATGAAAGCCAGAAGAAAGCTGACAGCGGCCAGGAGCCCCAAATATCCCAATACAGAATAGAAGCCAATAACAGACCCTTCATTACAGCGAATGATGATCTTTCCCTGATAAGACTGAGTGTCCAGGTCCTGGAAGGGAGGAGAGATTGACAACCAGAGGACACAGATAACAGCTTGTATAGATGAACCCAACAACACTATGGTATAGGGCAGTCTCACACCCAGATATTTCCTCCAGGAGCTTCCAGGTTTGGTGGATTTAAAAGCCACAAAGACCATGATGGTCTTGGCGAGGAGCGAAGAGACAGCGACAGAGAAGAGGATTCCAAAAGTGGTCTCACGTAGTCTACAAGTTATATTGTCTGGACGGCCAAGAAACAAGAAGACGGAGAGGAAGCTGAGGATGATGGAGACCAGGAGGAGGTAACTCAGGTTCCGGTTATTGGCTTTAACAATGGGGGTGTCCCAATAAATAATAAATATTCCAAATATCAAACTAGTGACAAGACAACCAAAAATTGAGAGGAACGAAAAAACAGAAGCAATTGTGTCATTCTGATAAGAGATGAATTCTATGATTTTGGGGTGACATCGGTCTCTGTTCTCATTCGGCCATTCATCACTTGGACATTTCATACAATTATCACTGTCTAGAAAATACAAAATAATATTGTCAGTGCTGGTCTTTGGCTCCTGGACACTGCCCCCCCACACACAGAGATACACATACCAGAGGAAATGAGACCTCAGCCTCCACTTCTTTTGGTGATATACAGAGTGTTATTTTTAAGTCATTTTTAGTTTTTCAAAAAATCACAGAGAACAAAGTGATTCTAAAATATTTTTTAAAAAGATTAGTTATTTTTGTGTTTTTTTTACATCAACACATACATTTGGGTTATTGGGGTTGTGGTTAGAATTAGTGGTAGCAAACCAGCTTGTAATGGAGTGAGACTCATAAATTTTACAAAATTCGGGTGGAGCCTGGTCACCAATCCTAATGGCCACCTGACCCTTCTGCTCCACAACTAGGATCGGCTCTCAGTGGCTCAGTTCTTACCTATCTGTGAATTTTCCACTCCACCTAATCTCCAGCCACCTGGGAAGCCTTCCTCTCCTGACTGGGCCTCCATCTGCTGCCCTTCTACTGCTGGATGGCACACCTACCGTCCTTCACCATAGAAATGCTATGGGATTTGAAGAATTGCCAGAATATAATAATATCAGTTCTGGTTCAGACTAAAAAAGTTTGATCCAAAATGAAACATGAAATGAATCTTGTAAGGATCGACCAACACTATTCCTGAGTATTGTTATGGCATTTCTGCTTCTCTCTGCCAACCCTGAGTGAGAAACTGCTGATAACAGTCAGATCCCAGTCCTGAATATCTTGTGAGGGGTTGAAATATCTTTTGAAAATTATGTATGAACAAAGATGGGAGCCGAGATTACTCTATCTCTCTCTGTCTCTCAGAGATGAGCAGTCTGCTACACAAGGAGCCGGTTAAACTGGTTAGACGGAGACACTATGTGCTGTGTACGTGTTGAAGCTGTATACAAAGAACAATCAAAGAGATTCAATCTAGTCAAAACTGGTTACAGTGGGTTTCAAAGCTCTAAGAAACTAAGAACATGATCAGATAAGGACAAATGCCTTGCAGCTCGGCTGTGACTGTGATGCTATATAAACGTGCCCTTCTGTGTTAATAAAATGAAACATTCTGGATAAGATATACTGCTGTCTGTCTGTTATGTTTCCTGAGCTCGTCACCCTATTGCGGATCAATTAGAACTACGACAACATAACTCAGGGTTTTTGTGCCCAAAACAGAAATTGGCGCCCAACGTGGGGTATCAATGATGTGTACTGATCCGCTCACCAACCGATTTGGAGACAGGCCAGGAGGACCTCAGATCAATAAAACAGCACTGTAAAAGGTAAACCCTTTCCTTACCAAATAATTAATCTGTGTTCCTATGTGTCCCGCATCCTATGTGTCGGTGAATGAGGTTAGTGCTGCATATGTTATAACAATCGATGCCATTTTTATATAGTACGGAAGAACCTAAAGAGTATGTTGTCTGTAGAGGGGTGGGAAATGTTATACCTCATTCTTTGTTTACTGTCTATGCTGTCATTTGGTTGCTACATCTGTTATAAAGTGTATAAGGCGGCACAGAAGGGAGAGTTATTCTCCATTCTTAATCCCTAGAGTTGCGAGAGTAGAAGTACTGAGATATTGAAAAGTCCTTGTTTCTCTAAGGACTGAGTAGAATCCGAGTAAGTACATGCAAAGTTTCAGGGGTGTTTGATAAAGGGACACTAGGCCAGAACATGCACATTAGAGATTAGTTCAATGAAAACAGAGTGACTGTTTGGGAGTTCCCACTAAGAGAAGTCAAAGTGACTCGCTATTGTCTTAATTGTCCTAGAGGAGTGGGAAGCTCACGGCTGACTGGCCATCAGCCAGTATGGGGAAGGGACCCTCTCAGGTAGGGTACACCCCATATGAACTAATAGGGATGGGAGAGAGAGAAGAAAATTCCGCCCAAGGAAAAAAAAAAAAAAATTAAAAGAGCAGGGGTTCCTAAGAGAGGATTATTTGATAGTAAATTTTGGGACCAATGTAGATTAAACTATGCAGGACAGATACAGGAATAGAGGGAAACATTTTTTAATTGTGGAAAATAGGGACACTTGGCCAGAGATTGCTGGTGTCCTAAGTGAAGGGTTAATTGTGGAATACCTGCCCCTAATCAAGGTTAGGACAACTCACAATGAAGGTCAGGCTCTCCAGCCCCCTCAGTGTCCCTCCTATCTACAGCAGAGGTATAAATGCTTTGGTAGAACCTAGCAAGAGGGGGGGGGGAGAGGATGAGACAAGGCAGGTGTTAGGATGGGCTCTCGCAGGTTCGCTTTCAGGCGCACAGCGCCACCTGCGGGCCAATCCAACCCTCGCCCTCGACGTCGGACGGTGAGACGACTAGAGGCTAAGTCCTGTTTTTGCCACACTGAGCATGCCCGGTGAGGTCATGGGCACCGCCCTGCTGGGCGGGGACTTCCCTTTAAATAGCTTGAGTTTCCGCCGCCCGGCGCTCACACTTAAAATCAAACTGGGGAATGACACTGCAGGGACAGGTTCCAGCCAATGTTAGGTGACAGGTTAGGCCTCTGTGTGGGGATACCTCTGTCTCTGACTCTAGGAACTTTTAGGCAGAACCAGTAAAGCCTGAATTCTGACAGCTCCACACTAGGGCTTGGGTGCAGCAGACGCTGTCCCAGCCCATGGCACTGCAGCAGGTGTGGTTTCACTAGTTAGTCCACTGCTTGTCTCCCGCCACTGCTACTCCTAGGGGTTAAGGAGTTCTGTTTGATTTTCTGACCAGGGGTGATGTTAACCCCTGGCAGCCCGGGCTGCAGCCTAAGCTCAGGTGCAGTCCCCCAGTAAAGATTACTGGTGCACGGCTATTGCAGCTAACTTCCATTTAGAGCTGTATACACACCACTCACCCAGTGAGGTAACTGAGGTGAGTCCTCCTTGGCGGCTAGTGTATGTTAAAGCCGCACCCACATCATTCACACCCAGTGAGGTTAACTGGGGTGAATTCCCTTTGCAGCCCAGTCCACATTGGGAGCTGCACTGTCTCCTTTCTGCAGTAAAATTAACTGGTGTATGCGTGTTACCCCTGTACACACCAACGCAGTACTGCAGCTTGTCCAGACACACGGCCGCCCCAGAGGCTTGTGGACCTCACTGCAGTGACCTGCAGTCTAGCGGTTCCATGGTTAAAAATATTATTTTTATATTTGCACACAGAACCGTAACATAAGTGTGAGACAAAGGTCTTGCCGGTATGTCTGAACACACACAGTTGCAGCGCTACGTGCAGCAGCTGGAGGCTCGTCTGCAATCGCTGGAACAGCGAACACCATCGACAGGGGATGCCCCCCTCACTGCACAGGCGTTAGCGCAAGCTTTGGCCCAGACATCACCAACTACGGGCGCAACCCTCCGTCTGGCTCTCCCTAATAAATTTTCAGGAGCGTCGAGGGAATGTAGGGGTTTCATAAGTCAATGCACAATTCATTTTGAGGTACAGGCCGCCGCATTCCCCACCGAGAAAAGTAAGGTGGGGTTTGTAATCTCCCTCCTGGCTGGACGGGCATTAGAGTGGGCTACGCCACTATGGGAGAGGGGCGATCCTGTCACTACTCGCACCGTAACCTTCTTAGGGTCCCTGAAACAGGTCTTCCTGGGTCCACGGGTCACTTTTGACTCGTCTCTGCAACTACTTGACCTAAGCCAGGGTTCGGGAACAGTTAGTGACTACGCAGTCCAATTTAGGACACTGGCATCGGAAATTGACTGGCCGGATAAGGCTTTGGTGCCAGTGTTCTGGAGAGGATTGTCCTCCCATATCAAGGACGCGTTGGCAACTCGTGAGGTACCCCTGACCCTACAGGCACTAATCAGCCTGGCCACTCGCATTGACTTGCGGCACAGTGCCCGAAAGCTGGAAGTAGCGGCCAGCCGAAACCGTATCCGTTTGGCCTCCATATTCCCTTCCTCCAGCTCACCCACACCGCCAATACAGGGTGCGGCTGAGCCTATGGACATTTCTCGCGCCGGAGCCACCTCCCGGCGTCTGAAGCGTGATTACATATGCTACTCCTGCCGGCAGCCAGGACACCTCTCTTCTCACTGCCCTAGGGAGTCGGAAAACGGCCGTCGCTAGTGTCCATTGGTGGGGGATTACTAGCCATGCCTACCTCACCCACCAAATTAATTTTCACAGTGCACCTAGTGGAGGGTACCCGTACCATACCTGCCAAGGCATGTATAGACTCAGGTGCGGACGGGGTTTTCATGTCGTCTGAGTTTGCACGCAGGAAGGGCATCCCCCTGGTGTTTGTCACAGCCTGTTAAGGTGCGGGTCGTGAATGGCTCCATCCTGCCTGTGGAGATCACCCAGCAGACGGTGCCGCTAGGCATGACCTTTTCCTCCAAGCATAGGGAGACCATTTCCTTCTTGTCCTTGCATGAGGGTATGGATGACCTCCTCCTGGGTCTCCCCTGGCTGCGTCAACACTCCCCACAGATTGACTGGGTCACGGGGGAGATATTGTCCTGGAGTGAGCAATGTCACCAGCACTGCCTCTTACAATCAGAGGGAGTCTCCCTTCAACCTGTGACATCTGACCTGACAGGTCTACCGCCCCAATATTCTGCTTTTGCAGATGTCTTCTCCAAAAAGTCGGCGGAGTGTCTGCCACCACACCGTCCCTATGATTGCCCCATAGAACTGATTCCTGGGGCCATGCCTCCTAGGGGACACGTGTATCCTTTGTCAGTGCCTGAGACTGAGGCCATGACAGAATACATTAGGGATAACCTCGCCCGAGGTTTTATCCGGAAATCTGTGTCACCAGCGGGCGCAGGTTTCTTCTTTGTGGAGAAGAAAGATGGGTCACTACGTCCTTGTATCGACTATCGGGGCCTAAATGCTGTGACAATAAAGAACAAATACCCCCTTCCGCTCATTTCAGAACAGTTTGACAGGTTACGGGGGGCTTCTATTTTTACTAAACTAGATCTGAGACGGAGAGACTCATTATCCCTTCCGAGAAGGTTCAGGTGGTCTCTCCGCTCTCCCAGGAGCGGGTACCACCTGATAAAACTTTTGTACCCCCAGATAGCCGTCAGGAGATGCTCGCCTGGGCGCACTCCTCGCGCATTGGGGGACACTTTGGCAGCAGGAGAACACAAGAACTGCTGGGCAGATCATATTTCTGGCCTGGAATGGCTCGTGATGTTAGGGAGTTTGTGCGGGCATGTGTGCCCTGCGCCCGTAATAAGTCTTCCAGGGAGTTGCCCGCGGGTCTGCTTCAGCCTCTCCCAGTCCCAGATAGACCTTGGGACACGGTGGGGATGGATTTCGTGGTGGACCTGCCTCCTTCAGCTGGCCATAGGGTCATTTTGGTCATCACGGACCACTTTTCAAAAATGTCCCACCTAGTGGCTTTGCCCAAACTACCCTCGGCCAAGGAATTGGCCCAGCTGTTCATTACACATGTCTTCCGTCTGCATGGCATGCCTAACAGAGTGGTGACGGACCGGGGCACCCAGTTCTCAGCACGTTTCTGGCGAGAACTGTCGACTGATGGAGGTCGAGCTCTGCTTCTCCTCGGCCTATCACCCCCAAACGAATGGTCTGGTGGAACGCATCAATCAGTCTCTGGTGACGTATCTCCGCCACTTCGTCTCCGCTCACCATGATAACTGGGCATCTTTGCTCCCATGGGCAGAATTTGCCCTCAATAATGCCCTAGCTGACGCCACAGGGAAGACCCCGTTCGTACTAAACAATGGGCAACACCCACGTGTACCAGTTCCTTTCCCGGCAGAGTCCCCGCTGCCCGCGGTTAAGGAGTGGTCCACAGAAGCACGGTTAGTGTGGGATTCCACGCAGGAGGCTCTTGCTGCCTCTAAGGAAAGGATGCGGGCCACGGCTCATGTTCGCCGCCGTCCTGGTCCATCCTTCCAGCCTGGGGACCGAGTGTGGCTCTCAACCAAGCATATTAGGTTGAAGGTGGCATCGGCTAAATTTGCCCCACGCCATGTGGGCCCCTTTGAGGTTATTGCCCAGGTGAACGCGGTCACATACCGCCTTAAACTCCCCCCCATTGGCGCATTGCAGACACCTTTCATGTCTCGCTGTTGAAACCAGTGCGCACTAACGCCTTCTCCTCTCCCATACCCCCGGAGTCTGAATCCGCAGAAAGCGACTTTGAGATCGGTTCTATTCTCGATTCCAGGGAAGTCCGGGGACAGAAATTCTATCTGGTTGATTGGACAGGTTTCGGTCCCGAGGATCGGTCTTGGGTGCGCGCGGAGGATGTGAACGCACCAGACCTTGTTGCGGCTTTTGAGGGGGGGGGGGGGGCGCTAGGAGGGGGGGTAATGTTAGGATGGGCTCTCGCAGGTTCGCTTTCAGGCGCACAGCGCCACCTGCGGGCCAATCCAACCCTCGCCCTCGACGTCGGACGGTGAGACGACTAGAGGCTAAGTCCTGTTTTTGCCACACTGAGCATGCCCGGTGAGGTCATGGGCACCGCCCTGCTGGGCGGGGACTTCCCTTTAAATAGCTTGAGTTTCCGCCGCCCGGCGCTCACACTTAAAATCAAACTGGGGAATGACACTGCAGGGACAGGTTCCAGCCAATGTTAGGTGACAGGTTAGGCCTCTGTGTGGGGATACCTCTGTCTCTGACTCTAGGAACTTTTAGGCAGAACCAGTAAAGCCTGAATTCTGACAGCTCCACACTAGGGCTTGGGTGCAGCAGACGCTGTCCCAGCCCGTGGCACTGCAGCAGGTGTGGTTTCACTAGTTAGTCCACTGCTTGTCTCCCTCCACTGCTACTCCTAGGGGTTAAGGAGTTCTGTTTGATTTTCTGACCAGGGGTGATGTTAACCCCTGGCAGCCCGGGCTGCAGCCTAAGCTCAGGTGCAGTCCCCCAGTAAAGATTACTGGTGCACGGCTATTGCAGCTAACTTCCATTTAGAGCTGTATACACACCACTCACCCAGTGAGGTAACTGGGGTGAGTCCTCCTTGGCGGCTAGTGTATGTTAAAGCCGCACCCACATCATTCACACCCAGTGAGGTTAACTGGGGTGAATTCCCTTTGCAGCCCAGTCCACATTGGGAGCTGCACTGTCTCCTTTCTGCAGTAAAATTAACTGGTGTATGCGTGTTACCCCTGTACACACCAACGCAGTACTGCAGCTTGTCCAGACACACGGCCGCCCCAGAGGCTTGTGGACCTCACTGCAGTGACCTGCAGTCTAGCGGTTCCATGGTTAAAAATATTATTTTTATATTTGCACACAGAACCGTAACAGCAGGTAACCAAGATGATTGTAACACCACTGGTATAATGTATGGAAAATTATGAATATATGGTTTAATAATTTGTAATTGTATAGTGTAAGCTGTTTTTAGCAATGCCAGTATTTGACTTTTAAGCCTTGTGTAAGAATATTGTGATGTTGTACAGTGGTAAAAACTTTGAGTGAAATCTCATAAAGAAAATGTTAAAGGTCTGGCAGTTGGCCCTTAAGGCAACATCAAATATAGTTTAAGAAGTTATGAACATCTGTGGTAATTAGAAGAGTGGGGTTTGCCATGGAAATATTCAAAAATTGCACAAAATATTAATATGTAATATGCTTTTTTTGTAAGACTAAGCATAATATCTATTGTCTCCAAAGGAAAATGATTTGGATGAAAAGGGTTAAACCATGGTTAAATGAAAAATAAGGTATGATGCTAATGTATAGATAAGGATATTCATGGTTATGATGTTGTGATTATGTTTTAGCTGACTATCCTCAGTAGGTTTTGTATGTACAGTACTTCTGTAGAATATATGGGTGATATAGGCAGGGTGTTTGTTTATCAGGGCCAGATTACTATGTCAGGAGTGATTTAGATACTAATGTTAGGATCACATCTTCCATCTTGTATTCTGTCAGCCATTTTGTAAGCATTTTCTGTTCTAAGCTTCATAAGGATGTCTGTTTAGAGTCTAAGAGACCCCTTTAGCGGATAAGGCTTGTGGAATGTTAATGGTTGGGTTATAACTCCTTATCTATTTGTGGTCATCTTTGAGGGTGGGTGTAGAAACCGGTTCAAATAACCTGTTTGGTCGTTAGCCCCAAGGCCGGAGCGGACCAGTATGTGATCATTATCTCTCTTGCTGTGATATACATCTAGAACTAGTGTATGATGTTGGCTTACACATAAATATCTTAGATTCTTCTTCATGTCATGAGAAAGGTCATCCCAGGTTGGAGTGTAATCATGAGATGCAGACCTTATCCAATAGTCATGTGCCACAGCTTATGTCATTAGAATAGTCCAACCTGCTTTTGTCTGTATAAATATTGACACTCTGTAACAATAAATCAGAACTCTTGATACACAGCCATCTTGTGTCATTAATCAGTTCTCCAGGCTTAAAAGAAGATGGCTGCAGTCCATCTAGGCCTGTTAATTAATTATTTAATTTGGAGCTCTGCAACATACTATGATGACTCTTTAATGTCCCCTACAAATTGGCGCCCAACGTGGGGCTTGAGAAATAAGGAGACGGTTTGCTGATCCCTCGGACGACCAGTGATTACAGAAGTTCCTGGGACCACAGATCCAACAAAAGTCAGCGCTGCAGGTAAGAACTTTTTTTTCTTACCAATCTGATCTGTGTTCCTAAGGACTTCTTGTACTCCTGTCCGAGTGTGAGGTAAACACATATGTTCCTTATATAGATATCTCAAGCTTTTTGCAAAGAACCTAAGAGCAGTATGTTGTATGGGTGTTGCTAGATAGAAACTTGGGCTGGCATTGTTAGCTGATCTGTTGTGGTTGTGCAGTTGTTCTATTCCTCATTTGTGTTCTGTAGAAAGTAAGTAGTCATGTGACAAAGGGACTTAGTGATCCCTCATCTGACCTTGAATAGTCACTTTCGAGTCAGATACAGGTGTATCTTGTGAAAGAAAGGGCAGTGAAAGGCAGAAATCTAACTGACCTTGAAAAATCACTTTCGAGTCAGATACTATATATATATATATATATATATATATATATATATATATATATATATATATATATTGTGTTGTATCTTGTGAAAGAGAGGATAGTGAAAAAGGCAGAAATAAAGTACGCAGAACAGAATGGGAGAAGTGCAGAGTCAGCCAGTATGGAAATCAACCCAAGAGATAGTAGAAGAGAGAGAGAGTAGAGCCGTGGTGAACAGCTGTAGCAAATTGTTGAAGTTGTTTAGTATTTCTACAATATAAAAGTATAAGAATCTTGATTCATGTTCCCAGACAAAGTCAGGATGTTGTTGTACTGGACTTCTGAATAGTAGTCATTGGCAAGGAACTGACTCCATCCATAGAGGCTGGGTTCAGGATCAAAAATTAAGTAAAATGTTGAAAAGTTGGACGCAGGTAAGCAGGGAAATAGAAAGGGAGGGGTATAGAAATAAGGAACATGAGGGAGTCATGTATTATGCCCCCCCTGAGAAAAACCCATCTCCCTATGGGCAAAACTCTGCACCATCTGCTCCAGGTAATCCTGATGGATGGACATGTGGTCAGGAAAGAGCCTGTAAACCAAAATGGCGGCATAGTGAAGCCCCTGCCTTATTACAAGCTGCCAAGGGCCTTGAGTTAGATCACAGGTCTGAGAAGGAGAAAAAGGTATTGCTTGCCTTCAATAATAAAAATTCTGGCCAGAGAACTCACAACAGACAAGGAGGCAAACAAAAACACAATTACAAGTGTCATCACTGTGGGAAGCCAGGCCATTTTAGGAAGGACTGTAGGTCCCTAAAAGCTGGAAACCCCCCAGCTCAGGGCACTGACCAATGTGCCAACACCCCTCAAGGAGGAGTTGGCAACCCTGTACCAGTCCTCCCTGCAAAAACATCAGAAGAAGGTGTGGCAATATACATAAAAGGGGAGGTATTGGGGGAAGAAATCCCCTTCTTAGTGGATACAGGGGCTGCCATTTCTGTAGTTAAAGGATGCCACATACCTTATGAGCTGAGGACTGATAAATCTCAATCTTGTGTTGGATTAGGAGGAAAATAATCATTTTAAAGGAAACAGTGCCACTCAATGTGAAACTTAGAGGGCAAAATGTCACCAAATTGCTTGTTAGTGACGATGTGCCAACATCTCTTATTGGTACTGAGGTGTTAACGGTGCTTGGTGCAAATATAAAACTTGATCCTAGTGGGGAGGTACAAGTGGAAACATCAGCTACTACCATTGATGAATTTTATATGCTGTCATTTCCTGTTTCTGTACTAACTAAGGAGGAATCCACCCAGCTTTCCCAGGTACCAGATAAATTCACAATGAATGTCAGGCCCCTCCCCCACCTCCTATTGTCCTCTGTATATCCACAGCAGAGGTATCATGTTATACAGGTTTGGTAGGAGTCAGCAAGAAGGGGGAAGGGGAGACAGCAGGTGGCTAAGTTGTCAGCTATAAGTGAGATTGTAACATTGTAACACCATTGGTATAATGTATGGAGAGTTATGAATATATGGTTTAATAATTTGTAACTGTATAGGGTAAGGTGGTCATATAGATGGTATGTCGAAAGAAAAGAAAAAGATATTAATATGTAATGTTGGTATCAGTATTGGCTGTTTAAATCATATTAAATGTCTTTAGATTTGGCATAAATTTTAGATAATCATTATTATGTTTATTTTCCAGTGACGAGAAGACGAAGCAATCTAATGACATGTTTTGTTTATTTTTCATCAATATTCAGCTGTGCAGGAATTATAACTAACCCTGTGATTATTTGTAGGAAAAGAGACAACAAGTGAGATATCACTGTACAAAATATATGAAAATTGACAAGTTCTTTATGATTCAATGGATGTGTGTGTGTCTGGAGCTCCAGTGTGAAGTTTGCATGGAAAGTGAATGGGCCCATATGTATGTCAATTATATGTACAGGTTACATGTGTTTGCTATATGTACATGCTCTGTTTGCCTATGTCTGTATTGTTACATTTTTAGTCTCTACAGGGAGCAGATGAAGAAATTGAATGCTGATAGTCCCACAGAGGGTGGTGACAAGTAGATATGAGTTCCTTTCCATCGTTGAAAAATATATATATATATATGCAGTATATATGTCTTCTGGTGAATATGAGATGTACTTGATATACCATGTACATGTACTAGGTACTCGGTGTTTATTGGTTATGAGTTTATACTATAAACCCATGAATGTTAACAATCGGGAATTATTTTGTGAAAAAGTTTTATCTAATACTTGTAAAATGTTATTGATCATTTCTATTCAGATGATCCTTCTGATATGGGATTAGGCACCATAAAGGGGTAGGCAATGCATGTGAGCTATCTTAATATGTACACGCAGGTAAAGATAAATCGTAGTTTTGCAAAACAAAAGTGGTATTTCTGCGGCATTGTTTGCTACAAGGTGATAGACATCTGACTAAGTAGATCAGAAGGCACTCGGATATCTGCTCTGTAATGTGTTTTTGTGTATAAATTCTTGTTATGACGGGGGAGGGGGGAGATAGATTGATCCCTTAAAGTTTTTGCCTTCTCTGCTGATATATTTTGAGAATTTAATGAATTAGTTGTAATTCTGGAATAATTAGAAGTTGTAGAGAATTGAATTTACTTAGGATTGTATAAATAAGTCTGAATACAGGTTTGGCAAGTTTTAGCCAGCCAGCGGCTTACAATGGCTGTACCCTTAGACTACAGTGTCTTAATTAGTGTCTTAATTAGGTCTCAAAAGTTCTATTGTATATCTGCTGAGGGCAAATAGAGTATTGTATTGCCCTGTATAGCTTAAAAAGTGAGACACTGGAAATCTAATTAGACAAAAGAAGTGATAGCAAAAACCACCAGTGTATGAAAAAGATTAGACAAATGTTTTATGGGAGATTAAGTGAATATTATTGTGATATGTTGATAATTTTAATTTTTATTTTTTGTGCCACAGATAGACAGACATGAACCTGCTGTGTTTCCTCTACCAGAACGGTTGTAAGGCCAGTAAAGACAAGCTGCAATTTTGTAAGCAAAAAGGAGGGTTTTTTTAGGTCATTGTCTGAGCAAAAGTACCAAACATCTTTCAAATGAACAGACCATAGTGGTGAGAGAGCTGTAGGTGCCAACCCCCCCCATGCTCAGTTACATACCTTTTTGGCCATGGATCAGATAAACTGTGAATGGGCTTGTAAAAACCTGTTTGACAAGGGCTTGCCTGACAGATCAGAAACCCTTTTCAAATCTATGTCACTGAGGTGGAGGGACAGGCTACTGCAGTCCTGAGGCATATTATAGTACACATTTGAATACTGTTGCAAGGGGAACGCCCTCTTGTGCAAGGGTTGTACTCTCCGTACAGGCCCTGCTTGAGACAAGCTCAGACATTGTCCTAGACCACCCCCTGGTGGTATACAAACCACATGACATCTATGCAATCCTCACACAGATAGACAGATGTCATATTTCTTTGGCAAGATAGAGCAACATGGAATTTGCTCTACCATCCTCCTCAAAACATCTCATTTCAGCGTTATTTGACTTTTGAATCCTGCAACTCTTTTACCAGTAGGAGTTCATGATTCAAAAGGGGGGAGTAGATAATGAGATATTTAGTAGATGAGATATTTTTTAAACTCCCTCTCAGAAGAGGCGGCTTCAGTCATGTCACTGATGCCCCATTGGAGAATCCTGACTATGAGATGTTTGTGGACGGTTCCAGGTACCTAACAGAAAAAGGCAAATTTGAATACAGGGTATTCTGTAGTCATTATACATGACACCATAGTATAAGGAGCCCTTCCACCACACATGTCAGTATAAGAGGCTGACCTTAGAGAGGCCTGATAGCATAGAAAACATTTACACTGACTCCAGGTATGCGTATGGCATTGCACATGGTTATGGTCCAATATGGAGGTCTAGGAACTTCCTGATGGCACAGGGCAAACCAATTAAGAATGGAAACTTAGTAAGTCAGTTGAGATATGGCCATATTGCTCCCTAAGCAGTTGGCAATTGTAAAAGTCAGAGCTCACACAGAGGGAAGAGACCCTGAGAGTATTGGAAATAAAAAGGCTGATTGAGCAGCGGCACTACTGCCATGGAAGGGTCTCAACCAGGTGAGACATTGACCTAGCAGACCCCAAGGGGCTGTACTCTAAGGTGACTGGTGCCAGAGAATGTGAAGGAATGTGAAAATGGGGGATAAATCAGTGTACCCCCAAATAGCTGGTTTGGCCCACGGTAAGGTGCATGCCTCTTGAAATGCCATGGAGTCATTAGTGGGTAAACTATAGTTTGCCTCAGCTTTTGGAAGGGCTGCAGGGAATCACATAAAAGCATGTCACATATGTGCTCTACACAATCAGGGCAGGTAGTTAAGACACACCGCATGCACACCAGAATCCCTGTATCCATTACATACAATTGCCTGAATCTGAACGTACAAATATGTGTTGGTCTGTGTGTATTTTGTTCTCAGGTTGGATCAGCCGAGCAACGACACAGGTAACTGCCAAGAAATTGATATCTGAGCTTGTGTGTAGATTGGGGATACCTGAGATGATAGAGTCTGATAGAGGGACACATTTCACAGGTGAAATAATGAATAAAATAATGTATGTATTTCGGATTGAGCAGAGTTCATGCAAAGTGAAAAGTTTCTTTGAGTAGTAGTAGCCATGTGTGACCCGGTGAGCGGAGGATGGGTGGCTGCAGGATTTAGTATCACTACTGACAGATATATGTGAGCCTGCATGGCATGTCGTAAATGAAAAGTGTCTTTGAGCCATGCCCAGAGCCCTTGTACCTGTTCCAGGGATTGCAGGATAACTACATGCTATAACTATAACTTTAGTAACTACAAAAGGTGAGACGATATAAGTACGTGCTTGTGTGTATAGTGATATCTCTTCAGGATGGCCTGGGGCATATCTGGTGAAGAAAGCCATCACAAGTGGGCTGCAGATACTGAAGATGTAGTGTGTCACTTGTATTTGTATCTTCTGTAAGGTATCTTCCTGATAGAAGAATTGGTTTTAGCCCATAGCAAACTTTCTTTGGGTCAGCCCCTAGGTTAGAGTTGTATTATGGTGTACTGACTGACTATGTGATGTCTTGGCAAAAACATCTGACTAATGTATAGTTTTGAGTTTTCTCCTCCCTCTCAGATTTTAAGTTAGTGGATGGGACCTATTCATTTGAACCAAGAGATTGATGACACGTGAGAAATCCTCTTGAACCAAGATTTGATGATTCGCTCCAAGTGCTGCTAACTACTAATACTTCTATGAAACTTGACGGAAAGCCTAATTGTATCCATGCTTCACATTACAAAGAAGTCTCTACACACAGCGATGAAGATTCTCCTGATGTTACTGTTATAGATTATTCTGGCGATAAGTCTGCATAGAACATTTGACGATGAGTGGGAGAATACGTTTTTTTTCTTTAAACATCATATGATCTTGAACGAAGATCTGAATGTGTCAGACTGTAGGATATGTCCTCATAGCCCCATATTAGCCTCAGTCATGTTATATAGCTGTTTTCATAACACAACAGGAAGTAATGATACATAGTATACGCAAGTGAATGTATAATCTTATGTTTATGTGTTTGAAAAATACAAAGCAGACTGAAAATAACAGGCCAGAACTATGATTGAGATTAATTTGGAATACAGGAACATATGAGGGGAATCTGGAAAGGTCCAGCAGTAGATGTTAAGTCACTGAAGTACCTAAATATGAATTCCTGTATCCAATTATCTCAAAATGGGGGAACTGTTAGGATCACATCTTCCATCTTGTATTCTGTCAGCCATTTTGTAAGCATTTTCTGTTCTAAGCTTCATAAGGATGTCTGTTTAGAGTCTAAGAGACCCCTTTAGGGGATAAGGCGTGTGGAATATTAATGGTTGGGTTATAACTCCTTATCTATTTGTGGTCATCTTTGAGGGTGGGTGTAGAAACCGGTTCAAATAACCTGTTTGGTCGTTAGCCCCAAGGCCGGAGCGGACCAGTATGTGATCATTATCTCTCTTGCTGTGATATACATCTAGAACTAGTGTAAGATGTTGGCTTACACATAAATATCTTAGATTCTTCTTCATGTCATGAGAAAGGTCATCCCAGGTTGGAGTGTAATCATGAGATGCAGACCTTATCCAATAGTCATGTGCCACAGCTTATGTCATTAGAATAGTCCAACCTGCTTTTGTCTGTATAAATATTGACACTCTGTAACAATAAATCAGAACTCTTGATACACAGCCATCTTGTGTCATTAATCAGTTCTCCAGGCTTAAAAGAAGATGGCTGCAGTCCATCTAGGCCTGTTAATTAATTATTTAATTTGGAGCTCTGCAACATACTATGAGGACTCTTTAATGTCCCCTACACTAAGTAGACATAAGATGAGCTCATGACGACTATACATATCACACAGGAAAGTTTCATGCAGTAAATTAACTCCAAGTCTGCACCAGTGAGGAGGATGAGCCTTGCAGAGCTGTAATTAGATGTATCAGAAGCCCTATTGTGTAACTGCTAATTTGGATACAGTGTCCTAAGGGCAGTTGAAGTATTGTACTGCCCTTAATATCTTAAGTGAGGCACTGTTATCTATCTAGAAGCAGCTGCATTGTGAGGAATCACTTTTGGAGATAGTTTGTGTCATTTGTGATTATATTTTATACGATATTATGTGAATCTATTGTTTTGTCTGTTATTGTCACCTTAACTATTGTATATACTAAAAGAGTAAAGAGGGGACAGTGGAAGTGACAGTGTGGGTATGACTGGAAATGAGAGAAGGAGACGGCCCACTCATATCCACTGCCAGAAACAGCCAGAATATGAAAAGATTAGACAAATGTTTTATGGGAAATTAAGTGAAGTTTTTGAATCATGAATACCTGGGACCCTCCCTCTGATGATTGTTAAGATATGTGATACTGCTTCTTCTTTGTGCCAGATAGACAGACATGTGAAGCTGCTACCATAAACCTGCTGTGTTTCCTCTACCAGAATGGTTGTAAGGCCAGTAAAGACAAGCTGCAATTTTGTAAGCAAAAGGTGGTGTTTTTAGGTAATTGTCTGAGCCAAAGTGCCAAACATCTTTCAGATGAACAGACCAAAGTGGTAAGAGAAATGCAGGTGCCAACCCCCATGCTCAGTTACATACCTTTTTGGCTCGGGTGTCGTATTGTAAGCCATGGATCAGATAAACTGTGAATGTGCTTGTAAAACCTGTTTGACAAGGAGAGATTGGAACAGGAGCCAGTGCACCTGCCTTAGGCTTGCCTGACTATTAGAAGCCCTTTTCAAATCTATGTCACTGAGGTGATGGGACATGCTGCTGCAGTCCTGAGGCATATTCTAGTGCACGTTTGGATGCTGTTGCAAGGGGAACGCCCTCTTATGTAAGGGTTGTACTCTTCGTACAGGCCCTGCTTGAGAAAAGCTCAGACATTGTCCTAGACCAACCCCTGGTGGTATACAAACCACATGACATCTATGCAATCCTCACAGGTAGACAGACGTCATATTTCCTTGGCAACACAGAACAAGATGGAATTTGCTCTACAATCCTCCTCCAACATCTCATTTTCATTTTCATTTTTGTTTGACTTTTGAATCCTGCAACTCTTTTACCAGTAGGAGTTCATGATTCAAAGGGGGGTATAAATGATGAGATATTTTTGAACTCCCTCTCAGAAGAGTCGGCTTCAGTCATGTTACTGATGCCCCATTGGAGAATCCTGACTATGAGATGTTTGTGGATGGTTCTAGGTACCTAACAGAAAAAGGCAAATTTGTTACAGGGTATGCTGTAGTCACTATACATGACACTAGAGTACAAGAAGCCCATCCACCACACATGTCAGCACAAGAGGCTGAATTGAAAGCCCTTACAGAAGCCTGCAAAGTAGCTAAGGATAGCACAGCAAACATTTACACTGACTCCATGGTCTAATATGGAGATCTAAGAACTTCCTGATGGCACAGGGTAAGCCAATTAAGAATGGAAACTTAGTAAGTCAGTTAATGGAGGCCATATTGCTCCCTAAGCAGTTGGCAATTGTGAAGGTCAGAGCTCACACAAGGGGAAGAGACCCTGATAGAGCAGCCAAAGCAGTGGCACTGCTGCCATGGAAGGATCTCAACCAGATGAGCAAAATGGATATTGACCTAGAAGACCACAAGGGGCTGTATTCTAAGGTGACTGGTGAGGAAACTGAGAAAGGGACAAAGGCTGGTGTCAGAGAATGTGAAGGAATGTGGAAAATGGGGGATAGATTGTGTCTGCCCACAGCAGCATACCCCCAAATGGCTGGTTTGGCCCCCAATAAGGTGCATGCCTCTCGAAATGCCATGGAGTCACTAGTAGGTAAATTATGGTTTGCCTCAGGTTTTGGAAGGGCTGCAAGTCATCACGTAAAAGAATGTCACATATATGTTCTACGCAATCCAGGACAGGTAGTTAAAACACCTACCAAATGCACACCAAAACCCCTGTATCCATTTCAGAGAATACAAATAGATTACATACAATTGCCTAAGTCTGGAATGTACGAGTACGTATCGGTTTGTGTGGTTGGGCCGAGGTCTATCCTGTGGGCCAGACAACCGCACAGGTAACTGCCAAGAAATTGATGTCTGAGCTTGTGTGTACATTCAGGATACCTGAGGTGATAGAATCTGATAGAGGTACACATTTCACAGGTAAAATAATGAAGGAAATAATGTCTGTATTAGGGATTGAGCAGAGTTCAGGCAAAATGGAAAGGTTGAATGGCACACTCAAGTTAAAAATCCAGAAAGCCATGGCAGAGACAGGAAGGCCCTGGCCAGAGTGCCTGTCTAGCATTATACTCAGTGAGAAATTTCAAAGGTAAAAAAGATCCAGCAAAAGCCAAGGTGGATGGTTCAATGTAGAAAAAATTCCTTCTTTATTGTAAATCACAAATTCTCAATAAAACCGCAACGGTACAAACATTACTAGCAAAAAATAGCGTCAGACTGACGCGTTTCGGATCCTATGTCCTTCCTCAAAGTCTGAACTACCACCATTGAGATCACCACGCTATTTGAACTGTTGCTGATGAAACTATAAAGAACACCTGTTGTTGTTATAATCAGGTGCCAAATGTCCTGCATCAGTTACATGAAAAGCGTCATGATCCCAATCCGCCATGTATGTACTAGACAAAAACACATTTATAATTTTAATATACCCAAAACCCACAATAATGAACAGTCAATTATTTAAAAACAAACAAGAATCCATGTGAAATAAACCCAAGGATCTCATACTAAAAAATGTAAAAATTAAAAACAAGAAAATAGAGACAAAATCAAGGAGGTTTTTCTTTTGCAGAAGAGTATCATCAACTTGTTTGTCCAAACAATATGTATCATCTTATTTCATTGGTCTATATCCATTACAATAAACCTATATAAGAAATAAAGATTTCGATGCACTATGTCTATACAGGTAAGAGAAAGTCCACATTCACTATAAGTTATTGCGCATACACCTACTGCGATCTCATAGTCTTTATACGTAGGCATCATCATTTGGATGGTTGACAGGCCAGAGCTGCATGGATGAAAACCCCACTCGTCAACCCCCACGACACCATCCGGTGTTCCACTGCCCACTCCTTCATACCTATACTAGAGGCAGAAGTTGTAATGCACCATGCCAATATCAAAGATGGAAGATTCATGTTCTCTATGGATTAATGCGCGTGCTCCTGTTAGTATCCCATAATGCGCTATGCCAATATCAAAGATGGAGACTTCATGTCCTCTGTATGTTAATGCACATGTCCTTATTGGGATCCCATAATCTCCATATAACAGTGTCATCGGCTATATGTTTAGCAAATCGGACATGCGATCTCATGGTCTCTATGCGTAGGCATCATCATTTAGATGGTTGACAGGCTAGAGTTGTATGGATGAAAACTTCGCTCGTCAACCTTCATGATGTTGTCCGGTATTCTATTATTTACTCCTTCATGCCCATACTGGAAGCAGAAGTTGTAATACACTGTGCCAATATCAAAGATGGAAGATTCATATTCTCTATGGATTAATGTGCATGTTCCTATTAGTATTCCATAATGCGCTATGCCAATATCAAAGATGGAGACTTCATATACTCTGTAGGTTACTGCGCATGTTCTTATTGGGATCCCGTGATCTCCATATACCAGTGTCATCGGCTATATGTTTGACAAACCGGACACTAAAGAAAAAGAATAACAAAGAAGGAGGAAAAAAAAAAAAAAAGAAAGAAACAGAAACTTCATTACAAAAGAGGTAAGTAAATGAACATATCCATCAGAAATGCTCACTTCTATCAAAAAGAACACACATTCACATTTTTACTTAATATCCGATATAAACCCAAAACAGTAACATCGGTATAATTGATGATTCTATTCTCCTTGTTATCGTATACTTTTTTTTGGAATAATGTATGATGGAAAATTAGATGTTATAAATATAAGATACATTGTTTCTGTTATTCATACCTTTAGGGAAGCGAGTACTAAGCTTCCATATCCAATACACTTCACGTACACGTAATATATGTTCCCAGTTACCCCCTCTTGCCGGTCTAGTAACCTTTTCTATGCCCGTAAACTTAAAATTTCCAGTATCTCCCGCATGTAATTCTTTAAAGTGCTTTGACACACCTGTATTTTTGGAACAATCCATGTCTGTGATGCTTTGTAAATGTTCAGATATGCGAACTTTGAGACTCCTAATAGTACTACCTACATAGTGGACATTGCATTGCTTACACGTAATCAGATATATTGTATGACTGGTTGAACAATTGATGTAATTTTTTATCTCATGTTGTTGGCTAACATCTGTATTTCTAAATTTATTGCCCACTTCCACAAATCTACATACTCCACATCGTTGTTGCCCACATCGATAGAAACCACAAGTTTTTAGCCATGTATCCATATGACTATCCTCATCTCTCAAGAGACTAGGAGATATACGATTGCCTAGGGTCCTACCTCTTCTCGGGATAAAATCACATCCTTCCTGTATGATTTCCCTAAGTATTGGATCCTGATTAAGAATAGGAAGGTTATCCCTTAGGATCTTGGTAATTTTCTCATATTCTAAACTGTATTGAGTTGAAAAGTGTACTCTTGACCTTTCCCTTTCTCTGTTCTTTTTGCTGTATAAAAGGTCTTTCCTGTCTCTGTCAACAGCGATACTGTATGCTCTATCTATAGCCCATGTAGGGTAATTTCTCTGTAATAATCTCTCCTTTATCGAGGACGCCTCTCTCTCAAAGGAATCTTGTGAAGAACAGTTCCTTTTGATCCTAAGAAATTCTCCCACAGGTAATGATTTTTTGACATGACTAGGATGCATGCTGTGAGCATGCAACAACGTATTCCCCGCTGATGGTTTTCTGTAATTCTCAATCTTAACCTTACTGTTAGCTTCATTACCTGTGAGTAATATATCCAGGAAGCTGATGGATTGGCCTCCTATCACATAAGTGAATCTAAGATTATACAGGTTGTCATTAATATAATCCATGAATTTGACAATTTGTTCTTCATCACCCATCCAGATTAACAATCATCAATATATCTACCGTACCATATTATATGGTCTCTGAATGGGTTAATGTTACTATAGAGGTGCTTCTCCTCCCACCACGCCATAACCAAATTGGCTAGGGAGGGGGAGAAGCATGCGCCCATTGGAGCGCCTCTAGTTTGTAAATAATATTTTTTCTGAAACATGAAATAGTTATGCTGTAACAAAAAATTGACAACTTGTATGATGTATTCGTTAAATTCTGGATCAAAATTGGTGTAAGTATAAAGAAAGAAGGATAAAGCTGTAATTGCTATTTCGTGGGGAATGGAAGAATAAAGAGCTGTAACATCACAGCTAACCCACGTATATCCCCCCCTCCACTGAAACCCATCAAATACCTTAAGTATCTCCTTCGTGTCTCTGATGTAACTGGGCGTTCTGGTGACAATGGGCTGTAATAATTGATCTACCCATACGCATAATCGTTCACTAAAGGAGCCTATGCCAGATATAATGGGTCTCAGTGGAGGGGGGAATCCCTCCTTATGCACCTTCGGTAGCCCATGAAAAATGGGCACCACAGGAAATTCAACAAGCAGGTAATTGTACTCTTTTTCGGAAAAGAAACCCAAATTCAATCCCTCTATTAGGAGAAGTTTTAATTTATCAGAAAAGACCTTGGTAGGGTCTTCTGAAAGCACTCTGTAAGTGTCCCTATCATTCAAAATATTGAACACTGACTGCAAATAATCTTTCTTGTCAAGAATCACTACCCTCCCTCCCTTATCTGACATTTTTATGATCACCTCCTTATTTTCTTGTAATTCTTTTAAACTGACTCTTTCCCCTAAATCAAGATTGTCCATATGTTTTCTAGATAAAGACTGATTGAGTGTCATTAAATTGTCCTCTATAACCGTTTGGAATGCATCCAAAGCTGGAATTCTGGATTTTAGAGGATAAAATTCGGGATTTTTTACATTTACAACTGTACCTGTAAAATTAACTTTGTTGTTTTTATTATCATCCAAACTATGCAAATCCAATAAGCAACATTGTTCCTTGAACAGAAAATTGTTATACTCATTATAGGATATAGACGGATGATTGATCTCCGTATAATCCTCTTGTTTTTGTGAATTGTGAAAATGCCGTCTGATAGTCAAAAGACGCACAAACTTATTCACATCTAAAAGTGTATCAAACACATTGAAGTGTTCAACAGGAACAAAGTTTAGACCTTTTGACAGGAGTTGCAAATGAGAATCAGAGAAACTTTTCGTTGATAAATTGAGAACACTGGGATAAGAAACGTCAGTAATGGAGGAGTTCGGTGGCATGGATGTATGTAACATTGTATGTGGACTTTCCTCCATTAAAGGCGATTGTGTCGGGTTTGAAATCTTGTTCTTCCTCTGATGTTTTCTTCCTGCTCGATGATTCTTTCTCCTCTCCCCCGGGAAGCTCGATTCCTTCCTCTGGATATACTTCTCTCTTGTGCTCGAGTTTTTGCCAGATCCGGTTCTTCTAAAAAACTGCGATCCGAATAAGTGGAATCCATATCTTCCGTTTCACGCTCTGAGGAACTGAATGAGACATTCCTTCTATTGAATTTAGTAGTACCTTTTTTCTTTAATATGGATCTGGGTGTCAATGCCCCGTTTTTTTGCCATCTATATACAACATCATTGTCATAGTCCATTTTGTCTCGTTGGAATTTATTCTTTTTTAAAGATGCTATATTTTCCTCCAATTTGTTAATTTGTGTTTTTATTTTTTCATATGCCGCATCCTGTTTACGTGTGAACGTGAATTTCAGCAATTCGTCTTTAGTGTTTTTAATTTCTTCCTTAAGGGACATTAATTTTGTTTCTTCATTTTTGACTATAAGATCCATTAATTTATATGAGCATTCCGATAGAATTTCTTCCCATTGTTTCTTAAAACTTTCATTGTAAATATGGGAAGGAAATTTTTGCAATCTAAGTCCACGGGGGATCATATGCCTTTCTATGTACATAACCAAAGTTTTGTGGTCCCACCAAGTTTTGGTTTCTGTGGTGAGTAATTTTCGAAGTTTAGCCATAATATAATCACAGTTGGTAATATCCTCTGCATTATGAGAACTATCATTAAAAACTTCCAATAGTCTCTTATTTCGACAAGTTTCAGAATCTGTGGTATTACTGGAAATATCCATAGTGATTGTCCGCTTGTAATGTGATAAGATCTTAGTACCGTGCGATATTTAATTTCATAAAGAAGTGAAAAAATTCTTTGTAATAAATATAACACCGTATTCTCATAAGGGACACGAGTATATCGAAAAACAGTACAATCAGTGAAAAAATTAAGCAAGAAAAAGGATTTGATACTCAGCCCAAATGTTGTCGAATCTCGGTTTTCATGTATAAAGTTCCTTTTCACCGATATATCCTCGGTAAGGCTATGCCCGGAAGGTTGGACTCCCTCGACTCGGAGTAGTAGGCACAAATTTCAAAGGTAAAAAAGATCCAGCAAAAGCCAAGGTGGATGGTTCAATGTAGAAAAAATTCCTTCTTTATTGTAAATCACAAATTCTCAATAAAACCGCAACGGTACAAACATTACTAGCAAAAAATAGCGTCAGACTGACGCGTTTCGGATCCTATGTCCTTCCTCAAAGTCTGAACTACCACCATTGAGATCACCACGCTATTTCTTTCTCTTACCTGTATAGACATAGTGCATCGAAATCTTTATTTCTTATATAGGTTTATTGTAATGGATATAGACCAATGAAATAAGATGATACATATTGTTTGGACAAACAAGTTGATGATACTCTTCTGCAAAAGAAAAACCTCCTTGATTTTGTCTCTATTTTCTTGTTTTTAATTTTTACATTTTTTAGTATGAGATCCTTGGGTTTATTTCACATGGATTCTTGTTTTTTTTTAAATAATTGACTGTTCATTATTGTGGGTTTTGGGTATATTAAAATTATAAATGTGTTTTTGTCTAGTACATACATGGCGGATTGGGATCATGACGCTTGTCACGTAACTGATGCAGGACATTTGGCACCTGATTATAACAACAGGTGTTCTTTATAGTTTCATCAGCAACAGTTCAAATAGCGTGGTGATCTCAATGGTGGTAGTTCAGACTTTGAGGAAGGACATAGGATCCGAAACGCGTCAGTCTGACGCTATTTTTTGCTAGTAATGTTTGTACCGTTGCGGTTTTATTGAGAATTTGTGATTTACAATAAAGAAGGATTTTTTTCTACATTGAACCATCCACCTTGGCTTTTGCTGGATCTTTTTTACCTTTGAAATTTGTGCTTACTACTCCGAGTCGAGGGAGTCCAACCTTCCGGGCATAGCCTTACCGAGGATATATCGGTGAAAAGGAACTTTATACATGAAAACCGAGATTCGACAACATTTGGGCTGAGTATCAAATCCTTTTTCTTGCTTAATTTTTTCACTGATTGTACTGTTTTTCGATATACTCGTGTCCCTTATGAGAATACGGTGTTATATTTATTACAAAGAGTTTTTTCACTTCTTTATGAAATTAAATATCGCACGGTACTAAGATCTTATCACATTACAAGCGGACAATCACTATGGATATTTCCAGTAATACCACAGATTCTGAAACTTGTCGAAATAAGAGACTATTGGAAGTTTTTAATGATAGTTCTCATAATGCAGAGGATATTACCAACTGTGATTATATTATGGCTAAACTTCGAAAATTACTCACCACAGAAACCAAAACTTGGTGGGACCACAAAACTTTGGTTATGTACATAGAAAGGCATATGATCCCCCGTGGACTTAGATTGCAAAAATTTCCTTCCCATATTTACAATGAAAGTTTTAAGAAACAATGGGAAGAAATTCTATCGGAATGCTCATATAAATTAATGGATCTTATAGTCAAAAATGAAGAAACAAAATTAATGTCCCTTAAGGAAGAAATTAAAAACACTAAAGACGAATTGCTGAAATTCACGTTCACACGTGAACAGGATGCGGCATATGAAAAAATAAAAACACAAATTAACAAATTGGAGGAAAATATAGCATCTTTAAAAAAGAATAAATTCCAACGAGACAAAATGGACTATGACAATGATGTTGTATATAGATGGCAAAAAAACGGGGCATTGACACCCAGATCCATATTAAAGAAAAAAGGTACTACTAAATTCAATAGAAGGAATGTCTCATTCAGTTCCTCAGAGCGTGAAACGGAAGATATGGATTCCACTTATTCGGATCGCAGTTTTTTAGAAGAACCGGATCTGGCAAAAACTTGAGCACAAGAGAGAAGTATATCCAGAGGAAGGAATCGAGCTTCCCAGGGGAGAGGAGAAAGAATCATCGAGCAGGAAGAAAACATCAGAGGAAGAACAAGATTTCAAACCCGACACAATCGCCTTTAATGGAGGAAAGTCCACATACAATGTTACATACATCCATGCCACCGAACTCCTCCATTACTGACGTTTCTTATCCCAGTGTTCTCAATTTATCAACGAAAAGTTTCTCTGATTCTCATTTGCAACTCCTGTCAAAAGGTCTAAACTTTGTTCCTGTTGAACACTTCAATGTGTTTGATACACTTTTAGATGTGAATAAGTTTGTGCGTCTTTTGACTATCAGACGGCATTTTCACAATTCACAAAAACAAGAGGATTATACGGAGATCAATCATCCGTCTATATCCTATAATGAGTATAGCAATTTTCTGTTCAAGGAACAATGTTGCTTATTGGATTTGCATAGTTTGGATGATAATAAAAACAACAAAGTTAATTTTACAGGTACAGTTGTAAATGTAAAAAATCCCGAATTTTATCCTCTAAAATCCAGAATTCCAGCTTTGGATGCATTCCAAACGGTTATAGAGGACAATTTAATGACACTCAATCAGTCTTTATCTAGAAAACATATGGACAATCTTGATTTAGGGGAAAAAGTCAGTTTAAAAGAATTACAAGAAAATAAGGAGGTGATCATAAAAATGTCAGATAAGGGAGGGAGGGTAGTGATTCTTGACAAGAAAGATTATTTGCAGTCAGTGTTCAATATTTTGAGTGATAGGGACACTTACAGAGTGCTTTCAGAAGACCCTACCAAGGTCTTTTCTGATAAATTAAAACTTCTCCTAATAGAGGGATTGAATTTGGGTTTCTTTTCCGAAAAAGAGTACAATTACCTGCTTGTTGAATTTCCTGTGGTGCCCATTTTTCATGGGCTACCGAAGGTGCATAAGGAGGGATTCCCCCCTCCACTGAGACCCATTATATCTGGCATAGGCTCCTTTAGTGAACGATTATGCGTATGGGTAGATCAATTATTACAGCCCATTGTCACCAGAACGCCCAGTTACATCAGAGACACGAAGGAGATACTTAAGGTATTTGATGGGTTTCAGTGGATGGGGGGATACACGTGGGTTAGCTGTGATGTTACAGCTCTTTATTCTTCCATTCCCCACGAAATAACAATTACAGCTTTATCCTTCTTTCTTTATACTTACACCAATTTTGATCCAGAATTTAACGAATACATCATACAAGTTGTCAATTTTTTGTTACAGCATAACTATTTCATGTTTCAGAAAAAATATTATTTACAAACTAGAGGCGCTCCAATGGGCGCATGCTTCTCCCCCTCCCTAGCCAATTTGGTTATGGCGTGGTGGGAGGAGAAGCACCTCTATAGTAACATTAACCCATTCAGAGACCATATAATATGGTATGGTAGATATATTGATGATTGTTAATCTGGATGGGTGATGAAGAACAAATTGTCAAATTCATGGATTATATTAATGACAACCTGTATAATCTTAGATTCACTTATGTGATAGGAGGCCAATCCATCAGCTTCCTGGATATATTACTCACAGGTGATGAAGGTAACAGTAAAGTTAAGATTGAGAATTACAGAAAACCATCAGCGGGGAATACGTTGTTGCATGCTCACAGCATGCATCCTAGTCATGTCAAAAAATCATTACCTGTGGGAGAATTTCTTAGGATCAAAAGGAACTGTTCTTCACAAGATTCCTTTGAGAGAGAGGCGTCCTCGATAAAGGAGAGATTATTACAGAGAAATTACCCTACATGGGCTATAGATAGAGCATACAGTATCGCTGTTGACAGAGACAGGAAAGACCTTTTATACAGCAAAAAGAACAGAGAAAGGGAAAGGTCAAGAGTACACTTTTCAACTCAATACAGTTTAGAATATGAGAAAATTACCAAGATCCTAAGGGATAACCTTCCTATTCTTAATCAGGATCCAATACTTAGGGAAATCATACAGGAAGGATGTGATTTTATCCCGAGAAGAGGTAGGACCCTAGGCAATCGTATATCTCCTAGTCTCTTGAGAGATGAGGATAGTCATATGGATACATGGCTAAAAACTTGTGGTTTCTATCGATGTGGGCAACAACGATGTGGAGTATGTAGATTTGTGGAAGTGGGCAATAAATTTAGAAATACAGATGTTAGCCAACAACATGAGATAAAAAATTACATCAATTGTTCAACCAGTCATACAATATATCTGATTACGTGTAAGCAATGCAATGTCCACTATGTAGGTAGTACTATTAGGAGTCTCAAAGTTCGCATATCTGAACATTTACAAAGCATCACAAACATGGATTGTTCCAAAAATACAGGTGTGTCAAAGCACTTTAAAGAATTACATGCGGGAGATACTGGAAATTTTAAGTTTACGGGCATAGAAAAGGTTACTAGACCGGCAAGAGGGGGTAACTGGGAACATATATTACGTGTACGTGAAGTGTATTGGATATGGAAGCTTAGTACTCGCTTCCCTAAAGGTATGAATAACAGAAACAATGTATCTTATATTTATAACATCTAATTTTCCATCATACATTATTCCAAAAAAAAGTATACGATAACAAGGAGAATAGAATCATCAATTATACCGATGTTACTGTTTTGGGTTTATATCGGATATTAAGTAAAAATGCGAATGTGTGTTCTTTTTGATAGAAGTGAGCATTTCTGATGGATATGTTCATTTACTTACCTCTTTTGTAATGAAGTTTCTGTTTCTTTCTTTTTTTTCTTTTTTTTTTTTTTTTTTTTCCTCCTTCTTTGTTATTCTTTTTCTTTAGTGTCCGGTTTGTCAAACATATAGCCGATGACACTGGTATATGGAGATCACGGGATCCCAATAAGAACATGCGCAGTAACCTACAGAGTATATGAAGTCTCCATCTTTGATATTGGCATAGCGCATTATGGAATACTAATAGGAACATGCACATTAATCCATAGAGAATATGAATCTTCCATCTTTGATATAGGCACAGTGTATTACAACTTCTGCTTCCAGTATGGGCATGAAGGAGTAAATAATAGAATACCGGACAACATCATGAAGGTTGACGAGCGAAGTTTTCATCCATACAACTCTAGCCTGTCAACCATCTAAATGATGATGCCTACGCATAGAGACCATGAGATCACATGTCCGATTTGCTAAACATATAGCCGATGACACTGTTATATGGAGATTATGGGATCCCAATAAGGACATGCGCATTAACATACAGAGGACATGAAGTCTCCATCTTTGATATTGGCATAGCGCATTATGGGATACTAACAGGAGCACGCGCATTAATCCATAGAGAACATGAATCTTCCATCTTTGATATTGGCATGGTGCATTACAACTTCTGCCTCTAGTATAGGTATGAAGGAGTGGGCAGTGGAACACCGGATGGTGTCGTGGGGGTTGACGAGTGGGGTTTTCATCCATGCAGCTCTGACCTGTCAACCATCCAAATGATGATGCCTACGTATAAAGACTATGAGATCGCAGTAGGTGTATGCGCAATAACTTATAGTGAATGTGGACTTTCTCTTACCTGTATAGACATAGTGCATCGAAATCTTTATTTCTTATATAGGTTTATTGTAATGGATATAGACCAATGAAATAAGATGATACATATTGTTTGGACAAACAAGTTGATGATACTCTTCTGCAAAAGAAAAACCTCCTTGATTTTGTCTCTATTTTCTTGTTTTTAATTTTTACATTTTTTAGTATGAGATCCTTGGGTTTATTTCACATGGATTCTTGTTTGTTTTTAAATAATTGACTGTTCATTATTGTGGGTTTTGGGTATATTAAAATTATAAATGTGTTTTTGTCTAGTACATACATGGCGGATTGGGATCATGACGCTTTTCATGTAACTGATGCAGGACATTTGGCACCTGATTATAACAACAACAGGTGTTCTTTATAGTTTCATCAGCAACAGTTCAAATAGCGTGGTGATCTCAATGGTGGTAGTTCAGACTTTGAGGAAGGACATAGGATCCGAAACGCGTCAGTCTGACGCTATTTTTTGCTAGTAATGTTTGTACCGTTGCGGTTTTATTGAGAATTTGTGATTTACAATAAAGAAGGAATTTTTTCTACATTGAACCATCCACCTTGGCTTTTGCTGGATCTTTTTTACCTTTGAAATTTGTGCCTACTACTCCGAGTCGAGGGAGTCCAACCTTCCGGGCATAGCCTTACCGAGGATATATCGGTGAAAAGGAACTTTATACATGAAAACCCGAGATTCGACAACATTTGGGCTGAGTATCAAATCCTTTTTCTTGCTTAATTTTTTCACTGGTTATACTCAGTGAGGACCACTCCTAATAGAAAGACAGGTCTGTTACTATTCGAGGTGCTTTTTGGAAGTGTGCCTAGACTAAGGTTGTATTTTCCCAGACTTTACAACTCAATTATGATAGTACTGTCAGCTATGTCCAGAGATTCTGTCAAAGATTGAAAGTAACCCATGAACAGGTGTTTTCTTCTATCAGACCCTTTTTGAGTTTTCAGGAACACATAGCTTGCAGGTGGTGATTGGGTGGTCATGAAAAGACATATCAGAAAACCCCTTGAACCTCGATTTGACGGTCCCTCCCAAGTGCTGCTGACAACTGTCACTTCAGTCAAATTGGAGGGAAAATCTACCTGGATACACGCTTCCCATTATAAAAAGGTTCCTAAACCATGGCAGGAATGAAGAGATGGACATTATTTGTCTTATGCTTTCTTAACGGACTCACTTCTGTCACCTTTGAAGTTGATAAGACAAAATGCAAAAACCATATCTAAACACACTTTGTACAAGAGAGCAGCTGATAATGCCCCGAGGGAATGTGGTAGACCTCATTTGGTACAAATAGGTGCTGGAAACAAGATGAGTACTGTACTCGTATATCCTATGATTATGCAGATGTGGGATCAATTGGTAGAAGCCACCGATTACATAGATGATCAAATATGGGATGTCTTAGGCATACTTAATACCACCATAGCAGTACAAAATCAGCTAATCATAGTCACCAACCAACACACCCTGGTACTAGATTATATTACTGCGGCCCAGGCTGGATTGTGTCAGATGGTGGGACCTACCTGTTGCCATTATATTGATCCAAAAGGTAATATCAAAGGAAAACAAGAATTAGAGAATATATACAAAGTAAGGAAAGAATACGAGAAAGAGGTTGTGCAAAATGAAGATAGCTAGTGGTCAGACACTTTTTCCTTTTTGAATCCTGCTAATTGCTTCAAAGGAATAGGTGGATGGATAACTGGGATATTACAAACCATTGTACAAGTTGGCATGGTTATATTGCTTATATATTGTTTTGGTTTTTTTCAAGTTAATTTTGATATGTTCTAATCGATGTTATGATAAAGATAGATATAAGTGGTAGACATTATAGGAATATCAGATGGGGAATCCAGCAGGTCTGGCATTTAGGGAGCTAGATGAATGTACTCATCTGATACGAAGATAATGTCTAAAAATGGGGGAGATGTGAGGGGTTGAAATATCTTTTGAAAATTATGTATGAACAAAGGTCGGAGCCAAGACTGCTCTATCTCTCTCTGTCTCTCAGAGATGAGCAGTCTTCTACACAAGGAGCCGGTTAAACTGGTTAGACGGAGACACTATGTGCTGTGTACGTGTTGAAGCTGTATACAAAGAACAGTCAAAGAGATTCAAGCTAGTCAAAACTGGTTACAGTGGGTTTCAAAGCTCTAAGAAACTAAGAACATGATCAGATAAGGATAAATGCCTTGTAGCTTGGCTGTGACTTTGATGCTATATAAACGTGCCCGTCTGTGTTAATAAGCTGAAACATTGTGGAAAAGATACACTGCTGTCTGTCTGTTATGTTTCCTGAGCTCGTCACCCTATTGCGGATCAATTAGAACTACGACAACATAACTCAGGGGTCTTGTGCCTCTAACAATCTACATGGGCGCTCCACAGCTCCCCACCCCATTACCATATTAGATCCATGTTACCAGTTATTATAGGAAATTATATCATCATCATCATGATATAAGTATTATGTACCAGTTATATTGGAGATCTCTCCTTCTGAACATGGGACACAGTCATAGCAGCAGGTGTGGATTGTTTCTCTAGGTTTTTTCCTGCTTCCAGGTAAGCATCTTTCTGAGCAGCGAGACACCGGGACCTAAAGAAGAGAGAACAACTTGTAATGAGACGTTGCTGCTGTAACAATCACAGTGAATTGAATTTATTTCTTATCAATGTTCTCTTTAAAAGTGGAACGTCTACTATGATGCCACAATGGAATTGCAACCCTAGCAATAATAATTACTATAAGCTGGTGATGATAAAATAATAATAATAATAATAATAATAATATATATATATATATATATATATATATATATATATATAATTTCTTACTTTTAAACTTCTTAATCAGCTCATATTAAAAGTAAATGTAATTGCCACTTCCTACCTCTCCTGTGAGTTTCCATTTTATCGCTTGGTCATCCACGTGAAGCTGCTCTCCATCTACAACCCATGGTGTAAAGTTCCCAACATGAATATTAAGTGGGGTTACCTTATCTTTATAGAACCAGTTTATTATCTTATATGAGTGAACAGTCTCTCCATATTCATCAAAGTAAGGAGCAGAGTTCAGGGAGTCCTGTGACTGCTTCATCAAGGTAAGGTGGTGATGTAACTGGAAGGAAGAAGAAAGATCTCATTACATATCTGTATGGATCCTACTGACCTGGATAAGAACTGTGTACACATGTGCTAATATACAGGAAAGAGTCCTACAAATGTGTGCCAAGATAAAAAAGGAACAAAGCTCTACTAAAAACACAGATCTACTTAACAAAAGAAATAGTGGAAAGAAGTTTTGCCCCTTAAATTAGAAATAAATGGTAAAAAGTAAAAAAATCCAAAAAAGTCAAAATTCATTTCTGTCCTGTGTTGCAGCATCCCAGAGTGCTACTGCTTTAAGTATTTGTATATTGTGCCTCTTTATTGTGTTGGTGATTCCCATCCTCTATGTTGTGTGCTATATATCATTGTTATACAGCTTTCCTGTTATCCTCTAGTGTTTCATACCCTTACCCTTGCTTCAGTTCTGACCAATCACAGGCCACTGGTTGTAGGAGACCTAGGGCCTCAGAGTGACCATTGAGCTTCAGTCTAGTGTGCTAGTTGAGAGTAGTAATAGTGTACAGAAGATTCCTGCAGCCAGCATCTGGACTGAGGCCAAACTTCTACCCATTCAACCTCTGGAGGATTATTCTAGATTATTCTAGAGACAGCCCTGTAAAGGGGGGGATTGCTCTCTGGATTATTGGACATTTTATGTTTAGTGCCAAGAGGAGCATGAGAGGACCTTGATAGAAGGAACATTTTCAGAAATAGTCTAAAGGTAACCAAATCCCTGTCAGAACTTCCTGTAATACCATCCCCAGTATCAATAGCTGGGAGAGGCACAAGAGGAGGAGTTGGAGAAGTCTGTCTAGAGCCTTTTATATTCCTAGGTACCCTCATATAACCAAGTCTGGCTGATTGGACAGGGAGATACTACTACCCCTATTGGAAGTTGCAGTTTACTTCTGTCCAGTTGCTGAATAAACTGTTACCTGGTTCAACTGCATCTCTGGACTCTGAGTCGTACCAGCCTTATCATCAGGGCCCTTTCGATCAACATCATACCAGCTCAGAGAAGAGAGGCCCCCTCTCCAACTAGAAGCGCCCTGGGAAAACTACTACCACTACCATCAGATAGTGCTGCAGGACTCCTCTAAGCGGTGCCTGGATCAAGAACGGAGCTGGAGTGTTTGGTGGAGTGTACTCAGCCTAGCAGGTGGCACAACATCTGCCACTACAACTCCCATCCTCCCGTCTTCTCCATCTGAGTTGCGGCAGCGTCTTTAACTATCTTTTCCTTACTCTGTATGTTCACTATTAGCAGAACAAAGAGGATTACATGACTTTCTCTGTCTCACCAAGTAGTACTTCAAGCCAGTGACTTAAAGGGAGTCTATCAGCAGAGAAATGATGATGCACCAGTCCCAGAATCTAATAGTGGACTGTCACACAGTTACTTTTATACTTTTATGTTAATCTTGCCTTTATTTCAACAATAATAATGTTTTCCGTGATATGCAAATTATCATGTAGTGGTTTAGAGCCATGGCAGGGCAGGTATTCGCTTTGTTTCCATTCCTGATTCCAGAAGGGAGTCACGCCAGAGCCCAGGAGAGGTAAGTAGCTTTTTGTAATGTATGTTATCTCCTCTGGGCTTCCGATTATTAAACTCCTGCATCTGAGAAGACCTGAGAGTATAATAAAAGTTTGTAGATGGTGAACCCCAAAAATCCAGATTCTGCCACTGCTGAAATTTTTGCAATATTTACAACAAACAACGTAGGGACCACTATGAGACATTATACTGTGTGCAGGGGCAAATATGGGACATTATACTGTGTGCAGGGGCAAATATGGGACATTATACAGTGTGAAGGGACCACTACGGGACATAAAAATTTGTGGATGGGCCACTATGGGACATTATACTGTTTGTAGGGACTGCTATGTAACATTATACTGTGTGCAGGGGCCACATTGTAACATTATACTGTACGGAGAGGTGGCTGTGAGAAATTATACTGCATAGAGGGACCACTATGGAACATGGTATTGTGTGAAGTGGCCACTATGGGTTATTATAGTTTGTGCAGGAACCACAATGGGAAATTATACTGTGTGCAGGAACCACTATTAGACATTAAAGTATGTGGAGGGGCCACTATGAGACATTATACTATGTTCAGGGGCCACTATGGGACACTATACTGCATGAAGGGGTTTCTATGTGACATTATATTGTGTAAAGGGGCCCAAGTCAAAAGTTTGCTGTGAGTTCCAGTCTTTGCTAGTTATACCCCTGGTTTTTGGGAATGAGCTGGTGAAACTAGGTGTTCTTGCATATAGAATTTGAACTGACTCATCCGTCACTTTTATAGATGACTGGTGATAGCAGAGATAGTAGCCCATGGCTCTGAGATTGTGTTGAAGATAAAACCAGTTTCTCACCTTTGTCGCATGATGTCTCAGTCTACATATTATTTGGTGCTTCTTATATTTATCACTGAGAGATAAGAACATATGATGAAGAGCTTGTGCCATGACCTCCACACTGTAATACAATCTAGGAGTCACCCCCGAAGACAGGAAGAATCTCAGACTTGGAAAAACATAGTGAAAAGTATCATTGTTTGCCGCAAATGTGAAATTGAAGGAAATAAAAGGATTGTCCTGATCATGTCCTGATATTGCTTCTAATACTTGCAAGTAGCGCCGAACATGAGGTGTAATAGAGAGATTCTTGTAATTTTTCACAAATTCTTTGACTCCAGGAATCGGTGGTGATAAATAGTCTACAGCTAAACTTCCATTAAAGATAATGTAAAGCTGTTCTGTAATGATGGAACTGGAAGCCCAAGAAGGGGGAAGAATTAATGTTGTCTCATTAAATGCTTTGTTATATTGTAAAATAAATTCAGTTGTATAATCATCATATGCCCCACATAGTATAATAATACTGACTCCAGAATGGTGTATTATGTTGGAAATATTTCTATAATAATCAACACTTTTTTCCATAACTTTTATAGTGAAGGCCGCACAGATCCCATATTCTTCCATGTACTTTGTTAGTATTTGCAGTTCATTCTCTCCAGCGTCATCGTTTGATACTAAAATCCCCACCCAGGTCCAGCCAAAGTGCTTCAACAGTTTGGATATTACCATATTGTGGATGTGGTTGTTATGTACTGCTCGGAAAACATGTGGATAGAGGCGTCTATCGGTCAGTGAGTAGTCTGTAGCTCCGTAGCTGATCTGTAAGACAAAGTCATTAATCCCAAATTTGATAGCAAAAGTGAAAATGACAAATAAATTTCAGTGGCTCAGATGTTGTCAAGATGAAATGGAATTGACAATTTAATAATGGAATTGTCCAGAATAAACAAAATATTCTGGAAAAAAAGAAATAATTCTGGATAAACAAGATATAAAACATAACTTTAACTAATAAATGCCTATAAAATTACCAAGTCATATCCATTAAAAAATTAATTTATCCAACCATATCCTATAAATTTACATATATGATGCTCTAAACAACAAATCTCTAAATGGGATCAGAAATAATATTAACCTTATACCCAGAAAAAATACCATAAACCAATGATGTAAGGCAGGGTCTCACCAATGCCTCGGGTCAATGCAACAACGGGGTTGCTTCAGATATCATCCCAAGGTAAAAATTCGCCATAGATGACGTTGTTGCCCTTTTATGTCCTGGGCTGTGCCCTAGTAAGTCCCAAAGAGCTACACTATGTTTGTATTTTTCTGGGAATAAGGTTAATATTTCTTCTGATCCCTTTTAGAGATTTGGCCTGGTATTTTGCTATGCATTAATTAGTAAAAATTATATTTTATATATTGTGTAATCATCCTTTTTCATTCTCGGTAGGTTATTATTAGCATGGAGGTGTATATTATATGACAAACTATCTTTTTCATTTTATTATTTCTTGAAGAAAGAATTTTTTAAGAAATGTGAAACTTGTTTGCACTGGATTGAGTTTTTTTTTATTCTATTTTGGACAACTGCCACCATAGTGAGCTAATATTTTTGTTTCACGTTCCCATTGATGGGCGGTATTAAATATCACTAGAAATCCAATGGTGCACTGAATTCAGCACTCTGTTGGCTTTTCCAGTACGAGCCCCAGTGGTGGAGATATCAGTGCCGTTAATTTTGGCACTGATATTTCCCCAACTGTCAGAGAGGCGGGCCTTACAGCTCAGCAACAGTACTCTTCCATAGACTTGTAATGTCTGTCGGGGTGTTGTTTGGATTGCATGATCTCATGGATCATCCTAGCTTTTCCATAATGTCTTGCAAGTAGCCTTTGTGACAGAGTACAACCAGGACAACCCATAGTCAGCATAAAAAGTCCAGACAGAAAAAGAAGGTGGGGAAAAATTAGAGACATAGGGAACATCTCATAGTCAGGCTAACAGAGAAAGCAATAAGCACTAGAGATGAGTGAACACCGTTCGATCGAGTAGATATTCGATTGAATATCAGGCCGTTCGAGGTATTTGATTCCAATCGAATACCACGAGGCAAACGCACTAAAAATTTGTATCCCCTCCCACCTTCCCTGGTGCTTTTTTGTACCAATAATTGCGCAGGGGAGGTGGGACAGGAACTAAGACAACGGAGGCAGTGAAAAAAATTGGAAAAAACCATTCGCTGCTGAAAACATGTGACTTCCAATTTATAAGAATAGTCCAGACCAGTATTCGTCATTTCGCGGTGAGAGATAGGGAGAGAAAGACATCTGCTGAGGGCTAGATCGTGATTAGCTTCAGATAGGCAGGGAACAACGGAACAACAACATTTCTTCACAGAGAAATACACTGTAGTGACAGGAGTCCAGCTTTGTATGGACGGTGAAAACAGGGATGCAGAACAGTTACAAGTTGATATATAGCTGAAAAACAGCTTTCATTTTTGGCTGTCCGCACACAGAATAGCCAGAATCCACAGCAGTTACAAGTTGATATATAGCAGAAAAAAAGCCTTTAATTTTGGGGGGTCCAGGAATCTATACCAGTTACAAGTTGATATATAGCTCAAAAACAGCTTTCCTTTGTGGTGTATAGACTATAAAAAGGGCATTAGTATACATACAAAAATGGTTAAGGCTAGCGTAAGGGGACGAGGACAGGGAAGAGGACGGGGGCGTGGAAATGCAGATGTGGAGCAAGGTTTCGCTCAACCAACAGCGTCTACTGCACCTACTGCTCTGCAGCAGCAAGCATTGCACTTCCCCACAGTCCCCGGCTTGATGGCCAATTAAGTAGGCTGCAGGGTACAACCGTAACCAGGCCGAGCACCAGGAAGAGGTGTTGCAATGGCTGGCGGACAATACTTCCAGCACATTCTCCACCAGCCAGTCAGCCTCTACCTCAGCTCCTCCTCCTACCCAACAGTCTGGTCCTCCTTCTTCACAACATGCCCAATCTTCCCAGCAACCTAATCCCACCTTTACCACCTCCCAGGAGCAGTTTTCGGCTCCATTCACTGTCCCTCTCTCTGTCCTACCACGTCCTCAATCACCAGAGGTAACAGATGAGTTGCCTGATGCACAAACACTGGAGCATCCATTATCTCCTGTTGTTGTTGACCAGCAATCGGCCCTCAGTGATGACGATGACGACACACAGTTGCCATCAGGGCAGACTGTTGCCGTCGTCTGTGTGCAAAAGGAGGAGGAGCCGTTAGAGGATTTGGAAGAGGAGGTGGTGGACGATGAGGACACTGACCCGACCTGGACAGGGCGGATGTCAAGCGGGGAGAGCAGTGGAGATGAGGAGGGAAATGCAGCACCAAACAGGGTGGCTACAGGTAGAGGGATGTCCAGAGGCAGAGGACAGCTGCTTCACCGAAGCCAGGCCACAGCTAGCAGGGCCCAACATGTTATCTCTTGTAGCAAGGCTAGAAAAACTCCCTCATCGAGGCCACGGTCTTGAGTGGTGTGGAATTTTTTTAATGTATGTGCTGCGGACAAATATAGTGCGGTTTGCACACTCTGCAACTCCATACTGAGTAGGGGCTCTGAAAAGAGCAACCTTACAAACATTGCATGCGCCGTCATTTGGAAGGCAAGTACTGGACTCAGTGGCAGAGAGCAAACGAAGGACAATCATCATCTGGCGTTGCCACCACTGCCTCTCCCACTGTTGCCAGTGCTGGCGCTGCAGTCCAAACCAGCAGCCAGGAAACCACCACTTCTCCCTCATCCTCCCCTTTTCCTGCCTTACCTCCTTCTCCTGCCTTAGCTCCTTCTCCTGTACCATCATGCGCCTCCTCAAAATAACCCACCATCTCCCAGACTTTTGAGCGCAGGCAAAAATACAGCGCTACCCACCTCCATGCACAAGCCGTAAACGCACACATCTCCAAACTGCTGGCCCAGGAAATGTTGCCGTTCCGGCTTGTTGAAACTCAGGCCTTCCGATACCTGATGGCAAGTGCGGCACCTCGCTATGCCGTCCCTAGCCGTCACTACTTCTCCCGGTGTGCCGTCATGGCGGGCTCTAAGTTCCGCGATTTGCACAAAGGTCCACTTGACCACCGATGCGTGGACAAGTGAATGCGGACAGGAACGCTACATTTCACTGACGGCACACTGGGTGAATGTAGTTGAGGCTGGGAGCGGGTCACAATCTGGGATGGTCTACTTCATTTCCCCACTCAACATTCCTGGCAGGGGCTCTGAACCACATCCTCCTCCTCCTTCACCACCTCCACCATCACATCGACCCCAGCTACCAGCTGGAAACGCTGCAGCACTGGCATGGGGAGACGTCAGCAGGCCGTGCTGAAGCTCATAAACTTGGGGGACAGACAGCACACTGCCTCAGAGGTGAGGGATGTCTTCCTCGATGAGACGGCAACATGGTTTTCGCCATTGCACCTGGGCCCAGGGATGGTCGTGTGTGATAACGGCTGCAACCTGGTAGAGGCTCTGGAGCTTGCCAACCTCCAACATGTTCCATGCCTGGCCCACATGTTCAATTTAGTGGTGCAACGGTTTTTGAAAACATACCCCAATTTTGCTGAGCTACTAGTGAAAGTGCGGCACTTGTGCGCCCACTTTCGCAAGTCCACAGTAGCCAGAACACCGGCTGATGTGCGACGCCCCACATGCTGGAACTCGATGTACCACATGTTGAGTAGAATGTGTGAGCAGCAGAGACCCTTGATTTACCATCTCCAAAACCAAAGGGTTCCTCAGAGTCAGCTCCCGCAGTTTCTGCACCATGAGTGGCCATGGATGGCAGACTTATGCGAGATCTTGTGTGTCTTTGAGGAGTCAACCATGAGGGTCAGCTGTGACAATGCACTCGTGAGTGTCACAATCCCGCTCCTGTGTGTGATGCGAGAATCCCTCCTCGCCCTCAGGGATAACGCATTGTACGCTGAGGAGTTGGGCATAGGAGCAGAACCATCCCAGCAGGATAGTCAGGGCACACTCCTGTCTGCTTCACAGCGTATATGGAGGAAGGAGGAGGACGAAGTGGCAGATCTCATTGTCACACAGGAGGCTAGCGGGGAAGATCATTGCGTCCTATTGCTGCAGCGCGGTTGGAGCGAAATGGAGGAGTAGGAGGAAGACGAGGAAATGGAGAGTGACCATTCTGGTGGGGGCAGCCAAGTGACGCCAAGTAACACTCTGGCACACATGGCTGAATACATGTTGGAATGCTTTGCAACTGACAAACGCATTGCCAAAATCCTGGAGAGCAATGACTACCAGATTTTTTCAATCCTCGACCCCCGGTATAAAAATTATGTTTGTAATTTTATTCTGGTAGAGGGGAGGGCCAGTTGCATGAGTCAGTGCCACAAGGAACTGGTGCAGAATATGATGGAGAAGTTTCCATCGATCAACTGTTGTTGGCGGCACACAGGAGAGTTCCTCCAACAGGCCACAAACTATCATCCGGTCCACACCCGGCAGGGGCACACTCTCTAAGGTTTGGGACATGTTAATGGCACCCACTCGCCAAAGTACCGCCACTGAGGGGCCTAGTGTCACTAGGAGGGACAAGTATAGGCGCATGTTGCGGGAGTACCTGGCCGACCCCAGCCCTGTCCTCTCCGATCCCTCTGCGGCCTATACTTATTGAGTCTCCAAGTTAGATTTGTGGCTGGAACTTGCGCTGTATGCATTGGAGGTCCTTTCCTGCCCTGCCCCCAGCGTGCTTTCAGAAAGGGTCTTCAGCGCAGCCTTTGGCATAATTATGGATAAGCGCAGCCGGCTGTCAGCTGACAGTGCTGACCGGCTGACGCTCATAAAAATGAACAGCCACTGGATAGACCCATCATTTTCATGTCCACCAGTGTCAAGCACCCCGACATGAAGTTTCATGTGTCTGCTCACCCTCTACAATTCCTCCTCCTCCTCATACTCCTCCACCATCAGCATTGCACAATTTTGCTCCAACTAGGATCAATCCACCCTTATTCCCCCCAACTCTGCTGTTAGAGTCTGAATCCACTCTGATTCCCCCAACTCTGCTGGTTAGAGTCTCAATCCATCCTGATTCCCCCCAACTCTGCTGGTTAGAGTCTCAATCCATCCTGATTCCCCCCAACTCTGCTGGTTAGAGTCTCAATCCAATCTTACCACATCTCACACATCCACAATGACAGTTAAGGGTGGGTACTGTTGGATTTCCCATTGCCTATTCCATCTGTGGTTGTCATGGGCAACGTGATTTATAGGGGTGCTTGTTAATGTTTCTTTAGCTTAAATTTGGATTTCTGTCCATCCAATTGGGGAGTAAAGAAGGTTTCCAGGTATTTTCCCACTTTGATAGAGGTTTTTTGGAGTGTGGAAAGTGTGTAGTTGATAGGCATGTTAGATGCCCCCAGACATGCTTCCCCTGCTGTCCCAGTTGCATTGCAGAGGTGTTGGCATCATTTGATGAGGTGTCATAGTGGACTTGGTGACCTTCCTGAGTCGAATGGTGGGATCCTCTAAAACAAAGCATTTTTCCCCATAGACTATAATGGGGTTTGATATTCGATCGAATAGTCGAATATTGAGCGGCTTCTCAAAATGAATAATGAATATCGAATATTTTACTGCTCACTCATCTCTAATAAGCACTCTTTTTACATGTATGTGGTACAATCTGGCCTCTTAGATTACCATATATACTCGAGTATAAGTACAGTTTTTGTGCTGAAAAAGTGCGCCTCGGCTTATACTCGAGTCAATATGGTAACTCTTGTAGCTAAGGAAAGCTATGGACCCAACCCACAGCTTGGCTCCACCCACAGCTTGCGCTCACCACACCTTCTTTTTGGAAAGCAGGGCGAAATTGGAATTGCTTAGTCACTGACTAGATACTGCAGAGTGTGAGAGCCATATACAGTCATGGGCAAAAATTTTGAGAATGATACAAATATTAATTTTTACAAAGTCTACTGCTTCAGTTTTTCTAATGGCAATTTGCACATACTCCAGAATGTTATAAAAAGTGATCAACTTAACAGCAATTACTTGCAAAGTCAATATTTGCCTAGAAAATGAACTTTATCCCCCAAAACACATTTCAACATCATTGCAGCCCTGCCTTAAAAGGACCAGCTAACATCGTTTCAGTGATTGCTCCATTAACACAGGTGTGAGTGTTGATGAGGACAGGACTGGAGATCAGTCTGTCATGATTAAGTAAGAATGACACCACTGGACACTTTAAAAGGAGGCTGGAGCTTGGCATCATTGTTTCTCTTCTGTTAACCATGGTTACAGTATCTCTAAAGAAACACGTGCAGTCATCATTGCACTGCACAAAAATCGCCTAACAGGGAAGAGTATCGCAGCTAGAAAGATTGCACCTCAGTCAACAATCTATCGTATCATCAAGAACTTCAAGGAGAGAGGTTCCATTGTTGGCAAAAAAAGGCTCCAGGGCGCCCAAGAAAGACCAGAAAGCACCAGGACCGTCTCTTAAAAGTGTTTCGGCTGTGGGATCGGGCTACCAGCAGTGCAGAGCTTGCTCAGGAATGGAAACAGGCATGAGTGCATCTGCACGCACTGTGAGGCGGAGACTCTTGGAGCAAGGCCTGGTCTCGAGGGCAGCAAAGAAGCCACTTCTCTCCAGAAAAAAACATCAGGGACAGACTGATATTCTGCAAAAGGTACAGGGAGTGGACTGCTGAGGACTGGGGTAAAGTTATTTTCTCTGATGAATCCCCTTTTCGATTGTTTGGGACATCTGGAAAACAGCTTATTCGGAGAAGACGAGGTGAGCGCTACCACCAGTCTTGTCTCATGCCAACTGTAAAGCACCCTGAAACCATTCATGTGTGGGGTTGTTTCTCAGCCAAGGGAATCGGCTCTCTCACAGTCTTGTCTAAAAACACAGCCATGAATAAAGAATGGTAACAGAATGTCCTCCAAGATCAACTTCTCCCAACCGTCCAAGAGCAGTTTGGCCATCAACAATGCCTTTTTCCAGCATGATGGAGGACCTTGCCATAAAGCAAAGGTGATAACTAAATGGCTCAGGGATCAAAACATAGAGATTTTGGGCCCATGGCCTGGAAACTCCCCAGATCTTAATCCCATTGAGAACTTGTGGTCAATCATCAAGAGGCGGGTGGACAAACAAAAACCTACAAATTCTGACAAAATGCAAGCATTGATTGTACAAGAATGGACTGCTATCAGTCAGGATTTGGTCCAGAAGTTGATTGAGAGCATGCCAGGGAGAATTGCAGAGGTCCTGAAGAAGAAGGGTCAACACTGCAAATATTGCAACGCTGCATTAACTCATTCTAACTGTCAATATAAGCTTTTGTTACTCATAATATGATTGAAATTATATTTCTGTATGTGATAAAAACATCTGACAAACACACATAACAACCAGAGGGCAGCAGATCATGTGAAAATAGAAGATTTGTGTCATTCTCAAAACTTTTGGCCATGACTGTAAGGGTTGCCTCTTTTGCTGACAGAGGGTGCACCTCATTTATGCCGAAAGACCCCTGTAAGTCTTTCGGCATCTGTGGGAGGCCGCTGGAGCAGCGCTGCTGCCAATTGGTGAGTGGTGAGTGAATGTGACATGTAAGACTATGGGAAAACGAATGGCAATCAGTGGGTACAAACTCGGGGTTTATCCATACACTGCACAGATACTCACATTTATACATTTAACATGCCACTGTCACGTCTAATTTTCCAAATAACAGACTGATGCCTTTTCATGTGAGTGTGTAGAGATATTCCTACATTTGTTCCTAAAAAGCAATTTTCTAAAGTTTCTGCTTGCAGATTTGGCATAAAAAACTTCCACACAGGAGATAACCAACTTCGCTGCTTATTCCAATTCCTTCCAGTCTTCGAGCATCACACACTAGCGCTGTCATATTTTTAGATGTGGATTAAAAGTGCCCCCTCCAGCACTGTGGCTGATGGTGTCCCACTCTAGAGGGAACTTAATTCTGGTGTCTCATCCTGGGAGGTCACTACTGCCGATGTCTCACTCTGGGTTGGAGATACTCCATCTTGCACTGAACTTGAACCTGTGTCCATCTTGTCAACTAGACCAATTGTGCGGTGATGTGTGCAGGGTAGGACACAAGGATGACAACTGCGGAGCTGGTTTAATGGACTTTACTAAAGACTTTAATATATTTGAACAATAAAACAGTAAATCAATAGTAAATCCTCCATCTTCAGCCACATGTCCTGGACCAGGGGAATATCCCTCAAATCTCATGCAATGTAATGCTGATACTGGCTCACAGGGTGTCTGTCGTCCCTCGTATACATACATGACCTTTTAATGAACCTGGCTCTGGTGCTGTTATCCATGGTGCTGTGTCCTTTTCTAATACCCCAGAAATACCTTGATCTTCTTGTCCCATCCTTGTTAACTTTCACTCATCCTAGTTCCAATCTCACTCCAATCTGTAACATGTCCTTTCTACCTGTTGTTGGAGTAAAAATGGACTGTGTATATCCTCAGGAATCAGATGGGACCATCCTCTGGCCTTATCTGCCTGGACCCCAGCATCTGCCTGACCATCAAACCTGCGAGACCGTTGCCCTCTCATGGGCCAGGTGTGAGCTCTCTGTCCTCGAAGTCTTCTAACAACCTAAAAAAAATCAAAATGTTTAAAAAATAATGGACATATGGTAAATGTTAACTGTTAAAGGAGATTTCAAGACTAAAAATATGGTTGCATCCATATCATACTCCAAATGTCATACTGTGCAGTTATGGGCACCTGTGAGAAGAGGATTGAGGACACCCAGTTGTCCAAGTATATGTTTGTATTATTGTATAGGACAAGATTTCCAAGAGGGAGTGCAAGAACTGTAGGATAGCCAGGATTGCCGAGCAGTGACTCCTCTTCTGATCCTCCATTATACAAAGGAGAATGTGCAGATCACCCTGAGTCTTGCATAATTCTTCTGGAGGTGGATTTCCTCATCCTTGGAAATTTGAATGTGCGAGGGGAACCCTCCTGGTCGGAGCCAATATTGACTATCCTACAATTCTTGCACTCTCTTTTTGACCATGTTCCTTTTGCTACTTTCCTTTACTTTTGGCAACTGCCTAAAGTTCTGGACTTGGTATCATCATCGTAGTTAGAGACGTTTCCACAACTACAGCTAAGTATCTCCTTAGAGTTAATAGCATCACTCTGTTCGAAACATTTTTGTTGTGTCCCTTCACGCACATACACATGAGGCCTCATAGTAACAGTGAATTATTATGTCTGCTCAACACGGTCTGACTTGAGACTGGTACATCAGAATCACCACACTATTTCGTACGACCTATGCTTGGCACAGATTATCGCATAAGGTTTTTAGATGGAGGGCATTGTTGAAGTGTTGCTTTACCGGCTTTCTCGTTTTTGTCTATTTCTACTATTTATATTTGGGGCAGCCCCCCCCTCCCCGCATGGGGCTCTGAGGCTTGACACATTGTTTGCTGTGCGGAGGGCCCCATGGCCACAGGTGGCGGTGGGACCCTAGCCAGTGCAGAAGTTTGCCCAGTTCCAATACTAGAGGCTATGGGGTTAAACTTTTTTTTTTTTAAATGTAGATTGTGAGCCCCACAGAGAGCTCACAATGTAAATTTTTCCCTATCAGTATGTCTTTTGGAATATGGGATGGAAATCCATGCAAACACAGGGAGAACATACAAACTCCTTGCAGATGGTTTTATGCCCTTGGTGGGATTTGAACACCAGGATTCCAGTGCTGCAAGGCTGCAGTGCTAACCACTGAGCCACCGTGTGGTCCCCCATGGGGTTAAACTTTGTACCATTCCATCCCTCCCCCCCACACACCTTTCTTACCCCCTTCGCCTACGCAGCAACTTACTTGAATATCAAGGGCAGTATGCAGGTAATAAGTTGAATACTGCAAATGTGCAATATGCATTAAACCAAAATTTGACTGGTGGAAAAGTCTGGGCACCTCAACAGAAAAGTGACATTAATATTTAGTAGCTCCTCCTTTTGCCTCTAGTCACTTCCTGTAGCTTTTTATCAGGTCCTGGATCCTGGATGAAGGGATTTTGGACCATTCCTCTTTACAAAACAATTCAAGTTCAGTTCAGTTTGATGGTGGCCGAGCATGGACAGCCCGCTTCAAATCATCCCACAGATGTTCAATGATATTCAGGTCTGGGGACTGTGATGGCCATTCCAGAACATTGTAATTGTTCCTCTGCATGAATGCCTGAGTCGATTTGGAGCGGTGTTTTGGATCATTGTCTTGCTGAAATATCCATCCCCGGCGTAACTTCAACTTCATCACTGATTCTTGAACATTATTCTCAAGAATCTGCTGATACTGAGTGGAATCCATGCGACCCTCAACTTTAACAAGATTCCCGGTGCCGGCATTGTCCACACAGCCCCAAAGCATGATGGAACCTCCACCAAATTTTACAGTGGGTAGCAAGTGTTTTTCTTGGAATGCTGTTTTTTTTGGACACCATGCATAATGCCTTTTTGTATGACCAAATAACTCAATCTTTGTTTCATCAGTCCACAGGACCTTCTTCCAAAATGAAGCTGGCTTGTCCAAATGTGCTTCTGCATACCTCAGGCGACTCTGTTTGTGGCGTGCTTGCAGAAACGGCTTCTTTCTCATCACTCTCCCATACAGCTTCTCCTTGTGCAAAGTGCGCTGTATTGATGACCGATGCACAGTGACACCATCTGCAGCAAGATGATGCTGCAGCTCTTTGGAGGTGGTCTGTGGATTGTCCTTGACTGTTCTCACCAATCTTCTTCTCTGCCTTTCTGATATTTTTCTTGGCCTGCCACTTCTGGGCTTAACAAGAACTGTCCCTGTGGTCTCCCATTTCCTTACTATGTTCCTCACAGTGGAAACTGAGGTTAAATCTCTGAGACAACTTTTTGTATCCTTCCCCTGAACAATCTTTATTTTCAGATTATTTGAGAGTTATTTTGAGTAGCCCATGATGCCACTCCTCAGAGGAGATTCAAATAGGAGAACAACTTGCAATTGGCCACCTTAAATAGCTTTTCTCATGATTGGATACACCTGGCTATGAAGTTCAAAGCTCACTGAGGTTACAAAACCAATTTTGTGCTTCATTAAGTCAGTAAAAAGTAGTTAGGAGTATTCAAATCAATAAAATGCTAAGGGTACCAAAATTTTTGCACCGGTCAAATCTTGATTTAATGCATATTGCACATTTTCTGTTAGTACAATAAACCTCATTTCAATCCTGAAATATTACTGTGTCCATCAGTTATTAGATAGATCAAACTGAAATGACTGCTGCAAACACCAAAATATTTAGAACTAAAAATTATTAAGATTAATAGGGGGGCCCAAACTTTTTCATAGGGCTGTATATATACATATATCTCCTTGGCAGCTGCTTCCATGTCACGTTTGTCCCTTTCCTGTTCTGCTGCACCATGTAGTTCTTAAGCACTCCTTTTATACACTGTATACAATAGCTGTCCTATGCAAACATGTGCAGGGCTTGGCTCAAATACATTTTATCCTCCCTATGCAAATTACCTAATTTTTCATCTCATTTATGTGCTATTATTTCACTTTCATTTTATTATTTTTTAACATTTATTTTCTTTTATTTTTAATCTCATTTACCTATTTATTTATCTTTAGCTATTTATTTTATATTATTTAATATCTTACTATATTTCATTTCCCTTTATCTTACTTTATCTTCCTCATCGTCTCTATATCTATTGCTAGATATATAAAATTACTACTGATCTCCACTGAAATTTCACACCAGAAATAAGTGTTATATACACTATGTGATCAAAAGTATCCAGACACCCGGCTGAAAATGACTTACAAGTTGGTGGCGTCCTCCATCGGTAATGCTGGAATTCAATATGGTGTTGGCCCACCCTTAGCCTTGATGACAGCTTCCACTCTCGCAGGCATAGGTTCAATCAGGTGCTGGAAGGTTTCTTGGGGAATGGCAGCCCATTCTTCACGGAGTGCTGCACTGAGGAGAGGTATCGATGTAGGTCGGTGAGGCCTGGCATGAAGTCGGCATTCCAAAACATCCCAAAGGTGTTCTATAGGATTCAAGTCAGGACTCTGTGCAGGCCAGTCCATTACAGAGATGTTATTGTCATGTAACCACTCCGCCACAGGCCGTGCAGTATGAACAGGTGCTCGATCGTGTTGAAAGATACAATCCCGAATTGCTCTTCAACAGTGGGAAGCAAGAAGCGTACACACGCTGGCAGATGACGTTCACCGGGCATTCACCATACCCACACCCTGCCATTGGATCGCCACATTGTGTACCGTGATTCGTCACTCCACACAACGTTTTTCCACTGTTCAATCGTCCAATGTTTATGCTCCTTACACCAAGTGAAGCGTCGTTTGGCATTGACCTGCATGATGTGTGGCACCCAATCACCTGACCATGTTCGAAGTCCATGAGTTCCGCGGAGCGCCCCATTCTGCTCTCTCACGATGTCTAATGTCTACTGAGGTTGCTGATATTGAGTACCTGGCAGTAGGTGGCAGCACAATGCACCTAATATGAAAAACGTATGTTTTTGGGGGTGTCTGGATACTTTTGATCACATAGTGTATGTTAGATTATGAACATTCAGGACTAGGATGTGTTTAAGAGCAAATATACTATCTGGATAGCCGGATTTGGTTTTTACCTCGTTTAATACACATGGTCTCAACTCACCCATTAAAATATCTCAGATCTTTACAATCCTTCGTAAACTTCGTACTCAGATAGCTTTCCTTCAAGAAACACATTTTAAGACAGGTAAAATACCACGCTTTCCCACAAAAAAAATTACCCCATAAGTTTTCATTCCACAAATCCACTAGCATTCTCTAAGGGTGTCTGCATTCTATTTCACCATTCAATACCCTTTCAATGTTTCTATAGCTCTGAAGACTCAGATGGAAGAATGCTGCTTCTTAAAGGCACTATTGCCTCCCACAAATACACCTTTGCAAACTTCTACTCACCCAATAAAGGTCAGGTGGCTTGGATAGTGGATGCCCTGAGGAAACTATAACTCTTGGCCGAAGGTTCAATTCTTTAAGCAAGGGATTTCTACCTTACACTATCCCACTCTAGATTCCTCTTCTGGCACATCATCCATGCCCCAAAAGGCTTTAGGTAGGCTCCTCCAAGATCTTAATGACCTCAAGCTAGTTGATCTATTGTGTTTGTATAATCCTTTAGTCAAAGACTATTCTTTCTATTCTAATCGAAGAAAGTCCTATCAGAGACTGGACTACATTTTCGTGTCTAAAGACCTAGTACCGTCCTCCCTGAGATCTAAGATATCTAAGCTATCTCTGTTTCAGACCAGGTTCTGGTTTGAGTTCTCCTAATTCTTCGTCAACTTCCTCCGAAAGACTGGAACTGGAGATTAAGTGAAGCTTTATTAGACCGATCAGAAGTTGTGGGGGCTGTTCGGCAGCATCTGGAGTCATGTTTTGCCATTAATGCTAATGCCAACACCTGCTGTACTATAACGAGGCCCATAAGTCAGTAATTAGGGGTATCTTCATATTTCTTGCCTCAAAGATTAAGAAGGAGTCACAGACTGTGCTTGACAAAGTTCTCTCCGACATAGTAGCGATTGAGTGTTTGAGAAAAGCGAGTCTCAGACTGGCACGGAGTGGCGAGCTGCGACACCTGCGGGAGAAACTGCGGGAGATAATAAATACCTGTACAGATAAACAGTTCCTTCATTATCAACATAGACTCTATGCACATGAGAACAAGGGGGGCAACCTCATGACCTCCATGATTAGGAAAAGAAAGGCCAAATGCTTTGTCTCTGTCATTAAAGATCAACAGGGAGTTACCCACAAGTCCACCCAAGATGTCACTGTGGCCTCTTTACATTTTTACTCAGTTATATAACTTGACTCCAAGAGATTCCTCCACCTCCTCTGCCAACCATGTAGGGAAAATTGAAAAGTTTTGGAATTCTCTCTCTCTCTCTCTCTCTCTCTCTCCTCACTCTCAGAGACGGGTGCCTCTGCTCTTAACTCCCCCTACTCTTTGGATGAGATTAAACGTGCCCTGAATAGCTTTCCGAAGGGAAAGAGCCCTGGCCCAGATGGTTTCCTACTACAGTATTACAAAGTATTCCAATCTGTACTACTGCCGCACTTCTCCCGGTCTGGAAAATCACTCCCCCGTCAAGCACAAGAAGCTCAAATCACACTTCTCCCTAAAGAAGGCAAGAACCCCCTTGCATGTGGTAGTTATAGCCCACATCACTTCTTAACATGGATCTCAAATTGTGGGCAACGATTTTGATCTCTAGAATAAAACATCTTATACCCTCATTACTACACCCGGACCAGACTGGGTTTGTTTTGGGAAGAGAGGGAAAGGACAATTCCCATCGATTGCGTCATGTCATTCATTACTCATGCTAGGAAAACCCGCTCTGATCTGGTGCTCTTAGGAGTAGATGCTGAAAAAGTGTTTGACATGGTGGATTGGTTGTTCATGAAAGCTACTTTGCAAAAAATTCAACATCCCACCTCAATTCATTGATGCGATTTTTAGCATTTACAATGACCCCCACTCTTTTTTGAGAATCCATGGCACTCTTTCACCTAGCTTTAATATTTGAAATGGCACCAGACAGGGACGTCCTCTCTCTTCTTCTCTTTTCATTCTCATGCTAGAGTCCCTGCCACAGGCATTCGGTCGCACCCGGACATAGCAGATGAGGCGTCACTTGTTGCATTCGGCTGCATTTGCCAATAATGTCCTTTTTCTGGTATCAAATCCGGAACAGGGACTCCCAGCGATAATGGATCTACTTCAAACATATGGAACTATGTCTGGTTATAAAGCTAATCTAGACAAGTCGGAGGTACTAAATGTTACTGTTTCGCCCTCGCTGGTGTTTCAGCTTACCACCTCTACTCCTTTTAAATGGACATCTACAACAATCAAATATTTGGGAATTCAACTGCCAGCTGACCCTTCTAGTCTCTACGCTGTAAACTTCCAACCATTGTAAATAGGGACAATGTTATGATCCTCTCAAGGAATGCATTTTTATGGTTCAGAAGGAGAAACCTTTTGCAGACTTATCCACTTCCTATGATTCAATACCAGCTCCATACGCTGCCTATTCTCCTTCCGCCACTCTTCTTCAAATCGGTAAGGAACATTTTATCTTCTTTTTTCTGGAGAGGCAAACGCCCAAGACTCTTCCTCAGTCTACTAATGAGGAAAAAGTTGGCTGAAGATATAGGTCTCCCTGATATTTTGGATTATTGAAAGGTGGTACAACTAAAACATTAGGTGGAACTCACCCCAATTAGTCTGTAAACATTGCTAGCTGATTTATCGTGGAGTACGTTTGGGTCGTCTTCCATAGCAGTTTTGTGACTTTATGGCTATGTGGGCCATCGTTCAAAATCTCTGAACCACATGCGTGAGAGAAGTGGCGAGACTTAAAAGTGAATCTAGCTCCTTCCCGCCCCCCCCCCCCCTTCCCTGACTGTTTAGGGAAATATGGGTAAGCTTGCTCTAACATATGGGACTGTTTACTCTCTAACAGGTTGGTGGAGGTGCTAGATAGGACCAGAGAAATAAATTCTACAGAACTTAATTAAATCATTTCTGACTCATCATCTTTCTTTTCTCCACAAACACTATCTGTCCGGAATTGTCAAAGAGTGGTCGAGGGCTAATAAGGTGCGTCCTGAACTTACTACTTTGAACAGACACTTTTGGCCCATCACCAAACTATTATCTAAAACTTGTTATGTCCTGGCTACCTTTGTCAATCCTCTACAGATACAAAAACCGGACTTTCTCTCTGCTTGGGAACACAAACTGGACTTAACTCTTTCGGATGAACAGGCTCAACAAATACTTAGACACTGCCATGGCTTTTCTCCTTGTGTGTGACTCCAGGAGACACATTATAAGGTGTTAACCAGATGCTAACACACCCCTCAATGGCTCCATAAAATGAACCTGACTGATACTGACTTGTGTTGGAGATGCAAAACTCAGAGTGGATCTCTCTCACATATCTGGTGGTCAAGCCCTGTGATTCACACATTTTGGGAAGATATCCAGGCGGTGATACGGCAACTGTTCTCCAAGACTTTTGAGATTACCCAGACAATGATTCTACTAGCACTTCCCTCCTTTCAGTACACTACTTCGAGGTCTAATGTTATTTCTCTCCTGCTTTCTGTGGCAAATTCCCTAATCCCACGGAAATGGTTGAATTCAGACCCCCGACAAAGCTTGAGTGGATAGAAAGTGTAAACCAAATTTCTCACTTTGAAGAACTATCAAGCTGGAAAAATAGATTCTACGCCAAGTTTGAGAAGATTTGGGCCCCATGGAAGAGTCTGAAGCTGTGACCCTACTTCCTCTTCCCTCTTTTGTTCTTTCTCCCTCACTGTTGTCTCCTTCATTCTGTCTCTATCTTTGCTGTTTTCCTTTAATTTCATTTTTTTTTCTTTGCTAGAGAGAACTAGAAAAGTGTCATCAAATGATAAAAACTTTACAAGCACTTGGCAGTCCCCTGGTCGCACTTGGCAGTCCCCTGGTCGCACTGGGCAGTCCCCTGGTCGCACTGGGCAGTCCCCTGGTCGCACTGGGCAGTCCCCTGGTCGCACTGGGCAGTCCCCTGGCCGCACTTGGCAGTCCCCTGGTTGCACTTGGCAGTCCCCTGGTTCTACTATTATGTGTATCATTTATTTGAAAAACCTTAATAAAAACATTAAAAAAAAGTCCAAAATGATTTCATATACAATACAAACATCAACAACACAAATATGTCAGGAGAGGTGATGGGTCCTCTGTAACACTGACCTGTGTATATCCATATACGCCAAGGATTTGTGCTGCTGGGACAGTGGTGGATGAGTGGTGGTCTCCAATAATACCAGCCAGCGGGCCACGTTCCTCACAGGAGTAGTTAGGTATCTCCTTATCTGGTCCAGACAGAAGATGTAAAATATATTTCACAGCAAATCGCGCATCTAAACATGAGTCATATATATGATATCCCAGTGTAATATTAGGTAAGACGTCCGGATTCTTGTTAATGTTATCAATAGCAAAAGCATAAACCATGGAATGTAGGACTCCCTGAAAGTATTGACTGAAAAGAGAAAAGGGATAGAATAAAATTCCTTGCTCTCATTCTCTGCATCTAGATATACTGGGATGGGAGTAGCAGTACTTGACTTCACTTGAGACACATCTCACGTTAGTGCTTGGATAACCCTCTTCATCTGCTGTGGAATAAACTGTATGGAGAGAAGTATATGGAGAGAAGTATTGATCTCAGCTCTAATTCAGGTGTATCATTGAGCCCAATGCCTCAGTTATATAAAATCCAGCCCCTAGTCATGCAGTTTTAGAAGTTGTCATAGCAAAGGGAAATCTTAATTGTTCTCCATAATCAAGACTTTTTGGACGTGTTACTTCCGACTGTGTGGTAACAGTTTGGAGAAGGAAATTTTCTGTTCCAGATGTTTTCTAGAAACTTGATACTAAATGTATTTTTGTTTTCAACAACCCTAATAATCGGCCACTGGTCACCCGAGTCAGGGGTCGGGGTTTCATAACCCAGCCATGGTTAAGCCCTGGAGAATTGTTGTGACAGACTGCACCAAATACTGTACATTGACCAAATAACCCCCGGCTGGAAGGAGCAATGATTTGTAGAAAGCTCTTACATGACTCCACCATTTACAAAGATTAAAATTAAAAGAATTGTGGGTTATCATCTATCTCTAAACATTGTCATCTAAAAGTGAGTCCGTACTCTGTCACTATCCATACCCTGTCACTACCCATACCCCGTCACTATCCATACCCTATCACTCCAGTCATTTCATTATCGTCATTATAGGGAATTTTCCTTCTACTAGATACACTTCATGATTATAAGTCAGTTGAAGGACCAGAGTTTTTTTCTAACCCATATATCAAGTAATCCTGACTTACCGTTCACAATATGTATTCTTGTAAAGATCCTCTAAAAACGGACAATCTTCAGCGCTTATAAATTCAGTCAACAATCCACCAATGATGAGGTCTCCATCCTGATAATATTTCTCAGTATTAGGATATCTCCCTCTAATCCTCAGATTACAAACTGGATGTGAGTCCTTAGATATGGTCAGAGTCAGCAACAAGACAGTGACATAAAACATGACATTACAGCAGTGACCTGGAGCTCCAGGACTGATCATTGTATCATATAGATGTGGGAAGGTGAAGAGCAGATAACAGAGGAGCACAGTGAGCGCAGCACACACCATCAGCTGCATTATGTACAGCACCAGCAAATCCTCTCCTTATATACAGTCTGATGGCATAGATGTTACATGGGGACAGATATAGCTTGTATCCTCGCACAGCACACTGAATCTACTCCCGAATGATTTTCACCTGATATAACTGAAGAATAAGATGTAGAAACATCCAGAAATAAGGATTATATATATACAGTGTTGGCTAAAAGTATTGGCCCCCCTGCAATTCTGTCAGATAATCCTCGGTGTCCCCCAGATAATGATTACAAGCACAAACTCTTTGGTAATATCTTCATTTATTTTGCTTGCAATGAAAAATCACATAAGAGAATGAAAAAAAAAAGTCAAATCATTGATCATTTTACACAAAAATGGGCCGGACAAAAGTATTGGCACCCTCAGCCTAATACTTGGTAGCACAACCTTTACACACAATAGCTGCGCACAACCGCTTCCGCTAACCAGCAATGAGTTTCTTACAAGGCTCTGCTGGAATCTTAGACCATTCTTCTTTGGCTCCTGCTCGCGGTCCCCCCTGAGATGTGAAGGGGGCCTTCTCCAAACTGCCACCAAGAGATCTCTCCCCCTCCCCCACAGGTGTTCTATGGGATTCAGGGCTGGACTCATTGCTGCCACTTTACAAGTCTCCAGTGTTTTCTCTCAAACCATTTTCTAGTGCTGACCTGAAGTGTGTTTTGGGTCATTGTCCTGCTGGAAGACCCATGACCTCTGAGGGAGACCCAGCTTTCTCACACTGGGCCCTACATTATGCTGCAAAATGTGTTGGTAGTCTTCAGACTTCATAATGCCCAGTTGCAGTATGTAGAGGTTTGAGTAGCCTTACGACGCCATACAGTGACCCAGTGGCAGAGTGGGGAGGAGGCAGTAGTGTGAGGAGGGCATACATTGACCAAGTGGCAGTGTGAAGAGATTTCAGCAGCGTGGGGGAGGCCACAGAGTTGCAAAGTGATATAATTTGGAGGTAGCAGCAGCCTTAGGAGGCCATACAGTAACCTGGTGGTAGAGAATGGTGAGGTTGCATGGATCATTTAATCTGCTACATCAGGCATTGGTGGGTGGAATTCCTGGCTGAGCCAAGCCTGAGTGTTACAATAGCAGATGAGCAGTCCCGAGCCAATAGTGAAAACAGTACTAGACACACTGATCAAGATGGCAAACATGGCACTGAGCGTCCAGCACTCCCCAGGCCACACCAACTCCAACACCACAGAGGTGTTCACCTGAGCCCCAGATGGTGGGGATGGACTTGGCGGCACTGCTTGGCAGAGAAGTATGGGTCAGGGAAAGCCGGACACACAGCGCACCACAAATCACAGCAGAACCAGAAACTAGGAACTCTTATAACACGTCTTCAGAGTTGAGATATAGGTCAAAGGAACCAGAAGGCAGCGGTGGGCAGTAGTCAATAGGTGTCAGCAGAGTACCAAAGCGTATTCATCCAAAACGGGCAGTGCAGTACAGAGGGAAATCCAGAGTGAAGATCAAACAGGCTGAGTTGGTAACAGGAGAGAAGAGCAGTACAATGTCAGGTTCAGGGAGCAAAGGTCTAAAGGCAAGCCGGGGTCATCAACAGGAGAAGGCATAGTACAAAAATCAGGAGGCAAGAGGCAGTGTCAGAAGGCAAAGCAATGGGGTCAGAGGCAAACTAGACAAAGGAGAAAGCTTACTATCAGGAAACAAGTTGTTAGGATTGTGCAGTAACTGCGGCCATGATCTGGGAGTCGCTGTCTGTTCCTCTGCACAGTCCAGGGTTGCAAGGGTTAATCTGCCTTGCAACAGCCGGGTGTGGTCGAGTCACATCTTGGAGGGCTTAACTGATGCAGTAATGCTAGGTCTCCCATGGTTACGCCGGCACTCACCAGTCATAGACTGGAGGCAAGGGGGGATTAATAAGTGGAGTCCTGAGTGCAAGGGAAGGTGTATGGAGGCTATACCAGCAGCTGTCCCTCCAGTGAGGCCTTCAAAGCAGGAGGTCTTGCCCTCTAGCCTGCAGAGGTCTTTACTATGGATGCTACTAGGACTCTGCCAGTACCTAGGTCTCAAAGTTACTCCACTGACCTGTTGCCAAGGGCAACGCCGCCTCAAGGCAGAAGCAGGAGGCGTAAATCTGCAAAAAAGTGTTTTGGTCCCCTGCCATCAGGTGCCAGGGAGGGGTTTTGCCCGCAAGGGAAAGCTAGGAAAAAACCTAACACTAAGCTGAATGTTGGCGCAGTTTCTGGGCAGAATAAAGGGACTAGACTTGTACACTCCCCTGACTTGCCAAGTCCTGTACTAAATGGCAAAGTTCCACGGCCTGTTTATTTTGCCATGAGTCAGGCCAAGGGCAGGAGCAGAGCAACATCTGATAGCAGACATAGGTCAGGGACGGAGCTGTCCCCAAAGGGATCGTGTCTGGCTCACTCCTCGCCATTCTCGTCTCCGATCTGGAGACGCATGTCGTCGTTGCGCCGTGGAGGGGGGGTAGTGTTAGGATTGTGCAGTAACTGCGGCCATGATCTGGGAGTCGCTGTCTGTTCCTCTGCACAGTCCAGGGTTGCAAGGGTTAATCTGCCTTGCAACAGCCGGGTGTGGTCGAGTCTTTGATGGACTGGTGTGTCGACCAATGGATGCTTGGATTGGGCAGCTGGTCTATCTGCTAGTGTCCGCCCCTTGCCTATATAAGGGGACTAGTCTGGATGCCCGGCGCTCTATGATCACATTCCAAAACCTCAAATAATGTGTGTGTATGTATGGGTTCCAGCCTGTAAACAAGAATTTCCCTAGCTAGTAAATTACCCCTGAGGTAGCAATGCCACTGTTAGTTAGGCAGCATGCTGCCTTGTATGTGTGTGGTAAAACTCTGTAGGGTCAGCTAGCGTTCCTTCTCAGACAGAGTGACTGGGAGTGGGCTTGGCAGTAGTTGCCTGGGTGGTTGGGTGGAACAAATACACACAGGGTTTACTTGGTCTCTGGCTTGTCCTAGAGTTCAGGCTAGCAGTTTGTTTATTTGTGCGGCTGCTCTGACTGCAGAGGACTCTGTGATTGGTAACAGAGCGAACCTGGTTGTTTAATTTAGCTGGCAGTGACATCAACTGTCAGTCACTGTTCACACCAGGTTTTTAGCAGTCAGTAGCCCAGAGGGCTCTGCAGGGTTTTTCAGTTGTTTAGTTTTTTTTTTATAAATCCTGCAGACCATAACACAAGTACACTGAAAAGATGGTGACAGTCTGGAATGAGAGTCCATTTAAATAGGGTCCAGCCTGCCACCTGGCCTAAAATAATGCAAATCTCTAGTCTGGCTCAGGAGGGGACCGGCAACTCCCGCACATCGCCTTGGAGGTTCCGGTCTGCCTCCCGAGACCCAGAATCAAGGAACAGGGAGAGCAGAGAGTAGAGGGCCGGCTTCCTCGGCACAGTGTTGTGAAGACTCCAGCCCTACTTATTAGTACTTTCGGCCAGAGTATTCCATTGTGCTGTATGCACATATCAGCACTTCCAGTCCTATGGAGGTGGTACAGAGCCTTCACAATAGTCTGCTGGTTATTCAGTTTTCTGAAGAAAACTCTCCCTGTGTTTTATCTCTCTCTTGACCCTGTGTTTCTGTGTTCTGACCTCGTCTTGCCTTCCAGACTACTTTTCTCTGACCTTCTCATCTCCTGTGGATGACCTCAGCTGGCTTCCTGACTACTCCTACTGGATCTCTATTTGGCTATTCCGTGACCTCTTGTGTATGAGCTGGATCTCCTGACTATGCATTGTTTCTCCCTCCTGTGCACCGACCCAGCTTTTTGACTCCATCAGGGCTTTTCTTGGAACCTACAAACCCTCCTGTGCTACAAACCCTCCTGTGTACCGACTTGGCCTGTACGACCTTCCTTCAGTGTTTCCACTATCTTATATTGACTGTCTTCTCATCTGCTGAGGTTAGTATTACTGTGTTTTCTTGGTCCTCTGCTACTTGGGATGTGCAGAAAGTGCAGAATTCTCTGGGCAGTTGTGGTTCTGGGTCCCAGAATTTACCACGTCCAACTCCACCGTCAGGAGCTCTGATGAAGACCTCTGGGTCCTGGTTCTGCTCTGGTTAGGAGAGTGTTTTGCCTCAGTGTTTCGGGATTCTGGTTGTATCAGGTTTCTAACACTGATTCATCTTCACAATGGTCAGTCTCTCCAAACTTTGGGTGGACAGGGAGTTCTCCTTCGGTAACTATGGCCCTGCCTCACTAAACATCCACTCTGATGACACATTACTGGCCAGGCAGGACAGCTTTTCCAGAGAAAATTCAACATTTGCAGCCACAAATCCAGTTTGGCTGCCCGGAAGTCCAGCGGATTTTCCACGACGGGTGGCAGGGGGTACGCTAAGTATGCCACGACCTGCTGGTTTAAGTTTTGCTCTGTGTGTAGCTACTGATGAGCAGCTTCTTCACTATGCAGGTCAAGATAGCAGCTCATCAGCAGCTTTAGGCTCAGGCTGCTGATGGTGCTGATACTGCTCCTGTCACCCCTCCCATAGTTGCCATTCTACGGCAAGTTGAGTGCTCAGGGCTTCTCCGGTCGGACATGCAAGAGGATGGACGATGACACAGATAGGCAGCGGCGAACTTGATACATAGTATGTCTCTATAGTAGTTCAGTTTGTCCTTCCTCTCAGTAAGTGTAAAAAAGGCCCCCATTTTTCCCTGGCAGCAAGGGACTAACATGTTGGAGAGCCAGTAGTCATCCCAATTGCAATCGGCTACATCGTCATCCAATAATTTCTGCAGGTCACTGATGTCCTCCTCAATGGTCTCTAAGCCAGGAGCCTGACCGATCACAAGACCAGCTGCCACACCACTATCCTCATCACAACTTCTCCGCCTAGTGGAGGAAACGGCGGGTGTCTCCTACAGACCTTGGCTGGGCACTAGCTGCTGACTGTCCAGTAGTAGCTCATCCTCACAGTATAGTGGATCTGAGCCCATAGCATAGAATAATTCTCTAGCTGAGGGAACATAAAAGGACAGAGGCAGGTTCAGGAAACCTGAGGGTACAAAGTCTGCTCCTGCGCCATGCCAACAAAAGGTTGTGTATAACAAACCCATCGACTCTTGGCTGTCTGATGTGACTTGGGATGAAGTGGATGAATCAATCAACCAGTCTACAACTGTTCAGTTGCTGGTCAAGACACGACTATGACTTGTGAGCTCAGACCTATGTAAGTGAGCCCTGCTGCCATGCTCCCTTACTCTGTTGCGAACTGTGCCTGTGACAAAAACATTTAGACTTATGGCCCTCCCCTGTGCATGGCCTGTCACTTCTCCGTCTGATATACTGAGAAATGGCCTATAATTTTATACTGGAAACAAAATGGCAAATAAGTCCCTAGTATGTCACCCCACTGAGAAACACCTTTAAACACCTTTAAGTGTTTTAAGAACCACAAACTGCAGAGATTAGTGGCTAAGAAAGATTGATTTTTGCCACTACTGTCTTGAGAAATGGCCTGTAATTTAATAGTGGGAACAAAAAAAAAAAAAAAAAAACGAATATGCCCCAAATATGTTTCTCCACTGATAAACACCTTTAAATAAGTGTTAGAACAGACGACTGCAGAGATAACTGGATAAGAATTCCGTTTTTATTGGCACAGTAGTACTGAAAAACGGCCTGTAATGTTATGCTTTGAGCAGAGAATAAGTCCCATGTAACAAACGCCTTGAAAAAGACATGAGAACAGATAAGTGCAGATATTAGTGGATGAGAATTCACAGTTTTTTTCTGTACTTCACTGTAAAAGGCTTGTTGTGTTCCATCTTAAACACAGAGGTATGAGTAATGAGCAGCAGTATAACGGCAGTGAGTTCTCCAATGTGTTTTCCTCCCTATACTTTCCCTACAGTTGGAATACTCTTTCCCTGAACTTGTATACATTTTCTAACAATTCCTGCTATGCGGCGCATACCCCGAAGGCGTGCCAGAGACTCCTCTGGCTATATTTAGTTTTTTAAGGGGTTAAGTTGTTTTCTTGATGCCTGTTTGACTGGCAGACTGTCTGGCCAGTCATTCCTATCTCTGAAGGGTGGAAGGTTCGTATCTCTGCTCCAATTTAGGTTTCCTCCCCCAAATTCATGTGCCTGCTATGGCATTCAGACTTGTTTGCAGCTTACAGGTTCTTTCTGTTATCTGTACTCCTGTTCCAGCCCTTAAGTTTTGTTTTACCTTACTCTTCCTTTTCCCTGCCTGTTTAGTTTCCCTGTTTATTTTTGTATTCTATTGTTCACCGATATACACTCACTGGCCACTTTATTAGGTACACCATGCTAGTAACGGGTTGGACCCCCTTTTGCCTTCAGAACTGCCTCAATTCTTCGTGGCATAGATTCAACAAGGTGCTGGAAGCATTCCTCAGAGATTTTGGTCCATATTGACATGATGGCATCACACAGTTGCCGCAGATTTGTCGGCTGCACATCCATGATGCGAATCTCCCGTTCCACCACATCCCAAAGATGCTCTATTGGATTGAGATCTGGTGACTGTGGAGGCCATTGGAGTACAGTGAACTCATTGTCATGTTCAAGAAACCAGTCTGAGATGATTCCAGCTTTATGACATGGCGCATTATCCTGCCTAAAGTAGCCATCAGATGTTGGGTACATTGTGGTCATAAAGGGATGGACATGGTCAGCAACAATACTCAGGTAGGCTTTGGCGTTGCAACGATGCTCAATTGGTACCAAGGGGCCCAAAGAGTGCCAAGAAAATATTCCCCACACCATGACACCACCACCACCAGCCTGAACCGTTGATACAAGGAAGGATGGATCCATGCTTTCATGTTGTTGACGCCAAATTCTGACCCTACCATCCGAATGTCGCAGCAGAAATCGAGACTCATCAGACCAGGCAACATTTTTCCAATCTTCAATTGTCCAATTTCGATGAGCTTGTGCAAATTGTAGCCTCAGTTTCCTGTTCTTAGCTGAAAGGAGTGGCACCCGGTGTGGTCTTCTGCTGCTGTAGCCCATCTGCCTCAAAGTTCGACGTACTGTGCGTTCAGAGATGCTCTTCTGGCTACCTTGGTTGTAACGGGTGGCTATTTGAGTCACTGTTGCCTTTCTATCAGCTCGAACCAGTCTGGCCATTCTCCTTTGACCTCTGGCATCAACATCGCATTTCCGCCCACAGAACTGCCGCTCACTGGATGTTTTTTCTTTTTCGGACCATTCTTTGTAAACCCTAGAGATGGTTGTGCATGAAAATCCCAGTAGATCAGCAGTTTCTGAAATACTCAGACCAGCCCTTCTGGCACCAACAACCATGCCACGTTCAAAGGCACTCAAATCACCTTTCTTCCCCATACTGATGCTCGGTTTGAACTGCAGGAGATTGTCTTGACCATGTCTACATGCCTAAATGCACTGAGTTGCCGCCATGTGATTGGCTGATTAGAAATTAAGTGTTAACGAGCAGTTGGACAGGTGTACCTAATAAAGTGGCCGGTGAGTGTATACCACTAGCCTTGCCTGACTGCTTAACTGCTATTGCTCTCTGTTATTTGTCAAAACTAGTAATGGTTGGTTTGCTTCTTTTTGCTCATCCCAGTCCGCTGTAAGGCTGAGTTCACACAGAGGTTTTTGGTCAGGATTTTGAGGCGGAGTCTGCCTCAAAATCCTGACCAAAAAAAACTGCTCCCATAGAAGTCAATAGGAGCCGGTCATTTCTTTTTTCCACAAGCAGTCTCTTCCAGCTCCCAGAAAAAAGAAGCAGCATGCTCATTATTCCGGCGGCCTCGGCCGTCTGCTTGAAGACACTCCCTCCTGACTAGGCACATTTATTTGGGCCTAATCCATAGTGGAGCGCTGCGGCTAGATGCCAGTTCACTGCACTAGCATCCAGTCGCAGCTACCAGTTTTTTGGTTCGGAATCTGTGGCGGCCCCCGCCTCACATTCCAGACCAAAAATTTCTGACTGAACTAAGCCTAATGGTAACTGTGGGGAATCTAAAATAGGTTCTGGTGTGGGGTGTCCTTGTAAGGACATTACTCAGAGGTTAGGCAGGTTCAGTCAGGGAGTGTGTTAGGGAAATTCTTCCAAGCCGTTTCTTCCCACGTTCCTGGATTTGAACCAAGCCATAACTAAACTTGGTCAGAGGTTGCAGGAGTGTCGGGGACTCTCCTTGGCTGTGGTTCTCTCGGAGCTCCAGGTCAGTACCTCACAGACTGTACCTAAAATGTCCGCTGGTTTTTATAGGGCTGTGACATTACCTGATTATCTGCATGCTTGGCATTGTGGGTGATCCCATGTTCCCAGAGTTCTCTGCCCCTTGTCCTGACATGTGCAGTGACCAGTTTATTAATAAATGTGATTTGATGCATCAAAGCATGAGGAAATCTGGATTCTTGTTGAATCAAAGATTTCCTGAAATTTGGATCGATTTCGACTTCTGCAGAATTGATTCGCTCATCTTTAGAATTAAACATGTCAATAAGACTACAGGATATAGAGCATTCCATAAATAGGTAAGTATCCACATAGTAAGTACCATCAAAAAGCAAACCCAACAGATGGAAGCACTCCAGGTAAACCGGCAGTTAACGAATGGCCAGCTCAATGTTTGACTTGACCAAAAGTGTGCCCCTACCTGCCCTATACAGCAAAGTGTCCTTCCAATTGAGAGAAAAGCATATGACCACTGCTTCCTCTCTGGAAATCCCATCTTTCACTGACACAGCTACATCACCAGAAAAATAACAAAAATATAGCTTGTACAACGTGAAGACCAAAACCCCCAAAATCACCAAATCATTAGAACACAACTGGCTGAGGCAGGAAGAAAATGTATAAACTTTGTGAGCGTATATCAGGGACACCCCAAATTTACAACTTACAAGGGAATAGACACCTGAAGTGATCCCAGATACCACCACCCCCCCCCCCCCCCCCCATTTTAGGAGCTACTGGGGACATAGCAGGGAATTTGGTGTCTCTAATGTTACATATTCCCTCTTCCCCATCCACTGTGCATTCACACCTGGGATACTAAGGCTCACTTCACCCCCTGATAAATTCTTTAATGGGTGCAATTTGCAAAATGAAAGGAGATTCCACTTTACTGGTACTTTAGTGGCTCTGCAAACATGACATGGTGTCCAGATACCAAACATTTAAATATACACTTTAAAAGTCATATAGAGCCCCTTCCCTTCTGCACATGGCTGTGTAACTAAACTGCAGTTTATGCCACATGTATGACACTGGTGTACCCAGGATAACGTACTTAAAAGGGTTGGCCACTTTATAGGTAAAAGTCTGCAATGTGTAGCACAAAGATAAATAAAAAAAACTTACTCATAGACATTCATTTGCATTTTTACTTCTGGCTCTGTATTTTTAAAGCCACGCCCCCCAGTAACATGGCTCTGCCGGCTCCATGACATGCCTCCCTTGACCACCGTGCGCGTGACATGGAGGGACATGTGACAGTCTGACCATGTCACATGACTTTGTGCGGGCCTGCACTGCTCTCCTGATTTGTGTTAACCCCCAGGGGGTTCCTTATATTCTGGGCTCTCGATCGGCCCCTGACGGTTTCGGGGGGTGCCAGTAATTCTAATAGGCAGCCCGGGTTCTAATCAGTTACCCTGGGTCTGCCTCATCTCTTCCCCTCCACTTACCTGGTTAATCTTGCCTGACACTGTGCTGCAACACCCGCGGTCGGAACTGGGTCCGATCGTGGGTGTTAACCCCTGAGATGCTTGTGGCTTCTCAGGAGGTTTCTTTATGTGCTGGGGTCCCGATCGCCCCCCCCCCCCGCGACGGTTTCGGGGGGTGCCAGTGTCCCTAATGGGCAACCTGGGGTCTGTTCAGTGACCCCAGTTCTGCCCTCCATGTGTTCCCTGCCAGGAATGGAGGCTGGCAGCCCATGTGTCTGCACGGACTGACAGCCTCCTATACACTGCAATACATGTGTATTGAAGCATATATGTATTGATGCAGTGATCAGAAGATCACTGCTTCAATCCCCCATGGGGACAGAAAAAAAAAAAAAAAACTTGTCAAAAATATGTTAAAAAAATAATAAATAAATAAAGTCCTCAAAATTCAATTTTCCCATATAAAATGTTTTATTATGAAAAATAAAGATTTTTTTTTAAAAAAAATACATATTTGGTATCACCACGTCCGTAAAAACTCGAACAATAAAAATAAAACATTATTTAACCTGCATGCTAAACGACATTAAAAAAACATAGAAAAAACACACAAAATAATGATTATTCACCACCTAATCAGGTCATAATTGTCAGATGAAAACCAAAATGCCCTTCAACAGCTCTTTCAACAGAAAAATAAAAATGTTATGCCTTTCAGAAGATGGCGATGCAAAAATAATAGATGGGGGAAATGGCGCCTGTGAAGGGGGTGCCGCGGGATGAGAGGTTGGGGGCCAGAGGCACGAGACACAGAAGGGGGGCCGGGGGCGCCAACGGAAGCAGGGTCATAGGCGGGTGGATGCGTGGGTGACAGGGGGGAAGGCAAGAGCAGGCGGTAGATAGAGAGGCCGTGGACCAGCGAGGGCCAAGGGAGGTGAGGGCACACGGCGGATTGTAACCAACATGACTTGGCTAAATAGAAGCGGCTCAGCGCCTACGCCAACCCACAGACGAATTTGCGGGCAGATGCATATATATATATATATATATATATATATATATATATATATATATATAATTCTGTATACATTACACAGTATATGTTTGAATGTATACCTATAGCTTCAGATGGGTGATAAATAGAGATGAGCAAACACAGTTCGGATCAGCCGATCCGAACAGCACGCTCCCATAGAAATGAATGGAAGCACCTGTGACGCTGACTTTGCCGGCGGCTGACCGCTTAACCCCCCGCGTGCCGGCCGCTTCCATTCATTCCTATGGGAGCGTGCTGTGAGCATGCTGTTCGGAAAGTCTGTTCCGAACAGTGTTCGCTCATCTCTAGTAATAAACATTATCTAGTGTTTAGATTGGAGGAATCTTACCATTTTCAGTGTTTATGTCACTGTCTGTGGAGGAGCTGAAGTGAATAAAGCTGTGTGATCACGTCCTATGTGTGGAAAGATGCAGAGCTGTCATGTGACCTCAGCTCCACCAATGGAATGCAGGCAGGAGTTTCACTTTCAGTTTGTTGATTGTCCCGCCCACACAAGCTGTCTGAGCTTACACTGTAAAATCTCATTTTAATGGGGAACAGGTAAGATAAAAATTATTTTTATAGCACATTTGTCCTATAACCATCTTTCTGAGTTGTCTGGGGCACTTTGATTTTTTCAGCTTAAGGGCGGCCAACCTCTTTAATGTCATATGTGGTATAAACTGCTGTTTGGGCATAGCCGGGCACAGAAGGGAATTTGCTAATTCACTAAAAGGGTTAAAGATACTTATTGACAGTCAGTCCTGCTAGTAAAAAAATGTTTTGTTAATATTTTTTTTGCAAGAGTTTACTTTTTTTCTTTTTTACATTTTTACAAACTGCTGTTCTATCAATAAAACGTTGGTTTTGCCTGCCTTAATCTGCAAAAAAAAAAAAATCTAAGTTATTGAATCTTTTTTTTTTTAGTTGTTTACAAAGGAATGTCAAAACTGCTTTTCCTTTAACCAGTTAACGACCGCCGGCCGTATATATACGGCCAGTGATCGTGGTACCTAAAGACCGGTCTATTGTATAAATACGGCCGGTCTTTAGACTCTATTTTAGAGGGGATCGCGCCCCCCCGTGACAGTCCCGCCCCCACTACTGGCGCGGGACTTAGTGAACATGCCGAGGGCTGATCTGATTGGTCCCAGGTCATGTGATCGCTGTGACAGCAAGTCACAGCGATCCCTTCTATTTACTGTATGACGGCTGCTTCTTAAGTCTCCTTCTCCTCTTCTCACAGTTAGTATCTTTGTGAGGAGAAGAGAAGAAGAGAGATCTTAGAGCAGCAGCTGCCAGAGAACACTAAAACATTGTTTCAACTGCCCAAAAACCCATCGATTACCCCATCCACTGCCCCAAAACCCCTAATTCCCACCCCATATATCATCTTATACATAGATATCAGATCTAGATAGGGAGATTATATATATATATATATATATATATATATATATATATATATATATATATATATACACCATATATATATATATATATATATATATATATATATATATATTATATGTATATATATCTGTCACTTGTTATAGCGCTAACATATTCTGCGGCGCTTTACAGCCACTGTACCAAAGAGGGCTCACAGTCTAGTGTTCTAGTGACATTTAGGGTTGAGCCTTCTTGACTTTTCAGGATCGATTTTAAAATCAGATTTCCGATCATTTTTCATTCGAACCCGTTCTCGATCCCAATTCCGATCCCAATGTAAGTCAATGGGATTTTTTTATTAATTGGAGATCGGATTTTAAAAGCAATCCTACCCCCTGGTGTCCACTTACCTCCAGAGATGGCTGGTCCTGTGCCCCGTGCCTTCATTCTTCGCCTCGCTGCTGGTCCACACTGCTTTTCTTCCTTCGCTGCCCCCTCCCTGCCAGGTTAGGAGAGTGTGGGCGGGTTAGGAGAGTATGGGCGGGTACTGGGAGGGGAGACGTCACATCTCCCCGCCCTGTACCCGCCCACACTAAGCCACAAGCCGAGGCAAGAAGAAGGAGGGCACCGGAGCAGCCATCTCTAGAGGTAAGTAGCTGCTAGAGATTTAGTTTAACCTTCCATCCGACTGAATGGAGGCAGCCGGCGCGCAGGGGGTTAAGGCTGTGTGTCGGCTGCTTCCATTCATTCCTATGGAGCCTGAATATACAGCGTATACTCAGTGTGAAGGCTAAGCAATGCATTGTGGGAAAAATCACCGATCTCGATCCCACATAAAAAGATTGTGTTCGGAATTCCAATGGCGATCGTGAAACTTTATCGATCGCCGATCAGAATCCGATCTTTTCCGAACACGATCGCTCAACCCTAGTGACATTATGGCGAGGAGGTTTTATACCAGTGAGAAGGCATACGCCATTCTTTGGTCAGATGCATCAGATGCGTCTGACATGGAAACATTTGTAGACAATGAAAATGACAATATAAGTGTCAATTCCGATTTGTCTTCGGGGGACGTTCTCCCTGATGAAATTGACCCTTCAGATGGTGAAGGTGCAGGAACTAGCAGTGCGGCAGCAGACAGTGACACTTTCCCACTAGTTGATGTGCGTTCCCTCCAATGGGCACCTGCTCCATCTTTTGCCCCTAGAGTGCCCCCATTTACTGCATCTCCTGGCATAACAGTGGATGATTCCCAGTTTACCCACATGAACTACTTTAGTTTATTTATAAGCGATGACCTCCTCAATGAAATTGTCCATCAAACTAATTTATATGCTACTCAGTATATAAGACAGAAACCTTAATCTGCCCATGGCAAAGATTGGACACCCACAGATCTGGTGGAAATGACAAAATTTTGGGGCCTCACCCTAAATATGGGTATTGTAAAAAAAAAAAAAGCCCTCAATCAGGTCATATTGGTCAAAAAGTCCCGCACAGTCAACCCCAATATATTTGGCAGTCATGTCCAGGCTTCGTTATGAGCGAATAATGAGGTTCCTTCACTTCAGTGACAATTCACAGGCCCCCCCAAGTGATGATCCAAACCGTGATCGGTTATTCAAACTAAGACCCCTCATAAATTATTTGAACCACTCCTTTTTGCAATATTACACCCCAGAGCAAAAAGTCAGTGTGGACGAATCCCTCCTTAGTTTTCAGGGTAGACTGAGCTTTCGCCAATATCTCCCTTCCAAACGGGCAAGATATGGCATTAAGCTATATAAGCTTCAGAAACTATGAAGGACGAGATAAAAGAATTAATTCCCCAGGATGCCCCCCTAATTTTCCCATCAGCAGTAAAATTGTGTTGGAGATAACGCAGCCCCTGGGTACCACTTGTATTGTGACAACTTTTATTCAGGTGTGGCCCTATTTAGACACTTGCATTGTGCAAGCACAGGAGTATGTGGAACCATGCGCAAAAAACGAGCTGGTTTTCCGCAGCAGCTAGTGGGGAAGGGCATAGAAAAGGGGAAGTCCTGTTCTTATGCTTGTGAGGAGTTGATGGCGGTGAAATACAGAGATCGGAGAGATGTCTATGTGTTGAGCACAATGAACCCCACAGGAACAGTGGCAGTGAGGGAAAGAGGGGCCACAGCAGACAAACATAAGCCAATAAGTGTGTCCGAGTACAACACACACATGGGGGGGGGGATTTAAGTGATAAAATCTTACAGCCCTATTTGATAAAAAGGAAAACAAAAACCTGGTAGAAAAAAAGTGGCCATTTACCTAATTAAAATTGGAATCCAAAATGCCTTGTTACTTTATAAAAAGAAGGGAGGCACCGACAAATACCGGGATTTCCAGGAGGAAATAATTCACAGCCTCCTTTTTGACCCTCAGGACCCCATAGAGAACCCCCAGTCTGAAGATGTCAAACGACTAATAAAGGCATTTTATTAGTCTACTTCCCTCAACAACAACACGAGCTAACGCACAAAAAAATGCCGTGTCTGCACCAAAAATGGGCGACGCAGAGATACCCGTTACCATTGTCCCTCATGCCCCTCACAACCAGGCCTGTGTATTGTTCCTTGTTATGAGAGATACCACACTGTTCTTCACTATTAGAGCTCTTCTTGTAGATTCCACTTCTAATTTTGTGATTGCCACCAAGCCCCATCTTTTGCATAAACCTGCAAATTCCTATTGTTATAAACTCTAAATTCCCTAAATTATATCCCTAGATGAATACATTGGGGAACAAAAATACTAATTACATTTTTTGCATCTTTTTCATCATTTCACAAAAAATCCGGATACTCTAAGAAGATGCTAAAGCACTTACTGAATGCCTGCAAACTATTCTAGCAAAATCTGGCCTACAAAATCCAATTAGCGCTCCATCCATTCGTACATTAGAAATTGGGTAACAAAATTTGGGGTGCATTTTCTCCTTTAACCCCTTGTGGAAATGCAAAATTTGGGGTTAAAGCAACATTTTATAGCAAAAAATGTCACTTTTCCTTTTGTTGGGCCAATTCTGTTACACTCCTGTAGGGTCAAAGGGCTCACTATACCCCTTGATAAATTCCTTAAGGGGTCTAGTTTCCAAAATGGGGTCACATTTTGGGGGGGTTTCACTGTTTTGGCACCTTGGGGGCTCTTCAAAAGGGACATGGTACCTGCAAACTATTTTATCAAAATCTGGACTACAAAATCCAATTAGCACTTCATCCATTCTGAGAGCGACCGCGTGCCCGTACTTAAGGGTACCAGCACCTATGGGATATTGTTGTGTTCAGGAGAAATTGTGTAACAAAATGTGGAGTGCATTTCCTCTTTTAACCCTTAATAAATGTCTAAATTCTAGGGCTATATGAATATATTAGTGATAGAAATTGAAAAATGTAAATTTGACCTCCATTTTGTTTTAATTGCTGTGAAATGCTGAAAGGGTTAAGAAACTTTCTAACTGCTGTTTTGGATTCTTTCAGGGGTGCAGTTTTTAGAATGGGGTGACTTATGGTTTTTTTTTTTTTATTAGAGAGGCCTTTCAAGTTCCCTTCAGAATTGAACTGGTCCCTTGAAAAATGTGTTTTGGAAATATTCTTGAAAATTTGGAAAATTACCGCTCGACTTGTAAGCCTTATAATATCTGAAAAAAATGAAAGGATGATTAAAACGTGATTGCTACATAAATCAGAGACACGGTTAATTATATTTATGAAAACATTTGGGTAGTATGGCTTTTTATTTGAAAGGCTTGCAATTTCAAAGTTTGAAAACTGCATTTTTTTCAAACTTTTCGCCAAATTTCATATTTTTTCATAATCAAAGACAAAACATATCGACCAAAATTTACTACTGACATGAAGTACAATGTGTTACGAAAAAACAGTCTCAGAATCACTTGTGTAAGTTAAAGCTCCTCAAAGTTATTGCCATTTAAAGTGACACATGTCAGTTTTGAAAAAAAAGGCCTGGTATTTAACATACTTTTGGGCCCAGTCCTTAACCGGTTGAGGTAACCGTATCAATCTGAGAAGCTTCTGCAGTATCAGAAGTTCTCTGGGTTTTTTGATAATTAGCAGCTGATATTTAGAGTCCCTCTCCTCCTGAACCAGGTGCCTGCTAATTTAGTGGTACTCTAGTTAGGCTCTAAACCTTGATCGTGTGTATTGGACAGTTTTAATACAACCCTTGGCTTATTTATGGTTATCCTTTGGTCTCCTGATTCTGCCTATGACGTTAGCTATCAGAACAGAACCATGACTTTATACTTCTTGTTTGTTTGTTTCCTGATTCTGCCTTTGGCACAACCTCCTTGTTCTGACTATTGGCCTGGACATTTATTCTTCTGATCCTTATCTGCAGTCTGATCTGTATATTAGTTGTGGGTTCTGGTTTTGATTTCAGTTAGTGGAGCATTTATTTCTTGTACTGTTTCTGGTGTTGGTAATTTGGACCCCGAAGTCACCAAAGTGCATCTGTCCTTGTGGCTAGCTTTGGTGAAGGTGTTTAGTTGCTTTTCCCTGTCTCTCAGCATTGTATAGAATTGAAATAGCTAGTTCTACTTCTCTCTGTTATCACCCAGATCCTGCTGTTTTTTTGATATTTGCTCCAGCAACTTAGTGCAAACCAGCACTAATCTAATAAAAATAAAAAATCTTATTTCGGCTAAAGTCCCTCATTGCAGAAACACAGCTTTTTTTGTTGCAGATTTTGTTGTGTTTTTTAAGCCAAAGCCAGGAGTGGATTGAGCAATAGGTAGAAGTGTAAGAACTTCCTATATATTTCCCATTGCTTTTGTAGACATTCTCAGGTTTAACTCAATAAACTGCAACAATGCAATGTAAGAATGGCTACAAACAAAATGGGAAATATCTAGGAAGCTTCTTATACTTCTCCCTTCTGCTCAATCCACTCTTTGCTCTGGCTCAAAAAACTGCAGCAAAATCTGCAAAAAAGCTGTGCTTCCGCAACGTGGGCCTCAGCCTAAGTCTAAGGTTCCGTGGGACGTTCTGCAGTAAAAAAAAAAACACTGTGGGAAAAACTGTGGCGGTAATGCCTTGCAGTTCTTCAGCACTTTAGACAAAAAGTTTGCAGAGAGGACTTTGTTACAATTATCACCGGCATTTCCGTAGGTATTATTGACATGTCCGCCCTGACTATAAAACGCCACAATTTTTCCTGCGGCGCTTCTGCCACAGGTAAATCACAGTGTTTATATCTAGAGATGAGCGAACACCATCCAATCGAATAGATATTCGATCGAATATCAGGCCATTCGATATATTCGATTACGATCAAATACCACGAGGCAAATGCAGTAAAAATTTGTATCCCCCTCCCACCTTCCCTGGCACATTTTTTCACCAATAACAGCGCAGGGGAGGTGGGACAGGAACTACAACAACAGAGGAATCGAAAAAAAAAATCGGAAAAAGGAATTGGCGGCCGAAATCAGGTGACTTGGTGACTCTCCTGAGTCGAATGGTGGGATCCCCTGAAACAAAGCATTTTTCCCCATAGACTATAATGGGGTTCGATATTCGATCGAATAGTCAAATATTGAGCAGCTATTCGAAACGAATATCGAATATTTTACTGTTCGCTCATCTTTATTTATATCCTGTAAGGTCCCAGCCTTTGATGGTGTTTTTTTTTGTTTGTTTGTTTCTGCTCACCCAATACAGTGTGACAGAGTTTTGGAAGAAATATTAATTTATTAAGTTTTTTTTTATTTTTTTATATTACTCATATATACAGTATTGAAGCCGGCACAAGGGCAAGGGGTCTCTCAACCAAGAAACATTGCCATGCAGCCTGCTCACCTCAAGAAAATTCCCTTTTTTTAAGGGATTTTTTTTTTGTTATCCAATTACTGCTATTTTTTTTTTTTTTTTAAATTTTTACCAACTTTATTTATTGAAAATTTTACAGGCAAAACAAGGCATCCATATGAATTATATTGGTATCATAAGGAAGTGCTGAAATGACTTATATGTTTTTATTTATTTATTTTATATGTGCTCTATGGGATGGAGAGGATTTAATTTTTATTTTTTTTTTACTTTTTCCATACTATTATTATTATTATTATTATTATTATTATTATTATTATTATTATTATTATTATTATTATTATTATTATTATTATTCTGTCAAAATCCCCCCAGAGTTTACCTTGGCAGGTCCCTGAATGAGAACTCTCTATAGACCTGAAACTAAAAGAACATCATTTGCCTTCTATTTCCCAAATGAAAACTCTTCTGACAAATACTTTTTCAGTCTCATCTAATCTTTACAGTTTTCAGAAAAAAATCTAACTATAAGCTGTTGCCTTGTATCATGTCATAGACATCGGTCACATTCTCTTAAAAAAAAAAAATCACTGGAAATATAAGAAATTAACCCTTTCCGGCTGCAGATATTTTTCTAGTTTCATGTTTTACTCCCCGTCTTCCAAAAGCCTTTACATATTCATGTTTTCTGTTCACAGATCTGCATGATATGGTTGTCCTTTAGCGACATTGCGTTCTATTAATGGCTTTAGGATTGTTGCGTTCCATCAATGGGCTTCACTATCTGCTGCTGCTAACTGCTGCTCAGCTTCACCCACTAACTGGACTGTGCATGTCTGATGATTTCACACGGCGCCCAGAAGTGAAGACATGCACAGTCCAGTTAGTGGACAGAGCTGAGCAGCAGTTAGCAGCAGCAGATAGTGAAGCCCATTGATGGAAACCAATGCCCCTAAAGTCTACTCATTTGTGTAGGGTTAAAAGGACAATTTTTAGAAGAATGCAGTCTTGAATAAGAAAAACATAATTGTACAAAAAGTGCTGGACTTTGTACAAACAAAGATACATATAAAGCTGCACTACGTTTACCATTGCGCTTAGATCCGTCACATTGAAGTATGATAATACTAGATCAGAAGTGATCAGCTTCTTTAATCAGATCAATCCAAAACAAGCACTGGCCGGCTCACTTTGAGCTGATCAGTGCCCATTCACAAATACTTTTGAGTCTAATAGGACCTTTAATCATGTACTTAAAGGGTATCTGAGGTTTTATCAGCAGTTGAAATATCTGCATGGTCTTGCTGGGAATTCTGTTCTGTATAAGCCTAGATGATATTGCTAGGACGGGCCGGAGCCTCCGCTGTACCGTGGAACCTATGCTTGAGTCTGCGGGGGTTCCAGTCTCCTCCTAACATCCGGACCGGCATTTCTGGGATCTGGGTGGTCAGTGGCAGGCCAGAGACTATTTAGGCCTCGTTTCTGGTAGCCTGCTGCTACTTATTCAGTGTATTCTGGTGACAGCTCCCCTGCACTATTGCTCCTGTACTATTCCCTGTGTGCCCTCCTGTTGTTCCTGTGCATGACCTCGGCTTGGTTTTAAGACTACCTCTTCTTGACCTCTTGATTTGGCATCTTCCTGACCTCCTGTGCATAACCTTTGGCTTCCCTAAGCACTTCTGTCTGGCTCCTATTTTGACTACTCTGCAACCTCCTGTGCATGACTCCACACTCCTGACTATGCATCTGCTTCTCCCTTCTGCTACCTTGAACCCTCCTGTGTACTGACTCGGCTTGATTGACTACATTTTTGTCTATCTCTGGAACCTGCATTGACCTCCTGTGTACCGACTTGGCCTGTATGACTTCCCTACGGTATTTCTGGCAAACAGACATCAGAAAGTAAAATTCCAGCAAAGCCATAGCTCCTTGAATAAAACTTAACTTTTATTGATTGAAGACAAAGTTCATAAAATCATGATGATCAGTGCAGTACGAACGTATCAGTTACATACAGATGGAAGAACAGCTGACGCGTTTCGAACACAAATTGTGTTCTTATTCATTCAGCTATGAATAAGAACACAATTTGTGTTCGAAACGCGTCAGCTGTTCTTCCATCATCTGTATGTAACTGATACGTTCGTACTGCACTGATCATCATGATTTTATGAACTTTGTCTTCAATCAATAAAAGTTAAGTTTTATTCAAGGAGCTATGGCTTTGCTGGAATTTTACTTTCTGATGTCTGGATTCAAGTCACCCTAGTCGAGAGGGCATTTTTTCCGGGCAAAAAAACATCTCCTGCAGAACCAACGTGAGTGCAATTTATATCATATTTGAACTTTATCATTTGTACACGAAGGGCTGTGCTTTATCCCTATCCCTTTCCTGCATCTCCTATTTCTGGCAAACCTCAGACTTCCACTCTCCGTGCTGACCAGCTCTCCTAATTATTCATCCACTGAGGATAGTGTTTCTGGGTTTTCTGGGTCCTCTATTGCTTGGGGTGCGCTGATTGTGCAGCGCTCTCTGGGTGGATTGTGGTTCTGGGTCCCATAATTTACCAAGCCTAACTCCACCATCAGAAGCTCTGGTGAAAAACTTTGGGGCCTGGTTCGGCTCTGGTTAGGAGAGCGTTGTACACTCAGGACTGTTTTTGCCTCAGTATTTGGGGATTCTGGTTGCCCAGGACTTACTGGCCATTGTTGTCGCATCAGGTTCCTAATAGATATCCTATCAGTTTTCTGCTGATAATAGTTTCATTATGGCTGCAGCAAATTTTACATTTCTCTCTGAGGCAGGGTCATATGCCATAAGTAGTAGTGTCTCCACTCCACTATCTATTACTGGTACTACTGGTTTATTTACATATATATTTTCATGAAGTAACTGTAAAATAGCAAACACGTAGCTGAGAAAAGCCAAAGTATTCATAATATAGGAGATCCAAGAACACTGGACTCCAAATGCAGGTTGATGGATGTCCATGAACCAGCTAAAAAGATCCTCAACCCAGAAAAAGAGAAATCTCAGCACAGTCAAGAAAGCTGCTTGTTGTCTATGATTAATACCCCATCAGCAATAACACAGGCAGCTAGTCAGGAGTAGATAGATTCTCCTTATATTTAGTTCTCACAATCTGCAGATTTCTGTGCAGGAAACAGGTGAAGAACACTGTTTGTAGGCACTAAAGGTGGTCAAAACTCTAAAGATGTGTTGGGCAGCTACAGCCAATGCCATTTATGCCTGCTGGAAGGGCAATATAACTATCCTCCACTCTATATTCTCTATGTAAGCAGACATGACAGACTGTTATGACTAGCAGGATATATTAAAAAAAAACAACTAAATAATAAATATCCTGCAGAGCCCACTGGGCTCTGAACCGCAGGGCACACTGGTGTGAACAAGGCCCGACAGTTAACTTCACCGCCGAGCTCTGTAGTTTGGTTATCTCATTCAATCCTGTTGAAATAACTAGTCATGTAACACATCAAAATATCCCTCTTCCCCCTCCCAGAACCAGCTACCTTACCTTCTCTTCAGCATCATTTTCCCTCCAGATCTGCAGCATACATAGTCCTGCTCACCATGCAGCTGTGTTCAGGGGCTCGTACCCCTGGCTCTCCAGGATCCTCTAACCTGTGATAGGAGGGAGCATTCCTCTCTGGGTACTTAGTAAATGACCCTGGAAAGAGCAGGAATATGTATGCTGCAAGTCTTGAGGAATTATGATGCTGACAAGTAGGTATACAGCTACCATCCATAGGGAAAAGGAGTCGAGAAGCAAAGGTCACAGCAAATATTGATCAAATCTAGATTTCTTTTTTGTCTGTTTAATTAATTTTGGTAATTAACAAAAATAAACTATTCAGACTTATTTTTGAGGATATATATATTCACATCTAAATATTTTCTAGGTATAAATTTCTATATATTTTTTCTAGGTATTTATCTGTTTGGCAACATTACATTAAAAATTAACAAACATACATTACATTTCTGAAGATTTTATTTCATATTCCTATTAAGCAGGGAAGTTTTTGTGTTCATCTCAGATCTGAACAGAATGATATAACATTTGGGGAAAAACACACAAGCTAAAAGTCCAGCACTGGAGGCCAGAACATCAAATATCTCCACGGCCACAGTGTATTTGCCTTTGGTGCTCAGAAAGGCCGGGATCATGGCGATCCAGACACTACAGAACAGCAGCATGCTGAAGGTGATGTACTTGGCCTCATTAAAACTGTCCGGTAATGTCCTCACCATGAAAGCCAGAAGAAAGCTGACAGCGGCCAGGAGCCCCAAATATCCCAATACAGAATAGAAGCCAATAACAGACCCTTCATTACAGCGAATGATGATCTTTCCCTGATAAGACTGAGTGTCCAGGTCCTGGAAGGGAGGAGAGATTGACAACCAGAGGACACAGATAACAGCTTGTAGAGATGAACTCAACAACACTATGGTATAGGGCAGTCTCACACCCAGATATTTCCTCCAGGAGCTTCCAGGTTTGGTGAATTTAAAAGCCACACAGACCATGATGGTCTTGGCGAGGAGCGAAGAGACAGCGACAGAGAAGAGGATTCCAAAAGTGGTCTCACGTAGTCTACAAGTTATATTGTCTGGACGGCCAAGAAACAAGAAGACAGAGAGGAAGCTGAGGATGATGGAGACCAGGAGGAGGTAACTGAGGTTCCGGTTATTGGCTTTAACAATGGGGGTGTCCCGATAAATAATAAATATTCCAAATATCAAAGTAGTGACAAGACAACCAAAAACTGAGAGGAACGAAAAAACAGAAGCAATTGTGTCATTCTGATAAGAGATGAATTCTATGATTTTGGGGTGACATCGGTCTCTCTTCTCATCCGGCCATTCATCACTTGGACATTTCATACAATTATCACTGTCTAGAAAATACAACATGATATTGTCAGTGTTGGTCTTTGGCTCCTGGACACTGCCCCCCCCCCCCCCCCGACACACACACACACAGATACACGTACCAGAGGAAATGAGACCTCAGCCTTCACTTCTTTTGGTGATATACAGAGTGTTATTTTTAAGTCATTTTTAGTTTTTCAAAAAATCACAGAGAACAAAGTGATTCTAAAATATTTTTTAAAAAGATTAGTTATTTTTGTGTTTTTTGTTTTTTTTTACATCAACACATACATTTGGGTTATTGGGGTTGTGGTTATAATTAGTGGTAGCAAACCAGCTTGTAATGGAGTGAGACTCATTATAAATTTTCCAAAATTCGGGTGGAGCCTGGTCACTGATCCTAATGGCCACCTGACCCTTCTGCTCCACAAGTAGGATCGTCTCTCAGTGGCTCAGTACTTACCTATCTGTGAATTCTCCACTCCACCTAATCTCCAGCCACCTGGGAAGCCTTCCTCTCCTGACTGGGCCTCCATCTGCTGCCCTTCTACTGCTGGATGGCACACCTACCGTCCTTCACCATTATTATACTATGGGATTTGAAGAATTGCCAGAATATAATAATATCAGTTCTGGTTCAGAGAAAACAAGTTTGATCCAAAATGAAACATGAAATGAATCTTGTAAGGATCGCCCAACACTATTCCTGAGTATTGTTATGGCATTTCTGCTTCTCTCTGCCAACCCTGAGTGAGAAACTGCTGATAACAGTCAGATCCCAGTCCTGAATATCTTGTGAGGGGTTGAAATATCTTTTGAAAATTATGTATGAACAAAGATGGGAGCCGAGATTACTCTATCTCTCTCTGTCTCTCAGAGATGAGCAGTCTGCTACACAAGGAGCCGGTTAAACTGGTCAGACGGAGACACTGTGTGTGTACGTGTTGAAGCTGTATACAAAGAACAATCGAAGAGATTCAATCTAGTAAAAACTTATTACAGTGGGTTTCAAAGCTGTAAGAAACTAAGAACATGATCAGATAAGGATAAATGCCTTGTATCTTGGCTGTGCCTGTGATGCTATATAAACGTGCCCTTCTGTGTTAATAAAATGAAACATTCTGGATAAGATATACTGCTGTCTGTCTGTTATGTTTCCTGAGTTCGTCACCCTATTGCGGATCAATTAGAACTACGACAACATAACTCAGGGGTCTTGTGCCCAAAACAGAAATTGGCGCCCAACGTGGGGCATCGATGATCGTTCAATGTGCAGCCGATAGTGTATTGAACCAATCACCAACCGATTTGGAGACAGGCCAGGAGGACCTCAGATCAATAAAACAGCACTGTAAAAGGTAAACCCTTTCCTTACCAAATAATTAATCTGAGTTCCTATGTGTCCTACATCCTGTGTGTCGGTGAATGAGGTTAGTGCTGCATATGTTATAACTAGAGATGAGCGAACACTAAAATGTTCGAGGTTCGAAATTCGATTCGAACAGCCGCTCAATGTTCGTGTGTTCGAACGGGTTTCGAACCCCATTATAGTCTATGGGGAACAGATACTCGTTAAGGGGGAAACCCAAATCCGTGTCTGGAGGGTCACCAAGTCCACTATGACACCCCAGGAAATGATGCCAACACCTCTGGAATGACACTGGGACAGCAGGGGAAGCATGTCTGGGGGCATCTAACACACCAAAGACCCTCTATTACCCCAACATCACAGCCTAACAACTACACACTTTCCACATTCAAAAAAACCTCTATCAAAGTGGGAAAATACCTGGAAACCTTCTTTACTCCCCAAATGGATGGACACAAACCCCAATTTAAGCTCAAACAGTAACAACCACCCCTTTAAATCACGTTCCCCATGACAACCACGGATGGAATAGACAATGGGAAATGATAGCCCTCACCCTTAACTGTCATTTTGAGTGTGTGTGTGTGTGTGTGTGTGTGTGTGTGTGTGTGTGTGTGTGTGTGTGTGTGTGTGTGTGTGTGTGTGTGTGTGTGTGTGTGTGTGTGTGTGTGTGTGTGTGTGTGTGTGTGTGTGTGTGTGATGTGGTAAGACCTTCCAAAATTCACTTTTCTAGCCCTTAACATGAGCCCTTCCAAACAAAGTTGCAGGACCTTAAGCTGAGCTACCAGCAGAGATTAAAGCCCTTGGCATGAGTAGAGCCTTGCACCAGCAGTGTTTTTGGCACTTAGGGTGAGTTGAGCCTTGTACCAGCGTGTGACCCTTAACATCAGGCGGGCCCTAAGTTCTGCGCTTTGCACAAAAGTTCCACATTAACTAGGCTGAATGGTACAAAGATTAGTAGGCCCAAGAACCAGGAACAGGTCTTGCAATGGCTGTCGGATAACGCTTAAAGCACATTGTCCACCAGCCAGTCAGCCTCTACCTCCTCTTACCCAACAGTCTTGTCCTCCTTCCACCCAAAATTCCCAATCTTCCCAGAACAATAACCCCAACTGTCCCTGCTCCCCAGAGCTGTTCTCCCTTCCTTTGACTGTACCGCAACCTGCCCCTCCATTTCGCGATTCCACGGACCTAACAGACGAGTATCTGTGTCCAGATGCTCAAACACTAGAGTCTCCTCCATTCCATCTCCGGTCGATTTGGTGGCGGATGACCAGCAACCCACCCTCATCGATGACGATGAGACGCAGTTGCTGTCAGGGCAGCCAGTTGACATGCGCATTGTGCAGGAGGAGGAGGCGAGACAGGAGTTGGAAGAGGAGGTGGTGGACGACGAGGACACCGACCCCACCTGGACAAGACGGATGTCAAGCTGGGAAAGTAGTGTGGATGTTGAGGCAGGTGCAGCACCAAAAAGGGTAGCTAGAGGCAGAGACATGTACAGAGGCAGACGTCAGCTGCTTTGCCGAAGCCAGGCCAGACCCGGAATGTCCGAAGATGTTCCCTTTTGTACCCAGCCCAGAAAAACTCCCCCATCGAGGGCACGTTTCTTGAAGGTGTAGAGTTTTTTCAAGGAATGCGCCGAGGACAGATATAGTGTCGTCTACACAATTTGCCTCTCAAAATCGAGTAGGGGCCCTGAGAAAAGCAACCTGTCCACCACTTCAATGCACCGTCATTTGGAATCCAAGCAATGGAATCAGTGGCAGGCAGCAACGGCAGGACAAACGTCGCCCGCCGTTCATGCCACTGCCTCTGCTCACAGTGCTGGCGATGCACTCCAGAGGACGAGCCAGGACATCACTTCATCTGCCTCCGCCACTTTGTTGACTTCTCCCTCATCCTCCCCTGTTTCTATCTTATCTCCTTCTCCTGCACCATCAAAGGCACCATCAGGCGCTTCTTTACAACAACCCACCATCTCTCAGACATTGGAGCGCCGGCAGAAATACACCGCTAACCATCCACCCATGCAAGCCTAGAACGCCAACATCGCTAAACTGCTGGCCCAGGAGAGGTTGGCGTTCCGGCTTGTTGAAACTCTCGCCTTCCCGGACCTGATGGCAACTGTGGCACCTCACTATGCCGTCCCTAGCCGTCACAACTTCTCCCGGTGTGGCGTCCCCGCCTTGCACCAGCACGTGTCACTCAACATCAGGTGGGCCCTTAGTTCCGCGCTTTGCTGCAAGGTCCACTTGACCACCGACACTTGGACAAGCGCCTGTGGTCAGGGATGCTGCTTATCTTTAAGGACAGGCAGGGTGAATGTGGTGGAGTCTGGTCCCGGGGTGCAAACTGAGGTACCCTATCTCCTCTCCCAGGCCAAAATTCATGGCAGGAGTAGACTGAAACCCTACGATGCTGCAACCTCCACCCCAGCTACTAGCGGCAAACTCTAAAACACTGGTGTGGGGAGACGTCAGCAGGCGGTGCTGAAGCTCATCAGCTTGGGGGACAGACAGCACAGTGCCTCCGAGGTCAGGGATGCCATCCTGGCTGAGATGGCTTTTTTTTTTCCCTGCTACACCTGGGGCCTGGCATTTTTACGCCTGTGATAATGGCTGGAACCTGGTAGCGGCTCTGGAGCTTGCCAGCCTCCAACACGTTCCATGTTTGGCCCACGTCTAACCTAGTGGTGCAAAGTTTTTTGAAAACATACCCAAATGTACCGAAGCTACTGTTGAAAATGTGGCGCTTGTGCGCCCACTTTTGCAAGTGTACAGGAGTCGCTGCTAGCCTGAAAACACTCTAGCAAGGCCTACATCTGTCCAAACACAGGCTGTTGTCCGTCATTCACACACGCTGAAACCCTGCAATACCATATCTTGAGCAGGGTGTGTGAGCTGCACAGACCTTTGATGGAGTTCCATCTACAAAACCCAAGGGTTCCTCAAAGTCAGCTCCCAAAGTTTCTGCACCATGAGTTTCCAGGGGTGGCAGAGTTATGGCTAGGGGCAGAGGCATGGATAGGGATGATGTCTATGGGCAAAAGCAGTGTGGATGTGGAGGCAAGCTAAGCAGAAAAAACTGGGGGTACAAGCAGAGGCATGGACTGGGGTGATATCTAGGGGCAAAAGCAGTGTGGATGTGGAGGCAAGCTAAGCAGCAAAAACTGGGGGTACAAGCTAAGGCATGGACTTGGGTGATGTGTAGGGGCAAAAGCAGTGTGGATGTGGAGGCAAGCTAAGCAGCAAAAAACTGGGGGTACAAGCAGAGGCATGGACTGGGGTGATATCTAGGGGCAAAAGCAGTGTGGATGTGGAGGCAAGCTAAGCAGCAAAAACTGGGGGTACAAGCTAAGGCATGGACTTGGGTGATGTGTAGGGGCAAAAGCAGTGTGGATGTGGAGGCAAGCTAAGCAGAAAAAACTGGGGGTACAAGCAGAGGCATGGACTGGGGTGATATCTAGGGGCAAAAGCAGTGTGGATGTGAAGGCAAGCTAAGCAGCAAAAACTGGGGGTACAAGCTAAGGCATGGACTGGGGTGATGTGTAGGGGCAAAAGCAGTGTGGATGTGGAGGCAAGCTAAGCAGCAAAAACTGGGGGTACAAGCTAAGGCATGGACTGGGGTGATGTCTAGGGGCAAAAGCAGTGTGGATGTGGAGGCAAGCTAAGCAGGGGAAAAGGTGGCTAGAGGCAAAGGGATGTCCAGAGGCAGAAGACAGCTGCATGACAGAAGCTAGACCTGAACCAGCAAGGCCCAAGATGCCCTCTTTTCTAGCTTCCTTAGAAAAATTCCCCCATCGAGGCCACGTTCCTCGCTGGGGGAGATAATTTCTAAATGTATAGGTCGAGGACAAACTGAGTGTGGTTTACACACTTTGCAATGCGACTCCCCATCTCCCAGGCCTTTCATTCCAGGCTAAAGTACAGCACAACCCACCCACATGCCCAAGGCTTCAACGGCCTCATCTCAAAAATTCTGGCCCAGGAGATGTTGGGGTCCCAGCTTGTGGACACTCTGCCCTTTTTGGGCCTGCTGGATACTGCGCCACCTCACTGTGCCGTCCACACAAGCACTTTTCCCCAAACATGAGGCGGTCCCTAAGTTCAGCGCTTTGCCCAAAAGATCCACGTGACCAGCTACGAATGGACAAGTGCATGCGGACAGGGATGCTACGTTTCAATCTTGGCACAGTGGTTGAATGTACTTGAGGCATGGACCGGGTCGCAAAATGTGGTGGACTGACTTGTCTCCCCACACAACATTCCTGGGAGGAGGGCTGAAACACCACCCTCCTCCTCCTCCGCTGTTATATTGACCCCAGCTACGAGCTGGAAATGCTGCAACACTGGTGTGGGGAGACGTCAGCAGGCTGGGCTGAAGCTCATCAGCTTGGGGGACGGACAGCACACTGCCACTGAGGTCAGGGATGCCATCCTGGATGAGATGGCAATTTGTTTATCCCCGCTGCCCCTGGGGCCAGGCTTTTTTGTCTTGTTGGAGGGCTCTGGAGCTTGCCAGCCTCCAACACGTTCCATGCCTGGCCCACGTGTTCAATGTAGTGGTGCAACGATTTTTAAAAACATACCCCAAATTAGCTGAGCTAAGGGTGAAAGTGCGGCACTTGGACACCCACTTTCCCAAGTCTACAGTACCTGGAGCTAGCCGCAATACACTCCAGCAAGGCCTACATCTGCCTGAAGCACCTACTGTTGTGCGAGGTCACCACACGCTCAAACCCTAGATACCGTATGTTGAGCAGGGTGTGTGAGCAGCAGAGACCTTTGATGGAGTACCAGCTACAAAACCCAAGGGTTCCTCAGAGTCAGCTCCCTCACTTTCTGCACCATGAGTTTCCATGGGTGGCAGACTTATAGCTAGAGGCACAGGCATGGATAGGGGTGATGTGTAGGGGCAAAAGCAGTGTGGATGTGGAGGCAAGCTAAGCAGCAAAAACTGGGGGTACAAGCAGCCGGTGGCATCATCACTGACAAGCACAGCTGTCTGTCAGCTGACAGGCTGACTTTCACCAAAATGAACAGACAATGGATAGACTCATCATATACATGTCAGTTACATGACAAATTTAGTGCAATTTGCAAGTCCAAGATGGGTTGGAGATCTGCAGAGAGGAATCTCACCACCTCTTGCGGGTGCCATCATTTGGAAGGCAAGTGTCACGTTCGTGTCAGAGTCCAGACACAGATTCTAGGCTGCAGATAGCACCACTAAGGAGACAGGGGAAGGAGACTATCCCTGGCACTACGGTGGCTAGCTAGGCCCTGCCTACGGGTGGTGGTCAGCTGTCTCCAAGCTAACCTTGGCCCCGACGACTCCTGGCTCTCTAGCACGAAGACCTGACAGACAGACAGACAGGGCAAGAGCTGCAAGAAAGCTAGGGACGGGATTCTAGGGTGGTGACCCCTACAGAAATAAAGGTGCAGCTGCAGACAAACAAACCGGACGGGAGGTGCTGGACAACTGACATGCAGCACAACAGAGTACAAAACAAGAGGAATGAGGAGAGGGATAGTGGAGAGGTGAGGAAAGGGCAAACACGAGACTGGGGAAAAATAAACTGGAACCCACCTCAAACAACCGGATAGTGCCAAGTAAACAGACATGAAGGGAAGGGCAGAATAGAAGTGTGGAGGGAAAAATCAACTCACACACAAACAACACTCAAACTCCTTTTTAGTCAGTAAGCACAAGCAAATCACTCCTCTTCCTCCTAAAGCCAAGAATTCTAGGTTGGGACCACAAAAACCGGCAACTGGTGGAGCCAGCCCTCTTCCTAATAAAGGCCCCCAGATCCTCCCATAGGATGATGGCGACCCATAACACCTGAGGTTAGACTCGTATAACCTCAAGTGTGTTCAGAAGTCCAGAACACTATGTGCACACTGATGGCTCCCTGGCAGGGAACCCAGCAGCCGATCACAGAAGCCTAGATCAAATTCCCGACAGAACAGTACACCAACAAACAATCAGGTCATGACAGCAAGCCCTGGGCTCAGTGGGTGAGAGCAAGCGCAGGATAATCGTCGTTTGGCCTGGCGGCCACTGCCTCTCCCACTGTTGACAGGGCTGGCGCTGCAGTCCAGACCAGCAGCCAGGACACCTCCACATCTGCCTCTGACACTTTGGGGAGTTCACCCTCATCCTCACCTTTTCCTGCCATTTCTCCTTTTGCCCGCGCCATCATGTGCCTCTTCCCAGCAACTCCCCATCTCCCAAGCCTTTCATTTCATGCTAAAGTACAGCGCAACCCACCCACATGCCCAAGGCTTCAACGGCCTCATCTCAAGAAATCTGGCCCAGGAGATGTTGGAATCCAGGCTGGGGGACACTCTGCCCTTTTTGGGCAGAGTGTCTACTGCGCCACCGCACTGTGCCGTCCACACCAGCACTTTCCCCCAAACATGAGGCGGTCCCTAAATTCAGCGCTTAGCCCTAAAGTTCCACGTGACCAGTTATGAATGGACAAGTGCATGCGGACAGGGACGCTACCTTTCAATTTTGGCACAGTGGTTGAATGTAGTTGAGGCGTGGACCGGGTCGCAAAATGTGGTGGCCTGACTTGTCTCCCCACACAACATTCCTGGGAGGAGGGCTGAAACACTACCCTCCTCCGCTGTTAAATTGACCCCAGCTACGAGCTGGAAACGCTGCAACACTGGTGTGGGGAGACGTCAGCGGGCCGTGCTGAAGCTCATCAGCTTGGGGGCCAGACAGCACACTGCCTACAAAGTGAGTCATGCCATCCTCGATGAGACGGCAATGTGGTTTTTGCCACTGCGCCTGGGCCCAGGCATGTTGTCATGTGTGATAATGGCCGTAACCTGGGATCGGCTCTGTAGCTTGGCAGCCTGCAACATATTCCATGCCTGGGCCACGTTTTTAACTCATTGCTGCTAATCATTTTAAAAAGGTACCCCAATGTTCCTGAGCTACTGGTGAAAGTGTGGCGCTTGTGCGGATAGTTTTTAAAGTCTATAGTTGCCGCTGCTAGCCTCTATGCACTCCTACAACGCCTGTACCTGCTGGAACAACGGCTGTTGTGCGACGTCTCCACACTGCTGGCACTAAACATATCATGTGTTGAGCAGAGTGTGTGAGCAGCACAGACCTTTGATGTAGTTCCAACTCCAAAACCCTCGGGTTCGTCAAAGTCAACTCCCTCAGTTGCTCAACCATGAGTGGCCATGGGTGGCAGACTTATGTGAAATCCCATCCCATCCATTGCACTGGACACGAAACATTAGCATGCGCTCAGCACAACTTCGGATATGGCAGCTGCGTTAAGCAGGGTGCAGGGTACAACACAGACCAGGCCCGAGCACCAGGAACAGGTGTTAGAAATACTGCAGCATCCGCCATTTCCTTCCAATTTTGGGGTTTTGCACCCGCCACCGACTTGTCTGGACCTAAGTGGGGATCATGAGACACAGTTGCCATCAGGGCAAGCTGTGGTCATGTGCGGTTTGCAGTAAGGGGCCAGTGCGCAATTGGAAGAGGAGTTGGTGGATGACGAGGCCACCGACCCCACATGGACAGGGGTGATGTCTAGGGGCTAAAGCAGTGTAGATGTGGAGGGAAGCTAATTCAACAAAAAAAACAGGGTAGAAGCAAAGGCATAAACTGGGGTGATGTTTAGGGGCGAAAGCAGTGTAGATGTGGAGGGTGTTAGGAGTATTTAGGTTCTTTACTTTCTATTTTTCTTACCTGGGGAGTTTTTGGCTGCGCAGTGTCTGGGGTGGCATCCTGGCGCTGCGGGGTTGTCCTGTCGTGAGTATTGGTGCACACCTTCTGACTTGCATGCGCGCACTGCTGGTAGGCAGCTTTATCTCCTGGTTGATTAGTCTGTCCTCCCATTTGCACCTGGGAGGAGTGGTCTCTACTCTGTATTTAAACCCATGCCTCCCATGGTTCTGTGCTGAGTGTCGCTTTTACAGAGCTAGGCCTTAGCAGGAGGAGTAGGTGGTGTTCTGGGATAGAGGAAGTTCCGTGGTTGATTTTTGGGAGGTTTGGGTGAACGAGTTGGTTTGTGTGTTTTCCCTTCTGTGTTCACCAATCCTCCCTCTGTGTAAAATTGACTGTGTGAGTGAATTGCCTTATCCTTTGATTTCTACTCAGTTTCCCTGTGTTTGTTTCCTAGTGTATGGTTCCTTCCCATATTGGTTTGGGGGAATCCTTTCCCACATTTTTCCTGTGTGCTGCTTGTGTTGTTAGTCAGCGCACACCCTTGTCAGTCCCTGTCAGTAGCAGCTTCACTTGTTCGTTAGGGGTGACCCCCTTTAGTCTCCAGTCCCTAGAGGTCTTATAGGGCATTCCTTCTCCCACTTCCCTCTAGGCCTACGGAATCAGTGAGAGAGGAGCTGTCGGGGTCAGGCTTAGCCTGAGTACAGCCGACCCACACCCGTGAGGCAGGGACCGGGATAGCTAGTGGGAGTAGTGCAGGGCGAGATTCCCTACTGCTATCCCTTAGCCCCGTTGCAGCTACCTGGACTGACATAACAGAGGGAAGCTAAGCAGAAAAAACAGTGGGTAGAAGCAAAGGCATGCAAAACTCTACCCTGTTGGAAGACTTATTCCTAGGTCTGGAACACGTTAATGGCCCCCCTGGACAAATTACTGCCACTCAGGGGCCTAGTGTCACCAGGAGGGACAAGTATAGGCGCATGTTGTGGGAATACCTGGCCGACACCAGCTCTGTCCTCTCCGATCCCTCTGTGCTCTACAGCCTACACTTATTTTCTCATCTTTTTTTCTGCACTGCACATCTCTTGCCTGCTTCCTTTGGGATCTTAGAATGCTTCTGGATACCCAGGCCTTCCGTCAGCAGATGGCAGCTGGGGCACCTCCCTATGCTGGGCCTAGCCGTTACTACTTCTCTTGGTGTGCTGTCCCTGCCTTGCGCCTGCATGTGTCCCATGACATCAGTCGGGCCCAGAGCTCTGCGCTTTGCTGCAAGGTCCACTTGACCACCGACACATGGACAAGCGCCTGTGGTCAGGGATGCTGCAGTGCTTATCTTTAATGACAGGCAGGGTGAATGTGGTGGAGTCTGGTCCCCGGGTGCAAACTGGGGTGGCCTATCTCCTCTCCCAGGCCAAAATTCATGGCAGGAGTAGACTGAAACCCTACGATGCTGCAACCTCCACCCCAGCTACTAGCGGCAAACACTGTAACACTGGCATGGGGAGATGTCAGCAGGCCGTGCTGAAACTGATCAGCTTGGGGGACAGACAGCACAGTGCCTCCGAGGTCAGGGATGCCATCCTGGCTGAGATGGCATTTTTTTTTCCCTTCTACACCTGGGGCCTGGCATTTTTGCGCCTGTGATAATGGCTGGAACCTGGTAGCAGATCTGGAGCTTGCCAGACTCAAACACGGTCCACGCATGGCCCACGTTTTTCAACTTGTTGGTGCCATGTTTCTTTGAAACCTACACCATTGTGCCTGATATACAGGTCAAAGTGGGGCCATTTTCGTAAGTGAGAACTAGCCTCTGCTAGGCAGAAAACATTCAGAGCACACTCCTCTCATCTTCGCACCGTTGGCTGGCGGAGGAAGACGAGGGGGTTGGAGTGGCATCTGATGTCCCTGTCCCACACGAGGCTAGAGGGTGCACTTCAGTGCATCCCATTGCTTCACCACAAATGGTGTGAAGGGGAGTGGAAAATGGAGGAAATGGAGAGTGACCCTTACAGTTGGGGCCAGCAAAGGCATGCCAAGTAACACACTGGCACACATGGCTGACTTCATCTTGGGTTGCTTTTCAACACATATTTCACATCATGAAGAACAAATAATACTGGATTTTTACAAGCCTCAAACCCCGGTCTAGGTCTAATGTCTGTTCCTTTCTTATATTAGGGGAGAGGGAAAAAAAATTACTTCAGTGATACGTTTAGCACACATAGACTGACTATTAATGTGTATCCCACTTAGTGTTGTTAGGGTTACACACCGTCACAACCTGGCTAAAGCTTCTATAGCTGGTAATAAAGTCAACATAACTTTACGGTATCCAAAAAGACAGCTGGTACCGACAGAGAGCAAGACAAATGTCAACCAAAGCTGTGAGCTCTGAACACCCACAGTGACTTTGGCGTCATCATTATAAGGGAGTGGGTGGTAATAAATAACTTGGCAGTGCCTAAAACCCAAAAAGCTTATACAACTATATTTACATTAAGATACACAAATGACACTTTTTAGTAGCATGTCATGAGACAAGCTGATGAGACCTTCCTTTGTGCGTAACCCCAATATATTCTTTGAATTCCCAGTGAGACAATGGCACTATATACCAGTAGCAAAAATTGTGGGTGCACATAACCCCAATATATTCTTTGAATTCCCAGTGAGACAATGGCACTATATAGCAGTAGCAAAAATTGTGGGTGCACGTAACCCCAATATATTCTTTGAATTACCAGTCAGAAACTGGCACTATATGGCAGTAGCAAGAAATGAGGGTATTTGTAACCCCAATATATTCCTTGAATTCCCAGTGAGACAATGGCATTATATACCAGTAGCAAAAATTGTGGGTGCACGTAACCCCAATATATTCTTTGAATTCCCAGTGAGACAATGGCACTATATACCAGTAGCAAAAATTGTGTGTGCACGTAACCCCAATATATTCTTTGAATTCCCAGTGAGACAATTGCACTATATAGCAGTAGCAAAAATTGTGGGTGCACGTAACCCCAATATATTCTTTGAATTCCCAGTGAGACAATGGCACTCTATACCAGTAGCAAAAATTGTGGGTGCACGTAACCCCAATATATTCTTTGAATTCCCAGTGAGACAATGGCACTATATAGCAGTAGCAAAAATTGTGGGTGCACATAACCCCAATATATTCTTTGAATTCCCAGTCAGAAACTGGCACTATATAGCAGTAGCAAAAATTGTGGGTGCACATAACCCCAATATATTCTTTGAATTCCCAGTGAGACAATGGCACTATATAGCAGTAGCAAAAATTGTGGGTGCACGTAACCCCAATATATTCTTTGAATTCCCAGTCAGACAATGGCACTATATACCAGTAGCAAAAATTGTAGGTGCACATAACCCCAATATATTCTTTGAATTCCCAGTGAGACAATGGCACTATATAGCAGTAGCAAAAATTGTGGGTGCACATAACCCCAATATATTCTTTGAATTCCCAGTCAGAAACTGGCACTATATAGCAGTAGCAAAAATTGTGGGTGCACATAACCCCAATATATTCTTTGAATTCCCAGTGAGACAATGGCACTATATACCAGTAGCAAAAATTGTGGGTGCACGTAACCCCAATATATTCTTTGAATTCCCAGTCAGACAATGGCACTATATACCAGTAGCAAAAATTGTAGGTGCACATAACCCCAATATATTCTTTGAATTCCCAGTGAGACAATGGCACTATATAGCAGTAGCAAAAATTGTGGGTGCACATAACCCCAATATATTCTTTGAATTCCCAGTCAGAAACTGGCACTATATACCAGTAGCAAAAATTGTGGGTGCACGTAACCCCAATATATTCTTTGAATTCCCAGTCAGACAATGGCACTATATACTAGTAGCAAAAATTGTGGGTGCACATAACCCCAATATATTCTTTGAATTCCCAGTCAGACAATGGCACTATATGGCAGTAGCAAGAAATGAGGCTATTTGTAAACCAAATATATTCTTTGAATTCCCAGTGAGACAATGGCACTATATAGCAGTAGCAAAAATTGTGGGTGCACGTAACCCCAAAATATTCTTTGAATTCCCAGTGAGACAATGGCACTATATACCAGTAGCAAAAATTGTGGGTGCACGTAACCCCAAAATATTCTTTGAATTCCCAGTGAGACAATGGCACTATATACCAGTAGCAAAAATTGTGGGTGCACGTAGCAAAAATTGTGGGTGTACCTAACCCCAATATATTCTTTGAATTACCAGTCAGAAACTGGCACTATATACCAGTAGCAAGAAATGAGGGTATTTGTAACCCCAATATATTCTTTGAATTCCCAGTGAGACAATGGCACTATATAGCAGTAGCAAAAATTGTGGGTGCACGTAACCCCAATATATTCTTTGAATTCCCAATGAGACAATGGCACTATATACCAGTAGTAAAAATTGTGGGTGCACGTAACCCCAATATATTCTTTGAATTCCCAGTGAGACAATGGCACTATATACCAGTAGCAAAAATTGTGGGTGCACATAACCCCAATATATTCTTTGAATTCCCAGTCAGAAACTGGCACTATATAGCAGTAGCAAAAATTGTGGGTGCACGTAACCCCAATATATTCTTTGAATTCCCAGTCAGAAACTGGCACTATATGGCAGTAGCAAGAAATGAGGGTATTTGTAACCCCAATATATTCTTTGAATTCCCAGTGAGACAATGGCACTATATAGCAGTAGCAAAAATTGTGGGTGCACGTAACCCCCATATATTCTTTGAATTCCCAGTGAGACAATGGCACTATATACCAGTAGCAAAAATTGTGGGTGTATATAGCCCCAATTCTATTGCTAGGGGACTTGCAGGGTATTTCTGAGGTGAAGGTGGGGGGGGCACACCGTTGGAACGGGGATTTGGGGTGTATATATGGGGTATACGGGAATACACTGTCAGTGTGTTCCATTCAGGATCCTGGGAAAGCTGGGTTGCGGTGATTGAGCCCGTCAGTGCCACGTTACACTGACAAGCTTCTCCCTGGAATTGAAGTGATATGTAACCCCAATATATTCTTTGAATTCCCAGTCAGACAATGGCACTATATGGCAGTAGCAAAAATAGTGGGTGTATATAGCCCCAATTCTATTGCTAGGGGACTTGCAGTGTATTTCTGGGGTGAAGGTGGGGGGGCACACCGTTGGAACGGGTATCGGGGGTATATATAGGGTATACGGGAATACACTGTCAGTATATTCCATTCAGGATCCTGGGAAAGCTGGGTTGCGGTGATTGAGCCCGTCAGTGCCACGTTACACTGACAAGCTTCTCCCTGGAATTTAGCTCTTATAAGAGCTGTTGGTTGTCTTCTCCTTCCTATCCTAGCCTGTCCCTGCCTACCCAGAATCTAAGCCCTAGCTAACTGGACGGAAACCTCCGTCCCCGGTGAATTGCAAGCTCAGAATGACGCGAAGCTGGGCGTCGCTGTTCTTTTAAATTAGAGGTCACATGTTTTCGGCAGCCAATGGGTTTTGCCTACTTTTTTCAACGTCACCGGTGTCGTAGTTCCTGTCCCACCTACCCTGCGCTGTTATTGGAGCAAAAAAGGCGCCAGGGAAGGTGGGAGGGGAATCGAGTAATGGCGCACTTTACCACGCGGTGTTCGATTCGATTCGAACATGCCGAACAGTCTAATATCCGATCGAACATGAGTTCGATAGAACACTGTTCGCTCATCTCTAGTTATAACAATCGATGACATTTTTATATAGTACGGAAGAACCTAAAGAGTAAGTTGTCTGTAGAGGGGTGGGAAATGTTATACCTCATTCTTTGTTTACTGTCTATGCTGTCATTTGGTTGCTACATCTGTTACGAAGTGTATAAGGCGGCACAGAAGGGAGAGTTATTCTCCATTCTTAATCCCTAGAGTTGCGAGAGTAGAAGTACTGAGATATTGAAAAGTCCTTGTTTCACTAAGGACTGAGTAGAATTCGAGTAAGTACATGCAAAGTTTCAGGGGTGTTTGATAAAGGGACACTAGGCCAGAACATGCACATTAGAGATTAGTTCAATGAAAACAGAGTGACTGTTTGGGAGTTCCCACTAAGAGAAGTCAAAGAGACCCTCGAGAAGTCAAAGTGACTCTCTATTGTCTTAATTGTCCTAGAGGAGTGGGAAGCTCACGGCTGACTGGCCATCAGCCAGTATGGGGAAGGGATCCTCTCGGGTAGGGTACACTCTATATGAACTAATAGGGATGGGAGAGAGAGAAGAAAATGCCGCCCAAGGAAAAAAAATAATAATAATTTTAAAAGAGCAGGGGTTCCTAAGAGAGGATTATTTGATAGTAAATTTTGGACCAATGTAGATTAAACTATGCAGGACAGATACAGGAATAGAGGGAAACATTTTTTAATTGTGGAAAATAGGGACACTTGGCCAGAGATTGCTGGGTCCTAAGTGAAGGGTCAATTGTGGAATACCTGCCCCTAATCAAGGTTAGGACAACTCACAATGAAGGTCAGGCTCCCCAGCCCAGTGTCCCTCTTATCTACAGCAGAGGTATAAATGCTTTGGTAGAACCTAGCAAGAAGGGGGAGGGGGGAGAGGATGAGACAAGGCAGGTAACTAAGATGTCAGCTATAAGTGATAGATTGTAACACCACTGGTATAATGTATGGAAAATTATGAATATATGGTTTAATAATTTGTAATTGTAGAGTGTAAGCTGTTTTTAGCAATGCCAGTATTTGACTTTTAAGCCTTGTGTAAGAATATTGTGATGTTGTACAGTGGTAAAAACTTTGAGTGAAATCTCATAAAGAAAATGTTAAAGGTCTGGCAGTTGGCCCTTAAGGCAACATCAAATATAGTTTAAGAAGTTATGAACATCTGTGGTAATTAGAAGAGTGGGGTTTGCCATGGAAATATTCAAAAATTGCACAAAAATATTAATATGTAATATGCTTTTTTTGTAAGACTAAGTATAATATCTATTGTCTCCAAAGGAAAATGATTTGGATGAAAAGGGTTAACCCATGGTTAAATGAAAAATAAGGTATGATGCTAATGTATAGATAAGGATATTCATGGTTATGATGTTGTGATTATGTTTTAGCTCACTATCCTCAGTAGGTTTTGTATGTACTTCTATAGAATATATGGGTGGTATAGGCAGGGTGTTTATATATCAGGGCCAGATTACTATGTCAGGAGTGATTTAGATACTAAGTAGACATAAGATGAGCTCATGACGACTATACATATCACACAGGAAAGTTTCATGCAGTAAATTAACTCCAAGTCTGCACCAGTGAGGGGGATGAGCCTTGCAGAGCTGTAATTAGATGTATCAGAAGCCCTATTGTGTAACTGCTAATTTGGATACAGTGTCCTAAGGGCAGTTGAAGTATTGTACTGCCCTTAATATCTTAAGTGAGGCACTGTTATCTATCTAGAAGCAGCTGCATTGTGAGGAATCACTTTTGGAGATAGTTTGTGTCATTTGTGATTATATTTTATACGATATTATGTGAATCTATTGTTTTGTCTGTTATTGTCACCTTAACTATTGTATATACTAAAAGAGTAAAGAGGGGACAGTGGAAGTGACAGTGTGGGTATGACTGGAAATGAGAGAAGGAGACGGCCCACTCATATCCACTGCCAGAAACAGCCAGAATATGAAAAGATTAGACAAATGTTTTATGGGAAATTAAGTGAAGTTTTTGAATCATGAATACCTGGGACCCTCCCTCTGATGATTGTTAAGATATGTGATAATGCTTCTTTGTGCCAGATAGACAGACATGTGAAGCTGCTACCATAAACCTGCTGTGTTTCCTCTACCAGAATGGTTGTAAGGCCAGTAAAGACAAGCTGCAATTTTGTAAGCAAAAGGTAGTGTTTTTAGGTAATTGTCTGAGCCAAAGTGCCAAACATCTTTCAGATGAACAGACCAAAGTGGTAAGAGAAATGCAGGTGCCAACCCCCCATGCTCAGTTACATACCTTTTTGGATCAGGTGTTGTATTGTAAGCCATGGATCAGATAAACTGTGAATGTGCTTGTAAAACCTGTTTGACAAGGAGAGATTGGAACAGGAGCCAGTGCACCTGCCTTAGGCTTGCCTGACTATTAGAAGCCCTTTTCAAATCTATGTCACTGAGGTGATGGGACATGCTACTGCAGTCCTGAGGCATATTCTAGTGCACGTTTGGATGCTGTTGCAAGGGGAACGCCCTCTTATGTAAGGGTTGTACTCTTCGTACAGGCCCTGCTTGAGAAAAGCTCAGACATTGTCCTAGACCAACCCCTGGTGGTATACAAACCACATGACATCTATGCAATCCTCACACAGATAGACAGACGTCATATTTTTCCTTGGCAACACAGAACAAGATGGAATTTGCTCTACAATCCTCCTCCAACATCTCATTTTCATTTTCATTTTCGTTTGACTTTTGAATCCTGCAACTCTTTTACCAGTAGGAGTTCATGATTCAAAGGGGGGGATAAATGATGAGATATTTTTGAACTCCCTCTCAGAAGAGTCGGCTTTAGTCATGTTACTGATGCCCCATTGGAGAATCCTGACTATGAGATGTTTGTGGATGGTTCTAGGTATCTAACAGAAAAAGGCAAATTTGTTACAGGGTATGCTGTAGTCACTATACATGACACCATAGTACAAGAAGCCCATCCACCACACATGTCAGCGCAAGAGGCTGAATTGAAAGCCCTTACAGGAGCCTGCAAAGTAGCTAAGGATAGCACAGCAAACATTTACACTGACTCCATGGTCTAATATGGAGATCTAAGAACTTCCTGATGGCACAGGGTAAGCCAATTAAGAATGGAAACTTAGTAAGTCAGTTGATGGAGGCCATATTGCTCCCTAAGCAGTTGGCAATTGTGAAGGTCAGAGCTCACACAAGGGGAAGAGACCCTGATTGAGCAGCCAAAGCAGCGGCACTGCTGCCATGGAAGGATCTCAACCAGATGAGCAAAATGGATATTGACCTAGAAGACCACAAGGGGCTGTATTCTAAAGGTGACTGGTGAGGAAACTGGGAAAGGGACAAAGGCTGGTGCCAGAGAATGTGAAGGAATGTGGAAAATGGGGGATAGATTGTGTCCGCCCACAGCAGCATACCCCCAAATGGCTGGTTTGGCCCCCAATAGGGTGCATGCCTCTTGAAATGCCATGGAGTCACTAGTAGGTAAATTCTGGTTTGCCTCAGGTTTTGGAAGGGCTGCAAGTAATCACGTAAAAGCATGTCACATATGTGCTCTACGCAATCCAGGACAGGTAGTTAAACCACCTACCAAATGCACACCAAAACCCCTGTATCCATTTCAGAGAATACAAATAGATTACATACAATTGCCTAAGTCTGGAATGTACGAGTACGTATCGGTTTGTGTGGTTGGGCCGAGGCCTATTCTGTGGGCCAGACAACCGCACAGGTAACTGCCAAGAAATTGATGTCTGAGCTTGTGTGTACATTCGGGATACCTGAGGTGATAGAATCTGATAGAGGTACGCATTTCACAGGTAAAATAATGAAGGAAATAATGTCTGTATTGGGGATTGAGCAGAGTTCAGGCAAAATGGAAAGGTTGAATGGCACACTCAAGTTAAAAATCCAGAAAGCCATGGCAGAGACAGGAAGGCCCTGGCCAGAGTGCCTGTCTCTAGCATTATACTCAGTGAGGACCACTCCTAATAGATAGACAGGTCTGTTACTATTCGAGGTGCTTTTTGGAAGTGTGCCTAGACTAAGGTTGTATTTTCCCAGACTTTACAACTCAATTATGATAGTACTGCTAGCTGTGTCCAGAGATTCTGTCAAAGATTGAAAGTAACCCATGAACAGGTGTTTTCTTCTATTCCAGACCCTTTTTGAGTTTTCAGGAACACATAGCTTGCAGGTGGTGATTGGGTGGTCGTGAAAAGACATATCAGAAAACCCCTTGAACCTCGATTTGACGGTCCCTCCCAAGTGCTGCTGACAACTGTCACTTCAGTCAAATTGGAGGGAAAATCTATGTGGATACACGCCTCCCCTTATAAAAAGGTTCCTAAACCATGGCAGGAATGAAGAGATGGACATTATTTGTCTTATGCTTTCTTAACGGACTCACTTCTGTCACCTTTGAAGTTGATAAGACTAAATGAAAAAACCATATCTAAACACACTTTATACAAGAGAGCAGCTGATAATGCCCCGAGGGAATGTGGTAGACCTCATTTGGTACAAATAGGTGCTGGAAACAAGATGAGTACTGTACTCGTATATTCTATGATTATGCAGATATGGGATCAATTGGTAGAAGCCACCGATTACGTAGATGATCAAATATGGGGTATCTTAGGCATACTTAATACCACCATAGCAGTACAAAATCAGCTAATCATAGTCACCAACCAATACACCCTGTTACTAGATGTCACGCTACTAGTGGTACGGGATCAGGAGTCCAGTCGTCGGGTAACACAGAGGAGGCTGGAGACAGCAGGTGGATAGCCCACAGGGGGCTGAGGTAGTAGTCCAAGGGCAGATGGGTAAAGACCAGGTAGAAGTCTGTAGTCTTACAAGAGCTGTAGTAAAGCTACGGCGAGCTTTCAGCTAGCAGGTGAAGTTCCAAAGAACTGAAGAGGATCTCCAGCAAGGAGGTCTCCTGGGTGTTCAGGCTGTATCCGGAATAAACAGAACACAATACCAACACAAACAGGAAGTGTCAGAGTCACCTATATATAGCCAGTCCAATCAAGGTTAATACAGGGCGGGTTTCAATCACTAGCAGCAGCTGATGAGCCTCAGCAGTAGGCTTCACACAAAAGTCCAACAGGCCATTATTCCACAAGCCTGATAGCTCAGGCAGCAAGGAGACACCGGGCCAAACAGCAGGTCACAGGTTCAAATCCTGACATCACTCCCCTCCTAACGGCGACCTCTGGGTGCCACAGGACCTGGTTTTGTCGGATACTGCTGATGGAAATGTCTAATCAAACGAGGAGCATTGATGTTAGATACCGGTTCCCATGAGTTTTCTTCCACACCATACCCTTGCCATTTGATAAGGTATTGTAGTCGATTTCTGTACATACGGGAGTCCAGAATTTTTTCCACGACAAATTCTTCTTGTCCATCCACTTCCACTGAATCTGGAGGTTGAGAGGACCGTTCAGGAAATGGATTGGCCGTAGCAACTTTCAGTAGAGACACATGGAAAACAGGATGAATTCTCATTGTTTCTGGAAGTTGTAGACATACCGCCAGAGGACTAATTATTTTAGAGATCTTATAGGGTCCAATAAATTTCTGTCCCAGTTTGGGTGAAGGGACCTTCAGCTTAATATTTCGGGTAGAAAGCCATACTCGATCCCCTACTTTGTATTCAGGCGCCGGTCTCCGACGTTTATCTGCTGCTTTCTTATATCGCTCCTGAGCAGCTCCCAATGTTTCTTTTAACATTTTCAGATTTTGTTGCAGTGACGCGATTCTTTCTGTAACTGCTGGGATTAGTGGAGCCACTGGATTTTTAGGGAGAATACTTGGATGATATCCCAGATTTGCAAAAAATGGTGTTTGCTTTGTTGAAGAATTTTGAGAGTTGTTGTATGAAAATTCAGCAAAAGGTAATAGGTCTACCCAGTCATCCTGTAAATGGCAGATGTAACAGCGCAGGTATTGTTCTAGCGTCTGGTTTGTACGTTCTGTTTGACCGTTAGTCTGGGGATGATAGGCCGTTGACAAATGAAGCTTGATATCAAGTGATGTACAGAAACTTCTCCAGAATTTAGACGTGAACTGCACCCCACGATCCGAGACCACCTCGTCTGGCACACCATGAAGGCGAAAGATATTTTGGACTATCAAATCAGCAGTCTCTTTGGCCGAAGGCAGACCAGTACAAGGGATGAAATGAGCTGCTTTGGTAAGTCGATCTACCACTACCAATATTGACGTTTTTCCTTTGGAGTTAGGCAGATCCACTATGAAGTCCATTGAGATCGAACTCCACGGTCGTACTGGAATGGACAATGGTTGCAGCAATCCCATTGGTGAAGAACGTGGAGGTTTATACCTGGTACAGGTATCGCAAGAGAGAACGTATTTCTTTGCATCTTCCAGACAGCCGGGCCACCAGAAGAAACGAGATAACAGCTCATATGTCTTTTGTACTCCCTTGTGTCCAGCTAATCTGGAATCATGTACGAACTGCAGAATCCTCAGACGCATTGCTTCTGGTATGTATAGACGCTGTCCATCAGTCCATACTTGATTTCTAAAGAATAGATGTACATCTCCTGATGGGTGTGATAAGAATGGATCAGTGTCATAGGCCGCTTTAAGGTCCTCCAACAGATCACCTTCATGGATAATACCTACAATTCTTGCCTCGGAGACAATGGGAGTAGGTGGAGCTGAGGGATTAATATCACAAGAAAACATGCGTGACAGAGCGTCTGCCTTTCCATTACGAGATCCTGGTCGGAATGATATTGTAAAATTGAAGTGGTTCAAAAATAGGCTCCATCGGGTCTGACGAGGGGAGAGGCACTTGGCTGTTCTGATAAACTCTAAGTTGCGGTGATCAGTTAGAACTAGTATCTGTTGTGAAGCTCCTTGTAGATGGTGTCTCCACTCTTTAAATGCTGAGACGATGGCAAGTAATTCTTTATTTCCCACATCATAGTTTCTCTCTGCAGAAGACATCCGCTGAGAGAAGAATGCACATGGATGTAACAGCTTCTTTTCACCTGACCTCTGGGAGAGGATGGCCCCAACTGCACAGTCTGATGCATCTACTTCGACCACAAACGCGAGTTCTGGATCGGGATGACGTAGTACTGGAGCTGTGGTGAATTTACCTTTCAAACGAGAGAAAGCTTCCTCTGCTTGTGGAGTCCAGGCAAAGTGGGTTTTCTTCTTTGTCAGCTCTGTGATGGGAGCTACAATTTCTGAGAAGTTTTTAATAAAGCGTCTGTAGAAGTTAGAAAAGCCTATGAATCTTTGTACTTCTTTTACCGTCCTGGGAGTCGGCCAGTCGATTACCGCTTGAATCTTTCTGGGATCCATACGCAATCCCTGAGAAGAGATGATGTACCCTAGGAATTGAATCTCTTCACGATGGAACTCACATTTTTCCAATTTAATGTAAAGTCGGTTTTCCCGCAATCGTTCCAATACACGTCTTACATGTTCCTGATGTTCTTCTAGAGATTCAGAGAAAATTAGTATATCATCTAGATAAACCACCATGAATTGATCCAGTAAGTCTCTGAAGATATCATTTGCTAGGTGTTGAAAGGTAGCCGGAGCATTGCAGAGTCCGAATGGCATTACCAGACTTTCAAAGTGTCCATATCGTGTACGAAAAGCAGTCTTCCATTCGTCACCTGGCCTTATCCGGATTAAATTGTAAGCACCCCTTAGGTCCAATTTGGTAAAGATCTTTGCTCGTTGAACTTTCTCCAACAGTTCGGGAATCAGAGGCAATGGGTAACGGTTTTTCACTGTAATTTTATTAAGTTCTCTGTAATCCACCACTGGCCATAATGAACCATCCGATTTCTTAACAAAGAATATAGGAGCCCCTGCAGGAGAAGATGATGGCCGGATAAACCCTTTTTTCAAGTTCTCATCAATGAAGTCCTTAAGGGCATTTAATTCAGGTCCTGATAATGGGTATATAGTCCCAAAAGGTATGGGTGCTCCAGGAAGCAATTCTATTGGGCAGTCGTAAGGACGGTGAGGTGGTAGTTTGTCAGATTCCTGTTTATCACAAACATCCTTCAAATCCTCATATACTGTTGGTAACTGATGCGGTTCCTGTTCTTGAGTAGAGACTGGATTTGTTGGTTCGGGTTGGTCTTTTATCTCATTGTCCTTTGGGGGAAAACTCAGCATCTTAGTTCCCCAATTGATGGAAGGATTTTGTGCCTGTAACCAAGGTAGGCCTAAGATGACTGGAAAGTGTGGAGAAGAAATTAGTAAAAATGAGAGAGTTTCACGATGCTGAGGTTCTATGTGTATGTCCAAAGGTACAGTTTCCTGGTCTACCGGTCCCGAGCTCAGGGGAGACCCATCCACAGTCTCCATCACAATAGGTGAACGTCTCTTAGTCGAACGTATTCCATGTTTCTGAGCGAAACCAAAGTCCATGAAATTTCCGCTAGCCCCGGAATCCACCATAGCTGATGTAGAGATCCACACTGAGTTGATTAGTAGTTTAAGAGGGACGAAGTAATGTGAATCCTTGTTCTCCTTTTTAACCTGAGAGGTCACTGATGAGATATAATGGACACTTTCTCCAGCTGACTGTTCCCCCTCTGAAGCTGAAGATTCCTCATTGGATGCATCGGGATCCATTACAGCGGCCACCGTTCTCCGGGGGCGATTCACAGAGCGGCTTGGGCAATTTATAAGGAAATGTCCCGACTTTCCACAGTATAAACACAGATTTTCTTTGAACCTATGTTCTCTTCGCTCTGCACTCTCCCGTTTCTGAATTGCATCAATCTGCATCAATTCTGGTTGGGATTCTCGGGACTGCTGATCAGATGACTTTTTATAACCCAGCGGTGATGTGGTAGTGTATTGACTGGTCGTGCGGTTTGCATAGCCCCATTTCTCTTGTCGACGTTCGGTCAGACGAGTATCAATCTGAATGCAGTGATCAATAAATTCAGAGAAGACCGAAGGAGTTTTTGCTCGTGCTAGTTCATCTTTAATATTGCTGGAAAGTCCACTCTTGAAAAGTGCTAGTCTTGCGGAGTCATTCCAGCTAGTGTCCACAATCCATCTCCGGAATTCCATGGCATAATCCGCAACAGAACGTCTGCCTTGCCGCAACGTTAATATGGTGGTCTCTGCTGTAACCATTCGGTTGGGGTCATCAAACATCCCTTTCATGGTGTCCATGAAGTCTTTGTAGTTATTTAGGCAGACGTCATCGGTTTCGATTAGCGGATTTGCCCAGGCAATAGCTTTGTGTGTTAACAGCATAATGACGCACAGCACTCTTGATCTCTCAGTTGGATACTGGTTAGAATGTGCATCAAAATACAAATTGCACTGGTTTACGAATCCTCTGAATTTATCCCGGTCACCATTGAATCTAAATGGCGGCAATCTCAGAGATGGAGCAGAGGTGGGAATCAGGCCTTGTTCATCCAGCTGTGCAATACGTGCTGTGACCGTATTCATGGATGTCTGCAATTCCTGCAGAGCTTGGCCATGCATGTTGATTTTACCAGTGGTCATTTGATCAAAAGTTTCCCATTGGTGCTTCATATCTTGGACCTCCGTATACATTGCGCCCAAGGCAGCTTGTACCTTTTTGAAGCGAGCCTCCCAAGCTTCTTTCCCAACGGACTCCATTGTAGGTGTTGGTATCCTGTCACGCTACTAGTGGTATGGGATCAGGAGTCCAGTTGTCGGGTAACACAGAGGAGGCTGGAGACAGCAGGTGGATAGCCCACAGGGGGCTGAGGTAGTAGTCCAAGGGCAGATGGGTAAAGACCAGGTAGAAGTCTGTAGTCTTACAAGAGCTGTAGTAAAGCTACGGCGAGCTTTCAGCTAGCAGGTGAAGTTCCAAAGAACTGAAGAGGATCTCCAGCAAGGAGGTCTCCTGGGTGTTCAGGCTGTATCCGGAATAAACAGAACACAATACCAACACAAACAGGAAGTGTCAGAGTCACCTATATATAGCCAGTCCAATCAAGGTTAATACAGGGCGGGTTTCAATCACTAGCAGCAGCTGATGAGCCTCAGCAGTAGGCTTCACACAAAAGTCCAACAGGCCATTATTCCACAAGCCTGATAGCTCAGGCAGCAAGGAGACACCGGGCCAAACAGCAGGTCACAGGTTCAAATCCTGACACTAGATTATATTACTGCGGCCCAGGGTGGAATGTGTAAGATGGTGGGACCTACCTGTTGCCATTATATTGACTCAAAAGGTAATATCAAAGGAAAACAAGAATTAGAGAATATATACAAAGTAAGGAAAGAATATGAGAAAGAGGTTGTGCAAAATGAAGATAGCTAGTGGTCAGACACTTTTTCCTTTTTGAATCCTGCTAATTGCTTCAAAGGAATAGGTGGATGGATAACTGGGATATTACAAACCATTGTACAAGTTGGCATGGTTATATTGCTTATATACTGTTTTGTTTGTTTTTTTCAAGTTAATTTTGATATGTTCTAATCGATGTTATGATAAAGATAGATATAAGTGGTAGACATTATAGGAATATCAGATGGGGAATCCAGCAGGTCTGGCATCTAGGGAGCTAGATGAATGTACTCATCTGATACGAAGATAATGTCTAAAAATGGGGGAGATGTGAGGGGTTGAAATATCTTTTGAAAATTATGTATGAACAAAGGTCGGAGCCAAGACTGCTCTATCTCTCTCTGTCTCTCAGAGATGAGCAGTCTGCTACACAAGGAGCCGGTTAAACTGGTTAGACGGAGACACTATGTGCTGTGTACGTGTTGAAGCTGTATACAAAGAACAGTCAAAGAGATTCAAGCTAGTCAAAACTGGTTACAGTGGGTTTCAAAGCTCTAAGAAACTAAGAACATGAACAGATAAGGATAAATGCCTTGTAGCTTGGCTGTGACTTTGATGCTATATAAACGTGCCTGTCTGTGTTAATAAGCTGAAACATTCTGGAAAAGATACACTGCTGTCTGTCTGTTATGTTTCCTGAGCTCGTCACCCTATTGCGGATCAATTAGAACTACGACAACATAACTCAGGGGTCTTGTGCCTCTAACAATCTACATGGGCGCTCCACAGCACCCCACCCCATTACCAGATTAGATCCATGTTACCAGTTATTATAGGAAATTATATCATCATCATCATGACATAAGTATCATGTACCAGTTATATTGGAGATCTCTCCTTCTGAACATGGGACACAGTCATAGCAGCAGGTGTGGATTGTTTCTCTAGGTTTTTTCCTGCTTCCGGGTAAGCATCTTTCTGAGCAGCGAGACACCGGGACCTAAAGAAGAGAGAACAACTTGTAATGAGACGTTGCTGCTGTAACAATCACAGTGAATTGAATTTATTTCTTATCAATGTTCTCTTTAAAAGTGGAACGTCTACTATGATGCCACAATGGAATTGCAACCCTAGCAATAATAATTACTATAAGCTGGTGATGATAAAATAATAATAATAATAATAATAATAATAATAATAATAATAATAATATATATATATATATATATATATATATATATATATATATATATATATATATATATATATATATATATACTTACTTTTAAACTTCTTAATCAGCTCATATTAAAAGTAAATGTAATTGCCACTTCCTACCTCTCCTGTGAGTTTCCATTTTATCGCTTGGTCATCCACGTGAAGCTGCTCTCCATCTACAACCCATGGTGTAAAGTTCCCAACATGAATATTAAGTGGGGTTTCCTTATCTTTATAGAACCAGTTTATTATCTTATATGAGTGAACAGTCTCTCCATATTCATCAAAGTAAGGAGCAGAGTTCAGGGAGTCCTGTGACTGCTTCATCAAGGTAAGGTAGTGATGTAACTGGAAGGAAGAAGAAAGATCTCATTACATATCTGTATGGATCCTACTGACCTGGATAAGAAATGTGTACACATGTGCTAATATACAGGAAAGAGTCCTACAAATGTCTGCCAAGATAAAAAAGGAACAAAGCTCTACTAAAAACACAGATATACTTAACAAAAGAAATAGTGGAAAGAAGTTTTGCCCCTTAAATTAGAAATAAATGGTAAAAAGTAAAAAAATCCAAAAAAGTCAAAATTCATTTCTATCCTGTGTTGCAGCATCCCAGAGTGCTACTGCTTTAAGTATTTGTATATTGTGCCTCTTTATTGTGTTGGTGATTCCCATCCTCTATGTTGTGTGCTATATATCATTATTATACAGCTTTCCTGTTATCCTCTAGTGTTTCAAACCCTTATCCTTGCTTCAGTTCTGACCAATCACAGGCCACTGGTTGTAGAAGACCTTCGGCCTCAGAGTGACCATTGAGCTTCAGTCTAGTGTGCTAGTTGAGAGTAGTAATAGTGTACAGAAGATTCCTGCAACCAGCATCTGGACTGAGGCCAAACTTCTACCCATTCAACCTCTGGAGGATTATTCTAGATTATTCTAGAGACAGAAAATCCAATGGAAATAAAAGATTCCAGCTGACATCCACGGTCCTTATAAAACGTAGCGTTTATTCCAAAATTAAAAAACACACATGTTCACAAGCAGTATCGTCTCGTAGGTATATCCATCCCTTACATAGACTCGCTGACGCGTTTCGAAGACATAAAGTCTTCTTAGTCGTAGCCTGTTTTGTTTTTACCTTACGTGGCTATAAATACCTTCCGGTATAATCATCGCCATCTGTGATGCCTGAAAACTATCGTTAAAACCAACGTTAACCCTTTATGGGTATAAAACCACATACGTGTCGAAATGATAATACCTCAGAAAATTTGCCATACATAGCTGTATACTCATGATAGTACAGACTTAAACCTCGTTGTTAATTTTTATATGAAAAAGTTTGGATAATTACGGGTTTGTTTGTTAGTACCATTGCATGCACAAAATACATAAATTTTCTTACATTTTATAGTAAACGGCAGAATAATACATCCAATCGGGATATTTCGATTTTGCTATGTGTCACCCATGTTCCAAACCTGAGTGACAATTTTTTGCCGGATATCCATACCCGATTGAACCTACTATTTTTGAAGTGCACTGTGCTGGAGGAAAATAAAAAGTAAATCCTACATTGTGACAATGTTATAGAATGCTATTATCATATAAAGACTCTGATAACGAAGAGTAAACACTCACCGAATGATGGAACTGGAGTGACACGCAGATCTGAAGTAACGCGCCCTTACTATGTGTGGATGCTATTCAATTCCCTATGCACTATGTTCAGAATTTTTAGACACTGCGCATGCGCATTAGAACCCATTTAGGCGCATGTGTCTAAAATTGACCAGCCCAACCATTCTCCGTGCTACCCTGAATGTCAATTATGCGCATGCGTGAGGGCACTATATCGGACGCATACACTCCGAAAAGGATGCCCGGATCTAACACTTATTAGTACATGCGTGTTGTGGACTCAAATGGTTAGCTGATACGCGATGTTATGTAGAAGAGAAGAAGAACAGAGTCTGCACTCATCCAAAGCTACTAACGACCTGTCCCACATCTATATTGGTGAGTATTAATATATATATAGTCAAGATCGTTTCTGCGATTGAGTCCATGTGGAAATCTAACATTTAATTTCAAGATCCAGAAGGCCTCGCGGATTTTCAATTTGTGGCCCCAATTACCCCCTCTCAGGGGTCTCATGACTTTTTCTATGACTTTGAAAGAAAAGGAGGATAAGTTCCTAGAATGTTCTGATATGAAGTGTTTAGACACTCCTGTTTTTTTGTTAGAATTTGGATTACGTATACTCTGTAAGTGTTCCGAAATTCTAATTTTCGTGGACCTAGATGTGCATCCCACATAACTAAGATTGCATGCATCACATGTGATCATGTAGATAGCATACTCTGTTGTACAATTACAGAAGCTTTTTATGTCATATTTTTTCATTCCTGATGCATCCATAAATGTAGTACCCTTCCTAGCATATTGGCAGATTTGACACCTGCTGAGTCCACATCTATGGAAGCCTTTGAGTGACAACCATGTGTCCTTAGTGTTACTCTTTTCCATATACATGCTAGGGGACAAATAACTGCCTAGGGATTGCCCTCGCTTGGCCACAAAATTGCAGCCCTCCGATAAGATAGATCTCAATGTGTCATCTTGATTTAAAATGGAGAGATTATTTTTGATGATATTTACAATGTCTCCATATTCATTACTGAATTTGGTTGTAAAATATACTCCCTTTCCTGTTTTTTTCACTTTATTTTGATGTAAGAGGGTCATCCTCTCTTTCTTGGAGACAATGTTTTTACCCCTATCTGTCATCCATTTGGTGTAACCCCGATCTCTTAATCATTTGGTAATCTCCTGGGCTTGTGTCTCATATGTTTTATTCTCTGTGCAAGCTCTCTTTACCCTAGTGTATTCTCCTACAGGCAAAGAACGTATTGTATGTTTGGGGTGGGAGCTGCTTGCATGCAGTAAAGTATTTCCCGACATTTTCTTGCGATAGGTACTGGTGATAAGAGGTTCTGAGGGTTTTTGATTCGTTTGAGTGGAGGAGGGGGCACACTTGGCTTTCTTGCGACATTGTCGCGTTATACTCGTCTATTCCCCACGATGTTGCCATTCGTGCAGTAATCCATCACCTGAAGGAATACTCGAGTTTGCCCCCTATTCAATGTCAATACATAGTAGATGTGATAGAATACCTATTGAGTCACAACTATTTTCTCTTCAATGGCCAATATTATATTCAAACCTGTGGGGCACCCATGGGGGCCAAGTTCTCCCCATCCCTAGCAAATTTGGTGGTCTCCTGGTGGGAGGAAGAATTCATTCTGTGCAGCAATAATCCATACAGAAGGTATATTGAATGGTATGGGAGATTCATTGACGATACGCTCATAGTATGGACAGGTGATAATGAAATCATTTCTGATTTCATTAGGTACATAAATGACAATCCATATGGTCTCAAATTCACACATGAAACTAAACCAGAAAGTATTAACTTTCTGGACATCACACTTACAGGAGTGGTATCAGAGAGTAGAGTTATCACCAGTACCTATCGCAAGAAAATGTTGGGAAATACTTTACTGCATGCAAGCAGCTCCCACCCCAAACATACAATACGTTCTTTGCCTGTAGGAGAATACACTAGGGTAAAGAGAGCTTGCACAGAGAATAAAACATATGAGACACAAGCCCAGGAGATTACCAAACGATTAAGAGATCGGGGTTACACCAAATGGATGACAGATAGGGGTAAAAACATTGTCTCCAAGAAAGAGAGGATGACCCTCTTACATCAAAATAAAGTGAAAAAAACAGGAAAGGGAGTATATTTTACAACCAAATTCAGTAATGAATATGGAGACATTGTAAATATCATCAAAAATAATCTCTCCATTTTAAATCAAGATGACACATTGAGATCTATCTTATCGGAGGGCTGCAATTTTGTGGCCAAGCGAGGGCAATCCCTAGGCAGTTATTTGTCCCCTAGCATGTATATGGAAAAGAGTAACACTAAGGACACATGGTTGTCACTCAAAGGCTTCCATAGATGTGGACTCAGCAGGTGTCAAATCTGCCAATATGCTAGGAAGGGTACTACATTTATGGATGCATCAGGAATGAAAAAATATGACATAAAAAGCTTCTGTAATTGTACAACAGAGTATGCTATCTACATGATCACATGTGATGCATGCAATCTTAGTTATGTGGGATGCACATCTAGGTCCACGAAAATTAGAATTTCGGAACACTTACAGAGTATACGTAATCCAAATTCTAACAAAAAAACAGGAGTGTCTAAACACTTCATATCAGAACATTCTAGGAACTTATCCTCCTTTTCTTTCAAAGTCATAGAAAAAGTCATGAGACCCCTGAGAGGGGGTAATTGGGGCCACAAATTGAAAATCCGCGAGGCCTTCTGGATCTTGAAATTAAATGTTAGATTTCCACATGGACTCAATCGCAGAAACGATCTTGACTATATATATTAATACTCACCAATATAGATGTGGGACAGGTCGTTAGTAGCTTTGGATGAGTGCAGACTCTGTTCTTCTTCTCTTCTACATAACATCGCGTATCAGCTAACCATTTGAGTCCACAACACGCATGTGCACTAATAAGTGTTAGATCCGGGCATCCTTTTCGGAGTGTATGCGTCCGATATAGTGCCCTCACGCATGCGCATAATTGACATTCAGGGTAGCACGGAGAATGGTTGGGCTGGTCAATTTTAGACGCATGCGCCTAAATGGGTTCTAATGCGCATGCGCAGTGTCTAAAAATTCTGAACATAGTGCATAGGGAATTGAATAGCATCCACACATAGTAAGGGCGCGTTACTTCAGATCTGCGTGTCACTCCAGTTCCATCATTCGGTGAGTGTTTACTCTCCGTTATCAGAGTCTTTATATGATAATAGCATTCTATAACATTGTCATAATGTAGGATTTACTTTTTTATTTTCCTCCAGCACAGTGCACTTCAAAAATAGTAGGTTCAATCGGGTATGGATATCCGGCAAAAAATTGTCACTCAGGTTTGGAACATGGGTGACACATAGCAAAATCGAAATATCCCGATTGGATGTATTATTCTGCTGTTTACTATAAAATGTAAGAAAATTTATGTATTTTGTGCATGCAATGGTACTAACAAACAAACCCGTAATTATCCAAACTTTTTCATATAAAAATTAACAACGAGGTTTAAGTCTGTACTATCATGAGTATACAGCTATGTATGGCAAATTTTCTGAGGTATTATCATTTCGACACGTATGTGGTTTTATACCCATAAAGGGTTAACGTTGGTTTTAACGATAGTTTTCAGGCATCACAGATGGCGATGATTATACCGGAAGGTATTTATAGCCACGTAAGGTAAAAACAAAACAGGCTACGACTAAGAAGACTTTATGTCTTCGAAACGCGTTAGCGAGTCTATGTAAGGGATGGATATACCTACGAGACGATACTGCTTGTGAACATGTGTGTTTTTTAATTTTGGAATAAACGCTACGTTTTATAAGGACCGTGGATGTAAGCTGGAATCTTTTATTTCCATTGGATTTTCTTGCTACGTGACCCATAGCCGGTGGGGTTGATTTCCGGGCTTCCTCCGTCCTCAAGTCTACAAGACTACATAGAACTCCCAGTAAGAATGTTGGATGAAGATTCATAAGTAAGTGGGCTGCATTTTTTCTCTGTTTGATTCTAGAGACAGCCCTGTAAAGGGGGGATTGCTCTCTGGATTATTAGACATTTTATGTTTAGTGCCAAGAGGAGCATGAGAGGACCTTGATAGAAGGAACATTTTCAGAACTAGTCTAAAGGTAACCAAATCCCTGTCAGAACTCCCTGTAATACCATCCCCAGTATCAATAGCTGGGGGAGGCACAAGAGGAGGAGTTGGAGAAGTCTGTCTAGAGCCTTTTATATTCCTAGGTACCCTCATATAACCAAGGCTGGGTGATTGGACAGGGAGGTACTACTACCCCTATTTGGAAGTTGCAGTTTACTTCTGTCCAGTTGCTGAATAAACTGTTACCTGGTTCAACTGCATCTCTGGACTCTGAGTCGTGCCAGCCTTACCATCAGGGCCCTTTCGATCAACATCATACCAGCTCAGAGAAGAGAGGCCCCCTCTCCAACTAGAAGCGCCCTGGGAAAACTACTACCACGACCGTCAGATAGTGCTGCAGGACTCCTCTAAGCGGTGCCTGGATCAAGAACGGAGCTGGAGTGTTTGGTGGAGTGTACTCAGCCTAGCAGGTGGCACATCATCTGCCACTACAACTCCCATCCTCCCGTCTCCTCCATCTGAGTTGCGGCAGCGTCTTTAACTATCTTTTCCTTACTCTGCATGTTCACTATTAGCAGAACAAAGAGGATTACATGACTTTCTCTGTCTCACCAAGTAGTACTTCAAGCCAGTGACTTAAAGGGAGTCTATCAGCAGAGAAATGATGATGCACCAGTCCCAGAATCTAATAGTGGACTGTCACACATTTACCCTTATACTTCTATGTTAATCTTGCCTTTATTTTAACAATAATAATGTTTTCCGTGATATGCAAATTATCATGTAGTGGTTTAGAGCCATGGCAGGACAGGTATTCGATTTGTTTCCATTCCTGACTCCAGAAGGGAGTCATGCCAGAGCCCAGGAGAGGTAAGTAGCTTTTTGTAATGTATGTTATCTCCTCTGGGCTTCCGATTATTAAACTCCTGCATCTGAGAAGACCTGAGAGTATAATAAAAGTTTGTAGATGGTGAACCCCAAAAATCCAGATTCTGCCACTGCTGAAATTTTTGCAATATTTACAACAAACAACGTAGGGACCACTATGAGACATTATACTGTGTGCAGGGGCAAATATGGGACATTATACTGTGTGCAGGGGCAAATATGGGACATTATACAGTGTGAAGGGACCACTACGGGACATACAAATTTGTGGATGGGCCACTATGGGACATTATACTGTTTGTACGGACTGCTATGTAACATTATACTGTGTGCAGGGGCCACATTGTAACATTATACTGTACGGAGAGGTGGCTGTGAGAAATTATACTGCATAGAGGGACCACTATGGAACATTGTATTGTGTGAAGTGGCCACTATGGGTTATTATAGTGTGTGCAGGAACCACAATGGGAAATTATACTGTGTGCAGGGGCCACTATTGGACATTAAAGTATGTGGAGGGGCCACTATGAGACATTATACTATGTGCAGGGGCCACTATGGGACACTATACTGCATGAAGGGGTTTCTATGTGACATTATATTGTGTAAAGGGGCCCAAGTCAAAAGTTTGCTGTGAGTTCCAGTCTTTGCTAGTTATACCCCTGGTTTTTGGGAATGAGCTGATGAAACTAGGTGTTCTTGCATATAGAATTTGAACTGACTCATCCGTCACTTTTATAGATGACTGGTGATAGCAGAGATAGTAGCCCATGGCTCTGAGATTGTGTTGAAGATGAAACCAGTTTCTCACCTTTGTCGCATGATGTCTCAGTCTACGTATTATTTGGTGATTGTTATATTTATCACTGAGAGATAAGAACATATGATGAAGAGCTTGTGCCATGACCTCCACACTGTAATACAATCTAGGAGTCACCCCCGAAGACAGGAAGAATCTCAGACTTGGAAAAACATAGGGATGAGTATCATTGTTTTGCGCAAATGTGAAATTGAAGTAAATAAAAGGATTGTCCTGATCATGTCCTGATATGGCTTCTAATACTTGCAAGTAATGGTGAACATGAGATATAATAGAGAGATTCTTGTAATTTTTCACAAATTCTTTGACTCCAGGAATCGGTGGTGATAAATAGTCTACAGCTAAACTTCCATTAAAGATAATGTAAAGCTGTTCTGTAATGATGGAACTGGAAGCCCAAGAAGGGGGAAGAATTAATGTTGTCTCATTAAATGCTTCGTTATATTGTAAAATAAATTCAGTTGTATAATCATCATATGCCCCACATAGTATAATAATACTGACTCCAGAATGGTGTATTATGTTGGAAATATTTGTAAAATAATCAACACTTTTGTCCATAACTTTTATAGTGAAGGCCTCACAGATCCCATATTCTTCCATGTACTTTGTTAGTATTTGCAGTTCATTCTCTCCAGCGTCATCGTTTGATACTAAAATCCCCACCCAGGTCCAGCCAAAGTGCTTCAACAGTTTGGCTATTGCCATATTGTGGATGTGGTTGTTATGTACTGCTCGGAAAACATGTGGATAGAGGCGTCTATTGGTCAGTGAGTAGTCTGTAGCTCCGAAGCTGATCTGTAAGACAAAGTCATCAATCCCAAATTTGATAGCAAAAGTGAAAATGACAAATAAATTTCAGTGGCTCAGATGTTGTCAAGATGAAATGGAATTGACAATTTAATAATGGAATTGTCCAGAATAAACAAAATATTCTGGAAAAAAAAGAAATAATTCTGGAATAAACAAGATATAAAACATAACTTTAACTAATAAATGCCTATAAAATTACCAAGTCATATCCATTAAAAAATTAATTTATCCAACCATATCCTATAAATTTACATATATGATGCTCTAAACAACAAATCTCTAAATGGGATCAGAAATAATATTAACCTTATACCCAGAAAAAATACCATAAACCAATGATGTAAGGCAGGGTCTCACCAATGCCTCGGGTCAATGCAACAACGGGGTTGCTTCAGATATCATCTCAAGGTAAAAATTCGCCATAGATGACGTTGTTGCCCTTTTATGTCCTGGGCTGTGCCCTAGTAAGTCCCAAAGAGCTACACTATGGTTGTATTTTTCTGGGAATAAGGTTAATATTTCTTCTGATCCCTTTTAGAGATTTGGCCTGGTATTTTGCTATGCATTAATTTGTAAAAATTATATTTTATATATTGTGTAATCATCCTTTTTCATTCTCGGTAGGTTATTATTAGCATGGAGGTGTATATTATATGACAAACTATCTTTTTCATTTTATTATTTCTTGAAGAAAGAATTTTTTAAGAAATGTGAAACTTGTTTGCACTGGATTGAGGTTTTTTTTATTTTATTTTGGACAACTGCCAACATAGTGAGCTGATATTTTTGTTTCACGTTCCCATTGATGGGCGGTATTAAATATCACTAGAAATCCAATGGTGCACTGAATTCAGCACTCTGTTGGCTTTCCAGTACGAACCCCAGTGGTGGAGATATCAGTGCCGTTAATTTTGGCACTGATATTTCCCCAACTGTCAGAGAGGCGGGCCTTACAGCTCAGCAACAGTACTCTTCCATAGACTTGTAATGTCTGTCGGGGGGTTGTTTGGATTGCATGATCTCATGGATCATCCTAGCTTTTCCATAATGTCTTGCAAGTAGCCTTTGTGACAGAGGACAGCCAGGTATGAAGGTCTATAAATGATAAGTCATTGATTACCCATAGTCAGCATAAAAAGTCCAGACAGAAAAAGAAGGTGGGGAAAAATTAGAGACATAGGGAACATCTCATAGTCAGGCTAACAGAGAAAGCAATAATCACTAGAGATGAGTGAACACCGTTCGATCGAGTAGATATTCGATTGAATATCAGGCCGTTCGAGGTATTTGATTCCAATCGAATACCACGAGGCAAACGCACTAAAAATTTGTATCCCCTCCCACCTTCCCTGGTGCTTTTTTTGTACCAATAATTGCGCAGGGGAGGTGGGACAGGAACTAAGACAACGGAGGCAGTGAAAAAAATTGGAAAAAACCATTCGCTGCTGAAAACATGTGACTTCCAATTTATAAGAATAGTCCAGACCAGTATTCGTCATTTCGCGATGAGAGATAGGGAGAGAAAGACATCTGCTGAGGGCTAGATCGCGATTAGCTTCAGATAGGCAGGGAACAACGGAACAACAACATTTCTTCACAGAGAAATACACTGTAGTGACAGGAGTCCAGCTTTGTATGGACGGTGAAAACAGGGATACAGAACAGTTACAAGTTGATATATAGCAGAAAAAAAGCCTTTCATTTTGGGGGGTCCAGGAATCTATACCAGTTACAAGTTGATATATAGCTCAAAAACAGCTTTCCTTTGTGGTGTATAGACTATAAAAAGGGCATTAGTATACATACAAAAATAGTTAAGGCTAGCGCAAGGGGACGAGGACAGGGAAGAGGACGGGGGCGTGGAAATGCAGATGTGGAGCAAGGTTTCGCTCAACCAACAGCGTCTACTGCACCTACTGCTCTGCAGCAGCAAGCATTGCACTTCCCCACAGTCCCCGGTTTGATGGCCAATTAAGTAGGCTGCAGGGTACAACCGTAACCAGGCCGAGCACCAGGAAGAGGTGTTACAATGGCTGGCGGACAATACTTCCAGCACATTCTCCATCAGCCAGTCAGCCTCTACCTCAGCTCCTCCTCCTACCCAACAGTCTGGTCCTCCTTCTTCACAACATGCCCAATCTTCCCAGCAACCTAATCCCACCTTTACCACCTCCCAGGAGCAGTTTTCGGCTCCATTCACTGTCCCTCTCTCTGTCCCACCACGTCCTCAATCACCAGAGGTAACAGATGAGTTGCCTGATGCACAAACACTGGAGCATCCATTATCTCCTGTTGTTATTGACCAGCAATCGGCCCTCAGTGATGACGATGACGACACACAGTTGCCATCAGGGCAGACTGTTGCCGTCGTCTGTGTGCAAAAGGAGGAGGAGCCGTTAGAGGATTTGGAAGAGGAGGTGGTGGACGATGAGGACACTGACCCGACCTGGACAGGGCGGATGTCAAGCGGGGAGAGCAGTGGAGATGAGGAGGGAAATGCAGCACCAAACAGGGTGGCTACAGGTAGAGGGATGTCCAGAGGCAGAGGACAGCTGCTTCACCGAAGCCAGGCCACAGCTAGCAGGGCCCAACATGTTATCTCTTGTAGCAAGGCTAGAAAAAGTCCCTCATCGAGGCCACGGTCTTGAGTGGTGTGGAATTTTTTTAATGTATGTGCTGCGGACAAATATAGTGCGGTTTGCACACTCTGCAACTCCATACTGAGTAGGGGCTCTGAAAAGAGCAACCTTACAAACATTGCATGCGCCGTCATTTGGAAGGCAAGTACTGGACTCAGTGGCAGAGAGCAAACGAAGGACAATCATCATCTGGCGTTGCCACCACTGCCTCTCCCACTGTTGCCAGTGCTGGCGCTGCAGTCCAAACCAGCAGCCAGGAAACCACCACTTCTCCCTCATCCTCCCCTTTTCCTGCCTTACCTCCTTCTCCTGCCTTAGCTCCTTCTCCTGTACCATCATGCGCCTCCTCAAAATAACCCACCATCTCCCAGACTTTTGAGCGCAGGCAAAAATACAGCGCTACCCACTTCCATGCACAAGCCGTAAACGCACACATCTCCAAACTGCTGGCCCAGGAAATGTTGCCATTCCGGCTTGTTGAAACTCAGGCCTTCCGATACCTGATGGCAAGTGCGGCACCTCGCTATGCCGTCCCTAGCCGTCACTACTCCCGGTGTGCCGTCACGGCGGGCTCTAAGTTCCGCGATTTGCACAAAGGTCCACTTGACCACCGATGCGTGGGCAAGTGAATGCAGACAGGAACGCTACATTTCACTGACGGCACACTGGGTGAATGTAGTTGAGGCTGGGAGCGGGTCACAATCTGGGGTGGTCTACTTCATTTCCCCACTCAACATTCCTGGCAGGGGCTCTGAACCACATCCTCCTCCTCCTTGACCACCTCCACCATCACATCGACCCCAGCTACCAGCTGGAAACGCTGCAGCACTGGCATGGGGAGACGTCAGCAGGCCGTGCTGAAGCTCATAAACTTGGGGGACAGACAGCACACTGCCTCAGAGGTGAGGGATGCCTTCCTCGATGAGACGGCAACATGGTTTTCGCCACTGCACCTGGGCCCAGGGATGGTCGTGTGTGATAACGGCTGCAACCTGGTAGAGGCTCTGGAGCTTGCCAACCTCCAACATGTTCCATGCCTGGCCCACATGTTCAATTTAGTGGTGCAACGGTTTTTGAAAACATACCCCAATTTAGCTGAGCTACTAGTGAAAGTGCGGCACTTGTGCGCCCACTTTCGCAAGTCCACAGTAGCCAGAACACCGGCTGATGTGCGACGCCCACATGCTGGAACTCGATGTACCACATGTTGAGTAGAATGTGTGAGCAGCAGAGACCCTTGATGTACCATCTCCAAAACCAAAGGGTTCCTCAGAGTCAGCTCCCGCAGTTTCTGCACCATGAGTGGCCATGGATGGCAGACTTATGCGAGATCTTGTGTGTCTTTGAGGAGTCAACCATGAGGGTCAGCTGTGACAATGCACTCGTGAGTGTCACAATCCCGCTCCTGTGTGTGATGCGAGAATCCCTCCTCGCCCTCAGGGATAACGCATTGTACGCTGAGGAGTTGGGCATAGGAGCAGAACCATCCCAGCAGGATAGTCAGGGCACACTCCTGTCTGCTTCACAGCGTATATGGAGGAAGGAGGAGGACGAAGTGGCAGATCTCATTGTCACACAGGAGGCTAGCGGGGAAGATCATTGCGTCCTATTGCTGCAGCGCGGTTGGAGCGAAATGGAGGAGTAGGAGGAAGACAAGGAAATGGACAGTGACCATTCCAGTGGGCGCAGCCAAGTGACGCCAAGTAACACTCTGGCACACATGGCTGAATACATGTTGGAATGCTTTGCAACTGACAAACGCATTGCCAAAATCCTGGAGAGCAATGACTACCAGATTTTTTCATTCCTCGACCCCCAGTATAAAAATTATGTTTGTAATTTTATTCTGGTAGAGGGGAGGGCCAGTTGCATGAGTCAGTGCCACAAGGAACTGGTGCAGAATATGATGGAGAAGTTTCCATCGATCAACTGTTGTTGGCGGCACACAGGAGAGTTCCTCCAACAGGCCACAAACTACCATCCGGTCCACACCCGGCAGGGGCACACTCTCTAAGGTTTGGGACATGTTAATGGCACCCACTCGCCAAAGTACCGCCACTGAGGGGCCTAGTGTCACTAGGAGGGACAAGTATAGGCGCATGTTGCGGGAGTACCTGGCCGACCCCAGCCCTGTCCTCTCCGATCCCTCTGCGGCCTATACTTATTGAGTCTCCAAGTTAGATTTGTGGCTGGAACTTGCGCTGTATGCATTGGAGGTCCTTTCCTGCCCTGCCCCCAGCGTGCTTTCAGAAAGGGTCTTCAGCGCAGCCTTTGGCATAATTATGGATAAGCGCAGCCGGTTGTCAGCTGACAGTGCTGACCGGCTGACGCTCATAAAAATGAACAGCCACTGGATAGACCCGTCAGTTTCATGTGTCTGCTCACCCTCTACAATTCCTCCTCCTCCTCATACTCCTCCACCATCAGCATTGCACAATTTTACTCCAACTAGGATCAATCCACCCTGATTCCCCCCAACTCTGCTGGTTAGAGTCTCAATCCACCCTGATTCTCCCCAACTCTGCTGGTTAGAGTCTCAATCCACCCTGATTCTCCCCAACTCTGCTGGTTAGAGTCTCAATCCACTCTGATTCCCCCAACTCTGCTGGTTAGAGTCTCAATCCACCCTGATTCTCCCCAACTCTGCTGGTTAGAGTCTCAATCCACTCTGATTCTCCCCAACTCTGCTGGTTAGAGTCTCAATCCATCCTGATTCCCCCCAACTCTGCTGGTTAGAGTCTCAATACACCCTGATTCCCCCCAACTCTGCTGGTTAGAGTCTCAATCCAATCTTACCACATCTCACACATCCACAATGACAGTTAAGGGTGGGTACTGTTGGATTTCCCATTGCCTATTCCATCTGTGGTTGTCATGGGCAACGTGATTTATAGGGGTGCTTGTTAATGTTTCTTTAGCTTAAATTTGGATTTCTGTCCATCCAATTGGGGAGTAAAGAAGGTTTCCAGGTATTTTCCCACTTTGATAGAGGTTTTTTGGAGTGTGGAAAGTGTGTAGTTGATAGGCATGTTAGATGCCCCCAGACATGCTTCCCCTGCTGTCCCAGTTGCATTGCAGAGGTGTTGGCATCATTTGATGAGGTGTCATAGTGGACTTGGTGACCTTCCTGAGTCAAATGGTGGGATCCTCTAAAACAAAGCATTTTTCCCCATAGACTATAATGGGGTTTGATATTCGATCGAATAGTCGAATATTGAGCGGCTTCTCAAAATGAATAATGAATATCGAATATTTTACTGCTCACTCATCTCTAATAAGCACTCTTTTTACATGTATGTGGTACAATCTGGCCTCTTAGATTACCATATATACTCGAGTATAAGTACAGTTTTTGTGCTGAAAAAGTGCGCCTCGGCTTATACTCGAGTCAATATGGTAACTCTTGTAGCTAAGGAAAGCTATGGACCCAACCCACAGCTTGGCTCCACCCACAGCTTGCGCTCACCACACCTTTTTGGAAAGCAGGGCGAAATTGGAATTGCTTAGTCACTGACTAGATACTGCAGAGTGTGAGAGCCATATACAGTCATGGCCAAAAATTTTGAGAATGATACAAATATTAATTTTTACAAAGTCTACTGCTTCAGTTTTTCTAATAGCAATTTGCACATACTCCAGAATGTTATAAAAAGTGATCAACTTAACAGCAATTACTTGCAAAGTCAATATTTGCCTAGAAAATGAACTTTATCCCCCAAAACACATTTCAACATCATTGCAGCCCTGCCTTAAAAGGACCAGCTAACATCGTTTCAGTGATTGCTCCATTAACACAGGTGTGGGTGTTGATGAGGACAGGGCTGGAGATCAGTCTGTCATGATTAAGTAAGAATGACACCACTGGACACTTTAAAAGGAGGCTGGAGCTTGGCATCATTGTTTCTCTTCTGTTAACCATGGTTACAGTATCTCTAAAGAAACACCTGCAGTCATCATTGCACTGCACAAAAATCGCCTAAACAGGGAAGAGTATCGCAGCTAGAAAGATTGCACCTCAGTCAACAATCTATCGTATCATCAAGAACTTCAAGGAGAGAGGTTCCATTGTTGGCAAAAAAAAGGCTCCAGGGCGCCCAAGAAAGACCAGAAAGCACCAGGACCGTCTCTTAAAAGTATTTCGGCTGTGGGATCGGGCTACCAGCAGTGCAGAGCTTGCTCAGGAATGGCAGCAGGCATGAGTGCATCTGCACGCACTGTGAGGTGGAGACTCTTGGAGCAAGGCCTGGTCTCGAGGGCAGCAAAGAAGCCACTTCTCTCCAGAAAAAAACATCAGGGACAGACTGATATTCTGCAAAAGGTACAGGGAGTGGACTGCTGAGGACTGGGGTAAAGTTATTTTCTCTGATGAATCCCCTTTTCGATTGTTTGGGACATCTGGAAAACAGCTTATTCGGAGAAGACGAGGTGAGCGCTACCACCAGTCTTGTCTCATGCCAACTGTAAAGCATCCTGAAACCATTCATGTGTGGGGTTGTTTCTCAGCCAAGGGAATCGGCTCTCTCACAGTCTTGTCTAAAAACACAGCCATGAATAAAGAATGGTACCAGAATGTCCTCCAAGATCAACTTCTCCCAACCGTCCAAGAGCAGTTTGGCCATCAACAATGCCTTTTTCCAGCATGATGGAGGACCTTGCCATAAAGCAAAGGTGATAACTAAATGGCTCAGGGATCAAAACATAGAGATTTTGGGCCCATGGCCTGGAAACTCCCCAGATCTTAATCCCATTGAGAACTTGTGGTCAATCATCAAGAGGCGGGTGGACAAACAAAAACCTACAAATTCTGACAAAATGCAAGCATTGATTGTGCAAGAATGGACTGCTATCAGTCAGGATTTGGTCCAGAAGTTGATTGAGAGCATGCCAGGGAGAATTGCAGAGGTCCTGAAGAAGAAGGGTCAACACTGCAAATATTGCAACGCTGCATTAACTCATTCTAACTGTCAATATAAGCTTTTGTTACTCATAATATGATTGAAATTATATTTCTGTATGTGATAAAAACATCTGACAAACACACATAACAACCAGAGGGCAGCAGATCATGTGAAAATAGAAGATTTGTCATTCTCAAAACTTTTGGCCATGACTGTAAGGGTTGCCTCTTTTGCTGACAGAGGGTGCACCTCATTTATGCCGAAAGACCCCTGTAAGTCTTTCGACATCTGTGGGAGGCCGCTGGAGCAGCGCTGCTGCCAATTGGTGAGTGGTGAGTGAATGTGACATGTAAGACTATGGGAAAACGAATGGCAATCAGTGGGTACAAACTCGGGGTTTATCCATACACTGCACAGATACTCACATTTATACATTTAACATGCCACTGTCACGTCTAATTTTCCAAATAACAGACTGATGCCTTTTCATGTGAGTGTGTAGAGATATTCCTACATTTGTTCCTAAAAAGCAATTTTCTAAAGTTTCTGCTTGCAGATTTGGCATAAAAAACTTCCACACAGGAGATGACCAACTTCGCTGCTTATTCCAATTCCTTCCAGTCTTTGAGCATCACACACTAGCGCTGTCATATTTTTAGATGTGGATCAACAGTGCCCCCTCCAGCACTGTGGCTGATATTGTCCCACTCTAGAGGGAACTTAATTCTGGTGTCTCATCCTGGGAGGTCACTACTGCCGATGTCTCACTCTGGGTTGGAGATACTCCATCTTGCACTGAACTTGAACCTGTGTCCATCTTGTCAACTAGACCAATTGTGCGGTGATGTGTGCAGGGTAGGACACAAGGATGACAACTGCGGAGCTGGTTTAATGGACTTTACTAAAGACTTTAATATATTTGAACAATAAAACAGTAAATCAATAGTAAATCCTCCATCTTCAGCCACATGTCCTGGACCAGGGGAATATCCCTCAAATCTCATGCAATGTAATGCTGATACTGGCTCACAGGGTGTCTGTCGTCCCTCGTATACATACATGACCTTTTAATGAACCTGGCTCTGGTGCTGTTATCCATGGTGCTGTGTCCTTTTCTAATACCCCAGAAATACCTTGATCTTCTTGTCCCATCCTTGTTAGCTTTCACTCATCCTAGTTCCAATCTCACTCCAATCTGTAACATGTCCTTTCTACCTGTTGTTGGAGTAAAAATGGACTGTGTATATCCTCGGGAATCAGATGGGACCATCCTCTGGCCTTATCTGCCTGGACCCCAGCATCTGCCTGACCATCAAACCTGCGAGACCGTTGCCCTCTCATGGACCAGGTGTGAGCTCTCTGTCCTCGAAGTCTTCTAACAACCTAAAAAAAATCAAAATGTTTAAAAAATAATGGACATATGGTAAATGTTAACTGTTAAAGGAGATTTCAAGACTAAAAATATGGTTGCATCCATATCATACTCCAAATGTCATACTGTGCAGTTATGGGCACCTGTGAGAAGAGGATTGAGGACACCCAGTTGTCCAAGTATATGTTTGTATTATTGTATAGGACAAGATTTCCAAGAGGGAGTGCAAGAACTGTAGGATAGCCAGGATTGCCGAGCAGTGACTCCTCTTCTGATCCTCCATTATACAAAGGAGAATGTGCAGATCACCCTGAGTCTTGCATAATTCTTCTGGAGGTGGATTTCCTCATCCTTGGAAATTTGAATGTGCGAGGGGAACCCTCCTGGTCGGAGCCAATATTGACTATCCTACAATTCTTGCACTCTCTCTTTGACCATGTTCCTTTTGCTACTTTCCTTTACTTTTGGCAACTGCCTAAAGTTCTGGACTTGGTATCATCATCGTAGTTAGAGACGTTTCCACAACTACAGCTAAGTATCTCCTTAGAGTTAATAGCATCACTCTGTTCGAAACATTTTTGTTGTGTCCCTTCACGCACATACACATGAGGCCTCATAGTAACAGTGAATTATTATGTCTGCTCAACACGGTCTGACTTGAGACTGGTACATCAGAATCACCACACTATTTCGTACGACCTACAGTCCTATGAAAAAGTTTGGGCACCCCTATTAATCTTAATCATTTTTAGTTCTAAATATATTGGAATTTGCAACAGCCATTTCAGTTTGATATATCTAATAACTGATGGACACCGTAATATTTCAGGATTAAAATGAGGTTTATTGTACTAACAGAAAATGTGCAATATGCATTAAACCAAAATTTGACCGGTGCAAAAGTATGGGCACCTCAACAGAAAAGTGACATTAATATTTAGTAGATCCTCCTTTTGCAAAGATAACAGCCTCTAGTCGCTTCCTGTAGCTTTTAATCAGTTCCTGGATCCTGGATAAAGGTATTTTGGACAAACAATTCAAGTTCAGTTAAGTTAGATGGTCGCCGAGCATGGACAGCCCGCTTCAAATCATCCCACAGATGTTCAATGATATTCAGGTCTGGGGACTGGGATGGCCATTCCAGAACATTGTAATTGTTCCTCTGCATGAATGCCTGAGGATTTGGAGCGGTGTTTTGGATCATTGTCTTGCTGAAATATCCATCCCCGGCGTAACTTCAACTTCGTCACTGATTCTTCAACATTATTCTCAAGAATCTGCTGATACTGAGTGGAATCCATGCGACCCTCAACTTTAACAAGATTCCCGATGCCGGCATTGGCCACACAGCCCCAAAGCATGATGGAACCTCCACCAAATTTTACAGTGGGTAGCATGTGTTTTTCTTGGAATGCTGTTTCTTTTTGGACGCCATGCATAACGCCTTTTTTTATAACCAAACAACTCAATTTTTGTTTCCAAAATGAAGCTGCCTTGTCCAAATGTGCTTTATCATACCTCAGGCAACTCTATTTGTGGCGTACGTGCAGAAACGGCTTCTTTCTCATCACTCTCCCATACAGCTTCTCCTTGTGCAAAGTGCGCTGTATAGTTGACTGATGCACAGTGACACCATCTGCAGCAAGATGATGCTGCAGCTCTTTGGAGGTGGTCTGTGGATTGTCCTTGACTGTTCTCACCATTCTTCTTCTCTGCCTTTCTGATATTTTTCTTGGCCTGCCACTTCTGGGCTTAACAAGAACTGTCCCTGTGGTCTTCCATTTCCTTACTATGTTCCTCACAGTGGAAACTGACAGGTTAAATCTCTGAGACAACGTTTTGTATCCTTCCCCTGAACAACTATGTTGAACAATCTTTGTTTTCAGATCATTTGAGAGTTGTTTTGAGTAGCCCATGATGCCACTCTTCAGAGGAGATTCAAATAGGAGATCAACTTGCAATTGGCCACCTTAAATACCTTTTCTTATGATTGGATACATCTGGCTATGAAGTTCAAAGCTCACTGAGGTTACAAAACCAATTTTGTGCTTCAGTAAGTCAGTAAAAAGTAGTTAGGGGAATTCAAATCAATAAAATGATAAGGGTGCCCATACTTTTGCACCGGTCAAATTTTGGTTTAATGCATATTGCACATTTTCTGTTAGTACAATAAACCTCATTTCAATCCTGAAATATTACTGTGTCCATCAGTTATTAGATATATCAAACTGAAATGGCTGTTGCAAACACCAAAATATTTAGAACAAAAAATGATTAAGATTAATAGGGGTGCCCAAACTTTTTCATAGGACTGTATGCTTGGCACAGATTATCGCATAAGGTTTTTAGATTGAGGGCATTGTTGAAGTGTTGCTTTACCGGCTTTCTCGTTTTTGTCTATTTCTACTATTTATATTTGGGGCAGCCCCCCCTCCCCGCATGGGGCTCTGAGGCTTGACACATTGTTTGCTGTGCGGAGGGCCCCATGGCCACAGGTGGCGGTGGGACCCTAGCCAGTGCAGAAGTTTGCCCAGTTCCAATACTAGAGGCTATGGGGTTAAACTTTTTTTTTTTTAAATGTAGATTGTGAGCCCCACAGAGAGCTCACAATGTAAATTTTTCCCTATCAGTATGTCTTTTGGAATATGGGATGGAAATCCATGCAAACACAGGGAGAACATACACACTCCTTGCAGATGGTTTTATGCCCTTGGTGGGATTAGAACACCAGGATTCCAGTGCTGCAAGGCTGCAGTGCTAACCACTGAGCCACCGTGTGGTCCCCCATGGGGTTAAACTTTGTACCATTCCATCCCTCCCCCCCACACACCTTTCTTACCCCCTTCGCCTACGCAGCAACTTACTTGAATATCAAGGGCAGTATGCAGGTAATAAGTTGAATACTGCAAATGTGCAATATGCATTAAACCAAAATTTGACTGGTGGAAAAGTCTGGGCACCTCAACAGAAAAGTGACATTAATATTTAGTAGCTCCTCCTTTTGCCTCTAGTCACTTCCTGTAGCTTTTTATCAGTTCCTGGATCCTGGATGAAGGGATTTTGGACCATTCCTCTTTACAAAACAATTCAAGTTCAGTTCAGTTTGATGGTGGCCGAGCATGGACAGCCCGCTTCAAATCATCCCACAGATGTTCAATGATATTCAGGTCTGGGGACTGTGATGGCCATTCCAGAACATTGTAATTGTTCCTCTGCATGAATGCCTGAGGATTTGGAGCGGTGTTTTGGATCATTGTCTTGCTGAAATATCCATCCCCGGCGTAACTTCAACTTCATCACTGATTCTTGAACATTATTCTCAAGAATCTGCTGATACTGAGTGGAATCCATGCGACCCTCAACTTTAACAAGATTCCCGGTGCCGGCATTGTCCACACAGCCCCAAAGCATGATGGAACCTCCACCAAATTTTACAGTGGGTAGCAAGTGTTTTTCTTGGAATGCTGTTTTTTTTGGACACCATGCATAATGCCTTTTTGTATGACCAAACAACTCAATCTTTGTTTCATCAGTCCACAGGACCTTCTTCCAAAATGAAGCTGGCTTGTCCAAATGTGCTTCTGCATACCTCAGGCGACTCTGTTTGTGGCGTGCTTGCAGAAACGGCTTCTTTCTCATCACTCTCCCATACAGCTTCTCCTTGTGCAAAGTGCGCTGTATTGATGACCGATGCACAGTGACACCATCTGCAGCAAGATGATGCTGCAGCTCTTTGGAGATGGTCTGTGGATTGTCCTTGACTGTTCTCACCAATCTTCTTCTCTGCCTTTCTGATATTTTTCTTGGCCTGCCACTTCTGGGCTTAACAAGAACTGTCCCTGTGGTCTCCCATTTCCTTACTATTAGAGATGAGCGAACACTAAAATGTTCGAGGTTCGAAATTCGATTCGAACAGCCGCTCACTGTTCATGTGTTCGAATGGGTTTCGAACCCCATTATAGTCTATGGGGAACATAAACTCGTTAAGGGGGAAACCCAAATTCGTGTCTGGAGGGTCACCAAGTCCACTATGACACCCCAGGAAATGATACCAACACCCTGGAATGACACTGGGACAGCAGGGGAAGCATGTCTGGGGGCATAAAAGTCACTTTATTTAATGGAAATCCCTGTCAGTTTGCGATTTTCGCAAGCTAACTTTTCCCCATAGAAATGCATTGGCCAGTGCTGATTGGCCAGAGTACGGAACTCGACCAATCAGCGCTGGCTCTGCTGGAGGAGGCGGAGTCTAAGATCGCTCCACACCAGTCTCCATTCAGGTCCGACCTTAGACTCCGCCTCCTCCGGCAGAGCCAGCGCTGATTGGCCGAAGGCTGGCCAATGCATTCCTATGCGAATGCAGAGACTTAGCAGTGCTGAGTCAGTTTTGCTCAACTACACATCTGATGCACACTCGGCACTGCTACATCAGATATAGCAATCTGATGTAGCAGAGCCGAGGGTGCACTAGAACCCCTGTGCAAACTCAGTTCACGCTAATAGAATGCATTGGCCAGCGCTGATTGGCCAATGCATTCTATTAGCCCAATGAAGTAGAGCTGAATGTGTGTGCTAAGCACACACATTCAGCACTGCTTCATCACGCCAATACAATGCATTAGCCAGTGCTGATTGGCCAGAGTACGGAATTCGGCCAATCAGCGCTGGCTCTGCTGGAGGAGGCGGAGTCTAAGATCGCTCCACACCAGTCTCCATTCAGGTCCGACCTTAGACTCCGCCTCCTCCAGCAGAGCCAGCGCTGATTGGCCGAATTCCGTACTCTGGCCAATCAGCACTGGCTAATGCATTGTATTGGCGTGATGAAGCAGTGCTGAATGTGTGTGCTTAGCACACACATTCAGCTCTACTTCATCGGGCTAATAGAATGCATTGGGCAATCAGCGCTGGCCAATGCATTCTATTAGCCCGATGAAGTAGAGCTGAATGTGTGTGCTAAGCACACACATTCAGCACTGCTTCATCACGCCAATACAATGCATTAGCCAGTGCTGATTGGCCAGAGTACGGAATTCGGCCAATCAGCGCTGGCCAATGCATTCTATTAGCCCGATGAAGTAGAGCTGAATGTGTGTGCTAAGCACACACATTCAGCACTGCTTCATCACGCCAATACAATGCATTAGCCAGTGCTGATTGGCCAGAGTACGGAATTCGGCCAATCAGCGCTGGCTCTGCTGGAGGAGGCGGAGTCTAAGGTCGGACCTGAATGGAGACTGGTGTGGAGCGATCTTAGACTCCGCCTCCTCCAGCAGAGCCAGCGCTGATTGGCCGAATTCCGTACTCTGGCCAATCAGCACTGGCTAATGCATTGTATTGGCGTGATGAAGCAGTGCTGAATGTGTGTGCTTAGCACACACATTCAGCTCTACTTCATCGGGCTAATAGAATGCATTGGCCAATCAGCGCTGGCCAATGCATTCTATTAGCTTGATGAAGCAGAGTGTGCACAAGGGTTCAAGCGCACCCTCGGCTCTGATGTAGCAGAGCCGAGGGTGCGCTTGAACCCTTGTGCAGCCTCGGCTCTGCTACATCAGAGCCGAGGGTGCGCTTGAACCCTTGTGCACACTCTGCTTCATCAAGCTAATAGAATGCATTGGCCAGCACTGATTGGCCAGAGTACGGAATTCGGCCAATCAGCGCTGGCCAATGCATCCCTATGGGAAAAAGTTTATCTCACAAAAATCACAATTACACACCCGATAGAGCCCCAAAAAGTTATTTTTAATAACATTCCCCCCTAAATAAAGGTTATCCCTAGCTATCCCTGCCTGTACAGCTATCCCTGTCTCATAGTCACAAAGTTCACATTCTCATATGACCCGGATTTGAAATCCACTATTCGTCTAAAATGGAGGTCACCTGATTTCGGCAGCCAATGACTTTTTCCAATTTTTTTCAATGCCCCCGGTGTCGTAGTTCCTGTCCCACCTCCCCTGCGCTGTTATTGGTGCAAAAAAGGCGCCAGGGAAGGTGGGAGGGGAATCGAATTTTGGCGCACTTTACCACGCGGTGTTCGATTCGATTCGAACATGGCGAACACCCTGATATCCGATCGAACATGTGTTCGATAGAACACTGTTCGCTCATCTCTACTTACTATGTTCCTCACAGTGGAAACTGAGATTAAATCTCTGAGACAACTTTTTGTATCCTTCCCCTGAACAGTCTTTATTTTCAGATTATTTGAGAGTTATTTTGAGTAGCCCATGATGCCACTCCTCAGAGGAGATTCAAATAGGAGAACAACTTGCAATTGGCCACCTTAAATAGCTTTTCTCATGATTGGATACACCTGGCTATGAAGTTCAAAGCTCACTGAGGTTACAAAACCAATTTTGTGCTTCATTAAGTCAGTAAAAAGTAGTTAGGAGTATTCAAATCAATAAAATGATAAGGGTACCAAAATTTTTGCACCGGTCAAATCTTGATTTAATGCATATTGCACATTTTCTGTTAGTACAATAAACCTCATTTCAATCCTGAAATATTACTGTGTCCATCAGTTATTAGATAGATCAAACTGAAATGACTGCTGCAAACACCAAAATATTTAGAACTAAAAATTATTAAGATTAATAGGGGGGCCCAAACTTTTTCATAGGGCTGTATATATACATATATCTCCTTGGCAGCTGCTTCCATGTCACGTTTGTCCCTTTCCTGTTCTGCTGCACCATGTAGTTCTTAAGCACTCCTTTTATACACTGTATACAATAGCTGTCCTATGCAAACATGTGCAGGGCTTGGCTCAAATACATTTTATCCTCCCTATGCAAATTACCTAATTTTTCATCTCATTTATGTGCTATTATTTCACTTTCATTTTATTATTTTTTAACATTTATTTTCTTTTATTTTTAATCTCATTTACCTATTTATTTATCTTTAGCTATTTATTTTATATTATTTAATATCTTACTATATTTCATTTCCCTTTATCTTACTTTATCTTCCTCATCGTCTCTATATCTATTGCTAGATATATAAAATTACTACTGATCTCCACTGAAATTTCACACCAGAAATAAGTGTTATATACACTATGTGATCAAAAGTATCCAGACACCCGGCTGAAAATGACTTACAAGTTGGTGGCGTCCTCCATCGGTAATGCTGGAATTCAATATGGTGTTGGCCCACCCTTAGCCTTGATGACAGCTTCCACTCTCGCAGGCATAGGTTCAATCAGGTACTGGAAGGTTTCTTGGGGAATGGCAGCCCATTCTTCACGGAGTGCTGCACTGAGGAGAGGTATCGATGTAGGTCGGTGAGGCCTGGCATGAAGTCGGCATTCCAAAACATCCCAAAGGTGTTCTATAGGATTCAAGTCAGGACTCTGTGCAGGCCAGTCCATTACAGAGATGTTATTGTCATGTAACCACTCCGCCACAGGCCGTGCAGTATGAACAGGTGCTCGATCGTGTTGAAAGATACAATCCCGAATTGCTCTTCAACAGTGGGAAGCAAGAAGCGTACACACGCTGGCAGATGACGTTCACCGGGCATTCACCATACCCACACCCTGCCATTGGATCGCCACATTGTGTACCGTGATTCGTCACTCCACACAACGTTTTTCCACTGTTCAATCGTCCAATGTTTATGCTCCTTACACCAAGTGAAGCATGGTTTGGCATTGACCTGCATGATGTGTGGCACCCAATCACCTGACCATGTTCGAAGTCCATGAGTTCCGCGGAGCGCCCCATTCTGCTCTCTCACGATGTCTAATGTCTACTGAGGTTGCTGATATTGAGTACCTGGCAGTAGGTGGCAGCACAATGCACCTAATATGAAAAACGTATGTTTTTGGGGGTGTCTGGATACTTTTGATCACATAGTGTATGTTAGATTATGAACATTCAGGACTAGGATGTGTTTAAGAGCAAATATACTATCTGGATAGCCGGATTTGGTTTTTACCTCGTTTAATACACATGGTCTCAACTCACCCATTAAAATATCTCAGATCTTTACAATCCTTCGTAAACTTCGTACTCAGATAGCTTTCCTTCAAGAAACACATTTTAAGACAGGTAAAATACCACGCTTTCCCACAAAAAAAATTACCCCATAAGTTTTCATTCCACAAATCCACTAGCATTCTCTAAGGGTGTCTGCATTCTATTTCACCATTCAATACCCTTTCAATGTTTCTATAGCTCTGAAGACTCAGATGGAAGAATGCTGCTTCTTAAAGGCACTATTGCCTCCCACAAATACACCTTTGCAAACTTCTACTCACCCAATAAAGGTCAGGTGGCTTGGATAGTGGATGCCCTGAGGAAACTATAACTCTTGGCCGAAGGTTCAATTCTTTAAGCAAGGGATTTCTACCTTACACTATCCCACTCTAGATTCCTCTTCTGGCACATCATCCATGCCCCAAAAGGCTTTAGGTAGGCTCCTCCAAGATCTTAATGACCTCAAGCTAGTTGATCTATTGTGTTTGTATAATCCTTTAGTCAAAGACTATTCTTTCTATTCTAATCGAAGAAAGTCCTATCAGAGACTGGACTACATTTTCGTGTCTAAAGACCTAGTACCGTCCTCCCTGAGATCTAAGATATCTAAGCTATCTCTGTTTCAGACCAGGTTCTGGTTTGAGTTCTCCTAATTCTTCGTCAACTTCCTCCGAAAGACTGGAACTGGAGATTAAGTGAAGCTTTATTAGACCGATCAGAAGTTGTGGGGGCTGTTCGGCAGCATCTGGAGTCATGTTTTGCCATTAATGCTAATGCCAACACCTGCTGTACTATAACGAGGCCCATAAGTCAGTAATTAGGGGTATCTTCATATTTCTTGCCTCAAAGATTAAGAAGGAGTCACAGACTGTGCTTGACAAAGTTCTCTCCGACATAGTAGCGATTGAGTGTTTGAGAAAAGCGAGTCTCAGACTGGCACGGAGTGGCGAGCTGCGACACCTGCGGGAGAAACTGCGGGAGATAATAAATACCTGTACAGATAAACAGTTCCTTCATTATCAACATAGACTCTATGCACATGAGAACAAGGGGGGCAACCTCATGACCTCCATGATTAGGAAAAGAAAGGCCAAATGCTTTGTCTCTGTCATTAAAGATCAACAGGGAGTTACCCACAAGTCCACCCAAGATGTCACTGTGGCCTCTTTACATTTTTACTCAGTTATATAACTTGACTCCAAGAGATTCCTCCACCTCCTCTGCCAACCATGTAGGGAAAATTGAAAAGTTTTGGAATTCTCTCTCTCTCTCTCTCTCTCTCTCCTCACTCTCAGAGACGGGTGCCTCTGCTCTTAACTCCCCCTACTCTTTGGATGAGATTAAACGTGCCCTGAATAGCTTTCCGAAGGGAAAGAGCCCTGGCCCAGATGGTTTCCTACTACAGTATTACAAAGTATTCCAATCTGTACTACTGCCGCACTTCTCCCGGTCTGGAAAATCACTCCCCCGTCAAGCACAAGAAGCTCAAATCACACTTCTCCCTAAAGAAGGCAAGAACCCCCTTGCATGTGGTAGTTATAGCCCACATCACTTCTTAACATGGATCTCAAATTGTGGGCAACGATTTTGATCTCTAGAATAAAACATCTTATACCCTCATTACTACACCCGGACCAGACTGGGTTTGTTTTGGGAAGAGAGGGAAAGGACAATTCCCATCGATTGCGTCATGTCATTCATTACTCATGCTAGGAAAACCCGCTCTGATCTGGTGCTCTTAGGAGTAGATGCTGAAAAAGTGTTTGACATGGTGGATTGGTTGTTCATGAAAGCTACTTTGCAAAAAATTCAACATCCCACCTCAATTCATTGATGCGATTTTTAGCATTTACAATGACCCCCACTCTTTTTTGAGAATCCATGGCACTCTTTCACCTAGCTTTAATATTTGAAATGGCACCAGACAGGGACGTCCTCTCTCTTCTTCTCTTTTCATTCTCATGCTAGAGTCCCTGCCACAGGCATTCGGTCGCACCCGGACATAGCAGATGAGGCGTCACTTGTTGCATTCGGCTGCATTTGCCAATAATGTCCTTTTTCTGGTATCAAATCCGGAACAGGGACTCCCAGCGATAATGGATCTACTTCAAACATATGGAACTATGTCTGGTTATAAAGCTAATCTAGACAAGTCGGAGGTACTAAATGTTACTGTTTCGCCCTCGCTGGTGTTTCAGCTTACCACCTCTACTCCTTTTAAATGGACATCTACAACAATCAAATATTTGGGAATTCAACTGCCAGCTGACCCTTCTAGTCTCTACGCTGTAAACTTCCAACCATTGTAAATAGGGACAATGTTATGATCCTCTCAAGGAATGCATTTTTATGGTTCAGAAGGAGAAACCTTTTGCAGACTTATCCACTTCCTATGATTCAATACCAGCTCCATACGCTGCCTATTCTCCTTCCGCCACTCTTCTTCAAATCGGTAAGGAACATTTTATCTTCTTTTTTCTGGAGAGGCAAACGCCCAAGACTCTTCCTCAGTCTACTAATGAGGAAAAAGTTGGCTGAAGATATAGGTCTCCCTGATATTTTGGATTATTGAAAGGTGGTACAACTAAAACATTAGGTGGAACTCACCCCAATTAGTCTGTAAACATTGCTAGCTGATTTATCGTGGAGTACGTTTGGGTCGTCTTCCATAGCAGTTTTGTGACTTTATGGCTATGTGGGCCATCGTTCAAAATCTCTGAACCACATGCGTGAGAGAAGTGGCGAGACTTAAAAGTGAATCTAGCTCCTTCCCGCCCCCCCCCCCTTCCCTGACTGTTTAGGGAAATATGGGTAAGCTTGCTCTAACATATGGGACTGTTTACTCTCTAACAGGTTGGTGGAGGTGCTAGATAGGACCAGAGAAATAAATTCTACAGAACTTAATTAAATCATTTCTGACTCATCATCTTTCTTTTCTCCACAAACACTATCTGTCCGGAATTGTCAAAGAGTGGTCGAGGGCTAATAAGGTGCGTCCTGAACTTACTACTTTGAACAGACACTTTTGGCCCATCACCAAACTATTATCTAAAACTTGTTATGTCCTGGCTACCTTTGTCAATCCTCTACAGATACAAAAACCGGACTTTCTCTCTGCTTGGGAACACAAACTGGACTTAACTCTTTCGGATGAACAGGCTCAACAAATACTTAGACACTGCCATGGCTTTTCTCCTTGTGTGTGACTCCAGGAGACACATTATAAGGTGTTAACCAGATGCTAACACACCCCTCAATGGCTCCATAAAATGAACCTGACTGATACTGACTTGTGTTGGAGATGCAAAACTCAGAGTGGATCTCTCTCACATATCTGGTGGTCAAGCCCTGTGATTCACACATTTTGGGAAGATATCCAGGCGGTGATACGGCAACTGTTCTCCAAGACTTTTGAGATTACCCAGACAATGATTCTACTAGCACTTCCCTCCTTTCAGTACACTACTTCGAGGTCTAATGTTATTTCTCTCCTGCTTTCTGTGGCAAATTCCCTAATCCCACGGAAATGGTTGAATTCAGACCCCCGACAAAGCTTGAGTGGATAGAAAGTGTAAACCAAATTTCTCACTTTGAAGAACTATCAAACTGGAAAAATAGATTCTACGCCAAGTTTGAGAAGATTTGGGCCCCATGGAAGAGTCTGAAGCTGTGACCCTACTTCCTCTTCCCTCTTTTGTTCTTTCTCCCTCACTGTTGTCTCCTTCATTCTGTCTCTATCTTTGCTGTTTTCCTTTAATTTCATTTTTTTTTCTTTGCTAGAGAGAACTAGAAAAGTGTCATCAAATGATAAAAACTTTACAAGCACTTGGCAGTCCCCTGGTCGCACTTGGCAGTCCCCTGGTCGCACTGGGCAGTCCCCTGGTCGCACTGGGCAGTCCCCTGGTCGCACTGGGCAGTCCCCTGGTCGCACTGGGCAGTCCCCTGGCCGCACTTGGCAGTCCCCTGGTTGCACTTGGCAGTCCCCTGGTTCTACTATTATGTGTATCATTTATTTGAAAAACCTTAATAAAAACATTAAAAAAAAGTCCAAAATGATTTCATATACAATACAAACATCAACAACACAAATATGTCAGGAGAGGTGATGGGTCCTCTGTAACACTGACCTGTGTATATCCATATACGCCAAGGATTTGTGCTGCTGGGACAGTGGTGGATGAGTGGTGGTCTCCAATAATACCAGCCAGCGGGCCACGTTCCTCACAGGAGTAGTTAGGTATCTCCTTATCTGGTCCAGACAGAAGATGTAAAATATATTTCACAGCAAATCGCGCATCTAAACATGAGTCATATATATGATATCCCAGTGTAATATTAGGTAAGACGTCCGGATTCTTGTTAATGTTATCAATAGCAAAAGCATAAACCATGGAATGTAGGACTCCCTGAAAGTATTGACTGAAAAGAGAAAAGGGATAGAATAAAATTCCTTGCTCTCATTCTCTGCATCTAGATATACTGGGATGGGAGTAGCAGTACTTGACTTCACTTGAGACACATCTCACGTTAGTGCTTGGATAACCCTCTTCATCTGCTGTGGAATAAACTGTATGGAGAGAAGTATATGGAGAGAAGTATTGATCTCAGCTCTAATTCAGGTGTATCATTGAGCCCAATGCCTCAGTTATATAAAATCCAGCCCCTAGTCATGCAGTTTTAGAAGTTGTCATAGCAAAGGGAAATCTTAATTGTTCTCCATAATCAAGACTTTTTGGACGTGTTACTTCCGACTGTGTGGTAACAGTTTGGAGAAGGAAATTTTCTGTTCCAGATGTTTTCTAGAAACTTGATACTAAATGTATTTTTGTTTTCAACAACCCTAATAATCGGCCACTGGTCACCCGAGTCAGGGGTCGGGGTTTCATAACCCAGCCATGGTTAAGCCCTGGAGAATTGTTGTGACAGACTGCACCAAATACTGTACATTGACCAAATAACCCCCGGCTGGAAGGAGCAATGATTTGTAGAAAGCTCTTACATGACTCCACCATTTACAAAGATTAAAATTAAAAGAATTGTGGGTTATCATCTATCTCTAAACATTGTCATCTAAAAGTGAGTCCGTACTCTGTCACTATCCATACCCTGTCACTACCCATACCCCGTCACTATCCATACCCTATCACTCCAGTCATTTCATTATCGTCATTATAGGGAATTTTCCTTCTACTAGATACACTTCATGATTATAAGTCAGTTGAAGGACCAGAGTTTTTTTCTAACCCATATATCAAGTAATCCTGACTTACCGTTCACAATATGTATTCTTGTAAAGATCCTCTAAAAACGGACAATCTTCAGCGCTTATAAATTCAGTCAACAATCCACCAATGATGAGGTCTCCATCCTGATAATATTTCTCAGTATTAGGATATCTCCCTCTAATCCTCAGATTACAAACTGGATGTGAGTCCTTAGATATGGTCAGAGTCAGCAACAAGACAGTGACATAAAACATGACATTACAGCAGTGACCTGGAGCTCCAGGACTGATCATTGTATCATATAGATGTGGGAAGGTGAAGAGCAGATAACAGAGGAGCACAGTGAGCGCAGCACACACCATCAGCTGCATTATGTACAGCACCAGCAAATCCTCTCCTTATATACAGTCTGATGGCATAGATGTTACATGGGGACAGATATAGCTTGTATCCTCGCACAGCACACTGAATCTACTCCCGAATGATTTTCACCTGATATAACTGAAGAATAAGATGTAGAAACATCCAGAAATAAGGATTATATATATACAGTGTTGGCTAAAAGTATTGGCCCCCCTGCAATTCTGTCAGATAATCCTCGGTGTCCCCCAGATAATGATTACAAGCACAAACTCTTTGGTAATATCTTCATTTATTTTGCTTGCAATGAAAAATCACATAAGAGAATGAAAAAAAAAAGTCAAATCATTGATCATTTTACACAAAAATGGGCCGGACAAAAGTATTGGCACCCTCAGCCTAATACTTGGTAGCACAACCTTTACACACAATAGCTGCGCACAACCGCTTCCGCTAACCAGCAATGAGTTTCTTACAAGGCTCTGCTGGAATCTTAGACCATTCTTCTTTGGCTCCTGCTCGCGGTCCCCCCTGAGATGTGAAGGGGGCCTTCTCCAAACTGCCACCAAGAGATCTCTCCCCCTCCCCCACAGGTGTTCTATGGGATTCAGGTCTGGACTCATTGCTGCCACTTTACAAGTCTCCAGTGTTTTCTCTCAAACCATTTTCTAGTGCTGACCTGAAGTGTGTTTTGGGTCATTGTCCTGCTGGAAGACCCATGACCTCTGAGGGAGACCCAGCTTTCTCACACTGGGCCCTACATTATGCTGCAAAATGTGTTGGTAGTCTTCAGACTTCATAATGCCCAGTTGCAGTATGTAGAGGTTTGAGTAGCCTTACGACGCCATACAGTGACCCAGTGGCAGAGTGGGGAGGAGGCAGTAGTGTGAGGAGGGCATACATTGACCCAGTGGCAGTATGTAGAGATTTCAGCAGCGTGGGGGAGGCCACAGAGTTGCAAAGTGATATAATTTGGAGGTAGCAGCAGCCTTAGGAGGCCATACAGTAACCTGGTGGTAGAGTATGGTGAGGTTGCATGGATCATTTAATCTGCTACATCAGGCTTTGGTGGGTGGAATTCCTGGCTGAGCCAAGCCTGAGTGTTACGATAGCAGATGAGCAGTCCCGAGCCAATAGTGAAAACAGTACTAGACACACTGATCAAGATGGCAAACATGGCACTGAGCGTCCAGCACTCCCCAGGCCACACCAACTCCAACACCACAGAGGTGTTCACCTGAGCCCCAGATGGTGGGGATGGACTTGGCGGCACTGCTTGGCAGAGAAGTATGGGTCAGGGAAAGCCGGACACACAGCGCACCACAAATCACAGCAGAACCAGAAACTAGGAACTCTTATAACACGTCTTCAGAGTTGAGATATAGGTCAAAGGAACCAGAAGGCAGCGGTGGGCAGTAGTCAATAGGTGTCAGCAGAGTACCAAAGCGTATTCATCCAAAACGGGCAGTGCAGTACAGAGGGAAATCCAGAGTGAAGATCAAACAGGCTGAGTTGGTAACAGGAGAGAAGAGCAGTACAATGTCAGGTTCAGGGAGCAAAGGTCTAAAGGCAAGCCGGGGTCATCAACAGGAGAAGGCATAGTACAAAAATCAGGAGGCAAGAGGCAGTGTCAGAAGGCAAAGCAATGGGGTCAGAGGCAAACTAGACAAAGGAGAAAGCTTACTATCAGGAAACAAGTTGTTAGGATTGTGCAGTAACTGCGGCCATGATCTGGGAGTCGCTGTCTGTTCCTCTGCACAGTCCAGGGTTGCAAGGGTTAATCTGCCTTGCAACAGCCGGGTGTGGTCGAGTCACATCTTGGAGGGCTTAACTGATGCAGTAATGCTAGGTCTCCCATGGTTACGCCGGCACTCACCAGTCATAGACTGGAGGCAAGGGGGGATTAATAAGTGGAGTCCTGAGTGCAAGGGAAGGTGTATGGAGGCTATACCAGCAGCTGTCCCTCCAGTGAGGCCTTCAAAGCAGGAGGTCTTGCCCTCTAGCCTGCAGAGGTCTTTACTATGGATGCTACTAGGACTCTGCCAGTACCTAGGTCTCAAAGTTACTCCACTGACCTGTTGCCAAGGGCAACGCCGCCTCAAGGCAGAAGCAGGAGGCGTAAATCTGCAAAAAAGTGTTTTGGTCCCCTGCCATCAGGTGCCAGGGAGGGGTTTTGCCCGCAAGGGAAAGCTAGGAAAAAACCTAACACTAAGCTGAATGTTGGCGCAGTTTCTGGGCAGAATAAAGGGACTAGACTTGTACACTCCCCTGACTTGCCAAGTCCTGTACTAAATGGCAAAGTTCCACGGCCTGTTTATTTTGCCATGAGTCAGGCCAAGGGCAGGAGCAGAGCAACATCTGATAGCAGACATAGGTCAGGGACGGAGCTGTCCCCAAAGGGATCGTGTCTGGCTCACTCCTCGCCATTCTCGTCTCCGATCTGGAGACGCATGTCGTCGTTGCGCCGTGGAGGGGGGGTAGTGTTAGGATTGTGCAGTAACTGCGGCCATGATCTGGGCGTCGCTGTCTGTTCCTCTGCACAGTCCAGGGTTGCAAGGGTTAATCTGCCTTGCAACAGCCGGGTGTGGTCGAGTCTTTGATGGACTGGTGTGTCGACCAATGGATGCTTGGATTGGGCAGCTGGTCTATCTGCTAGTGTCCGCCCCTTGCCTATATAAGGGGACTAGTCTGGATGCCCGGCGCTCTATGATCACATTCCAAAACCTCAAATAATGTGTGTGTATGTATGGGTTCCAGCCTGTAAACAAGAATTTCCCTAGCTAGTAAATTACCCCTGAGGTAGCAATGCCACTGTTAGTTAGGCAGCATGCTGCCTTGTATGTGTGTGGTAAAACTCTGTAGAGTCAGCTAGCGTTCCTTCTCAGACAGAGTGACTGGGAGTGGGCTTGGCAGTAGTTGCCTGGGTGGTTGGGTGGAACAAATACACACAGGGTTTACTTGGTCTCTGGCTTGTCCTAGAGTTCAGGCTAGCAGTTTGTTTATTTGTGCGGCTGCTCTGACTGCAGAGGACTCTGTGATTGGTAACAGAGCGAACCTGGTTGTTTAATTTAGCTGGCAGTGACATCAACTGTCAGTCACTGTTCACACCAGGTTTTTAGCAGTCAGTAGCCCAGAGGGCTCTGCAGGGTTTTTCAGTTGTTTAGTTTTTTTTTTATAAATCCTGCAGACCATAACACAAGTACACTGAAAAGATGGTGACAGTCTGGAATGAGAGTCCATTTAAATAGGGTCCAGCCTGCCACCTGGCCTAAAATAATGCAAATCTCTAGTCTGGCTCAGGAGGGGACCGGCAACTCCCGCACATCGCCTTGGAGGTTCCGGTCTGCCTCCCGAGACCCAGAATCAAGGAACAGGGAGAGCAGAGAGTAGAGGGCCGGCTTCCTCGGCACAGTGTTGTGAAGACTCCAGCCCTACTTATTAGTACTTTCGGCCAGAGTATTCCATTGTGCTGTATGCACATATCAGCACTTCCAGTCCTATGGAGGTGGTACAGAGCCTTCACAATAGTCTGCTGGTTATTCAGTTTTCTGAAGAAAACTCTCCCTGTGTTTTATCTCTCTCTTGACCCTGTGTTTCTGTGTTCTGACCTCGTCTTGCCTTCCAGACTACTTTTCTCTGACCTTCTCATCTCCTGTGGATGACCTCAGCTGGCTTCCTGACTACTCCTACTGGATCTCTATTTGGCTATTCCGTGACCTCTTGTGTATGAGCTGGATCTCCTGACTATGCATTGTTTCTCCCTCCTGTGCACCGACCCAGCTTTTTGACTCCATCAGGGCTTTTCTTGGAACCTACAAACCCTCCTGTGCTACAAACCCTCCTGTGTACCGACTTGGCCTGTACGACCTTCCTTCAGTGTTTCCACTATCTTATATTGACTGTCTTCTCATCTGCTGAGGTTAGTATTACTGTGTTTTCTTGGTCCTCTGCTACTTGGGATGTGCAGAAAGTGCAGAATTCTCTGGGCAGTTGTGGTTCTGGGTCCCAGAATTTACCACGTCCAACTCCACCGTCAGGAGCTCTGATGAAGACCTCTGGGTCCTGGTTCTGCTCTGGTTAGGAGAGTGTTTTGCCTCAGTGTTTCGGGATTCTGGTTGTATCAGGTTTCTAACACTGATTCATCTTCACAATGGTCAGTCTCTCCAAACTTTGGGTGGACAGGGAGTTCTCCTTCGGTAACTATGGCCCTGCCTCACTAAACATCCACTCTGATGACACATTACTGGCCAGGCAGGACAGCTTTTCCAGAGAAAATTCAACATTTGCAGCCACAAATCCAGTTTGGCTGCCCGGAAGTCCAGCGGATTTTCCACGACGGGTGGCAGGGGGTACGCTAAGTATGCCACGACCTGCTGGTTTAAGTTTTGCTCTGTGTGTAGCTACTGATGAGCAGCTTCTTCACTATGCAGGTCAAGATAGCAGCTCATCAGCAGCTTTAGGCTCAGGCTGCTGATGGTGCTGATACTGCTCCTGTCACCCCTCCCATAGTTGCCATTCTACGGCAAGTTGAGTGCTCAGGGCTTCTCCGGTCGGACATGCAAGAGGATGGACGATGACACAGATAGGCAGCGGCGAACTTGATACATAGTATGTCTCTATAGTAGTTCAGTTTGTCCTTCCTCTCAGTAAGTGTAAAAAAGGCCCCCATTTTTCCCTGGCAGCAAGGGACTAACATGTTGGAGAGCCAGTAGTCATCCCAATTGCAATCGGCTACATCGTCATCCAATAATTTCTGCAGGTCACTGATGTCCTCCTCAATGGTCTCTAAGCCAGGAGCCTGACCGATCACAAGACCAGCTGCCACACCACTATCCTCATCACAACTTCTCCGCCTAGTGGAGGAAACGGCGGGTGTCTCCTACAGACCTTGGCTGGGCACTAGCTGCTGACTGTCCAGTAGTAGCTCATCCTCACAGTATAGTGGATCTGAGCCCATAGCATAGAATAATTCTCTAGCTGAGGGAACATAAAAGGACAGAGGCAGGTTCAGGAAACCTGAGGGTACAAAGTCTGCTCCTGCGCCATGCCAACAAAAGGTTGTGTATAACAAACCCATCGACTCTTGGCTGTCTGATGTGACTTGGGATGAAGTGGATGAATCAATCAACCAGTCTACAACTGTTCAGTTGCTGGTCAAGACACGACTATGACTTGTGAGCTCAGACCTATGTAAGTGAGCCCTGCTGCCATGCTCCCTTACTCTGTTGCGAACTGTGCCTGTGACAAAAACATTTAGACTTATGGCCCTCCCCTGTGCATGGCCTGTCACTTCTCCGTCTGATATACTGAGAAATGGCCTATAATTTTATACTGGAAACAAAATGGCAAATAAGTCCCTAGTATGTCACCCCACTGAGAAACACCTTTAAACACCTTTAAGTGTTTTAAGAACCACAAACTGCAGAGATTAGTGGCTAAGAAAGATTGATTTTTGCCACTACTGTCTTGAGAAATGGCCTGTAATTTAATAGTGGGAACAAAAAAAAAAAAAAAAAAACGAATATGCCCCAAATATGTTTCTCCACTGATAAACACCTTTAAATAAGTGTTAGAACAGACGACTGCAGAGATAACTGGATAAGAATTCCGTTTTTATTGGCACAGTAGTACTGAAAAACGGCCTGTAATGTTATGCTTTGAGCAGAGAATAAGTCCCATGTAACAAACGCCTTGAAAAAGACATGAGAACAGATAAGTGCAGATATTAGTGGATGAGAATTCACAGTTTTTTTCTGTACTTCACTGTAAAAGGCTTGTTGTGTTCCATCTTAAACACAGAGGTATGAGTAATGAGCAGCAGTATAACGGCAGTGAGTTCTCCAATGTGTTTTCCTCCCTATACTTTCCCTACAGTTGGAATACTCTTTCCCTGAACTTGTATACATTTTCTAACAATTCCTGCTATGCGGCGCATACCCCGAAGGCGTGCCAGAGACTCCTCTGGCTATATTTAGTTTTTTAAGGGGTTAAGTTGTTTTCTTGATGCCTGTTTGACTGGCAGACTGTCTGGCCAGTCATTCCTATCTCTGAAGGGTGGAAGGTTCGTATCTCTGCTCCAATTTAGGTTTCCTCCCCCAAATTCATGTGCCTGCTATGGCATTCAGACTTGTTTGCAGCTTACAGGTTCTTTCTGTTATCTGTACTCCTGTTCCAGCCCTTAAGTTTTGTTTTACCTTACTCTTGCTTTTCCCTGCCTGTTTAGTTTCCCTGTTTATTTTTGTATTCTATTGTTCACCGATATACACTCACTGGCCACTTTATTAGGTACACCATGCTAGTAACGGGTTGGACCCCCTTTTGCCTTCAGAACTGCCTCAATTCTTCGTGGCATAGATTCAACAAGGTGCTGGAAGCATTCCTCAGAGATTTTGGTCCATATTGACATGATGGCATCACACAGTTGCCGCAGATTTGTCGGCTGCACATCCATGATGCGAATCTCCCGTTCCACCACATCCCAAAGATGCTCTATTGGATTGAGATCTGGTGACTGTGGAGGCCATTGGAGTACAGTGAACTCATTGTCATGTTCAAGAAACCAGTCTGAGATGATTCCAGCTTTATGACATGGCGCATTATCCTGCCTAAAGTAGCCATCAGATGTTGGGTACATTGTGGTCATAAAGGGATGGACATGGTCAGCAACAATACTCAGGTAGGCTTTGGCGTTGCAACGATGCTCAATTGGTACCAAGGGGCCCAAAGAGTGCCAAGAAAATATTCCCCACACCATGACACCACCACCACCAGCCTGAACCGTTGATACAAGGAAGGATGGATCCATGCTTTCATGTTGTTGACGCCAAATTCTGACCCTACCATCCGAATGTCGCAGCAGAAATCGAGACTCATCAGACCAGGCAACATTTTTCCAATCTTCAATTGTCCAATTTCGATGAGCTTGTGCAAATTGTAGCCTCAGTTTCCTGTTCTTAGCTGAAAGGAGTGGCACCCGGTGTGGTCTTCTGCTGCTGTAGCCCATCTGCCTCAAAGTTCGACGTACTGTGCGTTCAGAGATGCTCTTCTGGCTACCTTGGTTGTAACGGGTGGCTATTTGAGTCACTGTTGCCTTTCTATCAGCTCGAACCAGTCTGGCCATTCTCCTTTGACCTCTGGCATCAACATCGCATTTCCGCCCACAGAACTGCCGCTCACTGGATGTTTTTTCTTTTTCGGACCATTCTTTGTAAACCCTAGAGATGGTTGTGCATGAAAATCCCAGTAGATCAGCAGTTTCTGAAATACTCAGACCAGCCCTTCTGGCACCAACAACCATGCCACGTTCAAAGGCACTCAAATCACCTTTCTTCCCCATACTGATGCTCGGTTTGAACTGCAGGAGATTGTCTTGACCATGTCTACATGCCTAAATGCACTGAGTTGCCGCCATGTGATTGGCTGATTAGAAATTAAGTGTTAACGAGCAGTTGGACAGGTGTACCTAATAAAGTGGCCGGTGAGTGTATACCACTAGCCTTGCCTGACTGCTTAACTGCTATTGCTCTCTGTTATTTGTCAAAACTAGTAATGGTTGGTTTGCTTCTTTTTGCTCATCCCAGTCCGCTGTAAGGCTGAGTTCACACAGAGGTTTTTGGTCAGGATTTTGAGGCGGAGTCTGCCTCAAAATCCTGACCAAAAAAAACTGCTCCCATAGAAGTCAATAGGAGCCGGTCATTTCTTTTTTCCACAAGCAGTCTCTTCCAGCTCCCAGAAAAAAGAAGCAGCATGCTCATTATTCCGGCGGCCTCGGCCGTCTGCTTGAAGACACTCCCTCCTGACTAGGCACATTTATTTGGGCCTAATCCATAGTGGAGCGCTGCGGCTAGATGCCAGTTCACTGCACTAGCATCCAGTCGCAGCTACCAGTTTTTTGGTTCGGAATCTGTGGCGGCCCCCGCCTCACATTCCAGACCAAAAATTTCTGACTGAACTAAGCCTAATGGTAACTGTGGGGAATCTAAAATAGGTTCTGGTGTGGGGTGTCCTTGTAAGGACATTACTCAGAGGTTAGGCAGGTTCAGTCAGGGAGTGTGTTAGGGAAATTCTTCCAAGCCGTTTCTTCCCACGTTCCTGGATTTGAACCAAGCCATAACTAAACTTGGTCAGAGGTTGCAGGAGTGTCGGGGACTCTCCTTGGCTGTGGTTCTCTCGGAGCTCCAGGTCAGTACCTCACAGACTGTACCTAAAATGTCCGCTGGTTTTTATAGGGCTGTGACATTACCTGATTATCTGCATGCTTGGCATTGTGGGTGATCCCATGTTCCCAGAGTTCTCTGCCCCTTGTCCTGACATGTGCAGTGACCAGTTTATTAATAAATGTGATTTGATGCATCAAAGCATGAGGAAATCTGGATTCTTGTTGAATCAAAGATTTCCTGAAATTTGGATCGATTTCGACTTCTGCAGAATTGATTCGCTCATCTTTAGAATTAAACATGTCAATAAGACTACAGGATATAGAGCATTCCATAAATAGGTAAGTATCCACATAGTAAGTACCATCAAAAAGCAAACCCAACAGATGGAAGCACTCCAGGTAAACCGGCAGTTAACGAATGGCCAGCTCAATGTTTGACTTGACCAAAAGTGTGCCCCTACCTGCCCTATACAGCAAAGTGTCCTTCCAATTGAGAGAAAAGCATATGACCACTGCTTCCTCTCTGGAAATCCCATCTTTCACTGACACAGCTACATCACCAGAAAAATAACAAAAATATAGCTTGTACAACGTGAAGACCAAAACCCCCAAAATCACCAAATCATTAGAACACAACTGGCTGAGGCAGGAAGAAAATGTATAAACTTTGTGAGCGTATATCAGGGACACCCCAAATTTACAACTTACAAGGGAATAGACACCTGAAGTGATCCCAGATACCACCACCCCCCCCCCATTTTAGGAGCTACTGGGGACATAGCAGGGAATTTGGTGTCTCTAATGTTACATATTCCCTCTTCCCCATCCACTGTGCATTCACACCTGGGATACTAAGGCTCACTTCACCCCCTGATAAATTCTTTAATGGGTGCAATTTGCAAAATGAAAGGAGATTCCACTTTACTGGTACTTTAGTGGCTCTGCAAACATGACATGGTGTCCAGATACCAAACATTTAAATATACACTTTAAAAGTCATATAGAGCCCCTTCCCTTCTGCACATGGCTGTGTAACTAAACTGCAGTTTATGCCACATGTATGACACTGGTGTACCCAGGATAACGTACTTAAAAGGGTTGGCCACTTTATAGGTAAAAGTCTGCAATGTGTAGCACAAAGATAAATAAAAAAAACTTACTCATAGACATTCATTTGCATTTTTACTTCTGGCTCTGTATTTTTAAAGCCACGCCCCCCAGTAACATGGCTCTGCCGGCTCCATGACATGCCTCCCTTGACCACCGTGCGCGTGACATGGAGGGACATGTGACAGTCTGACCATGTCACATGACTTTGTGCGGGCCTGCACTGCTCTCCTGATTTGTGTTAACCCCCAGGGGGTTCCTTATATTCTGGGCTCTCGATCGGCCCCTGACGGTTTCGGGGGGTGCCAGTAATTCTAATAGGCAGCCCGGGTTCTAATCAGTTACCCTGGGTCTGCCTCATCTCTTCCCCTCCACTTACCTGGTTAATCTTGCCTGACACTGTGCTGCAACACCCGCGGTCGGAACTGGGTCCGATCGTGGGTGTTAACCCCTGAGATGCTTGTGGCTTCTCAGGAGGTTTCTTTATGTGCTGGGGTCCCGATCGCCCCCCCCCCCCGCGACGGTTTCGGGGGGTGCCAGTGTCCCTAATGGGCAACCTGGGGTCTGTTCAGTGACCCCAGTTCTGCCCTCCATGTGTTCCCTGCCAGGAATGGAGGCTGGCAGCCCATGTGTCTGCACGGACTGACAGCCTCCTATACACTGCAATACATGTGTATTGAAGCATATATGTATTGATGCAGTGATCAGAAGATCACTGCTTCAATCCCCCATGGGGACAGAAAAAAAAAAAAAAAACTTGTCAAAAATATGTTAAAAAAATAATAAATAAATAAAGTCCTCAAAATTCAATTTTCCCATATAAAATGTTTTATTATGAAAAATAAAGATTTTTTTTTAAAAAAAATACATATTTGGTATCACCACGTCCGTAAAAACTCGAACAATAAAAATAAAACATTATTTAACCTGCATGCTAAACGACATTAAAAAAACATAGAAAAAACACACAAAATAATGATTATTCACCACCTAATCAGGTCATAATTGTCAGATGAAAACCAAAATGCCCTTCAACAGCTCTTTCAACAGAAAAATAAAAATGTTATGCCTTTCAGAAGATGGCGATGCAAAAATAATAGATGGGGGAAATGGCGCCTGTGAAGGGGGTGCCGCGGGATGAGAGGTTGGGGGCCAGAGGCACGAGACACAGAAGGGGGGCCGGGGGCGCCAACGGAAGCAGGGTCATAGGCGGGTGGATGCGTGGGTGACAGGGGGGAAGGCAAGAGCAGGCGGTAGATAGAGAGGCCGTGGACCAGCGAGGGCCAAGGGAGGTGAGGGCACACGGCGGATTGTAACCAACATGACTTGGCTAAATAGAAGCGGCTCAGCGCCTACGCCAACCCACAGACGAATTTGCGGGCAGATGCATATATATATATATATATATATATATATATATATATATATATATTATTCTGTATACATTACACAGTATATGTTTGAATGTATACCTATAGCTTCAGATGGGTGATAAATAGAGATGAGCAAACACAGTTCGGATCAGCCGATCCGAACAGCACGCTCCCATAGAAATGAATGGAAGCACCTGTGACGCTGACTTTGCCGGCGGCTGACCGCTTAACCCCCCGCGTGCCGGCCGCTTCCATTCATTCCTATGGGAGCGTGCTGTGAGCATGCTGTTCGGAAAGTCTGTTCCGAACAGTGTTCGCTCATCTCTAGTAATAAACATTATCTAGTGTTTAGATTGGAGGAATCTTACCATTTTCAGTGTTTATGTCACTGTCTGTGGAGGAGCTGAAGTGAATAAAGCTGTGTGATCACGTCCTATGTGTGGAAAGATGCAGAGCTGTCATGTGACCTCAGCTCCACCAATGGAATGCAGGCAGGAGTTTCACTTTCAGTTTGTTGATTGTCCCGCCCACACAAGCTGTCTGAGCTTACACTGTAAAATCTCATTTTAATGGGGAACAGGTAAGATAAAAATTATTTTTATAGCACATTTGTCCTATAACCATCTTTCTGAGTTGTCTGGGGCACTTTGATTTTTTCAGCTTAAGGGCGGCCAACCTCTTTAATGTCATATGTGGTATAAACTGCTGTTTGGGCATAGCCGGGCACAGAAGGGAATTTGCTAATTCACTAAAAGGGTTAAAGATACTTATTGACAGTCAGTCCTGCTAGTAAAAAAATGTTTTGTTAATATTTTTTTTGCAAGAGTTTACTTTTTTTCTTTTTTACATTTTTACAAACTGCTGTTCTATCAATAAAACGTTGGTTTTGCCTGCCTTAATCTGCAAAAAAAAAAAAATCTAAGTTATTGAATCTTTTTTTTTTTAGTTGTTTACAAAGGAATGTCAAAACTGCTTTTCCTTTAACCAGTTAACGACCGCCGGCCGTATATATACGGCCAGTGATCGTGGTACCTAAAGACCGGTCTATTGTATAAATACGGCCGGTCTTTAGACTCTATTTTAGAGGGGATCGCGCCCCCCCGTGACAGTCCCGCCCCCACTACTGGCGCGGGACTTAGTGAACATGCCGAGGGCTGATCTGATTGGTCCCAGGTCATGTGATCGCTGTGACAGCAAGTCACAGCGATCCCTTCTATTTACTGTATGACGGCTGCTTCTTAAGTCTCCTTCTCCTCTTCTCACAGTTAGTATCTTTGTGAGGAGAAGAGAAGAAGAGAGATCTTAGAGCAGCAGCTGCCAGAGAACACTAAAACATTGTTTCAACTGCCCAAAAACCCATCGATTACCCCATCCACTGCCCCAAAACCCCTAATTCCCACCCCATATATCATCTTATACATAGATATCAGATCTAGATAGGGAGATTATATATATATATATATATATATATATATATATATATATGTATATATATATACACACCATATATATATATATATATATATATATATATATATATATATTATATGTATATATATCTGTCACTTGTTATAGCGCTAACATATTCTGCGGCGCTTTACAGCCACTGTACCAAAGAGGGCTCACAGTCTAGTGTTCTAGTGACATTTAGGGTTGAGCCTTCTTGACTTTTCAGGATCGATTTTAAAATCAGATTTCCGATCATTTTTCATTCGAACCCGTTCTCGATCCCAATTCCGATCCCAATGTAAGTCAATGGGATTTTTTTATTAATTGGAGATCGGATTTTAAAAGCAATCCTACCCCCTGGTGTCCACTTACCTCCAGAGATGGCTGGTCCTGTGCCCCGTGCCTTCATTCTTCGCCTCGCTGCTGGTCCACACTGCTTTTCTTCCTTCGCTGCCCCCTCCCTGCCAGGTTAGGAGAGTGTGGGCGGGTTAGGAGAGTATGGGCGGGTACTGGGAGGGGAGACGTCACATCTCCCCGCCCTGTACCCGCCCACACTAAGCCACAAGCCGAGGCAAGAAGAAGGAGGGCACCGGAGCAGCCATCTCTAGAGGTAAGTAGCTGCTAGAGATTTAGTTTAACCTTCCATCCGACTGAATGGAGGCAGCCGGCGCGCAGGGGGTTAAGGCTGTGTGTCGGCTGCTTCCATTCATTCCTATGGAGCCTGAATATACAGCGTATACTCAGTGTGAAGGCTAAGCAATGCATTGTGGGAAAAATCACCGATCTCGATCCCACATAAAAAGATTGTGTTCGGAATTCCAATGGCGATCGTGAAACTTTATCGATCGCCGATCAGAATCCGATCTTTTCCGAACACGATCGCTCAACCCTAGTGACATTATGGCGAGGAGGTTTTATACCAGTGAGAAGGCATACGCCATTCTTTGGTCAGATGCATCAGATGCGTCTGACATGGAAACATTTGTAGACAATGAAAATGACAATATAAGTGTCAATTCCGATTTGTCTTCGGGGGACGTTCTCCCTGATGAAATTGACCCTTCAGATGGTGAAGGTGCAGGAACTAGCAGTGCGGCAGCAGACAGTGACACTTTCCCACTAGTTGATGTGCGTTCCCTCCAATGGGCACCTGCTCCATCTTTTGCCCCTAGGGTGCCCCCATTTACTGCATCTCCTGGCATAACAGTGGATGATTCCCAGTTTACCCACATGAACTACTTTAGTTTATTTATAAGCGATGACCTCCTCAATGAAATTGTCCATCAAACTAATTTATATGCTACTCAGTATATAAGACAGAAACCTTAATCTGCCCATGGCAAAGATTGGACACCCACAGATCTGGTGGAAATGACAAAATTTTGGGGCCTCACCCTAAATATGGGTATTGTAAAAAAAAAAAAAGCCCTCAATCAGGTCATATTGGTCAAAAAGTCCCGCACAGTCAACCCCAATATATTTGGCAGTCATGTCCAGGCTTCGTTATGAGCGAATAATGAGGTTCCTTCACTTCAGTGACAATTCACAGGCCCCCCCAAGTGATGATCCAAACCGTGATCGGTTATTCAAACTAAGACCCCTCATAAATTATTTGAACCACTCCTTTTTGCAATATTACACCCCAGAGCAAAAAGTCAGTGTGGACGAATCCCTCCTTAGTTTTCAGGGTAGACTGAGCTTTCGCCAATATCTCCCTTCCAAACGGGCAAGATATGGCATTAAGCTATATAAGCTTCAGAAACTATGAAGGACGAGATAAAAGAATTAATTCCCCAGGATGCCCCCCTAATTTTCCCATCAGCAGTAAAATTGTGTTGGAGATAACGCAGCCCCTGGGTACCACTTGTATTGTGACAACTTTTATTCAGGTGTGGCCCTATTTAGACACTTGCATTGTGCAAGCACAGGAGTATGTGGAACCATGCGCAAAAAACGAGCTGGTTTTCCGCAGCAGCTAGTGGGGAAGGGCATAGAAAAGGGGAAGTCCTGTTCTTATGCTTGTGAGGAGTTGATGGCGGTGAAATACAGAGATCGGAGAGATGTCTATGTGTTGAGCACAATGAACCCCACAGGAACAGTGGCAGTGAGGGAAAGAGGGGCCACAGCAGACAAACATAAGCCAATAAGTGTGTCCGAGTACAACACACACATGGGGGGGGGATTTAAGTGATAAAATCTTACAGCCCTATTTGATAAAAAGGAAAACAAAAACCTGGTAGAAAAGAAAGTGGCCATTTACCTAATTAAAATTGGAATCCAAAATGCCTTGTTACTTTATAAAAAGAAGGGAGGCACCGACAAATACCGGGATTTCCAGGAGGAAATAATTCACAGCCTCCTTTTTGACCCTCAGGACCCCATAGAGAACCCCCAGTCTGAAGATGTCAAACGACTAATAAAGGCATTTTATTAGTCTACTTCCCTCAACAACAACACGAGCTAACGCACAAAAAAATGCCGTGTCTGCACCAAAAATGGGCGACGCAGAGATACCCGTTACCATTGTCCCTCATGCCCCTCACAACCAGGCCTGTGTATTGTTCCTTGTTATGAGAGATACCACACTGTTCTTCACTATTAGAGCTCTTCTTGTAGATTCCACTTCTAATTTTGTGATTGCCACCAAGCCCCATCTTTTGCATAAACCTGCAAATTCCTATTGTTATAAACTCTAAATTCCCTAAATTATATCCCTAGATGAATACATTGGGGAACAAAAATACTAATTACATTTTTTGCATCTTTTTCATCATTTCACAAAAAATCCGGATACTCTAAGAAGATGCTAAAGCACTTACTGAATGCCTGCAAACTATTCTAGCAAAATCTGGCCTACAAAATCCAATTAGCGCTCCATCCATTCGTACATTAGAAATTGGGTAACAAAATTTGGGGTGCATTTTCTCCTTTAACCCCTTGTGGAAATGCAAAATTTGGGGTTAAAGCAACATTTTATAGCAAAAAATGTCACTTTTCCTTTTGTTGGGCCAATTCTGTTACACTCCTGTAGGGTCAAAGGGCTCACTATACCCCTTGATAAATTCCTTAAGGGGTCTAGTTTCCAAAATGGGGTCACATTTTGGGGGGGTTTCACTGTTTTGGCACCTTGGGGGCTCTTCAAAAGGGACATGGTACCTGCAAACTATTTTATCAAAATCTGGACTACAAAATCCAATTAGCACTTCATCCATTCTGAGAGCGACCGCGTGCCCGTACTTTAGGGTACCAGCACCTATGGGATATTGTTGTGTTCAGGAGAAATTGTGTAACAAAATGTGGAGTGCATTTCCTCTTTTAACCCTTAATAAATGTCTAAATTCTAGGGCTATATGAATATATTAGTGATAGAAATTGAAAAATGTAAATTTGACCTCCATTTTGTTTTAATTGCTGTGAAATGCTGAAAGGGTTAAGAAACTTTCTAACTGCTGTTTTGGATTCTTTCAGGGGTGCAGTTTTTAGAATGGGGTGACTTATGGTTTTTTTTTTTTTATTAGAGAGGCCTTTCAAGTTCCCTTCAGAATTGAACTGGTCCCTTGAAAAATGTGTTTTGGAAATATTCTTGAAAATTTGGAAAATTACCGCTCGACTTGTAAGCCTTATAATATCTGAAAAAAATGAAAGGATGATTAAAACGTGATTGCTACATAAATCAGAGACACGGTTAATTATATTTATGAAAACATTTGGGTAGTATGGCTTTTTATTTGAAAGGCTTGCAATTTCAAAGTTTGAAAACTGCATTTTTTTCAAACTTTTCGCCAAATTTCATATTTTTTCATAATCAAAGACAAAACATATCGACCAAAATTTACTACTGACATGAAGTACAATGTGTTACGAAAAAACAGTCTCAGAATCACTTGTGTAAGTTAAAGCTCCTCAAAGTTATTGCCATTTAAAGTGACACATGTCAGTTTTGAAAAAAAAGGCCTGGTATTTAACATACTTTTGGGCCCAGTCCTTAACCGGTTGAGGTAACCGTATCAATCTGAGAAGCTTCTGCAGTATCAGAAGTTCTCTGGGTTTTTTGATAATTAGCAGCTGATATTTAGAGTCCCTCTCCTCCTGAACCAGGTGCCTGCTAATTTAGTGGTACTCTAGTTAGGCTCTAAACCTTGATCGTGTGTATTGGACAGTTTTAATACAACCCTTGGCTTATTTATGGTTATCCTTTGGTCTCCTGATTCTGCCTATGACGTTAGCTATCAGAACAGAACCATGACTTTATACTTCTTGTTTGTTTGTTTCCTGATTCTGCCTTTGGCACAACCTCCTTGTTCTGACTATTGGCCTGGACATTTATTCTTCTGATCCTTATCTGCAGTCTGATCTGTATATTAGTTGTGGGTTCTGGTTTTGATTTCAGTTAGTGGAGCATTTATTTCTTGTACTGTTTCTGGTGTTGGTAATTTGGACCCCGAAGTCACCAAAGTGCATCTGTCCTTGTGGCTAGCTTTGGTGAAGGTGTTTAGTTGCTTTTCCCTGTCTCTCAGCATTGTATAGAATTGAAATAGCTAGTTCTACTTCTCTCTGTTATCACCCAGATCCTGCTGTTTTTTTGATATTTGCTCCAGCAACTTAGTGCAAACCAGCACTAATCTAATAAAAATAAAAAATCTTATTTCGGCTAAAGTCCCTCATTGCAGAAACACAGCTTTTTTTGTTGCAGATTTTGTTGTGTTTTTTAAGCCAAAGCCAGGAGTGGATTGAGCAATAGGTAGAAGTGTAAGAACTTCCTATATATTTCCCATTGCTTTTGTAGACATTCTCAGGTTTAACTCAATAAACTGCAACAATGCAATGTAAGAATGGCTACAAACAAAATGGGAAATATCTAGGAAGCTTCTTATACTTCTCCCTTCTGCTCAATCCACTCTTTGCTCTGGCTCAAAAAACTGCAGCAAAATCTGCAAAAAAGCTGTGCTTCCGCAACGTGGGCCTCAGCCTAAGTCTAAGGTTCCGTGGGACGTTCTGCAGTAAAAAAAAAAACACTGTGGGAAAAACTGTGGCGGTAATGCCTTGCAGTTCTTCAGCACTTTAGACAAAAAGTTTGCAGAGAGGACTTTGTTACAATTATCGCCGGCATTTCCATAGGTATTATTGACATGTCCGCCCTGACTATAAAACGCCACAATTTTTCCTGCGGCGCTTCTGCCACAGGTAAATCACAGTGTTTATATCTAGAGATGAGCGAACACCATCCAATCGAATAGATATTCGATCGAATATCAGGCCATTCGATATATTCGATTACGATCAAATACCACGAGGCAAATGCAGTAAAAATTTGTATCCCCCTCCCACCTTCCCTGGCACATTTTTTCACCAATAACAGCGCAGGGGAGGTGGGACAGGAACTACAACAACAGAGGAATCGAAAAAAAAAATCGGAAAAAGGAATTGGCGGCCGAAATCAGGTGACTTGGTGACTCTCCTGAGTCGAATGGTGGGATCCCCTGAAACAAAGCATTTTTCCCCATAGACTATAATGGGGTTCGATATTCGATCGAATAGTCAAATATTGAGCAGCTATTCGAAACGAATATCGAATATTTTACTGTTCGCTCATCTTTATTTATATCCTGTAAGGTCCCAGCCTTTGATGGTGTTTTTTTTTGTTTGTTTGTTTCTGCTCACCCAATACAGTGTGACAGAGTTTTGGAAGAAATATTAATTTATTAAGTTTTTTTTTATTTTTTTATATTACTCATATATACAGTATTGAAGCCGGCACAAGGGCAAGGGGTCTCTCAACCAAGAAACATTGCCATGCAGCCTGCTCACCTCAAGAAAATTCCCTTTTTTTAAGGGATTTTTTTTTTGTTATCCAATTACTGCTATTTTTTTTTTTTTTTAAATTTTTACCAACTTTATTTATTGAAAATTTTACAGGCAAAACAAGGCATCCATATGAATTATATTGGTATCATAAGGAAGTGCTGAAATGACTTATATGTTTTTATTTATTTATTTTATATGTGCTCTATGGGATGGAGAGGATTTAATTTTTATTTTTTTTTACTTTTTCCATACTATTATTATTATTATTATTATTATTATTATTATTATTATTATTCTGTCAAAATCCCCCCAGAGTTTACCTTGGCAGGTCCCTGAATGAGAACTCTCTATAGACCTGAAACTAAAAGAACATCATTTGCCTTCTATTTCCCAAATGAAAACTCTTCTGACAAATACTTTTTCAGTCTCATCTAATCTTTACAGTTTTCAGAAAAAAATCTAACTATAAGCTGTTGCCTTGTATCATGTCATAGACATCGGTCACATTCTCTTAAAAAAAAAAAATCACTGGAAATATAAGAAATTAACCCTTTCCGGCTGCAGATATTTTTCTAGTTTCATGTTTTACTCCCCGTCTTCCAAAAGCCTTTACATATTCATGTTTTCTGTTCACAGATCTGCATGATATGGTTGTCCTTTAGCGACATTGCGTTCTATTAATGGCTTTAGGATTGTTGCGTTCCATCAATGGGCTTCACTATCTGCTGCTGCTAACTGCTGCTCAGCTTCACCCACTAACTGGACTGTGCATGTCTGATGATTTCACACGGCGCCCAGAAGTGAAGACATGCACAGTCCAGTTAGTGGACAGAGCTGAGCAGCAGTTAGCAGCAGCAGATAGTGAAGCCCATTGATGGAAACCAATGCCCCTAAAGTCTACTCATTTGTGTAGGGTTAAAAGGACAATTTTTAGAAGAATGCAGTCTTGAATAAGAAAAACATAATTGTACAAAAAGTGCTGGACTTTGTACAAACAAAGATACATATAAAGCTGCACTACGTTTACCATTGCGCTTAGATCCGTCACATTGAAGTATGATAATACTAGATCAGAAGTGATCAGCTTCTTTAATCAGATCAATCCAAAACAAGCACTGGCCGGCTCACTTTGAGCTGATCAGTGCCCATTCACAAATACTTTTGAGTCTAATAGGACCTTTAATCATGTACTTAAAGGGTATCTGAGGTTTTATCAGCAGTTGAAATATCTGCATGGTCTTGCTGGGAATTCTGTTCTGTATAAGCCTAGATGATATTGCTAGGACGGGCCGGAGCCTCCGCTGTACCGTGGAACCTATGCTTGAGTCTGCGGGGGTTCCAGTCTCCTCCTAACATCCGGACCGGCATTTCTGGGATCTGGGTGGTCAGTGGCAGGCCAGAGACTATTTAGGCCTCGTTTCTGGTAGCCTGCTGCTACTTATTCAGTGTATTCTGGTGACAGCTCCCCTGCACTATTGCTCCTGTACTATTCCCTGTGTGCCCTCCTGTTGTTCCTGTGCATGACCTCGGCTTGGTTTTAAGACTACCTCTTCTTGACCTCTTGATTTGGCATCTTCCTGACCTCCTGTGCATAACCTTTGGCTTCCCTAAGCACTTCTGTCTGGCTCCTATTTTGACTACTCTGCAACCTCCTGTGCATGACTCCACACTCCTGACTATGCATCTGCTTCTCCCTTCTGCTACCTTGAACCCTCCTGTGTACTGACTCGGCTTGATTGACTACATTTTTGTCTATCTCTGGAACCTGCATTGACCTCCTGTGTACCGACTTGGCCTGTATGACTTCCCTACGGTATTTCTGGCAAACAGACATCAGAAAGTAAAATTCCAGCAAAGCCATAGCTCCTTGAATAAAACTTAACTTTTATTGATTGAAGACAAAGTTCATAAAATCATGATGATCAGTGCAGTACGAACGTATCAGTTACATACAGATGGAAGAACAGCTGACGCGTTTCGAACACAAATTGTGTTCTTATTCATTCAGCTATGAATAAGAACACAATTTGTGTTCGAAACGCGTCAGCTGTTCTTCCATCATCTGTATGTAACTGATACGTTCGTACTGCACTGATCATCATGATTTTATGAACTTTGTCTTCAATCAATAAAAGTTAAGTTTTATTCAAGGAGCTATGGCTTTGCTGGAATTTTACTTTCTGATGTCTGGATTCAAGTCACCCTAGTCGAGAGGGCATTTTTTCCGGGCAAAAAAACATCTCCTGCAGAACCAACGTGAGTGCAATTTATATCATATTTGAACTTTATCATTTGTACACGAAGGGCTGTGCTTTATCCCTATCCCTTTCCTGCATCTCCTATTTCTGGCAAACCTCAGACTTCCACTCTCCGTGCTGACCAGCTCTCCTAATTATTCATCCACTGAGGATAGTGTTTCTGGGTTTTCTGGGTCCTCTATTGCTTGGGGTGCGCTGATTGTGCAGCGCTCTCTGGGTGGATTGTGGTTCTGGGTCCCATAATTTACCAAGCCTAACTCCACCATCAGAAGCTCTGGTGAAAAACTTTGGGGCCTGGTTCGGCTCTGGTTAGGAGAGCGTTGTACACTCAGGACTGTTTTTGCCTCAGTATTTGGGGATTCTGGTTGCCCAGGACTTACTGGCCATTGTTGTCGCATCAGGTTCCTAATAGATATCCTATCAGTTTTCTGCTGATAATAGTTTCATTATGGCTGCAGCAAATTTTACATTTCTCTCTGAGGCAGGGTCATATGCCATAAGTAGTAGTGTCTCCACTCCACTATCTATTACTGGTACTACTGGTTTATTTACATATATATTTTCATGAAGTAACTGTAAAATAGCAAACACGTAGCTGAGAAAAGCCAAAGTATTCATAATATAGGAGATCCAAGAACACTGGACTCCAAATGCAGGTTGATGGATGTCCATGAACCAGCTAAAAAGATCCTCAACCCAGAAAAAGAGAAATCTCAGCACAGTCAAGAAAGCTGCTTGTTGTCTATGATTAATACCCCATCAGCAATAACACAGGCAGCTAGTCAGGAGTAGATAGATTCTCCTTATATTTAGTTCTCACAATCTGCAGATTTCTGTGCAGGAAACAGGTGAAGAACACTGTTTGTAGGCACTAAAGGTGGTCAAAACTCTAAAGATGTGTTGGGCAGCTACAGCCAATGCCATTTATGCCTGCTGGAAGGGCAATATAACTATCCTCCACTCTATATTCTCTATGTAAGCAGACATGACAGACTGTTATGACTAGCAGGATATATTAAAAAAAAACAACTAAATAATAAATATCCTGCAGAGCCCACTGGGCTCTGAACCGCAGGGCACACTGGTGTGAACAAGGCCCGACAGTTAACTTCACCGCCGAGCTCTGTAGTTTGGTTATCTCATTCAATCCTGTTGAAATAACTAGTCATGTAACACATCAAAATATCCCTCTTCCCCCTCCCAGAACCAGCTACCTTACCTTCTCTTCAGCATCATTTTCCCTCCAGATCTGCAGCATACATAGTCCTGCTCACCATGCAGCTGTGTTCAGGGGCTCGTACCCCTGGCTCTCCAGGATCCTCTAACCTGTGATAGGAGGGAGCATTCCTCTCTGGGTACTTAGTAAATGACCCTGGAAAGAGCAGGAATATGTATGCTGCAAGTCTTGAGGAATTATGATGCTGACAAGTAGGTATACAGCTACCATCCATAGGGAAAAGGAGTCGAGAAGCAAAGGTCACAGCAAATATTGATCAAATCTAGATTTCTTTTTTGTCTGTTTAATTAATTTTGGTAATTAACAAAAATAAACTATTCAGACTTATTTTTGAGGATATATATATTCACATCTAAATATTTTCTAGGTATAAATTTCTATATATTTTTTCTAGGTATTTATCTGTTTGGCAACATTACATTAAAAATTAACAAACATACATTACATTTCTGAAGATTTTATTTCATATTCCTATTAAGCAGGGAAGTTTTTGTGTTCATCTCAGATCTGAACAGAATGATATAACATTTGGGGAAAAACACACAAGCTAAAAGTCCAGCACTGGAGGCCAGAACATCAAATATCTCCACGGCCACAGTGTATTTGCCTTTGGTGCTCAGAAAGGCCGGGATCATGGCGATCCAGACACTACAGAACAGCAGCATGCTGAAGGTGATGTACTTGGCCTCATTAAAACTGTCCGGTAATGTCCTCACCATGAAAGCCAGAAGAAAGCTGACAGCGGCCAGGAGCCCCAAATATCCCAATACAGAATAGAAGCCAATAACAGACCCTTCATTACAGCGAATGATGATCTTTCCCTGATAAGACTGAGTGTCCAGGTCCTGGAAGGGAGGAGAGATTGACAACCAGAGGACACAGATAACAGCTTGTAGAGATGAACTCAACAACACTATGGTATAGGGCAGTCTCACACCCAGATATTTCCTCCAGGAGCTTCCAGGTTTGGTGAATTTAAAAGCCACACAGACCATGATGGTCTTGGCGAGGAGCGAAGAGACAGCGACAGAGAAGAGGATTCCAAAAGTGGTCTCACGTAGTCTACAAGTTATATTGTCTGGACGGCCAAGAAACAAGAAGACAGAGAGGAAGCTGAGGATGATGGAGACCAGGAGGAGGTAACTGAGGTTCCGGTTATTGGCTTTAACAATGGGGGTGTCCCGATAAATAATAAATATTCCAAATATCAAAGTAGTGACAAGACAACCAAAAACTGAGAGGAACGAAAAAACAGAAGCAATTGTGTCATTCTGATAAGAGATGAATTCTATGATTTTGGGGTGACATCGGTCTCTCTTCTCATCCGGCCATTCATCACTTGGACATTTCATACAATTATCACTGTCTAGAAAATACAACATGATATTGTCAGTGTTGGTCTTTGGCTCCTGGACACTGCCCCCCCCCCCCCCCCCGACACACACACACACACACAGATACACGTACCAGAGGAAATGAGACCTCAGCCTTCACTTCTTTTGGTGATATACAGAGTGTTATTTTTAAGTCATTTTTAGTTTTTCAAAAAATCACAGAGAACAAAGTGATTCTAAAATATTTTTTAAAAAGATTAGTTATTTTTGTGTTTTTTGTTTTTTTTTACATCAACACATACATTTGGGTTATTGGGGTTGTGGTTATAATTAGTGGTAGCAAACCAGCTTGTAATGGAGTGAGACTCATTATAAATTTTCCAAAATTCGGGTGGAGCCTGGTCACTGATCCTAATGGCCACCTGACCCTTCTGCTCCACAAGTAGGATCGTCTCTCAGTGGCTCAGTACTTACCTATCTGTGAATTCTCCACTCCACCTAATCTCCAGCCACCTGGGAAGCCTTCCTCTCCTGACTGGGCCTCCATCTGCTGCCCTTCTACTGCTGGATGGCACACCTACCGTCCTTCACCATTATTATACTATGGGATTTGAAGAATTGCCAGAATATAATAATATCAGTTCTGGTTCAGAGAAAACAAGTTTGATCCAAAATGAAACATGAAATGAATCTTGTAAGGATCGCCCAACACTATTCCTGAGTATTGTTATGGCATTTCTGCTTCTCTCTGCCAACCCTGAGTGAGAAACTGCTGATAACAGTCAGATCCCAGTCCTGAATATCTTGTGAGGGGTTGAAATATCTTTTGAAAATTATGTATGAACAAAGATGGGAGCCGAGATTACTCTATCTCTCTCTGTCTCTCAGAGATGAGCAGTCTGCTACACAAGGAGCCGGTTAAACTGGTCAGACGGAGACACTGTGTGTGTACGTGTTGAAGCTGTATACAAAGAACAATCGAAGAGATTCAATCTAGTAAAAACTTATTACAGTGGGTTTCAAAGCTGTAAGAAACTAAGAACATGATCAGATAAGGATAAATGCCTTGTATCTTGGCTGTACCTGTGATGCTATATAAACGTGCCCTTCTGTGTTAATAAAATGAAACATTCTGGATAAGATATACTGCTGTCTGTCTGTTATGTTTCCTGAGTTCGTCACCCTATTGCGGATCAATTAGAACTACGACAACATAACTCAGGGGTCTTGTGCCCAAAACAGAAATTGGCGCCCAACGTGGGGCATCGATGATCGTTCAATGTGCAGCCGATAGTGTATTGAACCAATCACCAACCGATTTGGAGACAGGCCAGGAGGACCTCAGATCAATAAAACAGCACTGTAAAAGGTAAACCCTTTCCTTACCAAATAATTAATCTGAGTTCCTATGTGTCCTACATCCTGTGTGTCGGTGAATGAGGTTAGTGCTGCATATGTTATAACTAGAGATGAGTGAACACTAAAATGTTCGAGGTTCGAAATTCGATTCGAACAGCCGCTCAATGTTCGTGTGTTCGAACGGGTTTCGAACCCCATTATAGTCTATGGGGAACAGATACTCGTTAAGGGGGAAACCCAAATCCGTGTCTGGAGGGTCACCAAGTCCACTATGACACCCCAGGAAATGATGCCAACACCTCTGGAATGACACTGGGACAGCAGGGGAAGCATGTCTGGGGGCATCTAACACACCAAAGACCCTCTATTACCCCAACATCACAGCCTAACAACTACACACTTTCCACATTCAAAAAAACCTCTATCAAAGTGGGAAAATACCTGGAAACCTTCTTTACTCCCCAAATGGATGGACACAAACCCCAATTTAAGCTCAAACAGTAACAACCACCCCTTTAAATCACGTTCCCCATGACAACCACGGATGGAATAGACAATGGGAAATGATAGCCCTCACCCTTAACTGTCATTTTGAGTGTGTGTGTGTGTGTGTGTGTGTGTGTGTGTGTGTGTGTGTGTGTGTGTGTGTGTGTGTGTGTGTGTGTGTGTGTGTGTGTGTGTGTGTGTGTGATGTGGTAAGACCTTCCAAAATTCACTTTTCTAGCCCTTAACATGAGCCCTTCCAAACAAAGTTGCAGGACCTTAAGCTGAGCTACCAGCAGAGATTAAAGCCCTTGGCATGAGTAGAGCCTTGCACCAGCAGTGTTTTTGGCACTTAGGGTGAGTTGAGCCTTGTACCAGCGTGTGACCCTTAACATCAGGCGGGCCCTAAGTTCTGCGCTTTGCACAAAAGTTCCACATTAACTAGGCTGAATGGTACAAAGATTAGTAGGCCCAAGAACCAGGAACAGGTCTTGCAATGGCTGTCGGATAACGCTTAAAGCACATTGTCCACCAGCCAGTCAGCCTCTACCTCCTCTTACCCAACAGTCTTGTCCTCCTTCCACCCAAAATTCCCAATCTTCCCAGAACAATAACCCCAACTGTCCCTGCTCCCCAGAGCTGTTCTCCCTTCCTTTGACTGTACCGCAACCTGCCCCTCCATTTCGCGATTCCACGGACCTAACAGACGAGTATCTGTGTCCAGATGCTCAAACACTAGAGTCTCCTCCATTCCATCTCCGGTCGATTTGGTGGCGGATGACCAGCAACCCACCCTCATCGATGACGATGAGACGCAGTTGCTGTCAGGGCAGCCAGTTGACATGCGCATTGTGCAGGAGGAGGAGGCGAGACAGGAGTTGGAAGAGGAGGTGGTGGACGACGAGGACACCGACCCCACCTGGACAAGACGGATGTCAAGCTGGGAAAGTAGTGTGGATGTTGAGGCAGGTGCAGCACCAAAAAGGGTAGCTAGAGGCAGAGACATGTACAGAGGCAGACGTCAGCTGCTTTGCCGAAGCCAGGCCAGACCCGGAATGTCCGAAGATGTTCCCTTTTGTACCCAGCCCAGAAAAACTCCCCCATCGAGGGCACGTTTCTTGAAGGTGTAGAGTTTTTTCAAGGAATGCGCCGAGGACAGATATAGTGTCGTCTACACAATTTGCCTCTCAAAATCGAGTAGGGGCCCTGAGAAAAGCAACCTGTCCACCACTTCAATGCACCGTCATTTGGAATCCAAGCAATGGAATCAGTGGCAGGCAGCAACGGCAGGACAAACGTCGCCCGCCGTTCATGCCACTGCCTCTGCTCACAGTGCTGGCGATGCACTCCAGAGGACGAGCCAGGACATCACTTCATCTGCCTCCGCCACTTTGTTAACTTCTCCCTCATCCTCCCCTGTTTCTATCTTATCTCCTTCTCCTGCACCATCAAAGGCACCATCAGGCGCTTCTTTACAACAACCCACCATCTCTCAGACATTGGAGCGCCGGCAGAAATACACCGCTAACCATCCACCCATGCAAGCCTAGAACGCCAACATCGCTAAACTGCTGGCCCAGGAGAGGTTGGCGTTCCGGCTTGTTGAAACTCTCGCCTTCCCGGACCTGATGGCAACTGTGGCACCTCACTATGCCGTCCCTAGCCGTCACAACTTCTCCCGGTGTGGCGTCCCCGCCTTGCACCAGCACGTGTCACTCAACATCAGGTGGGCCCTTAGTTCCGCGCTTTGCTGCAAGGTCCACTTGACCACCGACACTTGGACAAGCGCCTGTGGTCAGGGATGCTGCTTATCTTTAAGGACAGGCAGGGTGAATGTGGTGGAGTCTGGTCCCGGGGTGCAAACTGAGGTACCCTATCTCCTCTCCCAGGCCAAAATTCATGGCAGGAGTAGACTGAAACCCTACGATGCTGCAACCTCCACCCCAGCTACTAGCGGCAAACTCTAAAACACTGGTGTGGGGAGACGTCAGCAGGCGGTGCTGAAGCTCATCAGCTTGGGGGACAGACAGCACAGTGCCTCCGAGGTCAGGGATGCCATCCTGGCTGAGATGGCTTTTTTTTTTCCCTGCTACACCTGGGGCCTGGCATTTTTACGCCTGTGATAATGGCTGGAACCTGGTAGCGGCTCTGGAGCTTGCCAGCCTCCAACACGTTCCATGTTTGGCCCACGTCTAACCTAGTGGTGCAAAGTTTTTTGAAAACATACCCAAATGTACCGAAGCTACTGTTGAAAATGTGGCGCTTGTGCGCCCACTTTTGCAAGTGTACAGGAGTCGCTGCTAGCCTGAAAACACTCTAGCAAGGCCTACATCTGTCCAAACACAGGCTGTTGTCCGTCATTCACACACGCTGAAACCCTGCAATACCATATCTTGAGCAGGGTGTGTGAGCTGCACAGACCTTTGATGGAGTTCCATCTACAAAACCCAAGGGTTCCTCAAAGTCAGCTCCCAAAGTTTCTGCACCATGAGTTTCCAGGGGTGGCAGAGTTATGGCTAGGGGCAGAGGCATGGATAGGGATGATGTCTATGGGCAAAAGCAGTGTGGATGTGGAGGCAAGCTAAGCAGAAAAAACTGGGGGTACAAGCAGAGGCATGGACTGGGGTGATATCTAGGGGCAAAAGCAGTGTGGATGTGGAGGCAAGCTAAGCAGCAAAAACTGGGGGTACAAGCTAAGGCATGGACTTGGGTGATGTGTAGGGGCAAAAGCAGTGTGGATGTGGAGGCAAGCTAAGCAGCAAAAAACTGGGGGTACAAGCAGAGGCATGGACTGGGGTGATATCTAGGGGCAAAAGCAGTGTGGATGTGGAGGCAAGCTAAGCAGCAAAAACTGGGGGTACAAGCTAAGGCATGGACTTGGGTGATGTGTAGGGGCAAAAGCAGTGTGGATGTGGAGGCAAGCTAAGCAGAAAAAACTGGGGGTACAAGCAGAGGCATGGACTGGGGTGATATCTAGGGGCAAAAGCAGTGTGGATGTGAAGGCAAGCTAAGCAGCAAAAACTGGGGGTACAAGCTAAGGCATGGACTGGGGTGATGTGTAGGGGCAAAAGCAGTGTGGATGTGGAGGCAAGCTAAGCAGCAAAAACTGGGGGTACAAGCTAAGGCATGGACTGGGGTGATGTCTAGGGGCAAAAGCAGTGTGGATGTGGAGGCAAGCTAAGCAGGGGAAAAGGTGGCTAGAGGCAAAGGGATGTCCAGAGGCAGAAGACAGCTGCATGACAGAAGCTAGACCTGAACCAGCAAGGCCCAAGATGCCCTCTTTTCTAGCTTCCTTAGAAAAATTCCCCCATCGAGGCCACGTTCCTCGCTGGGGGAGATAATTTCTAAATGTATAGGTCGAGGACAAACTGAGTGTGGTTTACACACTTTGCAATGCGACTCCCCATCTCCCAGGCCTTTCATTCCAGGCTAAAGTACAGCACAACCCACCCACATGCCCAAGGCTTCAACGGCCTCATCTCAAAAATTCTGGCCCAGGAGATGTTGGGGTCCCAGCTTGTGGACACTCTGCCCTTTTTGGGCCTGCTGGATACTGCGCCACCTCACTGTGCCGTCCACACAAGCACTTTTCCCCAAACATGAGGCGGTCCCTAAGTTCAGCGCTTTGCCCAAAAGATCCACGTGACCAGCTACGAATGGACAAGTGCATGCGGACAGGGATGCTACGTTTCAATCTTGGCACAGTGGTTGAATGTACTTGAGGCATGGACCGGGTCGCAAAATGTGGTGGACTGACTTGTCTCCCCACACAACATTCCTGGGAGGAGGGCTGAAACACCACCCTCCTCCTCCTCCGCTGTTATATTGACCCCAGCTACGAGCTGGAAATGCTGCAACACTGGTGTGGGGAGACGTCAGCAGGCTGGGCTGAAGCTCATCAGCTTGGGGGACGGACAGCACACTGCCACTGAGGTCAGGGATGCCATCCTGGATGAGATGGCAATTTGTTTATCCCCGCTGTCCCTGGGGCCAGGCTTTTTTGTCTTGTTGGAGGGCTCTGGAGCTTGCCAGCCTCCAACACGTTCCATGCCTGGCCCACGTGTTCAATGTAGTGGTGCAACGATTTTTAAAAACATACCCCAAATTAGCTGAGCTAAGGGTGAAAGTGCGGCACTTGGACACCCACTTTCCCAAGTCTACAGTACCTGGAGCTAGCCGCAATACACTCCAGCAAGGCCTACATCTGCCTGAAGCACCTACTGTTGTGCGAGGTCACCACACGCTCAAACCCTAGATACCGTATGTTGAGCAGGGTGTGTGAGCAGCAGAGACCTTTGATGGAGTACCAGCTACAAAACCCAAGGGTTCCTCAGAGTCAGCTCCCTCACTTTCTGCACCATGAGTTTCCATGGGTGGCAGACTTATAGCTAGAGGCACAGGCATGGATAGGGGTGATGTGTAGGGGCAAAAGCAGTGTGGATGTGGAGGCAAGCTAAGCAGCAAAAACTGGGGGTACAAGCAGCCGGTGGCATCATCACTGACAAGCACAGCTGTCTGTCAGCTGACAGGCTGACTTTCACCAAAATGAACAGACAATGGATAGACTCATCATATACATGTCAGTTACATGACAAATTTAGTGCAATTTGCAAGTCCAAGATGGGTTGGAGATCTGCAGAGAGGAATCTCACCACCTCTTGCGGGTGCCATCATTTGGAAGGCAAGTGTCACGTTCGTGTCAGAGTCCAGACACAGATTCTAGGCTGCAGATAGCACCACTAAGGAGACAGGGGAAGGAGACTATCCCTGGCACTACGGTGGCTAGCTAGGCCCTGCCTACGGGTGGTGGTCAGCTGTCTCCAAGCTAACCTTGGCCCCGACGACTCCTGGCTCTCTAGCACGAAGACCTGACAGACAGACAGACAGGGCAAGAGCTGCAAGAAAGCTAGGGACGGGATTCTAGGGTGGTGACCCCTACAGAAATAAAGGTGCAGCTGCAGACAAACAAACCGGACGGGAGGTGCTGGACAACTGACATGCAGCACAACAGAGTACAAAACAAGAGGAATGAGGAGAGGGATAGTGGAGAGGTGAGGAAAGGGCAAACACGAGACTGGGGAAAAATAAACTGGAACCCACCTCAAACAACCGGATAGTGCCAAGTAAACAGACATGAAGGGAAGGGCAGAATAGAAGTGTGGAGGGAAAAATCAACTCACACACAAACAACACTCAAACTCCTTTTTAGTCAGTAAGCACAAGCAAATCACTCCTCTTCCTCCTAAAGCCAAGAATTCTAGGTTGGGACCACAAAAACCGGCAACTGGTGGAGCCAGCCCTCTTCCTAATAAAGGCCTCCAGATCCTCCCATAGGATGATGGCGACCCATAACACCTGAGGTTAGACTCGTATAACCTCAAGTGTGTTCAGAAGTCCAGAACACTATGTGCACACTGATGGCTCCCTGGCAGGGAACCCAGCAGCCGATCACAGAAGCCTAGATCAAATTCCCGACAGAACAGTACACCAACAAACAATCAGGTCATGACAGCAAGCCCTGGGCTCAGTGGGTGAGAGCAAGCGCAGGATAATCGTCGTTTGGCCTGGCGGCCACTGCCTCTCCCACTGTTGACAGGGCTGGCGCTGCAGTCCAGACCAGCAGCCAGGACACCTCCACATCTGCCTCTGACACTTTGGGGAGTTCACCCTCATCCTCACCTTTTCCTGCCATTTCTCCTTTTGCCCGCGCCATCATGTGCCTCTTCCCAGCAACTCCCCATCTCCCAAGCCTTTCATTTCATGCTAAAGTACAGCGCAACCCACCCACATGCCCAAGGCTTCAACGGCCTCATCTCAAGAAATCTGGCCCAGGAGATGTTGGAATCCAGGCTGGGGGACACTCTGCCCTTTTTGGGCAGAGTGTCTACTGCGCCACCGCACTGTGCCGTCCACACCAGCACTTTCCCCCAAACATGAGGCGGTCCCTAAATTCAGCGCTTAGCCCTAAAGTTCCACGTGACCAGTTATGAATGGACAAGTGCATGCGGACAGGGACGCTACCTTTCAATTTTGGCACAGTGGTTGAATGTAGTTGAGGCGTGGACCGGGTCGCAAAATGTGGTGGCCTGACTTGTCTCCCCACACAACATTCCTGGGAGGAGGGCTGAAACACTACCCTCCTCCGCTGTTAAATTGACCCCAGCTACGAGCTGGAAACGCTGCAACACTGGTGTGGGGAGACGTCAGCGGGCCGTGCTGAAGCTCATCAGCTTGGGGGCCAGACAGCACACTGCCTACAAAGTGAGTCATGCCATCCTCGATGAGACGGCAATGTGGTTTTTGCCACTGCGCCTGGGCCCAGGCATGTTGTCATGTGTGATAATGGCCGTAACCTGGGATCGGCTCTGTAGCTTGGCAGCCTGCAACATATTCCATGCCTGGGCCACGTTTTTAACTCATTGCTGCTAATCATTTTAAAAAGGTACCCCAATGTTCCTGAGCTACTGGTGAAAGTGTGGCGCTTGTGCGGATAGTTTTTAAAGTCTATAGTTGCCGCTGCTAGCCTCTATGCACTCCTACAACGCCTGTACCTGCTGGAACAACGGCTGTTGTGCGACGTCTCCACACTGCTGGCACTAAACATATCATGTGTTGAGCAGAGTGTGTGAGCAGCACAGACCTTTGATGTAGTTCCAACTCCAAAACCCTCGGGTTCGTCAAAGTCAACTCCCTCAGTTGCTCAACCATGAGTGGCCATGGGTGGCAGACTTATGTGAAATCCCATCCCATCCATTGCACTGGACACGAAACATTAGCATGCGCTCAGCACAACTTCGGATATGGCAGCTGCGTTAAGCAGGGTGCAGGGTACAACACAGACCAGGCCCGAGCACCAGGAACAGGTGTTAGAAATACTGCAGCATCCGCCATTTCCTTCCAATTTTGGGGTTTTGCACCCGCCACCGACTTGTCTGGACCTAAGTGGGGATCATGAGACACAGTTGCCATCAGGGCAAGCTGTGGTCATGTGCGGTTTGCAGTAAGGGGCCAGTGCGCAATTGGAAGAGGAGTTGGTGGATGACGAGGCCACCGACCCCACATGGACAGGGGTGATGTCTAGGGGCTAAAGCAGTGTAGATGTGGAGGGAAGCTAATTCAACAAAAAAAACAGGGTAGAAGCAAAGGCATAAACTGGGGTGATGTTTAGGGGCGAAAGCAGTGTAGATGTGGAGGGTGTTAGGAGTATTTAGGTTCTTTACTTTCTATTTTTCTTACCTGGGGAGTTTTTGGCTGCGCAGTGTCTGGGGTGGCATCCTGGCGCTGCGGGGTTGTCCTGTCGTGAGTATTGGTGCACACCTTCTGACTTGCATGCGCGCACTGCTGGTAGGCAGCTTTATCTCCTGGTTGATTAGTCTGTCCTCCCATTTGCACCTGGGAGGAGTGGTCTCTACTCTGTATTTAAACCCATGCCTCCCATGGTTCTGTGCTGAGTGTCGCTTTTACAGAGCTAG